>NW_023425404.1:183140961-183749163 GCF_014108245.1 Pipistrellus kuhlii | reverse complement strand
AAAAACAGAGAGAAACATCAATGTGGATGGGGTCTCTGGGTCATATGTACATTCCATTTTTAGTTTTTTTGAGGAAAGTCCATACTATTTTCCACAGTGGCTGCACCAGTTTGCATTCCCACCAGCAGTGCATGAGAGTTCCCTTTTCTCCGCATCCTCTCCAGTACTTGGTATTTGTTGATGTGAGATGGTACCCCAACACCAAGACACATCATTATGAAGATTTTACAATTTAAAAATGTACACATATATAATGTGTATATCTCTTATATCAATAATATATGTGCATATCTATGTCATTAATGAATATTCTTATGTCTAAATTATACACATCTGTTTACATGAATATACACATCAAGAACTAGGGGACAGGGTCACTGCAATCCTGATCTTTCTTCTTCCAAATATAAAACTCTACCTGCATCATATTTCTCACTTTTCAGCTAAAACATCACCTTTTCAGCAGACCTTGCCTCAGTTCCTCACCTGGACCTGATTTGTCTATATATCTTATATAAATTTCTTTGTAAATTGTTATCTAAAACAATTTTTGTCTACTTATTTATATATCATCTATCTATCTATCTATCTGACATCATCATCTACTTTTACATTTATCATCTCTTAATTGCAAAGCAGCTGGAACATGGAGCTCACTCAATGAATATTTGTTGGATGAAAAAAAAGTGGCAGGATAGTGGCTAACTTGCCATTGTACTACTGTTACATAAATCATATGGCATACAGTGTTGTATAACATTAAACAAGAAGTCTATATATAGAGTCCCCATCCTGAATATGTTTTCTACTTTCATGCCCTCCAGTAGGTCTATGGCCAGACAAAACCAGTGACCTTGTCCCAGCTCTTTCCTATGTCTCTACCTGCCGGGTCCAAACTCTGACAGAGAAGCCAGGCAAAGTACTTCAGTGGATAAATTTGTGATTCTTGAAGGGCTGTGCAGCTGCCTTCTTGTTTCTTGCCTACAGATTTAAAGGAAAACCCATAGTATGGAATGGTAAAAGCTTAGGTGCTTTTTAACCATGAGGTTATATATCCAGTGTTCACCAAGAAAAAGGAATCTGTCTCTCTGGCAGCTTGGACCAGCATTTAATATCAACACAAACAAAACACAGAAAATAAATAAATTAAATTAAATTAAATTAAAAAAAACACACATGTGCAGAGCTAAAATTTTGCCTCCTCTGTCCTGCTAAAGAAGAATGGGATGCATCTTTAGGGTATCCACTCAGTACAGGGGATTATTGGAAACTCTGATAAATGTGATGCCCAGGGCAGAATGTCTGACATCTTCCACCTTCCTGTGCTGATTATTTTGCTCCCCTCTGACTTGCCTCCTAGGCCTGGAAACCTAGCCTGGGGTTGTCTGGGAAGGAAACAGGAAAATCTATTTCCTCTTATCTCTTTTGAACCAGTATTCTCTGCCTTTGTAAAATTCTCCATCTCACTCTTGGTTTGTCTGACCTGAGAATGTTGATTCTCTTCTGCATCATGCTGCTCCTATTGCCCACATACAAAAAATGAGAAGGATAGGAATATGTGCATAGAAACAATCTACTAAGTATTCAGAGAGTTCCATAAGAACTTTTCTTCATAGCTTATTATTAAAAAATTTTAAAAAATTGAAGTCCAATATTGAGAAATCTTGGCCTAAAATGGACCTGCTACTTTTATCACTAAAATACTTTTACCTCAACAAGAATTCCCATCTTACATTGTTTTCCTCTTCCCTTCCCTGTTCTTCATGGCACTATCCTAATCCAGCTTGTTTCCTTGCCAGGACACTTACAGTGTCTCTCTTTGGTGACCAGCAATAGTTATACATGCATATTTTATTATGCAGAGCGATTTCGTTCTCTTTGTCTCACTTTGCATTTTCCATAGCCATGACTTAAGGGATATCTGGTTATCACTGCAGTTCTTTGTTAACAAGATATCTTTGTTTAAAAGACTTTGCCACCAAATCAAAATTAATATAAATGCCATTTCATTCTTTTACAAAAATAATCATTCTACTTAATCTTTATAATGACCCCAGAGTATTTAGTAAAATTTAAAGCCATGGTATTTTTACTCCACTCTTCCTATTATGTCACACTACAAAGAGGGTTGGGATGCAGTTGAATCATGCAATATTTGATAATTCTATGTTTTTGAATTTCACTGTTCTAAGTTTTCTGTTGGCAGCAAAGCTTATTTCAATCATTTTTAATTATCTGGAAGCTATTCATATAGATGTAAGGTTTCAAAAACACTAATATCTAAAGATATGCATAACCCATATAAATTATCCTCAATGATGCCATCAGCTGAAAGAGACCATGGGTAATAGCAGGAAACGAGCCCAGCTTTGCCATCCCACTGTCTGTCTGGACAACAGTGAAGCCACATGTTGACTGTAGACCTGAGGAAACTTTTTCATGTCTGAGTTTCCAGATATATAAATGGAAAGTAATAATAGTGTTAATGTATAGGGTTGTTTCAATCTTTCAGTAATATTATATTATGTGCAAATGGCTTTGAATAATGCCTGTTTTTATACTGCCAAGCAATTTAAAATCAATTAATTGAAAATTCCTGCTACCTAAGATATATTGTAGTACTAATATTTATAATTACAATTGTATCAGAAGATTTTTTCTAAGTATTTTCTAAATATTTTTCTAAATATTTTTCTAAGTATTTATTTGTCACTTCTGAGACAAATGAAAGTTTAACATTTTTCTTGTGTATAACTTATTTAAGTATATTTTTTCTGTCTCTATTTGGGTAAATATCTTGTAACTTGAATTGCTCAATAAAACTGCTAAGTTGACTAAAAAAAAAAAAAGATTATATCAGAGAGAACAATATAAAATTTGTCTCCTTTGGCCTCAACTTTCAGACTATGGCAAATTAACATAAAATGCAAACTTTAGATCATTCCTTTTGAATGAAATAAACATCAAGTGACATTATGAGAAAGACTGTAATTACCCTGTTTCCCCGAAAATAAGATAGTGTCTTATATTAATTTTTTTCTCCCAAAGTTGCGCTAGGTCTTATTTTTGGAGGATGTCTTATTTTCGGGGAAACATGGTAGTCTCTGCCACACTTTCATGCTTGTGTTCAAAAGCTCTGACTTCTCACCATTTCTCTCTCTCACTGGGATGACTTCACTCAACAGAAGTAGATAATCTCAAATCCTATCTGCAAGCTGGTGATTTATCAGGATAAGTTTGTCAAATCAATGTAATATTGAAAGGCACTGTGTTTTGATGATTGGTAATCAAATATATCCATTTCTCTCCAGATGCTATAAGAAATGCCCTCAGAAAGATAAAGCAAAGCAAGTTATTTTTTTTTTTCTTGTCCAATTCTTTGTTTAATCAAATTTAGCTTAGAGCTGAAGCCTTGGGAGTTGTAGGCATACAATTGCCTGTATAGGCAAAAGAAAAGGTCACAGAAGGTCTTGGAGGGTATTTTTTTCTTTTTCTTATCTTTTTTTGGTAATATATCTTTATTGATTTTAGAGGGTGAGAAAAGGGAGAGGTATAGAAAGATAGAAACACTGATGAGAAAGAAATGGATCAGCTGCCTCCTGCACACCCCACATTGGGGATCGAACCCCCCAACCCAGGCATATGACCTGGCTGGGAATTCAACTGGTGACTTCCTGGTTCATAGGTGACACTCAACCACTGAGCCACATCAGCTGGGTGGTATTTTTTCTTAGTAACTGGTATAACTAACTGCCATATCTCCAAGGAAGTGGGGCCTTTCTCTGATTCACAGCACAGGCTGCATAAACTGCACTCCAGTCTCACTCAGGCAATGGGAAAAGTCATAATTCATGTCTGCTGTCCTTTGGAGTTTTCATCCTGGGCAAAGCCAACTTCTCCAAGATGGAGAATCTGGAATGTGTACATGAAGAATTTTGAAAGCAGGCCTGTGGCACTCAGTCACATCACTGCTGAGAATAAATTTGTTTCCCCCTTGTTATCCTCTTATCTTTACCTTTTTTTTAAGCTACTAGAGCAGAGGTAGGAGTATTATATTTTTGTACACTGCAAGAGTCTATGAAATGTCACCTAGTTATTTAGATAGTAAGAAGTAAATACATGAGCATTGTACAAGGAATATGGAAACCTGAATCCCAATTTTGATGTTGCCACATCTCTCTGTCTTTGACTATATCCCTTAATTTCCCAAGGTCGTCATTTCTCCATTCATTTCATCAATCATGCAGCCAGGCAGTCATATGTTGTGTGGTTACTATATGTCAAGTTTACAAACATCCTCTGGGCAAAATGTCTATATTTAAGAATTTAATGGACAACACAAAATAACATAATATTAAAAAATAAAAATGCACAAAATAATGTAATAAGCCCTCTGGTAAGGATTTGATGTAGGAGAACAATGGAGTAAGTACCTAACTCTATTGAACAAGAAAGGAAATATGATGTTTTCAAAGAAGTATTTACTCAAATATGTGAAAATACTCAAATAAACATATACACATATTTGGGAAGGAAAATTAGATGAGGCTGAAATGATAAGATCCTGAAGTGAATTTTAGTCATGCAAAGAAGTTTGGATTTTATCTCAAATATTGTATAATGGAAAACCACTATTATTTTTTGAGTAGTAGAGTGACATGAAGGAATTATTGACTTGAAAGAGTTCCTGAAAATTAGGGAGTTGAAAGAACTGGAATAAATAAAGCTATAAAGCTCCAAAATTTAATGATTTTGGGTCAACACAATTGACATAAAATATATAATACCATGTTCCCTGGAGATGGGCCCTGTATTTTAGGGCAGAAACATAATATAAAAATGGCATGAAAGTGCACAATGCTTTGAACATAAAAGCCATTTAATAGATGTTTACTGAATTGATAGTGAATGAATGGTTCTGAGAACTTCCCAGGTACTGCACAAAACAAAGCCCCTGTTTATTTCCAAGAAATAGAACATTGAAAGGACTTTTTCTTCTCTGCTTTCTATTTTAAATGAGGATTGTCTCAAATGTGGGAAAGTATTTTAAAGTACTACAAAATTCATTTAAATATCCAACATAAAGTTCAAGTAACAACTGTCTAGTTAAGTAATATAACTAAATAATCATTTCTAAGGTATCTCAGTGAAGCCACTCTGATATATTCTTTGAAATAATAATGATACAAAGAACTTATAAGCAAGATATATACAGATATTCTAAATTCACAGACAAGTGTGTACTTAATTTCCACTTCAGGGCAGATGAATGCAGGATGGTTGCAAGGCGTTTCAAAAAGCACATTTCAAAGCAGATAATATATTTGAATACATTTAATCCAGCATAATGTTAGAAAGTAAAGCTTGGTGCCTCTTTAAAATAAACTAATATCTCCTTGAAAACAACCTCTCGAGACCTTTCAGGAATATTCCACCACTAAACAGAAACTTGCATAAAAAATAAAGGTCAACCTGGAGAAATTGTCAATTTTTCTTCTGTAACATTCTATAAGCTTTTCTTTGGAGGGAGTGTGGGAGGGTTGGTGACACCAAGGCTGAGTGAAGCTGTTGTCCTTCAGATTTCTAGTAATTGCAGAGAAATGAGTCCTTTTCTGACGAGCTAGTAATTTTTCTTAGTTTCCCAACAATAGATTTCAGATCAGGCCTGGAGGCCTTTTTGCTACTGATGCAAACTCTACTTAAAACTAGCATTAAGGCTCTCAGTCAAAATGGAAGTGAAAGAGAACTACATGACTGTGAGGGTTGGGGATTAGAGCACAGTGCTTTTTTTTCCTTCGGTATATTCACATTATTTTCTCTTAAGTTGCTTTTAGTTTTCTTTGAAATTATTTTGTAGCCTTCCAATTTGGATTGCTGATCAAGAAACAAATAATGGCCATAGCTGATTTGGCTCCATCAATAGAGCATCTGCCTGAGACTGAAGTGTCGAAGGGCACATGCCTGGTTGTGGGTTCAATCCCCAGTAAAGGGCATGCAAGAGGCAACCGATCAATGATTCTCTCTCATCATTGATGATTCCATCTCTCTCTCTCTCCCTCCCCCTGGCTCTCTGAAATCAATAAAAATATGTTTAAAAAATAAACAAATAATGCAATCTCTAGGTTTCTAACTTGACTAATTCTGAACAAGCCTGGATGCTATTAGAAACCTGTTTTTTCCACACTTCCAAGCACAGTGCTGAGTTCATTCTGTTGGCTTTTATGCACTGAGAATATTAACCAGAGATCTCCTGAGAGGAGATAGACAGAGACTTACAAATAAGGTTTATATGACTATGGAGTCTGACAGTTCCCAAGATCTGCAGGGTGAGTGGGGTCCCAGGTTCACCAACAATTTAGTTCCAGGTGAATGGCCGGAAGTCTGGAGACCCAGGAAGAGCAGACTTTCAGTTGCAGGGCAGAGGGAAAGCCGAAGTCTCTCCAGAGGCAGTCCAGGGAAATGATTCTCTCTACTCAGGGAAGGTTTAGCCTTTTTTGATCTATTCACGCTTTCAACTGACAAGATGAGGCCCACCCACATTAAGGAGGGCAACCTGCTTACACAGTCTACCAACTTAAATATTAATCTCATCCAAAACAAGCCAACAGAAACACTCAGAATAATGTTTGACCAATTATCTTGCCACCCCATGGCCCAGTCAAGTTTACACATATATTTAACCATCACATTCAGAATGGTAATTTTTTTCACCAAAAAAAAATTAAAAGAAAAACTAAAAAAACCCTGAAGTTGTGGTTCAGTGGTTGAGCACTGACCTATGAAACAGGCTCTATAGCAGCGGTTTTCAACCTGTGGGTCACGACCCACAGGTTGAGAACAGCTGGCAGGGTCACCTAAGACCATCAGAAAACACAGATATTTACATTATGATTCATAACAGTAGCAAAATTATATTTATGAAGTAGCAACAAAAATAATTTTATGGTTGGGGGTCACCACAACATGAGGAACTGTATTAAAGGGTCATGGCATTAGAAAGGTTGAGAACCATTGGGCTAGAAGAAGTCCATGGTTCCTTTTAATTCTGAAACCCCATAAAATGTAGAAAACTATAAATATTTAGTAAATGTTTGTTTAATTTAGGTATTTTCTTTTACTTTTGGAAAATGTAAATTTAGGTATTTTCTTTTACTTTTGCAATATTTCTGAAAATCAGTTTGACACTTTATAAGAGGAGACAAAAATATAACTCTTAAGGTAAACTCTGAACTTTGGGTGGTTACGATGTATCAATGTAGGAACATCCTTGGTTAAATATATAGCATTGTAGTGAGTGATGTTGACAATGAGGAAGGTTTTGCGTATATGGGATAGGGGTTATATGGGAACCCTCAGTATCTTTCTCTCAATTTAGTTATAAAAGTAAGCTGCTCTAAATTCTTTTTTTAAATATGGCTTTATTGATTCAACAATTTCATTAATATTACTTATAGTAGTATTTTTAAAGAAGTAATCAAAGAGATAAGACTTAAGAATTAAAATAGAAATCACTGGTATATTTTAGTATGTTAACCTATGACAATAGCCTAAATACCCAGGCCTTGGGAATAGTCTAATAAATCATGAAATATTTGCAAAATTGAATGCCCAAAAGGTGATGATAATGTGATGCAAGATTACTTAAAGCTATAAAAATAGATTCAAAGGAAATGCCCAAGTCAGTTTATTAGATTTTACAGCTATCATACTTCTCATTCATTATACTCCTAGATCTTTTACCAAGAGAAATGAAAACAAATATTCATAGCAGTTCTTTGTAATGTTATTTATCCTGCCTCCTCTGGAGTGATTTCCCCCCCCTCCACCCCATTTCATGACTGTATCTTGAATCATGAACTAGATAGAACAAATCTAAGTATAGCAAGGCTTTGTAATTGCATGTATAAAACCAAAGAACTTCTCTTACTTATATGTAAGAAATATAGATCATACTCTGCATAGTGTATGATAAACAATTTTGATAATGATGGAGCCGCCTTGCTCCATCCTGTCACCATTGCATTCAAAGAAAAGAGACTACAAGTGCACATATGACTGAATTCGCTGCCCCATCTGTCTCATCCTGGAAGAATTTAAGTGGAGAGTTCATCACAAATATATTTCATATAAAATAAGTCTTAAGTTTGTTTGGTCAGCCCTTGAGTACCGGTACCACACTGGGCATTTCTCTTTGCACAGTCTCCTGGTACTTATTTTCTCTGGGTCTGTGAAGATAGGACAGTGCTCAGCAAACTCATTAGTCAACAGAGCCAAATATCACAGTACAACAAATGAAATTTCTTTTGAGAGACAAAATTTTTAAACTTAAACTTCTTCTTAAGGCACTTCTTCAAAATAGACTCACCCAGGCCATGGCATTTTGTGGAAGAGCCGCATTCAAGGGGCCAAAGAGCCACATGTGGCTTGCGAGCTGCAGTTTGCCGACCACAGAGATAGGACAAGCTATTGCCAGGACTCATGGCATCTCTACGCTTTGGAGCTGACTCAGCAGTCATAAGAGTAACAGTGATCAAGTTTCAGACTAGGAGCCTCTTAACCTTGAGCATTACATTTTCTAAGCAGCACCAAATACCTAATTATTTAGCTCTTGGGAATTTTGAAAGTAGAAATTAGTGGATAACTTGATAAATCCAATAAACTAATTTTCGTTAAGGTGTTAATGACATATTGGCATTTTGCAAGAGCTCATTTGTTACTGACTAATGAAGTCTTAGACAACATTTCTCATTCAAGTCTCCTGTCAATATCTAGTCAGATAAAGGCCACAGAAAATTTGCCAGATGTAAAATGGCCTTCATGGAGGGAGTATTTTTCATTACAAAGTTCTACTTTAAAGAAAGTCTTGCTTTTAAATTGGCCTGAACAAAGCTGACATTGTTCAAGCAGTTGTCTCAGTGTTCAAATAAAACTCATTTTCTACCTCTGCATTTACAATATCTATTTGAATTATTACATTTTTAAGTTTTGCAGTTTCCTTACCAAGAATAGGAGCTATTACACAGTGAGAGTATCCACAGTGTGATCACCAAATTGTGAGGTATTTCCCCTCTTCCCCAGCCTTCAGTTACATATGAAAATACAGTTTAGTTTTTTTTCATCCATATTTCAGAAAGCAAAATGAATGGTATCAAGATGCTTTACATATGTGGGGACTAGCTCTTTTCATAGATCATAGTCATATATGTGTCATTTCCCCTGTATTTGAGATCATAATCTCTAGGTATAAGCTCAGTTGTATGTGTATGTGTGTGTGTGTTGATAGTAGATTTATTCCAGGGAAATGGCTCCTAAACCTTATCTCTAGTACCATCATTTTGTAAAACAAAAGAAAAAATAGATGAGAGAGTTATCACATTAAAAGTCTTCAAGTTGACCAAGAGAACCAGAAAATTATGTTCATCAAGATAGGGATTTTGACTCTAGAATAATAAAAATTTACCTATTTTATGGCAGGAAAAATTTGGTATGAAAAGGAATATATGATTTTGGATAAAACACTTTAGTTTATCTTTTCTGCTTCTGACTAGTTCCTTTTCTAAGGACCATGGATAACCTTAACCAAAGATACTTGTAGAAGCGGGAAAGTAATTTGTAGACAGTAAGTAACATGGAAATCTATAATTTTCTCTATTAGTTGCATGAAAAAAGAAAGAGCACATGACAATTACAATTGAATGAAAAAGAAAGCCTTATAATTCATATTTTTATGGTTTTCCTGCAATGATCTGTGATATTTGCATATGAATTATCTTCAACTTGTAAGAAGATATCAGAGCTCAAAAAGTAAGCTAGGACTAGAAGAAAACTGAGAGTAAAATTTGGCTCCTCAAAAAATTTTCCTGTTTTATAAAATGATTTTTATAATATCTTTATTTAAGAAGACCCTATTACTTACTGAGCTATTGTTTGAAGAAGTCTACTGAAAATCTATTATTGAAAATGAAAGATTTTTGGATTATATTAAACTTTTTGCTTCATGGATAATAAGACATTTCTTTATCAGATATTCCTTTCATAGAGAGACAGTTTACATTTATTCCATGTAAATTTCACTGCTATTCAAAAAATGTATTCTTTCAACAGCCCTTGTTTCTGAATAAAAACCTTTTTAAGCTGTCCTCACTGTGCTGCACTCTGTAGACTTTCCTTTCACAAAATGAGCAAGCTATTTAATAAAAAAGAATTTTAATTTTGTTTCTTGTATATTTCACCATAATTTTCACTTGTGGATGTGAAAGATATGCAAATCTTTCCTTCTCAAAACAGTAGGAAAATGTAGGAGGCAACTAATTGATGATTCTCTCTCATCACTGATGTTTCTATCTTTCTCACCCTCCCCTTTCTTCTCTGAAAGCAATAAAAATATTTTTAAATGGTAGGAAAATAAAAGTTGCAATTATCTGCTAAAGGTAAAAATATAACCTTATGTTCTACTATGTGTACCAGTTAATAATGTGGATTTTTTTACTAGATGGAGATTATATATTCAATATATATATATACACACACACACACACACACACACACACATACATATATATGCAATTTGATATGTATACTATTTTGTTGTATTGTCATCAAGCTTCAAAACTTCATATGTCAAATTTGTTGAAGGTGTTAACATCTTAGATATTTTTACGCTTAAAAATGTCGAATTTTGTGCCAAAACAAAGAGCATTTGCGAGAAGTTTTAATTTATTAGCTTATTTTGAAGAAAAAGTTAACGTATACTTTGGGAAGCTTATGGTGAACACGCTCCATCTCAAGATGCTTGTGAACACTGGTTTAAATACTTTAAAAGTGATTATTTCAATGTGAAAGACCAAAAATATCCAGGTCAACAGAAAAAGTTTGAAGACCAACATTTACAAGCATTATTGGATGAAGATACATGTTATACTAAAAAACAACTCCCAGAAAGATTAAATGATCCTCAGTAAATAATTTCTGATCATTTACAAGTAATAGGAAAGATTTTAAAGGAAGGAAAACGGGTGCCACATCAATGGAATGAAAGACAAATGGAAAACCGAAAAGTCATCAGTAAAATGTTGCTTCAATGGCATGAAAAAAAGTCTTTTTTGCATTGAATTGTGACTGGTGATGAAAAGTGGATTTATTTAGAGAATTCCAAATGCACAGAATCATGGGTTGATCCAGATCAACCATCAACATAGACTGCAAGGCCAAATCCCTTTGAAAAGAAGACAATGCTCTGGGTTTGGTGGGATCAGGAAGGTGTGGTTTATTCTGAGCTTCTAAAACCATCTGATCGCCCCTCACTGCCTCTGTGTGCTGGCTTGATCGCCCCTAACTGCCCCTTCTGCAGTCCAAGTTGCCCCCAACTGTCCCCTACCTACCAGCCTGGTCGCTCCTAGCTGTTCCACTCACCAGCCTGGTCACCCCTTACTGCCCCCCGCTGGCCTGGTTACTGCTCAGCCTCCCCCCTCTGCCAGCCTGGTCACCCCTAACCCCCCCCCCCAACCAGGCTGATAACCCCTAACTGCTCCCCCTTTGCTGGCCTGGTTGCCCCTCACAGCCTCCTGCCAGCCAGGTCACCTCACACAGTCTGCTTGTTCAGTCATTTGGTTGTCCCTCACTAGCCCCCTTGGTGGCCTGATTGCCCCATGCAGCCTGCTTGTTCAGTTGCTTGGTTGTCCCTCACTAACCCTCCTGCTGGCCTGGTCATAGGCATCCATCTTGTTAGGACATGATGGTCAATTTACATATTACCTCTTTATTATATAGGATTTCATGTCATGTTTTTATTAATGAGGATCAATAACAAGCAAAATCAACTTTGGTTAACTTAAGTAGCAACAACTCAATATAGTAATACTAAGGAACTCAAAGAATCATCAGAAGAAGCCAGGAGATCAGGGTCTGAATAGGGGAAGAGACCAAGGTAAAGTAGGCAACGAGAAATATACCCACCTTTATGCCATGGGAACAGTGCGAAGGGGATTCTGTCCTTGGATTGTGTCATTAGGTGACCTGTCATTCAGAGGACCCTGACATCCCTGCCCAACATCATCTGTATGAAATATTCTAAGACTTTCTGTCACCAACACTAGATCCAAAGCCAGTCAGGAGCCTTTGGGTGACTGAGACAAGGCCATAGCTCAATGCACCAGTTCACAATAGCTGAGGAGAGAGAGCCTTGCCCCTTTAGCTTTTTGAGTAGAAGGCAGAACCTTCTTTTTACCCCAATTCATATAATCTAAATCATGAAAATAAAAAGCAGTGCTTCACTATTTTTAACTCTATATATTCATATACATAATTTTCCCCTTACATTTTCAAAATATGCTCTGGCCTACCTAACTCTGGGATAATAGAACCTGCACTTACTTTTCCATGAAGAGGGACCAACAAGGTTTCCATCAATATCTGCCTTCTTGTCTAGTAACTCTCTCCTTAGATGTGACAACCTATAACCCAAATCTTAAACTTTTCACAGTTCATGTTAGTAAACAAAAAAAGAAAAAAATGGAAATTAAGTTGGAGACTACATTCCTTATTCTATAACTAGTCGATAAGCTAAAATTTGCATTATATTTCTACTTTACTATCCATTTCTTCACATTCTTTTTGCCCCAAACATCAATTCTGTTGGTTTAGAAATTCTTTAATGTACTTTATAATAAAAATCTGTGTTCACCAAAAATATGTGATTTTTGTATTTCTACCTATCGATACATGGGTGCTATGTCATTTAGCAGCATCTCTTACTCAATGTGAATATATCAGAACACACTGAGTGGATTCATTAATACAGTACAGCTATTTCTGATTTATAGTACAGACTTTATCTAACCTTACACCACAATGTGTGTGTGTGTGTGTGTGTGTGTGTGTGTGTGTGTGTGTTTGTTTTTCCTAAGCTCATGGATGGTGATGCTAGCCGTGGCATAAGTGCCATGTTAAGTAAAATAAATGTAAGTATCTATTCCATCAGGGATATATTGCTACTCTTTGATCTGAAGAGTCTTATACAGCACTTGTAGTCACAGACATCATACTAAGTAATTTTTACACTATCCACCAGGCACTGCTCTCAGACCCTATCCAGTGAGGATTGATATTATCTCTTTGAAATTATATCTGAGAGTAAAGCTGTTTGCTACTGATGTCTACTGAGAATCAATTTTGCACTTTAGCAATGGGAGAGGTTCTCTAGCCTTGCTAAGTAGAGGACTATTGTTGAGCCTAAGTCATCTCCCTCTCTGGCCATCACAGCCCTTTTTGTAGTTAATTCTACTGGGAAAACATTGAAGTTGCTGACTCATCTCCCCAGCATTTAACCGACTGTACTTGAAAAGTAAGAGTTCTTAGTGTTAGAGCTAATGGTGAACATGCATAAACTATATGTATTCTCACACTCAGGGCCAATTCTACTCAACCATTTATTCTTGTTCCTACAAAGCCCTTGACAATTTTTATAAAAAGTAACCTCCCTCCATTAATTGCTTTAGATTATAACATGTCAATTTTCTAACTGGCAAAGTAAAAATAACATGATGTGCTCCTTGATAGTCAGTCCCAGAGAGGTGTTAACATTTCTATTTTCCTCCGAGGGTATTTGTGGATGCAACTGGAATGCATCAGCCACATGGTAGGCTAATGCTTGCACTCCATGTGGTGGCCTTTGTTAGCAACACTTCTATCATTTTTCTAATTTTTATTCAAATTGTGATAAGTAACTCTCCATGATATCATAAAGATGGATTGAGGGAGTGTCATACTGTACTGGGAGTTAGGCCGGATGGAAACTACAAATGACCTTAGGACCTGCTCAGGCCCATTCCTCATATACATTCTCACTTAAAAATGGAATTTTTCTTTTTAATATTTATTTTTTTATAGTATTGCATATGTCCCCTTTTACTCCCATTGTCACTTCTAGCCCGCCCCAGGCCTTCACCACCTTATAGGCTGTGTCCAGGGATTATACACACACAAATTCTTTGGTTGATCACTTCCCACTCATCCATCCTCCACCCCCTTCCCACTCAGATGGAATGTTGTTGGTTACAGTCAGTTGACAGATCAGTGGAAGAAATAATGAACATAAAGGCAGCTTGGCTCTCCTCATCAGATGTTCCATTTCTATCAGGACTCATTTGTTAATCAAGAGCAACTTCTTAAAAGGAGATTAGAAGGGGTCCGTGCTCTAATTCTGAAGCTTGCTACAGTCTCTGTATGACATACGAAACTGCAGAAGATATTTTGAGCTTCCTGAGAACCAATAACTTGTAAGTGCTTAGAGAAAGAGTTGATGATTTGGGAAAGTGGCCCAGCTTATCCACATTCTCTTGCTGTGTACTCCACTCAAGACTGGAAACTTTTAGAGTCCACACAAAAATGAGTCAAAGCAGCAAGCCAATTGTAGCATATGTTGACTCCAAAATTTGTAAACTTTTAAAAATAATTATATTAAATAAAAATAATTAAATTATATTATATAATTTGAAAAACAGTGTTATTTATAGACTATAATGCTGTTTCATACAGGAATAAAGTTTAGCACATCGGGTACTGAATTTATTAAATATCAGCTTATTTAGTCCCTTCACCTATTGTTTACCATATTTACTATGTCTAGTTATCTTTTCTATCTTTTTTTTCTCTGAGTAGCGACAAATTACCATGTAAACCCAGATGTAGGCCTGCTGCCAAATTGCTTCTAAACTAATCAGGAGAGGGTCAGTATTGTGTGGCTCTAGGCTCTAATACTCAATATTGCCAAGATACAGTTGGCATTCAACACTCCATTTCTCACATTTCTGTTTAACTCAGTCATTGCCATAAGTGCAAGCTTTTTTTTCCAAGTAGTATATCTTATCTCATAACTTTGAAATTGTTTTCACATCTCCTCAATGACTCAACCTTCACCCCCATCTTCCAGTTAAACCAATAATATGTGTACATTGCTATGGAGTGAATATTTGTGTACCCTTAGAATTCATTACACCTGATGTGAGGGTATTAGGAGTTAAGGCATTTGGGAGGTGATTAGTCCATGAGGGCAGAGCCATTATAAATAGGGTAAATACCTTTCAGAGAGGCCCTAGCATGCTCCCCTAACCCTTGCCCTTCCAGTATGCGAGGACACAGGGAGAAGGTGCTGTTTCTGAACCAGGAAATGGGCTCTCTAGCCCTGAATCTGCCATTGCCTTGATCTTGGGCTTTCCAGTCTCCAGAACTGTGGGAAATAAACATTTGTTGTTTATAAGCCATGAGTTGATGGTTCTTTTATAGCAGCATTAATATACTAAGACACCCATGCAATTGTGGGTTGAAATCAGCAATCTCCCCTTTATTCTATATCATTAGTCAGTATATTTTTTGGCCACTGGTCAGTATGCACCTCCTCAACATAAATGAAAATATTTGTGTCATGGTGGACCCAGAGCTATCTATGAAGCCCACTGAAGGAGAAGGTTTACTTTCACACATTTCAAATATATCTGAGTCGGATATTAGAGTTAAGATGCTTCTTACACTTCATTGCTCCATTCAAACATCACTCTGAATCTATAATATTTGGGTTTGAATTTCAGCTTTATAAATAATAAATTCTGTGAATGGCGCTTGTTGTTTCCAAAAATGTTCTGAAATACTACCGTATTAGATGAATTCAGAAAGTATTCTGAGACAGACATTAAAAGCATGTTCTTCATTAAATTTTAAAGAGTAGACTGAAATTTAGGTCATGGTTATACAAATATACTGGGATTTTAATTAGAAATATAAGTTTCTGTGCTATAAAATTCTCAATTTGGAAATGAATTAAAATATTTTAAGAGAAAATTTATGAAAAAATTCAAAAGCATAAGTTTGGCTTGATTTTATAAAGTTTTCTGTTCTAGTCAGTTATGCTCAGTGGATAGAGCATGGGCCTCAGGACTGAAGCATCCTGTGTTTAATTCTGGTCAAGGGCACATACCTTAGTTGCATGGTCCTCCTGGCCCAGTCCCTGCTCCGGGCATGTGCAGAAAGCAACTAATCACTCTGCTCCTCTCATATCAATATTTCTATCTGTCTCCTCCCCCCCCCCACTTCCACTTTCTCTAAAAATCAATGGAAAAATATCCTAGGGTGAGGATTTAAAAAAATAAACAAACAAATAAATAAATAAGATTTTGAGTTCACCAATATGGTCATTTTGACTACTTATGATTTTCTAGATATTCTATTTTCATTGATTTCTTTGCTTTCTCACTGTTTCTCCTCATAACAATTTTTATCCAGTATGTGAAAGGAGAGAAATTTAAACTCAGGTCAATTTTGCTTATTCCTTATAGATTTATAATAAAATCGAAACCAAAAATGAGCTCTTGCTACTCATAAGTTGTATTTATTAAGGCATCATTTGCTTTCTTTAACACATAACAAATATTAACAACATAATAAAAATAGACAAAGTAAGACAAGACTTTAACAGTAATTTAGTATTATGGCACTCTTATAACCTCATTCCATGCATGGTAGAATCACTGAAATAATAATTGTTTATAGTGGTAATAAGTACAATCTGAATTGAAGTCACTACATTTGGAAGCACACACAAGATGATTCTAAAAAAAAATCATCTTAAGGTTATTTTTCATCCTCTTATTGTTATTATTTTACTTTGTATTGTGGAGGTTAATACAATAAAGACAGATCAAAAGCCCTACAGACTTGGAAATGGTTAGAAAACATTAATTTCAGCAGTTAATGGGAATTCACTATGACCTGCTCCTTAATGTTATCCATTAGTATTTTTTGTTTGTTCCATTGACTTCTACATTTGGAAATGTATCTATGAGGCATTACTTCCAATGTACTCTCTTAAAAACCTTCATAAATATTCTTTATAGCATCTCTGTTTGTATTCCTTTCTATTGTTCCAATCTATCCTTGTCCCCTATTCTCTACACACTTTAAATTTATTCATCCTAAATGTACTACAAAAACCATAAAATTCTGAGGTTTAAGTGTTGCTATCTGAGGCTTCCTTTAGCAGTTTATTCATATTTTTCTCACTATTGGTTACAGAAGTTTTATCTGACTTAACTTTTCAGCCATTTTGTTAACAAGCTAAATTTAAATAGTAAATGAGAATATGTATCATCATATTAATATTTTTAGAATGGCCAAGTACTAAGTGGCTGAAGTTGGTATCAGTAACTCATTAAGAATATTCACTATTTTTTTGATTTTCCAGACCACAGTCTGAAGGCCTTTATTATTTCTTTAGTGACTCTGGCTGAGAACCTAAAATTAAATTAGTTAATGAAAAATTAAGCCCTAGCCAATTTTGCTCAGTGGATAGACCATTAGCACCACAGACTGAAGGGTCCCAGGGTTTGACTATGATCATGGGCAGGTACTTGGGTTTCAATCTCTATTCCAGATGCCGTTGTTGTGGCTCATATGGGAGGCAATCAATTGATGTGATGGATGTTTATCTTTCTCTGTCTCTCCCCTTCCTTTCCACTCCTTCGAAAAATCAATGGGAAAATATCTTTGGGTGAGGATTAACAAAACAAAAATAATAACAACAACAAAAAGATGAAGTAAAAGATAAAGGTAACTGAAGCATACTGCCTTGATCCCTACACCTGGTTGAAAAGGGGGGATGTTGATGTTTTACCAGAGCTACTCTTACATGATGTTTCTTAGGACTGCTTAGATGAGTGGCAGTTCCTTTGCAATGTGATGGTGCAGTGGCCCTAGGCATTTTATGATTGTTGGTATTCTAACTTGTTCTGCTGGAAGGCTCAACATATACAAATTCTTCCCTCCAAATTCTCAATGGCTAGAGGTTATTCTGTTATAAAGTCTTCAAGTATGGGGAACTTGGGACCTGCTTATGAGTGACTTCAGGTTAGCTTGGAGAACTCTATACATATTACCAATCTTGGGAACGTTAACATTATTTGGATACCATGTCGAAAATGTTCTAATGTGAATCAGACTTTTATATTTCAAAATAAAGGACATTAAAACAAAATGAGTTAAGTTTTAATTTTCTGTTTTTCAGTGATTATGGAGCATCACATTATTTCACTCCTCCCTTTCTCTCACTGAGCATGGATCTGTCCTGGGGCCAGAGTACACATTTCTGAATACCTGGGGAAGGAGAGCTTTTATTACACAGGAGGTGGTCCTGCTATTATTATTATTATTTTTTTTTTTTACCATATTGCTGCCTTGCAATTACATTATAGAGAATACTATACCTTGGATTCTCTGCTTAAAAAAAAATCAGAACCAAATGCTAATATTCTGGCATTTTAAAAAACATTTCTGGATATCACTTTCTGCCTAATGCTGCACTTTGGGAGATGGCATTGTTACAATGACAAAAATAAGATGAAAGACACTAAAAGCCAATCAAATTCGCATTTGAGGGAGTATGGTGTGAGTTGTGAGAAGGGGTTTTCTGAGTTACCTTGACAAATTTTAATACACAATCAAGAAGCCAGCCATCAATGTCTTTCCCTAGGGGTTTTCAATCGCAGTTAACTTTAGATACCATTGCCTACTTTTACATGCTTATTGTGACAGACAAAACATAAATCAACTATATATATTTACCCAGCAAGTTGCTGCACCATACATTACTCATAAGTGCCCCTATGAATATAGAAGTTGTATCAAGCATATTAACCCAAAATTTCCTCAAAGCTAGCACTCTATTCTGCATGTAAAAGGCATGCATAATCATTTGCCAGGTAAATTGCTTCATACAGACAGTGTAAGCTCTTTTCCTCAGAGGTGAGAGGGCATAAGGCACTTAAGCACCTGCAGTATTGACTAATGCATGTGTGAGTACTAGTAGTCTCAAGTAGTTCTGTATGCTAGCATCACTTTTCTAAGAAAGCATCAAAATGTGCATTCAATAAAAGCATTTATTTTTTTAAATTACATGCTAAAATTATGAGCTATGTAGCAATTTCATCTGCATTCAATTGCTAATCAATAGTTCTTTACAAAAAAAAATGGCATTGATATAGTCAAATGGGTTTGGGTCTTGTCCTTATCAGCTCTTTAGTATTTGAGGAACAGTCTGCTCATAAGTAAACATCTGCAAAATAAAAACCATATAAAAGGAAGAATGAATAGCATCATATTATTATTGTTATTATACTCACTGTTTTAATCCTGTGATAGTGGTTCTAGACTTAGAAATTAACAACGGAGAACCTTTATTTTCTGCATTATTTAAAGTAAGATTTTTCCAAATTTTTTGTCTTTCAGAATATTTAAGGTCCTGTATATTTTTTTCTCTCTCATTAGTAAGTCGAGGCTGTAGGAGGTGTGTACTTTGCATAATTTTCACTTACAGCAATAGAAAAAATCACAGATTTTTTCATTGCTTCAGTTTATTAAGTGGATCAGATAACACAGCCAAATCCTCATTCTATTTCCATTATTGAATAACAACCAAAACAACATATAAAAAATAGGGATACATGCTTTACCCAATTTAATGCAAAGCATTAACAAGTAAAATACCAAAGACTCTATCCCGAGCCATGTTTGTTAAACAACAAAACTTTTTAAGGATGGCAATTTTCCAAGTAAAAAAGATATCTGAGTACTTGTAATTTGCACTACCTGTAAAGAAAGGCAGATTGGTCAGACCAGTAGCTCCGATTGTTCGTTCATCCCAAAACCTTTGCTTCATGAATGTAATTATTAGGTATCTTGGTGGATTTCTTTATACTATTTAATCCCTCCTAAGGGTCAAAATAAAAGATAAAAAAGACATTTTGGGGGAACTTAACTATGTTCAAATGATTCCAATCTATAAATATTAAAGTTGTGAGATATGCTAATATTAGGATCTCAAGCCACTGCCTAATTCATAATAGTAAAAAATTTCCCTTGAAAATCACTTAAGTTACCCATAAAATGTAAATATTGTGTTTTAAAATCATGTTTAAAATGTTCAGATCCCAGGGAACTACACAGAAGTCAGCAAACTACAACAGATAAGCCAAATCCTATTTGTCCTCTGTTTTGTAAATAAAGTTTTATTGGAACTTAGATATGCCTATTCCTTTACTCATCTATAAACTGAGTAGTTGCAAAAGAGACCATCTGGTCTGCAAAGGCTAAAGTGGTCATGATTTGACCCTTTATAGAAAGTTTGAAAACCCTTGAACTAGATTATAAGAAAGACCATGGAGAATTCTGTATATAATTCTCTAGTTTTTCATAGCTTTCTAATTTTAAATTTATAATGATAAATGGAAATTACTGGAGAATTCCAGAATATTTTAGGTTGCCTGAAAGGTTTACTCCATGTATTTTTTAATGTTAGATTTCTATAAATGTGATATTCTTCATGGAGATTTATTTGTTGTTTGAGGAATATGAAGGTACCACTTGTGAACACACTTAGTACATAGTAGATTTACCTGAATTTGAATCTAAATCTTGCTTGGTTGTGTCATCCTAGATTTGTTTTCTAGGAAAGGTGTCTACACATATTTCCATTGCCCGTGATCACTGCCATGTGGTGCACAGGATGGCCTGGGCATGAGTTTTCAAGGTGTTTATGAATAAAATGTCAAGCTGTGAAATATAATGGGGAGTGAAATATAATGGGGAGTTAGTGGTATTCACACCAAGAGTTTACATTCATAGAGTGAAAAGTACTCTCAATTATGAATCAGGGTTTGATGCCAAAAATAGAACAGATTCTTAACATCTTCTGATTATATTTACAGCCAACAAGGGCCCTTCCTCCAGGATAGAAAACACACTGGCACATCATACATGACCTGAAATTTTTAGTTATTACTATTGTTATGGATATGATTACTGTTCCTAGCTGAAAGTACTCTTTGTACTCTATCAAGCCTTGGTGTTTATTCTCTCTCACTTCTTTCTTTCATTCTTCTTTATCAATTATATTATATCACTCTTATTTATCCCTATCTCTTTTAATCCTAATGTATAATTCCTAAATGAAACACAGCAAGGTAAATATATTTACTATGAAATTAATGAAGTATAACTTTTGGGTATCTCACTTAAATGAACACATTCCAAGACTTAGATGGACCTTAACAGTTAGTAGGTTGTGTTTATTTGTAAACTCTTCAAAATGTAGTATTTTAGCTGAAGTCAGTTAGTAGAACTACTCTCCTTCTCCAAGATCAGATTGTCCTTGGCATTTTCTTCCCCTTGATTCAAGTAAAAGGATATTTAGCTAGAGATACATTTAATTTAAATTTAATGGGGTATATTTATGGTGTCCATGTATGTGTAATCAGGTAGTCATCCCAGGATAAGTATGGCTCTAAAGAACAGTTATACAATGCACTGTGCCAAATAATCCTACATTGGGGCTCAAAAGTTTATTGTCTGAGGTATAATCATGATAGCAGTCAGAAGTACATGGTTGGTGGAGGAGAACAAGTTTGGAAATGTCCAGAAGAAGAAGCTCTAGAGTATTTTTTCAATCATAAAGCAGGGGAAGCAGAGGGTAATATATCAACCAAAGGGCTTGTATGCATGCATATAAGCATAACCAATGGACACAGATATTAGGGGGGGTGAGGGCATGTGCTAGGGGGTGGAGGTGGCTGGGGAGAGGTCAATGGGGGGAAAAAAGAGACATAGGCAATACTATTTTTAATACTTTAAACAATAAATCTAAAAATAATAAGACATGTAAAATAAAAAAATAAAAAAAAATAGTTCTAATAAATGGCTAATCAATAGAGTTATCTTTTTAGATAGAGATTTTTCAGATTTTATAACATTTCTAAAAATGTATATCTCATCAACAGATTACAAAGCTGAAAGAATCTTAGCACTTATGTTTATTATGTAAATGAGAACAAAACATCAAAAAATATTTTCAGACTGACAGCTGTCAGAGGAGAAGGTTAGGGAAGACTGGATGAAATAAGGTGAAGGGATTAGCCAAAGAACATATATGCATAACCCATAGTCACAGACAACAGTGTGGTGATGGCCAAAAGGAAGTGGGTGGTAGGTACTGGGGAGGGGTGAGGAAAGATGGGGAGTGGGAGGGAATAGGGACATCTATTGTAAGTTTGTCAATAATAAAAATAAAGTGAATTTAAAAAAGAAATAAAAATCAACTTATGTGCAGCTAGTGAGTTGGAAAAAGTTATGTGTAAGTTAAAAAATACTATTTTCTATATTCCATTTTTTTTTCTCATGGTGTTTGCTATCTTCTTTGTGCTTTTTTCCCCCCAAGACTAATATTTCTGACCTTCTTGGGATCCCCTGCAGTGCCAATGTATTTTATTCAAGATTGAGATTGGTAATCACAACCAAAGAACAGGTTTTTGAGGATGTTATGATAAAAGAATAGCCATCTTTTATTTGAATTTCAGTGTTTTTATGCATGAAATCCAAACAAATACTTATATTTGTTCTCCCAAATTTATCTTAGTGAATTCCATTCTTAGCCTCTGTTTTAAACTGTAATACCTAATTTCAGTAGGGAGATACTCTCTAGGAACATTCCTTGTGAATGTTTGATAGTAGTCATATTCAAAACCTACGTGTCCCATAAACACTTTTCGAAAACAAATTAGAACAGCACATGTTTACTATGCCATAGGAGATGTAAGCCTAGATAAACACTAACTTAAAAATGTCTTGGTCCAAAGTCCCTTGATTTTTTCTTTCTTCTCCTTTAAATGTTGGCCTAAAAAAAAAAGTATGGATCATTCTTAAATGTGATTTCAGCCCAGCTAGCAACATAAACTTGGGACTTTGGAAAGTATTATTGTTAGTTCTGATAATAAAAGCTTTCAGAATGCTGACAGACTGCTAGGCACAAATACATATTAAATCTGGCTTTAGTGAGTTTGTTCTAAGAAGATGCAATGCTGCATGTGAAATGTAGAATCATGGGATCCAAATCATCCAACTTATGTCAAAACTAAATAAATCATCTCCCATGGTTTCTAGAAAATACTATTAATAATAGCCTGTCTGGGGAAAATTATCTGTAGCAATGTGTGAAAAAAATGCTGCAAATATATTAGAATGCAAGTGTAAACCTTTCAAGGTGTAGATTATGCTTACTTTCAGTCCCTAGGTTTTTAAAACTTTTATATATATACCAATAGGAGATATACGTTTACTGACTAAGGAATTTTAAACTTCAGAAATGATGGACTACCAACTTTCCAATCCTTCCTACTCTTGCATTAATTAATGCAAACTTTAATGTGGTGAGTTAAGCAGGGCTCCATTGACAGGTGCATAAAGTACAGTATGCTTGCTATCTTCTCCAAAATGGAAAAGCTGAATGTAGAAACTCAGGGATGTTATAAATATCACCTTCACCATCCCTTACAAACAAATTAAAGTCTTAGAAAGAAGGGTATCTGTGGTTAGAGAAATCATCTTCTTATTAGGAAAAAAGAATGGGATGTCCACTTCGGATTGGCCTTCTCAAAATTAGGCTAAGAGATGTGGACAGATTTCAGAATGGAATAATGAGAATCGCTAGGCAAGGGAAAATCTGGCATTCTTCTGCTGTAAGAAACTTGTTCATAATTATGTCCATATTAACAGAGAGTTGCATTTTACTTCAGCCAACAGGATAGAAATTGAAGCAGGGACTTTAGAGTATACAACCCCAAGATATGTTTGCTTGATAAGACTGAAGAATAAGTTAACTGTGCATATGCAAATAATGAGACAACCTAATATTTGGTAGTTATTTTTAGGGTTGCATTCTTAATAGATAGAGACTGAGTGGAATCAGGTAGAAACACAATACATTTTGAAGAACACAACACGAAGTATGTAAGTATAAGTGTATTCTCTGATACTGCTCCTTTTACTCAAATTCAGATGTTATCAGGATACTTTTGATGCCTATGGCCTTCTTAATGTATCAATGTCATGACTGATTGTCTACCGTAAATGTTTTGCAGATGGATAAGAATGTTTTCATTACCCCTGATGCCCCTGAGTCAGGAACAGCAAGCTCCTAGCCATTGATAGTGGCAGAGCCTTCCTACTTGCATCTCAGCATTAGGGTGGCTCCAGGTTTCCAGGGAAATCCCAGAAACCACAAGGCCCTTAGTCTTATGTGGAATGGGAAACATGACTGGCAGTTCTAATTTGTCAGTGTGTTTTCCACTAGACATTTAATTTTATTCAGTTCTAGTCACTGATAATTTTGTTAAGACCAGCTCTGCAACAGGCATTGTGCTAAGAGAATAAAACAATGCTTTTGACTGGACCGGTGTATGTCAGGATACTATCGTGTTTTAAATGATGGCTTAGGTAGATTAGGTCAGGTAGAGAGGACAGTTGATCCCCATTGGGTAAACTATTTCTCAGTGGAAAGCCCTTTAGTGAGGTCTATGGTAAATGAATATAACAATTTTAAATCTGTACATTAAGACAAAAGAAAAAATATTGCCAGAGGCAGTTTGCAAAGAAATTACATCTGGGTGCAGTGAAGAGAATCCTAAGAGGAAAAGGTTCATTCAATGAGTGAGCTCTTTAGGGGAACTATTATTTGATTAAGAAAGCTATTTATTTAAATGGAGTGTGCTATAGAACGAGTTTAATCCAGGCCCCGAAGGCTATTTTAAGGGTTCTGAGAATACATATCTGATTTTTTGATCACTGCAAATTCAATCACAGAGGATAAACCATTTTACTTCAAGTCATGTTAAGCTTCTGGTCAACTTGAGAGGTTATGTATGAGATACAATAAGACTATAAGGTTTAGCCTTAGTTCCAGGTAGCTTTTCCTTTGCTTTTCTTTCCAGAGGATGTTAGGAGAAACTAACTTATTGAAGAACTCAAGCATCTCAGAAGCAATCTCCAATAATAAAAGCATATTATGCTAATTAGACCGAGCAGCTGAATGACCTTCTGGATGAAGCCTGGTCTGCAAGGGCCAACGCAAGCCACTGCAGCTGTGAGGACCGAGCCCCTTGATGTATTTTGTGCATCGGGCCTCTAGCAGTGAAATAATATTGGATGTAAATGAGACTCTCTGAGTTTTACATCTGATAAAATAATTGAATTGATACCCCCACCTCTGGGAGCTGACCTTTAGATTTCATCACAACCAACATTCCATTTGCTCACAGCACATTCCACTTGCCAAAGCTATAATCTTTCCTCTCCAAACTTGCCCAGGATTTGACTTGCCCAGAGAGTTCCCTGCAGAAAAAGCCTGCCTAAGAGTCCTTTAAAACAGGCCGGGCTGAGAGACACCCTCCCCCCAAGTTCATGAATTTTTGTGCACCAGGCCTCTACTAGTATATAGATAGGGTTAAAGCACAAATCACTTTGGCTGACTTGGAACTCCCTGGTTATTTAAATGCTACCTGATATCAGAATCAGAATTCTCATAACAGGTAGGGTTTAAAATAACAGTAGTATAAAATAACAGTAAAGCATTTTACAGATGTTGGACAATTCATTTTTTAGGTGAGAAGGTAGGAATTAAATGTTTAAGTGCAATAAATATATAGAGAATAATAATGTCAAGTATTATAAGTTGTGATTCAGATAAGTTATAAAGAATGTGAAATGTATCTCTTTAATAGATTTGGAAAAGCTACAGAGAAGGATGAATTACATAAATTGTTTATATAAGAAAAATGTCATATAACATGTGAGTATAACAAATAATATCATGTTAATATAGCTCTAAAACATATAGCATTATATGAATTTTTATATTCAGCTTTCTTATTAGATTTCCTAAAACACAGTGATAATACTAAAAATCCTATTCTGACAAACTCATAAACTCTATATTGATGAGAATACTGATAGGTATTTAGCAATAAATGCTTAAAACATTTAATTTTTTTTTAAACCAAACATTGTTGAGGTAAATTTTTGTCTTCTTTCTTAAAAATAATTATTATTAAATCAAAGAATTGCTTTAGTAATTGCAATTTGAGAACTTGTCAATGCTCTTAACTTATCCTATGAGAATAGAATGAGTCAAAAATTTTAATTTGAAAAATCCCATTATTGAGGCACAATGCTACTTTTTAAACACAACTGTCTCTTCACTAAGGTTTTTTTACAGATAAAAATACTAGGGAAATGGGCAGTCAGATCTTCAGTAAAATAATACCCAATTTTGAAGCATTGTCTCTGTATGTGTACTTATATTGTTAATTCCCCAAAGTACAAAACTATTTCCTAATCTTCTGCACATGACAGAAATACAAATGCTTTTCCTTTTTTTATCATTTAAAATGGGTTTTAAAAATAAAAATTTTCTAAGACATTAGAAATAATTGTATGGGTATGAATTTTTGCACTAAGTTACTATAATAGGACATATTGGACAGGATAACTGATTTTTATGAGAATAGAAATGAGAGGGAGTAACAATTTTAGAAACTGTGAATAAAATGGAAAAAAAGGCCAAAAGAAAAAGGTGATACCAGGTTATTTCTGTATTTCTATGTTATCTACCTCTCCGATAATTTTCTTCTTTTTTACTGTTAATCAAATGGGTTTCCATAAGAAGCATAATGCTAACAATTACTAGAGGTCTCAAAGTTCAATTCTTCCTTAGCTCCTAATTTTTTTGAGACCTTTGTTCCATCATTAAACCCCTCATGGTATCAGCTGTTCCCTTCCTGTGGGGAGGATGATCATTGCATTTGTTGATTATATATTTCTGTTCCCTGTGAATACACAATTTATAGATTTTTACTTTGAGTAAATTAAAATGTTTTATCCAAAGTCATTGGGTTATAAATTCATCTCTTGGAGGAGAAATCAGTTACATGATAAAAATTTATAAATATCTTGCATTCAAATCAGCATACCTGAACACTATCTTTCATATCGGAGGTTGGCGATCACCGTTTTACTCAATCATTTGAAGAAGCATATTCAGGAAAAAATGTGCTTCAAAACTGGAGATCTTGAATAGCTCCTAATTCTTAATATTGTAGTGTGCATTGGCTTAGACATGAGAGTCACACAGATAGAACATTGTGAATATGGAGAATCTTCTAGGCAAGTATGTGGGATCCAAAGAGCAGCCACAGGGGAAACTAGGAATTTGATTCCTAGTAGGTGTTGGGCCCTAGTAGGTCTGTGAGTTAACTCAATCTTTGTTTCTTCTTTTATTTATTTATTTATTTTTTCCTTTTGCAAGTAATGGATCACTTATTTTGTCTAATCTACTAAGGCATTTGAAACTTTATTTCATTGACTGCAAAGGCTCTGGAATAACACTTTTTTCAAACTCAAATTTGAGGAATTAGTTTGCACCATTTATTGTTGAACTGCAGCATCACAGCTGCCAAGAGTAGTACACACAAGATCCACACCTTTAAGATGTTTATTGCAGCTTTATTTGCAATAACTCAAAGCTATAAATTCAACTGCCCACAAACTGTAGTATATTTTTACAGTGAGGGGATTGATATTCAGCAATTGAGAAGTAACTGTTGATACACAACATAGATGAAGTTCAAAGTAATTATGAAGTAAAGAAGCCAAGCAAAAATAGTGCATATGTTATGAATCGTTTATGTAAAATTAGAGTGAAAATCAAACTAGTTTAGAATGACCAAATGCAAATAAGTTATCACCTGAAGACAGTAACAGGGGAAGGGACAAATTTAGAAAAAGGGCACAAGAAATTTTTGGAGGCAATGAAAATATTTCATATCATGATTGTGGTGATGGTTTCAGAAGCACACACACATTCCAAAACTCATCAAATGGCACAATTTAAAGATTTGCTGTATTTCAATTATATTTCAAAAATTCATTAAAAAAAGATAATAATCTGACACCCATGGGAATGACATAAAAGTATTTTCAGAGCAGTGAACTGTGAAGAGGAAAATTATTTTTTTAATTGTACCAGATTCATACTTTTATTCTACAACTAAAATATATTATACCTGTAACCCTGGTTTATATCTGTGAGTTTTTACATGCCTCACCCATATTTCCTTTTTACAACTAGTTGGCAGCAGATAATTTAAATTAATAATTTATTACTTATTCACCCAGTATTTACTTAGCAAAAGTAGGTTTACAGTTGTGAGTACTTAAATAGTTTATTCTTGTATTATTATTTATTGATTATTATATTATTTATATTATAACTGTAAACCTACTTCTTCTCACTCTTGTAAAAGTCTAAACAGATGGATATTGTGTATTATAATCATTTTATATTAAAATTAAAAAATAAAAGTACTTAGGCAATTGAAAAAAATTACCATGTTAAACTTTGTTTTACACTTAAACACGTTTTAAAAACATAGCAATATTCCATTATACAATCACAATTTGGTAAAATTGAAAAAACAATAATGTAAAGAAAATATAAGGCAAATAATAAGGCAGGAACAAGGAAATATTTGCTAAAGCTATGATTAGTCTATGATTCAGTAATTACTCTTCTAGTTATATGTTATCTCCTTTAAAAAAAATAATTATTTATTTCACAAAAAAACAAAAACAAAACAAAAAACAAAAAAACATGCCCCCAAAATGTTACTAGCAGCCTTATACATGATAACCTAAAACTTAAAACAACTCGAATGGTTTATGTACACTATAGTATTCATTAGAACATGGATGTTTTTCATAGACATCTTGTTGAAAAAATAAGAAGTCAAACACAGCCCTAACCTGTTTGGCTCAGTGGATAGAGCATCGGCCTAGGGACTGAAGGGTCCCAGATTTGATTCTGGTCAAGGGAATGTACCTTGGTTGTGGGCACATCCCTAGTATGTACAGCAGGCAGCTGATCGATGTTTCTCTCATTGATGTTTCTAAAACTCTATCCCTCTCCCTTGCTCTCTGTAGAAATCAATTAAATATTTCTTTTAAAAAAAGAAGTCAAACACACAAAAAATACATACTGAATGATTCCATTTGGGTCAGGTTCAAAGGAGGCAAAAATAAAATGTGGTGTCAGGGTTTAAGAGAGTGGTAAGGAATGAGGGCTCAAAGGAAACCAAGGAGCCTGCTGGGGGCTGGCAATCTCTAAACTGATCTGAGTTGTAGTTATTCTGGTCCCTTCACATTAAACACTCATTGAGCTGTGCATTTGGACATTTTTACTATATAAAAATTAAACTTCAATAAGAAACAGAAATATGATGATGATGATAACAATAGTAATGGAACAGTTGGCCAGTTTGTGAGAAAAGGAAAATTTTTATTACTCATTTTATGAGTAATAAAATGAAGAATTCAAGTTTAAGTGACTTGTCTAAATGCATACCATAATTCAGGGAAAGAATGTAAACATCCTGTCTCCTTACTGTCCCTGTGATGTTTCCATGATAGGAGCTTAACTTCGTCATTTTGTACCATAGATTCAGATTTAGAGAAAATGATAAAGTAGAGGATCACAGACAACTTCGTTTTTGGTATTGGTTGTAAAAAGAAGGCTGGCAAGTCCTATGTTATGTGTCTTACTTCATTGAACAAGAACAGGAAAGCATGATAAGTCTGCATTTTGATTCCTTGGTTTGTCCATGTGAAAGTGTACTGGTTACTGACGAATTGCATACATGTTAAAGGAAAAACATATTAAAGGAGTAAAAAATATAAAAGCCCTGAAACATGCCCCCTGGAAAATAGGGAGGAATTAATTAGTACTTTTTGTTGCAGTGTTATACTTGGCTGAACTGGCTTCAAGTTTAACCTCCGTCTTCTTGGATTTGCATCAATGCTGTTTCAAATGTTCTGCTCTAAAAATCCAGATTTGCTATTTTATAAGAGCAAGCTCCTATTTAAATATAATTAGAGAATGTGCTGGAAACAGCCTCAAGCAGTAAAAGTCCAGCAAGTCATAAATGTCCAGCATCTAAAGAAATTCAACAAGGTAGTTACTTCGATGTGCTACCTACTAGGAATAAAATTGGCAAACAGAAATAATTTTGGTGACCTCCAGAGACAAAGGAAGATTGTAGAAAAAAATATTGAGCAAATTGCATTCACCTTCTTTTCACATTTATCAGAAGGACTCTGAGCATTTAGAAGTTCTAAGATTACTTCATAGTTAATTTAACAACTTGATAATATACTTCTCCTTTAAGCTCATACTTTGTCACTCTTTTACAACCTGCTTCCCTAAGATAATCAATTAGGTTGGCAATAACAACAGATGTTAAGGCTTAGAGTTTCTTTCACATTGACTTCTTTCTAAAATAGGCAAAATCTTAAATAATTTTTTTGGTAATTTTAAATATATCAAAAAGACACAGGTGTTGCTTAATAACAACATAATTCATTAAAAGAGCCTGCTTTCTCATATTGGAAATATTTTTTTTTTCATAATGTGACTCTAAAGGCAAATGGCAACAGACTTTAACAGTTGGAAGAAAAGGTTAAGTATTTGTACAAAATTCTTCTGAACACAGTGCCTAAGCTTGAATTGTGCTGACTTTTTCCAAGGCTAAATAATTCTTAGAATTTCTCAACTTTTTAGTAATGTACTTATCACATTAGAATTATCATGTATAGGAAAACGAAACAATTCTCAATTATATAGGGAACAATTTTTAGATGTATCTCCCACATGGTGTCTACTATAGGGACTTTTTAACATAATAACCTTCATTATGATATCAAGAGAGGCATCTTGTCAAAGTCTTCCTCTATCTTCTATATCTATATTCATTAAAACTTTGATTAATAGAAAGTAAAGTGCCAAAAGCCTCAATTAACTAATTTTTCCTGTGTTCCACTTTTAATAGAGAAAAGTAATTTGTTAGAAGAAAAAAAAATGGAGTAGCTAGGTTTCAGGGATTTATTATAAAACCTTAAGTTTTATTCTTTCTCAAACCAGTGAGTCTTTGTGTTTATCAGACCTATATATCAGGTATTGCGGAAGATGAAGGAAATATGAAGACCACTACCTTCAAAATGCTCAAGTCCAACAACAGGAGCAGATAGGTACAAGTTATGTAGTTAAAGGCTAGAAAGTCTTATCAATTTCACCTGGAAAAGAAGAAGAAATATATTAGGAAAGACTTACTAAGAAAGGTAGCTATTCCATTTTTAAGTCCTATTATTCTCTAATTGTGCTATTTTGAAGTGATTTTGAAACTCTGCAAGATCATAAGTCACCAAAGATTAAATGATGCTCACTTTGCATAAAGGAGGAAAAGTATAACATGCTAATTAGACTAGACATCCTTCCACACATCCTTCCAGATAAGCTTCCTGATGAAGCCAGGGCTACTAGGGAAGCCCGTGTCCTGGGTGTTAGAGGGAAACCAGTGCAGCAACTGGGGGAAGGAAAGGCCTATTCTTGCATGATTTTCAAGCATGGGGCCTCTAATCAGATCATATTTAATAAGAAAACTGATCAACTACATCTTGACCTTCATATACCTGTTGAAGGTTACCTTTCATATAGTCAGTACCATACCTTTTATTTATGCAGTTTTCTTATTGAGCAGGCAAATTTGCAAATATAATTATTTGTTTTTTGTTTTTTTGTCTTTTTTTTGTTTTTTTGTTTTTTTTTACTGTCCTTTAAATGCATGCCTAGAGCAGTGTTTTTCCAGGTCACTGATTGAAATGAAAAGTTAGTTTTGTTTGTTTTTAATTTTCAAGTCATGAAAAGTTCTCTGGGCAGTAATTAATGTTTATTTCAGTATATATTAATAACAAAAATATCTTAGAGTACATTGCAGACTGCTCCTAATTTCTAATCTGAGATGTGGGATAGACTTCTTTCTTCTCTCCAACTATTACCTCATTAGCTTCGCCTCATTTTGCTACCAGCCTCTGTATAGGGTTTGGGGTTGAGGGTGAGGGAATAGAAAAGGGAAAGAGTTTAGGAAGCAGGAATGGAGTAGCTAGGAAGGCAGTAACTTAAATGCTTACTTTAGCTGAAGGAAACTTTTAATGCTGACTCTTTTTTCCCCCACTGGTGGTGTACTGAATTCCTTGGAAATTCACTACATGTCCAATTACAGAGCATTTTATCTATCCATCCCCTTAAGCAGATGCAGAACCTTTCTCTCCTGAGGGATCCTTCACATATGCATCAACCCTTAAGCACCTAGAAATCTCTCTTATTAGTTTTTGCTTTGTTTAGAAGAGACCAATACCTCACCACCAAGAGGGATGTGGCAATTTTGCCAAAGGTGACATTTAGGGACAGCCCCTTTGCACCTGTGTGAGACCACTGGATCTGAAAAGACCCAACATACATCACTTCAAGGTCAAAGAGAATAACCATATGTGCCTTTCCCAGTGGCCAGCTCAATGTGAAGAATTCTAAAAGCCTGGATTATCCCTATAACTAGAAGGACATCGAATCCCTAAATGACTACAAGAAGACAGTCTTTCTCCTTTCTGCTTGGATTTCCTATAAACAGAAATAAATTATATTGTGTTAAGCCTCTGAAAGTATAATGTTTATGTCTTTAGAGTAACAACCAGCATTGCTTTTACTAAAGCATCCCTCCATAGAGCTCTCAGGCACAGGATCCATGCATTTTTATGCTTCTGTTTTTAATCATGGTCCAAGTCTGGTCAAAGGCAAAGACTCCACACAGTCTGCCTTGACAATGTCAGAGCATGCACACTGCCCGAGGCAGCCGCTTCCCGGCACTGAATGGAGCTACCAGCTGTGTTTTGCTCTCCCTGTATTCCTGGTTTGAGTCAGGCAGGCAGCTTTCACTTAAGACCCCAAAACTTAAGAGTATAAATAATTAGCTTTACAAGTGGACTCCTAAAAGCCTTTTATTTTTAATCCCTACTTCCAGACAGAGATTTTAAGAGTCACAAAACCTTCCCACTACTTTTTTTGTTTTTTGTTTTTGTTTGTTTGTTTTTTGATGAAGTATTTGTCAGGTAACTCACAACCTACTTTGAAATGAGGTGTCTATTTCCTATGGACTTCAAACAACACTTCTATTTCAACTGCCTTTTATATTCACACTAGAGTCCCAGTACATGAAATTTGTGCACAGGGGCAGGGAGTGAGGGGGCTTGTCCCTCAGCCTAGCCTGCACCTTCTCTAATCTGGAACCCCTCAAGGGATATCTTACTGCCCTCGACTGCTTGTGGGATTGGGTCTGAACAGGCAGTCAGACATCCCTCTCACAACCCAGGACTGCTGGTTCTCAACTGCTCATGTGCCTGCCTTCCTGATTGCCGCTAACTGCTTCTGCCTGCCAGCCTGATCACCCATTAACCACTCCCATGCCAGCCTGATTGATGTTAACTGCTCCCCTGTCAGCCTGTTTGACCCCAACTTCCCTTCTCTGCCAGCCTGGTCACCCCTAACTGCCCTCCCCTGCAAGGTTTATTGTTTCCAACTGCCCTCCCTTGCAGGCCTGGTGCCTCCTAACTGCCCTCCCCTGCTGGCCATCTTGTGGTGGCCATCTTGAGCCCACATGGGGGCAGGATCATTGACCACATGAGGGCAGCCATACTGTGTGTTGGAGTGATGGTCAATCAGCATATCACTCTTTTAATAGATAAGCCTAGGGGCCCAGCATGCACAGTCGCACTGCCTCGCAGACCCACCCACCATCTTCACCCATACCTCTCCACACAGAGCTCCAGCACGCCTGGCCCAGCCCCTGACCCTCTGGCCACTTCAAGCCCCACCCTTAGTCCCTAGAGTTGCCTTCTCCCGGCCCCTCCCGCCTCCACCCTGTCTCCAGAGCAATGCAGCGGCTCTGCCCTGTCATGGTGCTGGAGGAGAGCATGGAAGCCTCCTGCCTGCTTTGCTGTGCTCCTTCCCCTGGCAGGTGGACAGTGGAGTGCTCTGAGTGCCTGCAGTGGGTGGCAAAGGACTGGTGAGGGGGGCGCTATGGCTCTCACCACAGAGCAACGCCCTGCCTCGCAGGCTCAGGCAGCCTCCTGTGATTGGTCTTTATGTGTTATGGAGTCCTAACCATTACCATATTAGCTCTTTATTATTAGAATAGCTCTTTCAAGTAGCCAAAACATTATCACGTTTACTTATTTTTTTAATCTTACAACAATGTCTATACATAACTCATTGCAAAGGAGCAACTCCTAAAAACACGTTGGGAAAACAATTTGCCTCCAATATTTTTTAAATATATTTTATTGATTTTGTACAGAGAGGAAGGGAGAGAGATAGAGAATTAGAAACATCGATGAGAGAGAAAGTCATCGATCAGCTGCCTCCTGCACACCCCCCACTGGGGATATGCCTGCAACCAAGGTACATGCCCTTGACCGGAATCGAACCCGGGACCTTTCAGTCCCCAAGCCGATGCTCTATCCATTGAGCCAAACCGGTTTTGGCTGCCCCCAATATTTTTTGAGTCTGCCACTTACGCTTTCTCAGAGTCATTTTAAAATAACTTCCCCGAGTTTACATTTAAGGAGAAAAGAAGAGTCCAAAAGTTTCTGGGGGAAGAAAAATGAAAGTAACATTTGTTTCTCCTTTCAGCAAATGGTGAGTTTGTTGGAATGGTTATGAGGAATGAAAATAGGGAAGGGGGGGAGGAAATGGGAGGAGAAAGATGCTAATATCACATAACACCATGATACTTAAAAGTTACTTAATAAATTTCATAGCAAGCTACCCAGCCTAGTCTGTTCTTGATCTTACATTGTTTTGGGTGTTTTTTTGGTTTGTTTGTTTGTTTGCTTGCTTGTTTTCATTTGCTGTAGGGAGGTGAAAGAAACTCCTCTCAATAATGTGTATCCTGAAATTGATTTCTAAGTAGTGCCTAGAGAAGAAAGGTTAACCAAAAACAAAATGGGGAAAAAAAAAAAATGCCTGGCACTGAGTGTGGGGAATGCTAGCAGGAGAAGGTATAGATCTTCTTAATTGTATCAAACTTTAATCCCCAAGGCGTCATCAACTAACCTGGCAAATCAAAACCCCAACCTGAAATTCCAGGACAAACAGCAGTGAATCACACAATTCCAGGGTCCCGGTAATCCAGGCAATGGTCTCTGCTAACCCCTCTGCATCCTCCCATTTCGTTTTGTTACTAAATGAGGACACAAGCACCTGTTCCAGCAGCAGGTGGCATTTGTTTATTATGGCTTTACCTGCTGGGTTTTAATCAGTCTGCAGCTGCAGGAACCCGCTTAAGTAACAGTTTATAGGACTGGGTTTTTACCGAGTGGCATTTTGCATGAAGAAGCAAAGTTTCATACAACACTTTTATCATACACAAAGCACCACAGAAGTGGCTTTTATGCCTCCATCTTTCTCCCTTAACATTTAGGACTACTAATTAGTGAATCGTTTCGCATGCAGCACTGGAAAGCTCAGCTCTCATTCTTTCTGCCTTCTGGGAGGGTCTGTGTTATGTGCTCTCATTACCGAATTCCTGCTTCTTAGGAAGCGAACAGCCAGCCCCTCCTTGCATGTGTACTTCTCTTTTGTAAGCCTCAGAAGGATTGTTAAGGCCACTTCCACCTTAGAAGAGAAGAAAAAAATTAAAAAAAATCAATAAGAAAAAAACACACACACTATGTCTAGATGAGAATAAATCTGGGTACTTAAACTACACAATGACTCTTTCAAAACACACCATGAGAATTTTAAAATGACAAGCATCATGAGGTTACAAAACAAAACAAAAAAAATTATAAGAAGCAAATTTCCTTCTTCATGATACAGAGATTTTCTATAAATGCAGTTCTCTCTCTAATTTTTAAAAAGCACTTGTGTTTTTTCCACATTTGAAGTGCATTGGGTGAGCCTAGATCACCCTAGGAAAATCACCTTCAAGATCATGATTTCTCCCATGCTATTATTACCAGGATGTGGTGTTCAGGTCCCAGTTCGTTGTCTCCTAAAATCGAAGAATGAGTTTACAGGCAAAGAGGTACCCAAAAGCAAAAACAAAGTGTACTGAGAGATAGACAGACTCCCTCTAGGGGTGATGGAGTCCTCTGTCTAGGCACATGTGTCAAACACAAGGCCCGCGGGCCAAATCCGTCCCGCCAGGCCTTGCAATGTGGCCCGCACCGCGCTGTCATCACTGCACTCCGCTGCGTTTCCATCACAATGACAGTTTATGACTGTTCAGTAAACCATTCGGCCCGCGATTTAGGCTGGATTTTAGATTTTGGCCCCTTCTCTGATTGAGTTCGACACCTCTAGTCTAGGGGCAGGCATATGCTCTGGAAGCTCCCTGTCTAGGGGGTAGGTATATACCCTGCTGGCTTCTGATTGTTTCTTCCAGGAAGCTCTCTGTATAGGGATGTTGGTTCGTTCCTCCCCAGTTGGGTTGCTCCACCACCTCCTGCCTACCTGGGTTTTGGCCCAGCTGTGTTGCCTTAGCAAGTAGTCAGCAAGCTGTATCCTGATATCCTTGGACTTCCCTTCCCTCCCCAACCACCTAGCCCTCTTCTATCTCCTCACAAAGTAAGTACTTTTCTACTTCTTTTAAAAGATGGTTATCCTTCAGTTAATATTAGTAAACATTTATGCAATTGTTGACTAAATCAAGGAAAAGATATTAGTTATTCAGAACCTCTTCAGAACAGTAAATCACTCATATTATCTTCAGTGCTTAGCAAAGATGCTACCAAAAAGTAGCCTCTTTAAAATCTTTGAAAAGTGAGAAAGTGGAGTGGATGGGTGATGCTGATCTCATATTCTCTCTCCCTCTCTCTCTCTCTCTCTCTCTCTCTCTCTCTCTCTCTCTCTCTCTCTCTCTCTTTCTCTCTCCTCTATCTCTTCCTTGATTGAGGCCTTTGTTTTGATGCCACCTTTCTACAGAGGCTTATTTTACCTGCAATAACTATTATCTAGGCCATTATTTTGCTTTATTTTTGTTTGTAGCACTTATTATATATCTGTTCATTTGTTTATTATCTTTCCCTACTTAATGTAAACTTTATCAGAGCAGGGCTTTAATAATAGGTTCTTTGTTAAGTGATCAATAAATATATATTGAATGTAAAAAATGAAGTTAATGAGTGAATAAATGAGTGAATTAGTGAATAAGTTGATTTCACGCTGAAATGTTCTAAAAAGCTAAAAAAGCTCTTCTGTATAAGGAGGTGAAAGAGTTTAAAAATGAATATTATCTGTGTTTTAAGCCAAATGGGGACAACAGAGTAAAAGGAAAAAATGGATCTATTATCCAAAGTGGCCATACCAGTTTACAATCCTACCAATAGTACAAAGGTTTCCCATTTTCTCCAGTTTGTCACCAGCATTTATTATGGCTTATCTTTTGATCATGGCCATCCTAACAGATGGGTAATGATATCTCATTATCGTTTTTATTTGCATAGCCCTAATGACTGGTGATGTTGAGCATTTTCTTTCCTATATCTGTTATATATTATTATGGCTTTTTTGAAAAATGTTTATTTAGATCTTTTGTCTATTTTTTATTGGTTATTGGTGTTTTTGCTTGAGTTGTATGAGTTATTTATATTTGAGTGATTAACCCCTTATTACAGAGAAACTTTGCAAATATTTCTTACTCCTTCCATAAGTTGTTCTTTCATTTTGCTGATTGTTTCAGAAGCTTTTCAGTTTGATGCACGTTTTATTTTCTTGCTGTGCTTTAGGGTAGTATTATAAAATTCATTGACAAAACCCATGTCAAGGAACTTTGATCCATGTTTTCTCTAGCAGTTCCATGGTTCCAGGCTTTATATTTATATAATTAATCCATTTAAATTAATTTTGAGTGATATAAGATATAGTTTAGTTTTATTCTAATCTATTATTTAAAAATAAAATGTTTCTTCTAATTAATTTTCTTTCAATGTGCACAAATTCGTGCACTGGGCCACTAGAGGCCAAGATATGAAAATATGAAAGTATTCCAAGTACCCATCAATAGATAATTGGATAGAAAAGCTGTGGTACATATATACAAGAAAATATTTTTTGAATATAAAAATAATGAAATCTTATCATTTGACATAGCATGGATGGATGCAAGTAAATTAAATCAGAGAAAAACAAATATCATGTGATTTCACTTACATGTGGGATCTAAAGAACAGAATAAATATATAAACAAAACTATAACAGACACATAGATACAGAGAACAGACTGATGGTTGCAAGAGGGGAGGAGGTTGGGGGACTAAATAAAAGAAGTGAAAGAATTAAGAAGTACAAATTGGTAGTTACAAAATAGTCCAGGGACTGGAGTGCAGCATAGGGAATATAGTAATAGTGTTGTAGTCGCAATGTGTGGTACCTGGTGAGTATTTTTACTATCAGGAGGAATGCTTTGTACAGTGTATGACTGTCTAGCACTGTGCTGTACACTTGAAACTAATATAAAATAGTATGGAATATAAACTGTAAGTGAAAAAAAGGGCAAAAACTTGCAAGAAAGGATCATTTTATTATCTTCATACTGTCTCTGTTGAAACTGGCACTGGTACATGGAAGCAGCAATGGAAAATACACAAATGAACATCATGCCTGGGTGCCAATTAAAATTTGTGTACAGACACTGGCATGGGCTGCATTTGGCCTATAGGCTGGAGCTGGCCACTCTCTGGTCTATACTGCTGGGATGTGTTAGTTACAGAGGACTTAAGAGTAATGTTTTCTTCAGGTTCACTTTACATCTCACAGATATTAATGTCATAATATGTAGTAAGGAAAAACAATCAATGTGTTACATGCTCTATGTTTATCATGATATTTATACTTCACAGCACCGTTCTGAGGTACAGACTTTAAAAATCATACTGAGGAAATTGCAATGCAATTAGGTTAAGTAATCAGAGAGGAAATGGCAATGAGTAAATAATTTGAGTAAAGACCCCATAACCACATGTCAGTCAGGGTCCGGATTTGAAAACAAAATCACTTAATCTTTCCACTATAATATGCTTTTTGCATGGGCATATTCCTCTGGTAATTCATTTCTGAAATATTCAGAAGAATTATTTTTATATTAGATATTGTATCCTTTGAAATTCTATTTCAGCCTAGTTAGGATTTTCCCTAACTAGGCTGAAAGGATGTCAATGTTGAGTCTGTGGAAGAGGAAACTGATTTATCTTCCGACCAGGAAGAGGATTTTGGTTGAAGGGATCATGCTAATTAGCCCAGAATCTTACTTCACAAGCATTGTTGACTGTAAGATCTGAATCTCTAGAGCAACACTGAGTGCAAAGCTGTCTTCACTTGTTGACAGATGATACTAGAAGTCCAAAATGAATTCTGTGTGAGATGTTAACATATTGTTGGTTTGGGCTCTTCATGCTTTCTCTTCATGTTTTTGCCATTATTCATTTCCCAGAGACAAAGTAAAACAAGTTTCTTTGTTCTTCTCTCACTATATAACAGAAAGAATGAAAGAATGAAAGGAAGAAAAAAGAAGGAAGGAAGGAAGGAAGGAAGGAAGGAAGGAAGGAAGGAAGGAAGGAAGGAAGGAAGGAAGGAAGGAAGGAAAGAAAGAAGGAAGGAGGGAGGGAGAAGGAGGGAGGGAGAGAGAGAGAGGGAGGGAGGGAGGGAGGAAGAGAGAAAGAGAAGAAAAAGCATAACATTATTTTGGGTTTTTATCTTTGGGTCTTATATCCATATAAGAATAGTGCAGGTATAAAATGAAAGATTCTTATTGTTCTTTTATTACTTAACAAAGGGGAGCACTATAACTTATGTTTTCAAAGATGTAGCCATTTTTAGGCAACTTTCTCTTTCTGCTGTTGTGCTCTCTCCTGGGAGAACAAACTTGTCACACAGCTCCCCACATGCTTTCCTTTGTTAAAGCAGAGGGAGATGATGAAGGACTCCTCTGTCCAGGAACCCTCTCATTTGCGCCATCTGTCTTTCTGTGCTTTCTTGAGGGAGTGCAATAAAATGACTTTTTCCATTCCTTCCTCATTTAGTGTTTTATGAGACTCTGTGTTAAGCCCTATTTTGAGAATTTGAACAAGCAGAGACCCTGCCACTTTGAACAATTTTTCTTTTCCTTTTGTGCTTGCCATTTCAGTTGGAGAAATCACACACATTTTCCCCTCTAACACTGTTAAGGGAAAGGCTATCTTAAGATTGCTGCTCTCAAGGCCAATTTTGTTCTCCCATTATTGTTCTGACTTCAAGGATGTGATCTCAGGATCAATGGACGCAAGCCAAACCTGCCAGGCGGACACTCAGAAAATCAAATGACATTCACGCATTCCTCAAATGACCAAATTGCACCCATGTATAGGTGAAACATTTTGCCTCAGGAGAAATTAAAGAAGTGGGGTTGGAAATATATTTGCATTTCATCATATTTAAGGTTGTTTAAAGTTTCTTCATCAAAATAAATCTGAGAGCAGCAAAAGGGCAACTACTTGTGATTATTTTAATAAAAAACAAAAATAGATTGACAATGTAAACATGCCTGTAAGAAATGTATCAGTGTTTATTACATGTAACAACTTAATGGTTCCTTGCCCATGCAAAGTCATCATACCACAAAGCTAACTTAATTGCCATTTTTTTCAATTTGGAAATGCTACACACATGGAACCATTGTTTTACAGCATAATTAAAAAGGGTGGTCGCTGTGATGCTGTGATAAATACTGAGCAAAAGCTATCTTAAAAATTGCTTAAATAAGAATAGTTTCCTGGATATTAATCTCATGGTGGTTTGAATGATAATTGTTTTACCTGTGTATTCAATAAAAACTGCTATCCATCTACATGTGCCAGGCACTATTGTAGGCTCTGAGAAATAGAGGTGTAGGCAGATAAGACTCTGTAATCGTGAAGTCTATGCTGCACACATGAACACACCACTCTGTAACATCAAAAATTATTCTTATTGGTATTAGTTCAACCTTTATTTATTGAACTTCAGGCCAAGCATTATATTATCAGGATAAAATGCAATGGTGAAGGAAACATAATTTGCAAAAAAATATTTTAAAAATGCAGGCAAATAAATATACATTGGACTTTAAGTATGCTATTAATTTTAATAATTTAATATATAATTATATTTAATATATCATTGTGACCAGGTACACAAATTTGTGCACATTAAAAGGGGATTAAGTAAAGGAAATATTTTAATATTGCTATTTGCCCTTTTTCTATAATAGAAGTGTCAGAAATAGAAGAAAATTAGTAAAATGTATATGAAAACCTTCCTCCTGTCAGAGTCTGGGGTGTGCCACGGGACCCAGAGTCAAGTCTCCACCCACCTGTGGCACCTCAAAATTGCACAAGACCCAGACCCAGATGGCCCCACCCCTGTTGGACAAGAACCAGACCCAGCTCGCCCCACCCTTGTCAAGCCATGCAGTGCAGGGAGCACACCCTCAGGTCCCCTATCAAGCCCTGCCAAGCAGGGGAGTGGCCTGAGATTCCCCCATCAAGCCCTGCCAAGTGGGAGGCAAAGCCTGTGGTCACCTGTCAAGCCCTGCAGGGCAGGGGGAGTGACCTGAGGGTCTCTATAAAGCCCCACTGGGCAGGGATACAGCCTCAGGTCCCCTGCCCTGGCCCAGCACCACTCGGCCTCAGGTCCCTGCTGATTGCTCATTAAGGCTCATTATGGGAACTCAGCCTCCACTATGGTGCAGCCATCTTGTGTTATAGAAACCTGCCTCCATTGTGGGTGCCACCATCTTTGTGACAGCATAATGGTCAATTTGCACATTCCATCTTTATTAGATAGGATTGAATTTAATCCATAATTATTGAATAACTACTTTGCATTAATAATACAATACATTGGTTCTTAGAATATAATATAAAACAAAAAAGACATGCTTTCTGTCCCAGAGATAGATTATAGATGTACAGAATGATGGGAGTAAATGTAGTTTTCTAAGGGAACTAAAATGAACATTTCTAAGGAGTCAATAAAGTCTTCTTGCTAGAAAAGATTTCATTGCTAGGCACTAAAAAGAAGATAAATGTTTTTTTAAAAAAGAGGAATTAAAACAATTTAGCATTATTCAATGTGATAAAGCAGCACAGGCAAAAACCCATAGGATAGAAAGATCATGGCCGCATGTATGGGGCCTGCTGAGAATCGTTTATAATTGCTGGGGCTTAGATTTCAAGATGTAGTCTGAAAAAATAAGGCAAGAAAGAAAAAAAGAGGCCTTTTTTAATTATTTTTTTTTTTATTTTCACCAGAGGATATTTTTCCATTGATTTAGAGAGTGGAAGAGAGAGAGACATCAATGTGAGGGAAACACATGGATTGCTTGCCTTCTGCTTGCACCCTGACCAGACCCCTGCCTGGGAAGGAGCCTGCAACTGAGGTCCATACCTTTAACTAGAATTGAACACAGGACCCTTTGGTCTGCAGAAGGCCTGCACACTTTGGGAGGTCCTTGTCAGCCATATTAAACTCTTGAATTTTATACTGAGAGCATTGGGAATGTGAAGAGTACCAGGAAGACCATGATATGGCATAGTTGTATGTCTTTTATATATATATTATTGATTTTTTACAGAGAGGAAGGGAGAGAGATAGAGAGCCAGAAACATCGATGAGAGAGAAACATTGACCAGCCGCCTCCTGCACACCCCCCACCGGGGACGTGCCCACAACCAATGCACATGCCCTTGACTGGAATCGAACCCGGGACCCCTAAGTCCGCAGACCTATGCTCTACCACTGAGCCAAACCGATTTCGACCATAATTGTATGTGTTTAGGTGACTTCCAACCCATCCAGGATTTTTCCTTGAGAATCACAAAATATAGTGAGTTTGCTCTTCACCAGAATTTAGCAGATATTTATCACAGCAATAGAAGAAGAGAAAGTGTTGATAAATATAGGGATAACATTGAAAAAGGCCATATATTAGATAAGAGTTTGGTTTCAGTATTTCATTAGCTACTCTTTTTCTGAGTTATCATGAACATCAACTTGCCTCATTCACAGTCAAATGCAGTCTATTCCATTTAATACATAAAACAATTTAAGGAAAAGAGAGTATATAAAACTATGAAAACAGTAAAGGTATGATGTTTCCAATTACTGTTAGAATTCTAGGCAACAATGGAAATCTATATAATGAAAGTTAACAGGTCATTCTTATAGCTAGTATTAAAATAAAAACACTACCTTAATGCTATAAAAGAGTTCATATAATTTTTGATATTTGACTCATATATTTGTAGGGCATTTAAGATTGAGGAAATTTGGCTCAATGTTGCATAGAAAATCAGGAAGAACTTTTGCTTTGTATTTCATACACTTTGACAATTATAATAGCTAGAAATAGTAATGAGATAATGGTATGCTTCAGCTTGATTTGTTAATGGCTATTTCCTGCTTTCAACCATACCAAGGAGAAGTATAGGAAGTCCTATTATATATAAGGACTTTGCCATTATATTACACTTCTTTAATTTATTTTTTACCTCTTTGAATCAGGTTTCTTATATGGAAATCTTACCAAAACTGTTTATCTCAGTATTTCTGATGCTCTAGAAAATGATCCAGATTTTGAAGTTCATTTTTATCTCTTTGAAGTTGCTCCTACTACCAAGGCACAAGTTATTATATTTCAAAACAGAGAAAAGAGCACCACCCATGACATAATTTTTTTAATTACATTTTTATTGATTTCAGAGAGGAAGAGAGAGGGGGGAGAGATAGAAACATTAGTGATGAGAGAGAATCATTGATTGGTTTCCTCCTGCATCCCACCCTCTTGGGGATAGAGGCCACAACCCAGGCATCTGCCCTCGATTGGAATAGAACTGGGACTCCTTGGTCTGCAGGCCAAAGCTCTATCCACTGAGTGAAGCCAGCCAGGACAGCGTAATTGATAAATTATCAGGGATGATCAGAGTTCTGAGGCTTTCATATTTATTCCTATCTTACCAATGCGTCACTGAGCTAAAAGGACCTTTAGATCTCAAATAGTCCCATATTATTATTTTATAAATAGCTGCATGGGGAAAAAGGAAGTACCATATGGAGGGAAGTTCAAAGGGAGAAGGAAAGAAAGATGGAAGGGAGGAAAGAAAGAAGGAAGGTGGAAAAGCAGTAAAAGAACAATAAAAGAAAAAATTAAAATTGACAACACTATTTGCCAAATATTGGATTAAGTATGTCATATGTGCTATCGCAGTTAATGAACTGATAATTAATATCTAATAATATAAAGTTTTAAAAAGAAAGGACTTCAAATTCAGTAATTTTCCATATCATGTTTTATGGGATAGTGTTGAATGAAAGTTTAAAATGGTTTTATATCATGATTATCTCATGCTGCTCAAAAGTTAGTCTTTTTCAAGTTCACAAATTAAATAGTGAACTGCTTTAAATTTGAAATAATTTTCCTTATTTCTTCCCTAGTGTTCATTTCATTATACATTGACTTCTCTTCTCTATGCTTATGGAGGTATTTATGCTGCATTTCATGGTAAAGAGATGGATATTGTCTCTAGTCATTGGACTATATGTCAATCAAAATATATAAGAACACTAAGAATTTCATCATGGGATCATGACATAATACTTCATATTTGTCCTGTTTAAAAAGTAAGTTTTCTGAACCAGTGACCTTATTCTCTATTTTATTCATGCTACCAACCATGCTGCTTGGTACATAGAAGGCACTCAAGAAAGGGTTTGTGGATTCTATACTAATAATAGGGGAATAAGCAAATTCCCCGGACTCCATCACAGTAATGACTGAACAGCAGGAACAGCAGGCTGTGCAGGGTAACAAGGCCAGTAGAGGGAGTTAAAGAGCAACAACCAAACGAATGTACAGCAGTTTGCATGGGGTGACCAGATGGGCAGGGGGGAAGTTGCAGTTGGAGGTAACCAGGCCAGCAGGGGAAAAGTTGGGGGCGACTGGGCCAGCAAAGAGGGGAGCAGTTAGGAAAACCAGGCCAGTGGGGCAAGGGCAGTTAGAAAGACCAGGTTGGTGGGGGGAAGTGGCAGTTGGATATGACCAGGCCAGCAGGGAGGGCAGTAAGGGGTGATTAGGCTGGCAGGCAGAGGAAGTTAGGGGTGATCAGGCTCTCATGGGGGGCAGTTAGGGGTGATCAGGCAGGCAGGCATGTGAGCAGTTAAGAGCCAGTGGTCCCAGACTGTGAGAGGGATGTCCAACTGCTGGTTTAGGCCCCATCTCTCTCTCTTTCTCTCTCTCTTTTTTTTTTTTTTTTTTTTAATAGCAAAGGCAGAAATTTATTGAAGAACAAGTATAGACTCCCACATGGGAAGGAGGAAGGAGTCCCTAGGCCCGATCTCTTGAGGTCCCAGATTGGAAAGTGTGCAAGCCAGGCTGAGGGTTCACTCCCCCGCCCTCCCTGCATGCACAAATTTTGTGCAACAGGCCTCAAGTAAATAAATGAATAAATATTTCTTATTGGGAGAGCATGTTTCTTCTTCAAGTGGGAGAGAAATATCACAAACAAATGACTTTATATGGTTCTTGCCATTCATGAGTTTCATAGATGAACATAATACAGGCACTTTGTTCAAGAAACATGAATAAAATATTTTGTTGATATCAGTTAACAGGAAAAATGAAACTTTTACTGGATTTTCATAATGTAAAATTCAAATTTGGGTTACCTCTTCCTTTTTTATTTATTTTTTGTTCATTCTCACCTGAGGATAATTTTTTTGATTGATTTTTAGGGAGAGTGGAAGAGAGAAAGACAGAGAGAAACATCAACATGAGAGAAACAGATTGATTGGTTGCCTTTTGCACAAGCCCTGACCAGGGCCCAGGCCAGGAAGGAGCCTGTAACCAAGGTACATTGACCAGAATTGAATCTAGGATCCTTTGGTGTTCTATCCACTGAGGCAACCAGCTAGGGTAAGTGGGATGCTTATTATTGAAAGAAAAATAAAAGGCGACAATGGAGAAAAGAGTAGAGGTCTTAGGATACTATCACTGTGCTTGTGTAGGTGGTTGAATTAATCCTTCCATTTACATTTTCATTTTCTAATTAACTGATATGCACAGTTCAAATACTGCCTCGTAGTTTATTGCTGCAGGTCAAAAATGTCTCAGTGGATGTGCAGTTCTAAAAATGGCACTGCAATTACTGTAGTTTTATTTATCCACAGGCACTTAAAGCATCAAGCAGCTTCTAATTGCTAAGGCAGAGAAACCTAGCCTTTGCAGCCCGTCCTCCTTGACCTATATGCAGAACAGATATTGTCATTTCTGACAAGAAGAATGAGACCAAGCACAAATAATAGGTGACAAAATTCATTAAGTTGTACATGGAGAACCTATCATCCCTTGTAGCAAAGAGTTATCATAGGAAGATTTTCATACAATTGCACATTTTCCAGTCAGGTCCCTTGATAATTGGTAAAACTGAAATACAGTGTCCAACTATAATAGAATGCAGTTATCTATCACAATGGCCTCGGATGTCCTAAAATTAAAGTAACTGGCACAGGCAAATGTGATCCAACAGAGGACAAATCTAACTTCAAGACAATTACTGTGAAAGACATAACCTATTTAAAGGAAGTAACAGGTAATTGCATATAACATAAGGAAATGAGGGCATAGATTAGGGTAGCATTTTAAAGTTCTACTGAAAATAGCTAATTAGCAGGTAAAAAAATAAGAGATTAGCTGCTACAACTGTCTTTAGTTAAAGGGTAGGTAATTAGTAAAATCCAGATGGATCTAATATTAAGCTAACTAAAGCCAGGTAAGCAAATCACAGAGGTTGTGAAGTTCAGGTGGAAAGGTCAGGAAGAAAAATTATACTCATTTGTTTGCTTGAATCATATATACATTTTCGCTCATAGGCATACCCTAATGTTAAATAGTTCTGTAAAACCAAGTCTTTTTCCTATAGAGCATGGTTCATAGACATGGGACTATGTAAATCTGATGAGAATGAAGTGCCTTATTTTCTGTAGACAAATTTTTGTGAAAAAATATTTCTTGATTTTCTATGCAAGCCTTATCATGCTAGCAGCTGAGTTGTGATGGCACTGAAATAAGAAAGAAATGTGTCTTCTATTGACTACTATGCAGTGTCCTTATTTTGCCATTAGCAGTATTTTTCAGCACCTTTCATTAAGAATCTTCATCTGAAACACTGCTAAAATTAAAAAACAACTCTCCTTACTTATAAACATCAGAGGCCAAACATGAATGTATATTATAACTCATCTATTAGCATATTTTTTCTAAAGTGTAGTATCGTATTTTGTTTGCTTATGTTTTAGGAACTGTGCTAAGAAATCTTATGTTTTTTATAGCTATACTAGAGGCCCAGGTCCACAAAAATTCATGCACTGGATACGGGGTCCCTCAGGCCAACCTGCTCCCTCTCACAGTCTAGGATCCATTGGGGATGTCCTACTGATGGTTTAGCACTTCCCTTCCCGGGGAGCAGGCCTAAGCTGCAGTATGACCTCCCGCTGTGGAAGGTGTCCATACTGATCAGGGAAAGGCGCTGCCCTCATCATCCCACTGCTGCTCCCACTGCCAGCTGCTGTGACTACGAGGCCTGAGCACCAGGCCTCAGAGCCTCCAGGGCTTACAGCTGCCTGAGCTCATCGCTACCATAGGTGCATGGCTTCCATGAGCGCTGGGCCTTGCATCCACTGTGGCTTTGTCCGAATGGACATCTTGAAGACATCTGTCCTAATTAGCATATTATCCTTTTATTAGTATAGATAATCAGGTCAAGAGACTAATTTTAATCTCTTATTAAATAGCACATGTATACAAATAATATTTTCATCATGGGTGTTCAAATTAAAATCTCAAGTTAATAACTTTATTTTCCTCCAGAATACTATAAGGATCTAAGAGCAGTTTAATACTATTCACTTCCTTTCCTCTTCTTTTCACTTCTTGTGTAGATTTTGCTATCTTATTTTAATCCGTTGTGTGGGCTGTGTCCCCCAAAACGGTATGTTCAAATTCTAAATTCTGTTATCTGGGAATATGAATTCATTTAGAAATAAAGTCTTTGCTGATGTAATAATTTTATTGCGAAGTCATGCTCCAATGGTGTAGGATCTAAATCTGAATCTGACTGGTCTCTTTAGAAGAGGAGATACACAGACACACATTATGGTAGGTAACAATGGAGCAAAGGCTGGAGTGATGCATCCACAAGCCAAGGAATTCCAAGGGTTGCCACTTACCCCAGAAGCAAAGAGAATGGTATAGGACAGATTATCTTCTACAAATTTCCCAGGGAGCATGGCTCTGCTGATAAATGGATTTCAAATGTCTAACTTCCAGAAGAATGAGAGAATATATAGAAATGTATTATTTAATGCATTCTTTAAAGAAATGCATTTTGTGGCTGAGACCAGTTTGGCTCAATGGATAGAGCACCGGCTTGGGGACTGAGGGGTCCCGGGTTCGATTCCGGTCAAGGGCATGTACCTTGGTTGTGGGCATATCCCCAGTAGGGGTTGTGCAAGAGGCAGCTGATTGATGACTCTCTCTCATCGATGTTTCTAACTCTCTATCTCTCTCCCTTCCTCTCTGTACAAAATCAATAAAATATATTAAAAAAAAAGAAATGCATTTGTGGTACTTTGTTATAACAGGCCAAAGAAGCTAATCTACCCCTCAAAAGTGACAATATTATTCTTGTTTTATTCAGGAAATGTTTGTATATATACTCATATATTTATCAATGTCTTGGTTCATGATCACTTCTTTCATAGTAAATAGTTTTCTATTTGAGATTTGTTCCTCTCTATCTATATGATAGCCTATAACATATTTATAATTGCTTATAATGAGGGTTTTGGTGGTAAAAACAATAGTAACAAACAAAAGCAATTAAATTTATATTCCTCAAAATATGTATTTTAAAAATATATATTTTATTGATTTTTTACAAAGAGGAAGGGAGAGGGATAGAGAGTTAGAAATATCAATCAGCTGCCACCTGCACACCCCCCCACTGGGGATATGCCCACAACTAAAGTACGTGCCCTTTGACTGGAATCAAATCTGGGACCTTTCAGTCCACAGGCTGAAGCTCTATCCACTGAGCCAAACCAGTTTTGGCTGTTTATTTTTTATTTAATGTATTGAACCAATTTTTTTCTTCCATGGTGATTTAATTTGCAAAATGTATACATCTACACAATTTCATTTAATTGGCTCTAATTCATATTTCCTTAGATATTTTCATTGTCTCTTGTTAAGAATTCATATTAACCAGTGTGGCTCAGTTGGATGTCACCATATATACCAAGAGGTCACTGATTGGATTCCCAGTTGGGGCACTAGCCCACACTGCTGGCTCAATTCCCAGTAGGGGTCATGCAGTAGGCAGCCAATCAGTATTTCTCTCTAATAGATGTTTCTATATCTTCCTCCCTCTCCCTTTTTCTCTTTCTAAAATCACTTTAAAAATCTATTCAATAATAATTCATATTTTAATGATTTTGTTTATCTAAAAATAATATATATTTAATTAAATTTTGTCTTATAACCTCAGTAACTCTACTCTTTGGTAATCTAACTTTGTGGGTTTTTTTTTGTTTTGTTTTTGTAAGTTCTTGCTCATGACTGTTTGTCTGTTTGTTTGTTTGTTGTTTTATTGTTGGTTGTATGATTTTTTTCAACTGTGGTTTTATTTCTTTTGGAACATTATCTATAGGCTTTTTATAAGGCCTGACTGAAAGAAGTGTTCCTCTAGTACTTGCTCTTGCTTCTGCCTGGTGCCTGAAGGTACCTACGTGGGATCACTTAAAAATAAATTCTCAACTTGAAAGTTTCAGCTCACTAGCTGCAGATCCAGAAGAGGGCCAGTTTCTGAGTATAAAATCTCAGGAGAGATTTTTTTTTTTAATCCAATGCCAAAATCTCCACAGATAAGTGTCTTGGTTATTTTTGCTCCTATAGATTTATTTATATTTTAATTTATACTCCTGGTAAAAGTACAGTTAAGTACAGCAGGCTTTGGAAACTGTTTCATTATTACTACTAAATTTGAATACACATGGCTCTTTCATCTAGCAATTTCTCTCTTTCATAGAATTCAACAGAAATGTGAGCAAAGGAGCAAAACAAAACAAACAAAATAAAACATGTACAAAGCATTAGCTTTACAGTAAAACCCAAATGCAATCTAAATGACCATCAATAATAAATTAAATAAATAAATTGAGGTATATTCAGAATATAGAACATTGTACAGAAAATAAATAAATAAAATAAGCTGCTGCTGCTGCAGGCATAGGCATAACATTGGGGGGGGGGGGAGAAGAAAAAAAAAGCCAGACACAGGATATTTGCTATGTGATTTTATTTACATAAAGTTTTAAAGAAGCAAAAGTAATATATTGGGTATCCAGAGGGTGATCAGTTCTAGAAGGTGGGATAAAGTCAAGCAGAAGATAGGAGGGTGGTCTCTGGTAACAGGTGCAGGTTGCAAAAGTGCATTCATTTGATAATTATTCTTTGAATACTGTGATCTTTGGCGTATGTGTCAACTTGACTGACCAATGGGGACTCAGATTGTGAGTGCGTCTCCAAAGATGTTTCTGGACAAGAGTAGGACTTGAACCAGACAACCCGGTACAGCAGGTGACCCTTCCCAATGTGGGTGGACATCATCCAACCCTGGGAGGGTCTGAATAAATCAAAGGCTGAAGGAAAGAGAACTTTGCTCCTTTTGCTTCCTGCCTGTCTAAGGAGGCCTATGTGTCTCCTTTTCTCCAGCCCTTTGTGGGACTGGGATTTATATCACATGAGCTACCCCGATTCTCAGACCTTTAGACTCAGACTGGATTATGAATTAAATCAGGTCCCCAATTTTCTTCAATCCCCTCACTGACTCATTGTGCACATAGGATACAATGGACAATTCTCATCAAGGTATCTCTGGGCATACGTAGTCAACTCCCACCTTCCCCTGCAGCCTAATGTGGAATCATTATCTCTTCACCACTGGGAATCAGCCATACGGACCTTTGTATCCTTCAAATACCAAAGTGTTTCCCAAAGTAAGGCATTTACATATATTATTTCTTCTTTCTGGTGTGCTCTTTTCCATAATTGTTAAATATTTGCTCACTACTCAGTCAGCCTTTAAGTCTCTGATACATGTCACTTTTAACAGGATACCGAATGGATCCCAATCAAAAGCATATTCAACCTCAGCCCAATTTTGTATTTTAATCCTGCTATTTTCCTTTATAGCTCTTACTATGATGTGTACTTTGTGCAGTTACTTGATTGATTTCTGTCTTTCTCTGCTTTGCTATGAACTTTATAATGGTAGATCCCACTTTTATTTTATTCCCCATTGTATACCCAGTTAGCATCCTATCCCACACCAGGTTCAGAGTGGAAACATTGTTTGCTTAATGAATGAAGGGTTTGTCCTATCTTTATTGTAACAGAAATTAATAGGGGATGGAAATTAATTTTCTACCACTCTTCCTTTTATTCAATCATTATTTTTAAAGAAATTACAAGGGCCATATGTAGTATACTGTGAAGCCAGAAGAAGAACAGCACCATAAAATATGTAAAATAAATTATTTTAAGGCTGTGCTGAATTGAGAAAAGAAAAGTTTAGCATGTAACATTCATCTATAAAGGCAGTTTCTCTCTGACAAGTGTATTGTTGCTTTTCCTGATTTATGCATCTATAGTCATCGATAACCTTGACTGAGGAAAACACTTTAATACAAACTGCACATGAAATTCGCTAAGAAATTGGAATTTTATATATCTCAAGTCAGAAAAGTTTATTTATTTTTTACTATGCAATCAATTTCATCTCAGATCTCAGGCAAAAAAAAAAATAATTTCCAGAGAGTGATACATAGAAAAGAAACAAACATATAATCTTGAACAATATTGTGGTAGTTATCTATTGCTTAGTATCAAACTTTCCCAAAACTTAGTCTAAGCTTTTTGGAAAGGCAGGGAGGGGAAAGAGAGAAGAGGGAAGAGGAAGAGAGAGACAGTAAAAGAAGAAAGTGGTGGTGAAGGAGGTGGAGAATATTTTGTTTTTGTTTTTAAGGCTCTTAGGGATAAATCTCAGAACTTGCATAGCACTCATTGTGTTTCATTAGAAAAAGTCCAGCAGAGATTTAAGGATTAGGGAAATAAATTTCACTTGTTGAAGGAAGGAGTTGTAAAATCTTACTGTATGGATTCATGTGCCCATTAATTGTGGTCCTCATTACAGCTAAATCTATCACACATGCCAGTATTTATTAAATATACTAGAGGCCCATTGCATGAAAATTCATGCACTAGAGGAGGGCATTCCTCAGCCCAGCCTGCCCCTTCTCAGAATCTGGAAGCCCTCAGGGGTCGTAGGTAACCCAGTGATCAAGGGAAGGCAATGCCCCATCATACCTCTGCTGCTGCCACTGCTGGCAGCACAAGCTTTTGATGGCCATGATTGAGCCTCAGGTGGCCCTGGGTGGCTGGGTAAGCCATCATCTGAAGCTTGCTTGCACTTTGGGCTGACCCTGGGGAGCTGGAAGGCTGAGGGGACTCAGAGAGCAGGGCTGAGGGGTCTGGGTGCCACCATCTTGTGGCTGTGGGTGCAGCCATCTTTGAGGGTGGGACAGGCAATGAGAACATTCTCTCCTTATTGGCTGTGCACACCACCATCTTTGTGGCTGTATGTGGTCAATTAGCATATTCTCTTTATTAGATAGGATGAGTTATAAGGTTCATATTTATTATATACAGCTATAAAGAATACAGAGGTGTAAAATATTTCTTTCTATACATTACCCACATATAAACAATTTAGTTAATAACAATATACTGTGATGATTTTTAATCTATTTGTATCCAATATAATTTGCAAAATATAACACTGATTTTTTGTTGTTGTTGTTGTTGTTTTGTTTTGTTTTGTTTTGTTTTTTAAATGATTAGCTTTCCAGAGTTCTTTGATGAGAGAAGATAGGTGAAGAAGTGATGTAGACATTTTAGAAACTCAAGCTTGAATCACAAAAGCTGACTAAGTCATCTGGGATGAGAAGACAGCTTTCTAGAAAACAGCCACTATCCAACTGTACCACAAGCACAGGAAATCAATAGGGTAGTGCAGTGGTCGGCAAACCGTGGCTTGAGAACCACATGCGGCACTTTGGCCCCTTGAGTGTGGCTCTTCCACAAAATACCATGGCCTGGGTGAGTCTATTTTGAAGAAGTGGCATTAGAAGAAGTTAAAGTTTAAAAAATTTGGCTCTCAAAAGAAATTTTAATAATTGTACTATTAATATTTGGCTCTGTTGAATAATGAGTTTGCCGACCACTGTGGTAGTAAAAACCTTAACATAGAGAAATAAGGAGAGAATGCAGAAGTTTGATAATATGATTGTTTTAACTTTTCAGAATTGATAATTCAGAGAATTCTCTACCTACCTTTATATGAATTTTTGATCTTTTGAAAAATAATTATAAGATACTAGCATCAACTAGTAGATAAGAAAACAGAATCATATGGGTTCTGCTAATCTAGACATATTGACTCTTCCATACATTGAGCATCAATATGTCAAACTATATAACAACTAGAGGCCTGGTGCATGAAATACGAGCACTTGGGTGGGGTGTAGAGGGCCCTCAACCCAACCTGCATCCTCTTGCAGTCAGTCCAGGATCCCTTGGGGGATTTCCCACTGCCAGCTTATGGCTGGATGGTCTTCTGCTGCTGCATGGCCTGCTGCTGGAGCTTCAGCAGCTGCTGCACATGCACGGGCTGGGTCACCACAGTCTGTCCTGTGAACACCATCAAGTAGGTGAGTCAAGATGGATGCAGGATAACCCTGCATTTCCTGCTCTTCCCTGAGTCACTGAGTTTTTCAGTCTGACTGCCTTCTACAGAGAAAGCACAAGGATTGGGCTTAAGCCAGCAGTCAGACATCCCTCTCTCAGTCCAGGACCCCTATGGGGATGTAGCTGAGTGCCAAGTGGCAGGCAGCCAGGGAGGAGCCTGAATCAGGGCCAGGCGCTGCACCACTTGGACTCATCCCAGCCCTATGTGCCTGCTGCCACTGCTTGGTGGGATTGGGCCTAAACCGGCACTCAGACATCCCTCAATGAGTCCCAGATTGGAGAAGGTACAGGCTGGGCTGAAGGACACCCCCCACAGTGCACACATTTTGTGCACCGGGCCTCTAGTATTGTTATACAATTTCAGTACAGTGTTGTGTATGCACTTTAAATAATGTACAATATTTAACATTGATTTGAAATTAGGTGTAATGTAGATTGTGCATTATATTATAACATAAGTCATGCAGATACTTAAAAGCAATGTTGTAAGTGTATATTATAATAGCATTTAACAATATCATATTAGTTCTTGAATTGCAATGGTAAAGACAATAGTGACTATGTGTTTAAAAATAGAAAATTAAGTATTCCTAAAAATTTATTATTTTCACTGAAATTAAAAAAAAACTTGTTTTCAAACTGAATATGTGATGATACATCTAGCATGAAGAGATTTTTTTATAAAGCTTTCTAGGGTAAATAATAGAAAAAAGCTTAAAACAATGATTTGCAAACTCCAAAACACCATAATTTTTATTATTCTAGATAAATTTTATAGCAACACATCAAAATCTCTAAGTGTGAAATATACTCAACACAGAAAAATGCTTTTTTGTTAGATTTAGATTAGAAATTTTATCCAATTTTAGAACATCTGAATTACTTAACCAACTTCTCTTGGGGATGTCATGACAATAAATTTATACATTTGCAAAGCACTTGTAAGTGAGCAGTTGGTGGCTGAGTGCTAAGCTTTTGCTATATTATAGGCATAATATAATGTTTGGCACTCTATTTAAAAAAAATATCCTATTGTTCAATTACACCTCATGTGCAAAACACTTTTCCCTTTTGGGAAACAATATCTAATTTCACATGTAAGCAAAATCTATTTTATGGTAATATATGAGCCACAGTGGAGGTGATACTAAAAGTAAAAGTTGAAATATGTCTTGCAGTGTAATGTGAATGCTATGAACACATTATTTGAGCTAATTATCACAACTGGGATTTAAGCTGAGATTAGTCAATGAGAGGAAACAAAAAGGTTGGTACACAATTTTCTACCTTAGGAGAATCATACTGCATTTCTGAGTACTAAACATTTTAATTGACATAGTGTTTTTCCAAACAAATCTCTCTCTCTCTCTTTCTCTCTCTCTCTCTCTCTCTCTCTCTCTCTCACACACACACACACACACACACACAAACAAAAATGAAAGAAGAAATGTAAAAAAAAGAGTTGAGAAGAAATCATTTTAAACAGAAATAAATACAGGTAGATAGATAGATGATAGATATGATAGATGATAGATAGATAGATAGATAGATAGATAGATAGATAGATAGATAGATAGACAGAGAGATGGTAGATAATGATTGGTCTGATAAACCAGAAAAGCACAGGTCTGGGGATCAAGAGATCAGATTATGATGGAAATTTATTAACTCTGTGAATTGTGCCAACATAGCCTAGCCAGCAATTGTATAGAAGTTTAAGATGTACCCATAAAATGTGATAATCCTATCTAATAAAAGAGAAACATGCAAATTGACTGTACCTCCACAAAGCCCACCCACCAGCCAATCAGGAACGAGTCTGTAAATTAACCCAACCAAGATAACGGTTAATTTGCATATCCAGGTGCAGAATGAAGACTGAAGACAGCATAGAAGGAAGCCAAACACTGCAGAAGGGAGCAAAGCTGTGGATAAGCAAGCAAGCAGGGCAGCAGAGAAGGGAGGGAAGCAGGCAGGGCAGTGGAGACCACCTCAGGAAGCCCTATTCTTGTAGGAATCTTCCTGCAATGGGCCTCTAGCAATAATACAATAACTATCACCACAGTAATAACAACAAATATTCCTGCCCTATGGACTTGTAGATAAGTAAATTATTAGAGGAAAAAGGGGTGATAAAAATAAAAAATAAAAGTAAAAGTGATTTTAAAATATCTAGAAATGCAAAAAAGTGTATATCAAGTAATTAAAAAGTAATTTGAAAAGTGCAAGGGAAAATGGAATAAAATAAGAGGGTTTAGACTGCTAAGGAAGAGTGTTGAACTGTTAAATTAAGTGGTCAAAACATTTTGTTGAATAAGAGTTCAATCTCCCATTATATCTATACTAATAAAAGAGAAACATGTACATCGTCACTTCTTGAAGCCCACAGCCAATCAGGAGTAGGTATACAAGTTAACCCAACACAGATGGGAGCAGCCCTGCCCCTTGGCCACTCTGGGCTTCTGGGCAGTGAGCCTCCTCAGGGCTTTCTTGCCACATTGCACACTTGTCAACCATTCTTGCAGTCTTCATGTGGCCCAGCCCCCAGCCTCAGCAGCAATCCTATGGTGCCTGAGGTCATATAGCTCCTGATGTCTCCCTCTACCCCACCCCTTGCCTTGCTGCTATGGTAAACAAAGCCCTAGCATTGGAGCAGCCATATGGGCACATGTGCTCACTTGTTTGCACATCCTGGAAGCCCTGGGCCAGCAAACAGGCAATGGTGGTAGGTGTGGCAGCAACAGCAGGCATCTTAGCTTTGTTTTGAATAAAAGAAAGAGGCCACCTACACAGTAACCCAATTTATCCGATCTTCCTCCTTTTTATCTCAGTAAATCAAGAGGGGACAGGCGATGGGTGTGGAGGGAGGGCAGGTGGGCAGGAGGCAGAGGGTGGAGGAGGAAGAAGATGAGGGGGCCAGAATAACCACTCCTCCCCCAAAAAGTCAGTATCTGAAACAGGGAATAAATTTAATTCTCTACCAAATGTCCACCCATCTGAAATATCAAAGTTCTAATTTCTCTCCAGCTATCTCTTCTCTGTTCTAAGCACCTTGCAATTTGAAAGACTGCACTTTACTTCTGAGCTCCAAGTGCTTTGCATGCATAAGAGAATAATTACAGAGATACTCAATCGATCTTGGTGTTAAGCAGTGCTATCCCTATTTTATGGAAATGGAATTAGAATTGGCAAGGCTCAGGGGGTCAATCCAACTGGGAAAATAAAGACTATTAATCTAAATCAATAGCATAATGCTGGTTGGCCTAGTGCCCTTGAATAAGTCATTTAGCTTCAATCTCCTTGTCTGAAGACAGTGACGGAAGGTGAAAAAAATTATCAAAGAGTTCAAGTCAAATATGGAATGGATATGAGCTTTTATGATAGCATAATATCCTGACCCCAGTGTCATGTGGCAAAAGGAGGTTGTGCTGATTGAGAAATGGGACACAAAGTGTTTAAATAATTTTGCTCAAAGCACAAGGCAAGAAAATGACACAATTTTATAAAGTACATTAAAGTCTGACTTCCAGTAAGTATTCTAATCAGAATTATGCAAACAGCATCCACATATATATCCTTAAATTTTATTTTTGAATTAAATTCTGTGGTATATTTGAGATTTTCTTTTACTTAACATATGCATATCTATTTGACTTAGTATAGGGAAACTTAAATACATTTCTATTAACATTTATTGAGTTTTAAGTGTCTAAACCACATGTGTCAAACACAAGGCCCGCGGGCCAAATCCGTCCCGCCAGGCCTTGCAATGTGGCCTGCACAGCGCTGTCATCACTGCACTCTGCTGTGTTTCCATCACAATGACAGTTTATGACTGTTCAGTAAACCATTCGGCCCGCGATTTAGGCTGGATTTTAGATTTTGGCCCCTTCTCTGATTGAGTTTGACACCCCTAGTCTAAACTATAATTTTCCTAAATATAAAATTTTATATTTGAAGTATGAACATTTCAGATTTACATACTGTTCATACTGTTTTTTATTTTTATTTTTTAAAATAAAATCTTTATACTCCTTCAGGTATTCTGTCATCTGGAAATATCTCAATAGGATATGATTCCTAAATGTGAGCAACTTGACAGTAAGTACATTTTACTTCCATTTTTCTTTCAAACTAGTGTGCCAAACACCCAGTCTTGTTTCAAAAACAAAAAAGTAACAAACAAAAGGAAACTAAGAAAAAATAAAAAGCTGCCAAATTAAAATATCCTATATAATAAAGAGGTAATATTCAAATTGACCCTCAAGCCCTCACAAGATGGCTGCCTATGATCAGGCTGGCAGGGGGGGTTAGTGAGGAACAACCGAATGACTAAACAAGCAGGCTGTGTGGGGCAAATTATGTGCACTAGACCTCTAGTGTGTGTGTGTGTGTATAATATATATATATATATTGTATATATATATGGTTTTATTTAAAAATGTGAGATCAGGCCTTTTGATGAAGTTCAATTCAATTCCTGATCTTACAACATTTGAGCTGAAATAACATATTATCATCACCAATAAATATTATTTAAGTAAAATGAATATTTTCATACAAAGTTAATATTTACAAGAATTAATTTAAATCTGACTGTGTACATTTTTACTGTACTTTTGTGATTTAGAAATGTTGACATTTACTAAATAACTTGTCCTGTATTAGTTTTTATTTTTTTTTATTTTTTAATATATTTTATTGATTTTGTACAGAGAGGAAGGGAGAGAGATAGAGAGTTAGAAACATCGATGAGAGAGTCATCAATCAGCTGCCTCTTGCACACCCTCTACTGGAGATATGCCGCAACCAAGGTACATGCCCTTGACCAGAACTGAACCCAGGGCCCTTCAGTCTCCAAGCCAACGCTCTATTGATTGAGCCAAACCGGTCCCGGCCTGTATTAGTTGTTTTAAAGTAAGGTTATTTGCTTAAAAATTATACACAAACAGGAAAGAAGCTATTTCTACTTTGCTCATTTATTATTGGGTGACATACATAGGCAGAACCTGTCATCCACTTCATCTCTCAACATAATGTATCAATATGTACTTAGGGTAGTTTTTTTTGTTTGTTTTTTTTTTTAGTTAATTTGACCAGGGTGTGCTCTTTTGTAGGTAGAAACATCTCTTAAAAACATAGATGATAGATTCCGCATTCATTTGCTAGGGTTATAACAAAGTAGCATATTGCATTAGTTTGCTAGGGTTGTCATAATGGTCTTCCTCCTATAAAATGCCTGTTTCCTCTTTTTCTAAGGGTACTGGTCCCATTGCGCTAGGGACCATCTCAATGACTTCATTTTAACTTCATTATCTGTAAAGGATCTATCTGCAAATAGTTACATTCCATATTTCTGAGGGTTGAGATTTCAATATATAAATTTTGGGAGGGACACAAGTCATCACATAAGAGGTACATTACTTTGCCCTTAAGTTATTTAGTTTTATCATATTTTATTGTATACATAGTTGTATCACTTGCTGTTCCTTGATTTATTTTTTTTTAAATATGATGTATGTGATGATTTGTTTCTATAGCACTTTGTTGTCTGAAGAATAAGAACAAGAGATGTCTTTTGTTGTTGTTGAGGAATGCATTGTTAATCAACCATTTTACTCATAAATCATGAATAGTAAAATGGGAAGTTTGAAAAATGGATTTTTCATTCTCATAGGCAGTTCATCATGCACAAATATATTGATTTTAATGATGATCTGGTTACCCATTCTGCATTTCTCTGAAATTTGATACTGTTTTTCTCTGTTAATTGGGCAGATTATTTTTCCTACTTCACTAGATCCAGTGGTATTTTTTCCCCCCTCAACTTTGCTCTCATGAATGTTCAAAGTATAATACTTCCTTTTGAAAGTTTCACATCTAACTTATTTTGTGGATACATTTAATTATTGCATTTGTATTCTTCAGTTCTTCTGGACATTACTTTTAGATGCATTTTTCAACTCTTTTTTATTTTGACTCCTGATAACTTTGTAAAGGAAAATCCTGAATCCTTTTTTACATTGATTATTTTATGTAGATTTAGTAAGATGGTTGCTTTATACCTCTGCACAATTGTATATTGAATACGCAGTTGGATGTATTATTGTTATATAATTTTGGAAGATAATTTTCTTAGGTAAGTTTAATCAATTCTAATGCAATTTCAGATGCTGACAACATGCTGATTTTGACACATGTTTATTGATTGAATAATAATGTCTCTTTATCTGATGGAAATATTGGATTTGGTAATCATATTTCTTTTCTTTGTTACTATTGGAAATAGACTTTTGTTAAGTATCATGAGTAAAATGCAGCTTTTTCTGTCTTGATATGCATTGAATTATCTTTGAAAACACTCTTTGTATTTTGCTATGTGAAGGGCTTTTCCCTACCTAAGAGGTAGAATTCCTGGCTGCGTGAAGAGAGTGAAGGTGAGGTTGTTATGATGATTGACAGTGAAACGGATGAAGCACCCATTCCCTTTGACCCCTAGTACAAAGGAAAAACTTAGTAACTGCCCTAAGCTTTTGATGATGAAGAAATACAACCCCATAACTCAAAGGAGGAAACTTGAACTTTTTCTCTGTTCTTTCAAGATGTAAATCTCATCGTGTTTTTGGAATAAAAATACCCCAGGAAATATCTAAAACACTGTCTGAGACTAGGGGATAGGGGCAGCAAGAGAGAAAAGAGGCTTTTTAAAAAAAATGTAGACTTCTTTAGAAGCTCCCTTGTTCAAAATCTAGTGCATAGCTTCCATAGGATTATTTGTCAAGAGCAAATACAAATCTTAGAAGTGCTCCTTCAACTGCAGCTTGGGCTCTTGATTAGGTATAGTGCTGCTTCCTGCTCCCTGTGCACAAGGTCACTAGCTGAGCTCTTTGGTTGCCAGGGGACTCCAGCTATGGGCAACATTGGGTAGGGCTAGACACAGTCCTCTGTGTTTGGGTGAGGTCACTACCCAGGCTCCCTCATCAGGTGAGGCTGAAGGCTATGCTCTCACAGCCTGGCTGAGTCACTGGCTGGGCGCCCAGCCTGAGCAAGGCTGCAGCCTATGTTTAAAATCAAGTAAGGCTGTAGGCTGGACTCTGCAGCTGGGCAGTACCACAGGCAGGCTCCAAGGCTGTCCAGGGTGACTGTGAAGATTCCTTATTATGTAGGGAGGAAAGGTGTATGCCACAGTTGGGCAGAACTGCCAGCTTGGCTTCCCAGTTGTGGGATGAGCTCCAGGGCTGCAGGGATTCTCTGATCAGGCTTCCTGACTGGGCAGGACTGGAGAGTGCAGGCTTTAATACCTGGAGGACCTGCTGGCCTGTGACCTGAACCAGGGTCACAGGCATTGCTCTGCAAGGGGAAGTCAGTGGCTGGGCTTTCAATTTGCATATGTCTTCAAGGAGGAAAGGGTCTGCCAAGAGTTGCATGCTGGTTGCTGTAATCCCCACAGCCTTCTTTGTTTCATTCTGATCCTCAGTGGTCAAACCCGGCAGATTTCCCCAGTGATCCTGTGAGGAAGTGTGCCCCCTGAGAAGTGCCCTGCAATGCTGGGAAAGGTGGGTGTCCACCGTGAGCTCAGTTTCCTACTGAAGAGATCATAGGGCCCTGTCAGTGGGTGCTGTGCCCGCCTGAGCAAGGACAATGAGGGCAGTGCAGCTCCCCCTCTTACTCATTTAATGCAGTCCTTCTAGGTCTCTGTGGTCCAGCAGTGCTTCAGGCTCACCCCCAGATGCTGGTGCTCTTGTTCCAGCATTAAGAAGGGTTTAGTAATCTGGAGAAAGGCTGTGCGTAGATGAAGTAGGAGTCCAAGGATGAAAGATAATTTTGAAAGGCATTTGGGGATCAGAGGAGCTTTAACTAAAGGAGCCAAGTTCTCCTTGTCTCAGTACCCTTGCTTTTTATTAACACAAATTTTCCTAAGGCAAGGTGGAGATAATACAATTCAAAGGGTAGGGTAAGGAAGAATTGTCAGATTGGGGAATAGCCTATGGTTGTTCAGGTGTTTGGCTAACAGGAGGCAATAACATGTAGATTAAGATGCTCCAAGCTGTTTTGCAGCAAACAATCATCCTATTCAGGTTTTGGGAAAGCCTTTAGCCATCCCAATAGGTGACAACATATATGACTCAGCCCTTGTTGGGTCCTCAAGTTCCATCAACCTTTTGATGAAACTCTTGCAATGATGACTTGCTGAAACTGTCTTCTGGCACCCAGGTTCTTATTTTCACAGTTTGATTTGTTTATAGATAGCTGATAGTCAGTGTTCTTGTGATAGGGACTGAAGTCAGGAACATACTATATCTCCATCTTGATGATATCATTCCTTTCCCCCCCCCCCACACACAGCATTCTCATTCACTATTGAATCATTTTAATTCTTTAATATCCAGTTAGTTTTTCTTTTACTTTATTAAATATTCTCTATCTACTCTATTCACATTAGACTCTTTCCAGTTCCATATAGTCCAGAAATTTGTCATTTTTGTGCAGCGGTAAAGTCTCAATGCCGGATGTAGCTGGTGATATTTATTGTATATTCCATGACCGTTATTGAGTTGATGCGTTCAATAGATTAGAAATGAGCTGTTCCATAAAGATAATCATATTAAAACTTTTATAGAAATAAAATTTCATGCTTTATAATATTCTAAAGTAAAACATAATAAGGAATAAGTTAGCAAATTGATTTTCATTTTAATTAAATAGATTTCTTTATTAATATTAACCCTAGACAATAGTGCTGTGAAGGCCTGGGGCAGGGTAGAGGGGGTATCTGTAATACTTTCAACAATAAAGATAAAGCTTTAAAAAATGATCATTGGATTTTAGTAATGACTGGTTAGCAATCCTGTAGTGAAAGCAATCTCTGAAATATCTTATGGCCAAAAAGTTATGTGTATATCATTGTAATACTTTCATTTATTACATTCTGAAATTCCTTTTGAACAGATATTACTATAAAGGGAATTTACATTCAAGTGGTGTGTTCTTTTTTTTCCTGGCACCCTAAAATCATTCTGTTTCTTATGTATCTACTAGAGGCCTGGTTCACGGATTAATGTACATTAAAAGGATATTAATTAGAAGAAATATTTTAGAGTCTGGGAAGGGACTGCAGGAAGTTGAATCCAGGGCAGGTGACTGGCCCATCTCGTCCAGTACCCATCAGCTGGACCCCAGCAGTAAGCTAACCTACCGATTGGAGTGTCTGCCCCCTGGTGGTCACTACTTATCATAGCTGGTTGAATGGTGGAACAAATAGACACTTACCATATTAAGCTTTTATTACAGGGTTCCCTAGAGACACATCCCCATTAGAAAATTCAGCTTATAGCAATGCTTAGGAAATGAAGAATAAATGAAAGGAAAAAAAGAGGAAAACAATGAAAGAAAAAGAAACAGAGATAGAGAGAAAGAATAATTTTATGTATTATACACTATTTAATTTTTTCAACTTTACCTTATCTTATTAGAAATTAATGTTTATATTATTTCCTTACTAATTTGAAACATTTCATTTATGACTATATTTCCTGAGAACAGATGGCAATAATATAAAATCAATAACCTGTATTAATTTTAAAACAAACAAACAAACAAACAAACAAAAAAACAGCCCTAGTTATTGTGACTCAGTTGGTTGAGCATCTTCCTGTATCAGGCAGTCCCTGGTTTGATTCCCAGGTTGCAAGCTCTATCCCTGGTAAGGGATGTGCAGAGGCAGCAGGCTGATGTTTTTCTGTCACGTCAGTGTATTGTTGCTTTTCTCTCTCTGATTTTAAAAATCAATAAAAAAGTATTTAAAAATAAATAAATAAAATATATAGAGCCTCCAATACCAAACTCAAGGAAATTTTTTTTAATTACTACCTGACATATTACACTACACAAATACAGAAGTACATGGAGCAGTTGTTAGCAATCATAATCAATAAAAAATTATGTTACAAAAAGATTGCAAATTGATTAATGCTTAAATGTGTGGGGAAATTCTCAAATGCTCTGACTTTTTTGAGAGATTTTTCCCATACAATTACATAATCAATACTCAAATTATTCCTGAAGACAGTGAAATATAAAGGCTAATTTTTCTGCTTATTTCTAGTTCTTAAAACTCTGTATTTTAAATCTGACACTTAATCTAATAGGTAACTATAGACAAAGTATTATATTTATTGTAGTCAAATAATTTTATGCTTATTTATTTTTAATCCTACTTCATAACTAAAGCAAAAAATTGATCTTTTCAAATTTTCTATTAAACTGGTGTCTTTAAATGTGTTATAATGAAAGGAAGAATAGAAAAACACCTGTTTTATAAGTTATAATGTTCAAGTTCAATTTATAATAAACTTTATCTCCATGAACTAAATCAAAATTTTAAGTAGTACCAAAATATTGAAATCATTGTGCTTTGGCATAGGCATGCTAAAATAATGGATCTGTGTACCCTTTACTATCTAAAACCCAAGACTGTCAACAAAAACTATAATAAAGCATCATTATACTAAAATCATAAAAATACATAATTTCGGATATATTGTAATATCAGACATGTTTTTTTTTTTTTTCATTAGAGTAGACTATAAGTAATTTGACTCTAAACTAAATAGATTCGGTAAGTACTCATTTAAAATATCTTAATATGTATATATATTTAGACATTGTCTGCTTCTTTGGTAAATAAAAGCCTGGAGCATCTCATCTGTCTACCTAGAATGAATTTCAAGAGGATCTACAGATAGGAAAAATAGTGTACCACAAGATCAAGCAAAGGGGTAAATGGGGCTCACTAGAAGCATGGGTTTTCTCTCAACTCTGTGGCCAAGTGGGATGATTGTATTTTGGTTTCCTTTTAGTGGATATTGCCTTTATGTCATCTATCCTGGAAAAAAAATGTTTAAATCCTGGTAGAGCAAAAGTATCTTGAGATCACTTCTAGAACCCAAGATACTATTGCCCTTTCTGTGACAAGATCAACCCTATCATAAGAAACAGCAAGGAAACAAACAAACAAAAAAATTACCAACTCCATATTGTTGAAATTTGCAGTATACATTTTTGGTTAAGGTTTATTACCTTGTATACTTCCTACTATGATTTTATAAATATTTGCATAATTTTCTATCAGTAAGGGATGGTATATAATTTATAACATTCTCAAGCCTTAGTATTAGATCAATATCAATATCAACATCAACATCAACATCAACCCTTTACCTTTTTTCCAAGATCGTTGTTTTAGTATATTGGACATAACATAAAACGTTTGTTAATAAATAATATAAAGACACTATATTGTAAAACAGTAGTTTGAATAGCATCTCTCCATAGGACCTATATGCTTTGTCAACAGTTTGAATTCTTAGGCCTTCAACTCATTCTGCTTGATTTGTCAATTATTAAACATTCAATTATCTATGCATCACCAGATGTCATAGGTCAATGTTTTTTTAAGTCAGTTTCTTAGTGTTTGTGCTGCTTTACTTTATGACACACTGTTATGTTAACAGATGGCACATGCAGTTGGCAAGTCAGTCTTCCTAATTCCATGCATCTCTTTCTCTTCTGAGCACCTCCTTTTTATATATTGTTCCATTAGTGCTTAAATCTGATATTCCTTCCTTGCTGAGTATGTTGTTATGTCCATATGTTCCCTGACCTATTACCATTGCTTCGTTGCTCTGGCCTTCTGTTTCAACATCTGTACTTATTTTATTATGAATGTTCAGTAAATACATTTTTCTCTGTTCATATATCTACCTCTTTATTTCTTCCTTCTCGCCCTCTTTCAAATGTAACATTTTTCTGACCCAAAGATACTATAGAAATATAATTCCTGTTGGCTCTGTTCCTATTTTATATCAGTGTCTGCATCTTAATATCCTAGTAAAATTATTTAGTGTATAGCTTCAGCTTTGCTAATTAAATTGCATTTTACCCTTTGCCTTAGTGTCTTTTTTCTCTCTCTCCATTTTTCTTTTGTTGTGTACTGCTCCTGCAGAATTTCAATTTGTTTTTAACTCAGATTAACCTTTCGGCCCCAATTGGTTAAGATAAATATCTCTCTCTACTAAGACCTGTTTTCTGACTCACTTCTGGTAAGTCATCTTGAGCTGACCATAGCATTTTTCAACTCTACCAAGGAAATTTTGCTTAAAAAAGGGTATGTTGTGTTTGCGTTTAGATTGATCTATGTAGGGGCTTTCAATCACTTCCAGGACAAGTATTAATAGCTATACCCATATAGAAAGGATTCAGGAGTACTACAGAACTAGGACCTGAAGTTTGGGAAAGGGGGGGAGTGTTTCAATTATGTGGAGCAGAAGATAATCTGTGGGAAATTCATGTAATCATCAGATGTATAAATGAGAAGGGTTTGTTTCTCTTCAAGTCAACCAGAAGCTCTCTCCTCTTACATATTTCTGAATATATTCTGAATATATTCAATTATTAAGCCTTTTTTTTAAGGAGCACACCATTATATTTTAAGAGAATCAGGTCCTAACGCACTTGGATTCAGCTTTTCCCACACAACACATAATTTAAAACAACAAATTGCCAGTATTTTAAAATAAGGCATTTTTGGACACTTAAAAAACAAAAACAAAAAAAAACACTTTTGTTGCCGAAACCGGTTTGGCTCAGTGGATAGAGCCTGTAGGCTAAAAGGTTCCAGGTTCAATTCCGGTCAAAGGCATGTACTTGGTTGTGGGCACATCCCCAGTAGGGGGTGTGCAAGAGGCAGCTGATCAATGATTCTCTCTCATTGATGTTTCTAACTCTCTATTCCTCTCTATTCCTCTCTGTAAAAAAAAAAAAAAAAAAAAAAAAAAAAATCAGTAAAATATATTTAAAAAAAAAACACTTTTGTTGATTTTTAAAGAGAGAAAAGAGATTAAAAGATAGAGGGCAACATCAATGTAAAAGCGAAACACAGATCTGTTGCCTCTTGCACCCACATACCCCCACGGGGGGTCAAGCCTGCAATCAGGGCATGTGTCCTGACAGGAATGGAACTAGCCACCTTTCAATGCACAAGACAATGCCCAACTGAGCTACACCCGCCAGGACTAAATTGAGACATATGGTATGTGTTTTTTCATATATACATAGAATATTTGAATAATGTTCAAATATAGTTCAGTGACAACATTTGCAAAACTTACAAAATGAAATTCTTTACCCATGAAATGATAACTCCAATACTCATCTATTTCCACCCTTTAGCAACCACCATTCTATTTACCTTTTGAATCAATTCGACTAAATACTTCATACGGATGAAATCATACAATGTTTATTCTTTTGTGACTGGCTTATTTAATTTAGTATAATTTTTCAAGATTCATCCATGTCAGCATTTCTTTTCTTTTTACAGGTGAATAATAGTTTGATGTATGTTTAGGACCACATTTTGTCTATCCATTCATCAGTCAGGACATTTGGGTTGTTTTCACCTTTTTGGCTATTAAGAATAATGCTGCCATGAACATTGGCGTGTAATAATCTGGTTGAGTCACTCTTTTCAATGTTTTGAGTATAAATCCAGAACTAGAATTTCTGGATCATATCTTTTTGTTTTTAATTGTTTGAAGAACCTCCTGAAAGGCTATTTTTTTAAAAATATATTTTTATTGATTTTTTTTTTTACAGAGAGGAAGAGAGAGGGATAGAGAGTTAGAAACATCGATGAGAAAGAATCATCAATCAGCTGCCTCTTGCACACCCCCTACTGGGGATGTGCCCGCAACCAAGGTACATGCCCTTAACCGGAATCAAACCCAGGACCCTTCAGTCCGCAGGCTGATGCTCTATCCACTGAGCCAAACCGGTCTCTGCTGAAAGGCTATGTTTATAAAAGAAAAAAAAAAAAAAATGCTCCCTCTTGAAAAAAATCCAAAAATCTAGGAGGACTGAGGTTTCTTTCTGGTGGGGCAGCCAAGAAGATGCTCGGTCCATTGCAAGAAGCCACAAGTCCCTTTCCTACAACACTCCATTATATCACTTATTGGCACCTTAGAGGCATATATTTTTGGGACCCCTGGCCTATAGCTTAAGGAAATCTTAAAAGAGAGGTGAGGGGAAGAGGGGATGGAAGTAAACAACAAGTATAAATGTGTTGATGATAGATTAAACCCTGCCTCATTCCGTAAGTCAAAATCAAGAAAGGGAGGGGACTACAGGAATAGGTAAAATATATAAATTAGATATAAAAGAAAAACATAATTTTCATAAATATTAGAGGTGACTATTTGAGAATTTGTATAAATTTATGAATGTGTATAAATTTAAGTTGCCATGATTTAATTAACTGACACCAGTCTTCCAACAACCTGGCTCAGATTTCGATTTTTATATGAACAGCAAATAATTGAATAAGAGTCAAAAATATGCTACTAGGTCTTGAGTCCACAAATTGCTGCACAATTAACAAATGTGCTTATAACCGGTGACCAATTATGCCACTTCTTCCAACTTTGTCAGTGATCCGTCATGTACATCTGTGACTCAGGTCAGGCATCGGCAGGAAAGCATGTAGTTAAGTGGCCTCCCTGTCTTCCAGTGGTAAAACCATGTGGCATTTTGCAAAACTGGATAATTGAAAAGGAAATTGGCCAGCCTATATGGAGATGCAACAGAAGACAAAAAGTGATAATGCTGGAAATGAAATTTGAAGCAGAGTTATAGAAGAAAGAGTTGACATGGCCACCATTTAAGAGACTGAAGAAGGTAATTAATGAAGACAACTATTATTTACATGAATGAGGAAATTTGTTGTGACCAAAAAAATTAAAAAGATCTCCAAGTAAGTGATGCTGTTAAAGAAAAACTTTACATTTGGAAAATTCTTGGAAAGTTTTTTATGACATCGAAAGTCTAAAGGATAACATGTTTGAAACTGATCTGTGCTGAGAAAGTGTATGCCAATTTGCCAAAGCTATCAATAGAAAATATCTCACTCCATATTGTAAAGAAGGCAAGCACCATTCAAGCTGTTCTTTATAATTTTTTACAGAGTAATAAAACATTTTAATTTTCAGCTTTTCTAATGTTTTAAGTTGTGCTGTAAATAAATATTAGTTTCCCTTGTTTTATTCCCCATACACGTTTAATTATCAGCAAAAAGCTTTTAATGTTTGGCAAACTTTTTTTTTAATATATTTTATTGATTTTTTACAGAGAGGAAGAGAGAGAGATAGAGGGTTAGAAACATCGATGAGAGAGAATCATCCATCAGTTGCCTCTTGCACTCCCCCTACTGGGGATGTGCCTGCAACCAAGGTATATGCCCTTGACCAGAATTGAACCTGGGACCTTTCAGTCCGCAGGCCGACGCTCTATCTACTGAGCCAAACTGGTTTCGTCAATGTTTGCAAACTTTTTTAAAGTCAGTGAAATAATGATATATTTTTTTCCCCATTGGCTATTAAGATAGGTTTGCATGGCTTCAGTTTACAAGATCATTTATATGTACTTGCTCATCCTTGTTTTTGAGATGGATAAGCACAATGTAAGGCCAAAGTACTAACAGAATGTAAACAAACTTTAGAGTAAAAATTTTCTGAGTTGTTGCTTCAGTGTTGGTACTTTCTACTGATGCAATTTTGGGTATAATATTCAATCTTTGTATAGTTTATTATCTTTACTTATCATTAAAGTGGAAAGAGCAAGCTACTTTTTAGGGATAGCTGCTGTACAGTGACTATTAAAGGGTTTAATAAAATGTATGTTCAAATTAGTAAGTGTTAAAGTTGGTCCTTTGGACTTTTTAGGAGTTTGGGGAAGATAACAGAAGTGTGAATAAAAGGCTAAATGGTTTGGACTTTATGCTGTGAAAAGAAGGAAGCCATTGGGGTCCTGCACAGTGGAATGGCCTTATGAAATAAACCAGGAAACACTGGACATGATGCATTAGAGAGTAGAAGGACAAATGGCAAACTGGTAAATTGGCAGTGTAAAATAGTTGAATGGGTACATACTAATAAGACCTAAATTAGTAAGACCTTGATAAACATTATTGAATGAATAAAATCTGAAGGAAAATTATAATCAATGTATATCTGTTTAATTCAGTTAATAATGATTTAAACTATCTTACCTAATAATACACAAACATGTAAAATTGACCATACCTCCGCTACACCCACAGCCAATCAGAGTGAGTATGCAAATTAACCCAACTAAGATGACGGTTACTTTGCATATTCAGGTGGGGCAGGCAGCGCCATGGCCCACTCCTGGGGGTCTGGTTCCATTGGGGCCCAGGGAGGTGGACTGGGCAGCACCACATGCCACCTGAGGGTTCTAGGTCCATTGCAGGCCCGGGAGGGGCAGCGGATCCACCGATGTTCCTAGGCAGTGGGGCCTAGGAACATCGCAGCCCCTTGGGAACTTCTGTGGTTCCCTGGGAACATCACAGGCATGGAGTTGCTGAGACCCAAACCTGGCCTCTGGCCATGGATTCACAGCCTCACAGAGACTTAGGGCAGGGATTTTGTAGGTGCCCCAAGACAGGGGTGGGCCTATCTTAACTAGATCTTGTAATCTTGTTTTAATAAATTTGGCAACTAATTTTAAAATGTATGGCTCGAGGAGGGGAAGGAGGAGAATGGAGTTAGGGGGGCACAAAAGGGGTAAAAGCCAAGTTAATTTGGGCAGAGCTGCTTGTAGGCTAGACTATAATGACTGTTCTATTCTGTCCTGAGTGATCTCCTTGAGCCATCGAGTATTCTGTAGAATGTGTTGTGTGTTTTTCCCCCCTCTATTTGACCTGTAGAGCTTCGATAAAAACAACAGGATGTATTAACAATTAAACAACCCCCCCCCCCTTTTTGGCTAAAAGATAGTCTAGGGTGAGTAGGGGGACCATTTTAGGGATATAAGAAATCTGCAAGATTTAGAAACACTATGAAGGTAAACAAATAGATGTGATCTGAAGAGAAATCCTGTAAATTGCCCTGGAGCCAGGGGTCTGTAATGAGTACAAAAATACCTTACCCTGTTCAGATGGGAGGGTCTGCATCATGTGGGAAAATGCTGTTACCAATGATCTGCAGGAATGTGGAAGTCTGGATATATAATTTACTAGTCATTCGGCTGATAGGTGAGAGGGGCTATTTTTCCCCAGGAAAGCCAATGGGAGGGTAGGTTACCCTGGGGGTGAAGTTCTTGTTTTCCCCAATTTTGTCCCTTGCTAGGCTTCTGGAGTTTTCTGCCTTGGTGAGTTTTTATACCTGTTTCTGGCCTATTGTTCTTGCTCTTAGGGTCAAAGGGACAATGAGGTCTGGGCCCAAAAGGAGGTTTTGGTGGTGTTTAGGGGAGGTATGTACTGAGTACAAATTGGGCTTATAACCTGGTGGAGGCAAACTGTTTTATACATTAATGGAGTAAAAGCTAGAATAATACGAGTTATGACAAATGGTCTGGTGGAAGAAAAGGCATTAGTTAGGAAAGTTATAGTCTAATATTTTTAAAATGAGGTTTATTCTCAAATTCTTATTTTTAAAGGCTCTTGGTTTAGGGAAGATAGGATTTTTTAGATGGTTGTGGGCTGTTGTTTTATTATTTTAGTTTCCCTATTCTGCTTGTCCTGGCTTACTGGTTTGTGATGAGATATATATATATATATATATATATATATATATATATATATATATATATATATATATATATATATATATATATATATTTCTTCCCTACAAACTTTTTAAACTTTTTGTAAACAGTTTTATAATTTGAATTCACTTTTTTTCTTTAAAAAAGTATGCCCATGCCTTTTATTATTAAAATCATATAATTTTCAAACGAAAATCAAAAAGTCAACAGCCAGCATTTCTTAGATTGACATTTATGAATATTTTTACTTTTAAGAAATATACCTTTAATGCTGTAGAAGACATTATATTGGGTCGGCAAGTAAGTAATTGCGGGTTTCACACATATATGGCTTCAGTTGAATTTTTAGGTTTGCAGACGTAGTAAAAATGTAAAACACATTTTGTTATTTGATAGTTGGCTATTCAGCTGTTAATCAGTAAAAAAAGTTTTTTGATCTGTTTTGTAGTTTTCGTTTGGCGTTCGTTGAAAAATGGAAAATCAAAAGGAACATTTTCGTCATATTTTGATTTTTTATTTCCACAAAGGGAAAAACGCATCGCAAGCTCATAAAAAGTTATGTGCTGTTTATGGTGACGAAGCCTTAAAAGAACGGCAGTGTCAAAATTGGTTTGCCAAATTTCGTTCTGGTGATTTTTCACTCAAAGATGAAAAACGCTCCTGTTGTCCAGTTGAAGTTGATGACGCCCTAATCAAAGCAATAATCAATTCGGACTGTCACAGTACAACACGTGAGATTGCAGAGAAGCTTCATGTATCACATACAGGCATTGAAAATCACTTAAAACAACTTGGCTATGTTCAAAAACTCGATACATGGGTTCCTCACGAACTGAAAGAATCACAGTTAACGCAACGCATTAGCAGCTGCGATTTGCTAAAGAAACGTAATGAAAATGATCCATTTTTAAAACGACTGATAACTGGCGATGAAAAATGGGTTGTTTACAACAATATCAAGCGGAAAAGATCGTGGAGCAGGCCAGGTGAACCAACTCAAACAACATCAAAAGCTGATATTCATCAAAAGAAGGTTTTGTTATCAGTTTGGTGGGATTACAAAGGAATTGTCTACTTTGAACTCTTACCACCCAACCGAACGATCAATTCTGATGTCTACGTTGAACAACTAATGAAATTAAACAATGCAGTTGAAGAAAAGCGGCCCAAATTGACAAATCGAAAAGGTGTTGTATTCCATCATGACAATGCAAGGCCACACACATCTTTGGTCACTCGGCAAAAATTAATGGAGCTTGGTTGGGATGTTTTGCCACATCCACCATATAGTCCTGACCTTGCACCATCTGATTACTTTTTGTTTCGATCTTTACAAAACTCCTTGAATGGTAAAAATTTCAATAATGATGATGATGTCAAATCGTACCTGATTCAGTTTTTTGCTAATAAAAACCAGAAGTTTTTTGAACGTGGGATTATGATGCTGCCTGAAAGATGGCAAAAGGTCATTGATCAAAATGGGCAATACATTACAGAATAAAGTTATTTAGTTCCATGAAAAAATTGTCTTTGATTTTCTTTAAAAAATCCGCAATCACTTACTTGCCGACCCAATATTACTAACAGTTCCAAATCTATTACATAGTTTTTCTGTAAAAAAAAAAAGCTAAAAATCAGGTGAACTTAAAACTTGCTGAAATATGTAGATGTTTATCATTTAATATAATGAAATAGGGGTGACTAGGAAAGGTGCCTGTCAGTCAAACCTAGGGATAGGGCTCATTGGCTAGAAGGGGCGTGGTCACTGCAAGCCCATGAAAATGTATGAGTACATAATCCCCCAAACAAAGGAATCTGCTCTCTTGTTGCTCTGGGCCAGTGGTCAGCAAACTCCTAAGTCAACAGAGTCAAATATCAACAGTACAATGATTAAAATTTCTTTTGAGAGCCAAATTTTTTTAACTTTAACTTCTAACAGCACTTTTTCAAAATAGACTCACCCAGACCGTGGTATTTTGTGGAAGAGCCACACTCAAGAGGCCAAAGAGCCACATGTAGCTCCTGAGCCTTAGTTTGCAGACCAAGGCTCTGGGCTTTCTCTTGGCTCTTGGCTCTCTTACAGCTACCCATGTATCCTCCATAGCCATGTGGCCATGTGGACCCACATGCAATGAGTTGATGGACTGTCACTGGGAACACAAATGAAGCTAGCCTGATGCTGGACTGGACACTGCTCTAACATGGAAAGGAAACTCTGGACACTGGCTTTGACTTTAGCCCTCTTAAAGCCACAGCTGCAGTTCTTCCATGGCTGAACTGAGGGAGAAGGGACTTTGGAAACTCAGGGATGTAAATTCACAGAAATAGAAATCACTCATTCTCCCATGTGAGACTCAGAAAACTCTTTGTGTTGAGATATCACAAAAAGACCTTTCCCAGGAGCAACAGGTGTCGATGAGGACCTCTCTCCACCAGTCCTATTCCACCCCCAAACTGTCTTCCTGAGTCCTCTTTAAAGAGTCAGCTGGTCTCTCTGGATGAAAAACCTTTTTAATTTTTTCTTTAATTTTAATTGGTCAATACAAAAGAATGAAAGAAACCTATGAAGCTTATTTATTAAAAGAGATTTTCATAAAACTTTTGTATTTGTGGATCTAAGGATTTTTTTTTAGTTGGCTCCAGTGTCAGATTGCTAAAGCTACGTGAAAACAACAAGATGATTGAACCTACACAAAATAAGTTTAGGTCTTCCCTGTAGTATAATTAGAGGAAAACACACATTCTAGTCAGAAATTTGAAAACACCTGGGAAATCTGCCGCGAGGATTTTCAATGAAAATCTCTCTAATGGCAGCCAGAGAGAGATTTCACAAACCACATTTAGTTTGAAGGAGAAAGCATTAGTGCTTATGTGACAGAGCCGATAAAGTCATCACAGCTCCGTAATGTTAGAGAAAATGTAATGATTCCCAATAATTTCCTTCCAATTGGATTGCTCTGTAGATTTCAGAGCATATTCAAAAAACAGCTTCCTTCCTGATGAAGACTTTATGCGCTAGCCTTCAAGACAGCAGATAGTTCAATGACAAAGTAGACAGCAACAGGAGGTGGCAATGCCCAGCCAGGCAGACAGAAAACACAAAACATGTCCAGTTTTAAGAACCAATTTGTTTCTTAACTGGCATCTCCAACTTTGGGGATATGACAAAAACGGACACAAACAAGGGTAGTGAATCAGAATTGATGTTCATCAGATAAGAACAGAAAAGACACACATAGACAGGCTTTTGGCATTTGCACTTACGATTTGATGAGGAAGCAACATGCTGAGAGGTGAAGGAGGAGGAATAAATACATCGAGTGAGAAAGAAAGTGAATATGAATGGTTGTGCCGTCAGTGCAGTCATGTAATTGCTAGTTTGGAGATAAATAACTTCTCTGTATAAATTAGGGGTGATTTGATTGATAGGGATAACATAAAAGAAGGCATTAAATATTGAACTCATGTGAGTCATTTCTCTCCCTTTTCTCTCATACACCATTCACACACATATGCAAAAATATGCACAAAACTACACTTGTGTAGAGACCAAAACTGTTCATAATTATGCATTTATGTATCTTCATATATAAAAACATATTCATACTCTATCAACTGTGGACAGCATTATTGGAAAGGACTACACATATTTCATAATAGCAAGAGATGAACTTTCCATTATCTAAACGTGAATGTAAGGGATTTTTAAAAGTGCTGACAGGTTGGTAAAATTATTGTTTGGGACAAATACAGTATCATTAATTTTATTCTCAAATATTAATCTTGGATTCAGGAAAGTGAAAAATGCTTCTGTAAGTCCACTTGATTTTGTTGGCGTAACACTGTGCTATATAAATTAAGTTTCTGGGATAAATTAAAATATAATACAGATATTAATGCATAATTTCCTAGTTCTATGTCATATATATATATATATATATATATATATATATATCTTTTACTGATATATATACATATACATATACATACATATATATACATATATATGTGTATATATATATATATATATATATATAGAGAGAGAGAGAGAGAGAGAGAGAGAGAGAGAGAGAATATGCAAATTAGGCCAGGACACCTTAACAGTCATGACCAGTCAGGAGGAGGCTGTGTGCCCAGGTGAGGCTCTGAGAGAAGACAGAGACAGGGGAGCCTGTCTGAGTTGCTGCACTGCCACACTGGCTCAGGCAGCCCTGGAGCAGACACAAGGAGTGGGGCAGAGGGAGCCTTGGGTGGAAGTCAGGTCTGGGTCTACAGCAGCCAGTGCTGCACAATCAGGCCTGGGTCCGCAGCAACCCAGGCAGAGGACAGACCACTGAGAGTCTAATATACCATAGCAGGGAGCTTATATTTTATTCCACAGGAGGAGGAAATGTGAATAATGTCAAACATGGGAAAATCCTGGTCTTGCTTTCATTTTAAGTGAATGTTTCTGGTGGCATTTAGACAGCTGCAGTGTTTGGGGGCCCAAGAAAAAGAGAGATTGATGATGGGAACTAGGATCAGATAGAGGCAGTGGACCAGAGACATATTTATGAGGATACCTGAGGGAACTATTCGGCTGATTACACAGGGATGAAAGCCAACAAAGCAAATGGTATTAGCCCAGGTTTTCCAGTTTGGGCAACTTCCTTGAATGGGTGATTCTAATAACTGGGAGAAGGTATCAAGGGAAAGAAACAGTGTAAGGGAACTTGCCTAGGTGAGCAATAGCCAAACAATTAGGACAGAACACAGACTTAGTGCTCTTTCTTTGCCACAATGTTTGCTTTTCTGCCTTCAGGCACCACCATGTAAGGCTAATGTGCCATCTTTTCTCCTAATCCAGGATATTATCTATCTACTATACATTCCTATCACCTAAATTAGCTTTCCTGCATGATCCCTTAAAAATACTTATCAAAGTCATCCAATGCTCTGTGAGTAGGGGGACTTTCAAGATGTGGAAACATTATGGGCCTATATAGATTGATAAAGAGATATTGGGTGCTCAATTTTTAACAACAACAACAGCAAAAATCAGATACTGAACGTGGTCATCCCAGAGGCATAATTTTAATGAGCAAATGTCTCTTTACTGTCACACTTCAAAAGAAATTCTCTCAAATAATACAATCATAAAAATCATCTGGGTTACCTATTAAAATGTAGGACCACACCTTGAAAAAACTCTCCTTCTCAAGCTCATTTTGGTGGATAAATCTCCCTTGAAGTAAAGCAATCCTATATAATAAAAGTGAAATATGCAAATAGACCAAACAGCAGAACAACCTGGTCAGTGGGGGGCAGGGCCAATGAGCAGGTGTCAACAGGCCAGCCAAGGCGCATGCCAACAGTCAGAGAAAGCAGATGGCCATGGGGTAGGGGGGATTGGGACGGAGTGGCAGCAACCAGTGGTGGCAGGGTGATGGGGGCTGGTGCTATCCCCTGATCGTTCACCTGGTGGCCATCCGCAGAGGGAGGCCACTGGTGGCAGCAGCAGCAGCGAGGCTATCTGGGGCAGGGCTGCCCAGCACTATACCCAGATAGGCCTGCTGAGGTTACCTCCCATAGAGGGAAGCCACGAATGGCTGTGGTGTAATTGGTGGCGGGGCCAGTCACTTGCTGCCCACTCCATCCCAATTGGCCCACCAGTCATCTCCCACAGAGGGAGGCCAGACTGCAACTTAAGCCCTCTTTCCGCTTCCTAAGCCGGGACATCCCCTGAGGGCTCCCAGACTGTGAGAGGGGGCAGGCTGGGCTGAGGGAACGCCCTCCCCCAGTGCACAAATTTTGTACACTGGGCCTCTAGTTTACATATAGCACCACGCTCAGACCAACTGAACTAACCGGCTGGTCTAGTTTATATATATTAAAAAATAGATAATTCATGGAAGTGACAGAATGCACACTCCAATATTTTTCTTGATAACTGTGACTATACATAAAAATAAAAAAAATCAGCAGATATTTCAGAAGAACAAAATCTCTAAGGGAAAGACTATCCAATTAGTACTATATAGGCTAAATATTTAAAATCATTTTAAATAAACGAATAAAATTCCTATTAGTTGAGTATAAAATATATTGAAGCTAGAAGTTTATTTTTTAATTTTGTATAATTGAAATTATTTGGGGGCCACTGATGTTGAGAAAACTGTTTCAGTCTTATTTATTATTTGACTTTGTATCAAAATGACATGGATTCCGGCTACCTTAACATAGATGAAATGTGAGATAATTATCATGAGTTATGCATAAATCATCTGACACCATACTTTACGACTTATCTGCTTCACTACTATTTCTCCTTTTAGCATCCTTGCTTAAATGATCTCAACTACTTTGAGATCTTGTTTAACTCAGATACTTCCCCTTTAAAATAACTCATTAAAGTCCAGGAGTTTTCTGGTCCCCTTAATTAAAGCCATTTCAGAACATTTCCTAATACGCTATTTTCTTACATTCCTTAAATCCTGTGACTATTTTATAAGAATTAAAAAAAAAAAATTCCAGGGTCCTATCCCATCCACATTCCTCATGGTTCAGAGCAGCCTATATCTCCTTGTACCCCAGCCCAAATCTGCCAGAGCAGCATGAATAGAGTATCTTATGTCACATTCCCTGCCTTCATAAGTGGTTAGCTGTGGTCCCAGTTCCCCTAATACCTAGTCCAGAACACTCTTTATGCTGTCACAATCTATGTCTTATTTCCGTATGATCCCTCCTTTTTAATATAAAAGGGTCAAATAACTAAAATGAAACATTAATTTAATAATGAGCATTATATTGGATGTCAAGTGAAACATCTCCTTGGTAAGAAAATGCCTTACCTAACCAAAGTAAGTCCTTGGGGAAATATTTGCAATGTGTGGTTTCATATGGTTTTCTGACAAGTCCTGTGACAAAGGTAAACACATATGTCATCTATGCAGAGCACTGCCTTGGTTCTGTTGGAATAATTAGCATGTCAAAAAGCAATAGTCTCAGGAGATAGTTTCTTCGGAGCAGACTGTTATGAGCTCCGTCAGTATATGGAGCTAGAGGACTGTCTTTAGGAATTGGAATAATTAGGCGTAGCATGAGAAGAGAAAGGGGATGGCAGTAAGCATATGAGTAGGAAATAAGTCACAATGATGATTGTGTCCAGTGTGTTATTTTAATGACTACTCAGTTCTATTAAAATAGGGTTTTTTAAAATATATATTTGAAAGAGAACTCATACTTATATGCAAATTATAGATTATGTGATCTTAAGAATCTCTATTGTTTTAAAAGCAGTAATTATTACTGTACAAAGCATAAAAGTTTGTTTCATTTGATTTGGTTTTGTTTTCCTCAGATGAGTTATGCAGATTTGTTGTTTGTATTATATGTTCAAAGTCCTTGAGTCTCTAATTAGTAATTTACTTCGCTTTGGGTTGGGTTAGAGTCCTTTTTCTCAGAATGAAGGAAAATGAGGACACTGTGACATAAGAACATGAACATGGCAGGGACATGACAAAAATCCCCTAGGGCTTTCTTAACTATAAATAGTCTTCTAGCAATTATGCCTCCCAGTGCAGCCAGGTAGAACATGCCACATCAAACCTACACAACTAACCTACCTGGAAAATCTCCACTTACATATAGAACTTTAGGTTAGGAATCATTTCTTATATAAAACCTCCCTCATAGCCACAGTCTTACAATTCCCTTTGACCCTACCCTCCTCCAACCAGCAGGACTAGATGTTTCCTCTGCTTCCATGTTTATACTATGTTACTCATTACACTGAATTTGGTTTATCTGTCTTCTTCACTAGATTAACAGCTTTTCCAGGGTCAGGTGTTCTAATTCTGCAGCACTTAGTTCATTAGTTGGCATAGAAGAGTGTTATATAATATATTCATAAACCATGCACATATGCTTAGCCCTAGGCTACATGCACATGAGATTTTTTTTTATTGAATAAATTAACTTATGGATGCATGGAGTTAGCAAACTCATCATGAAATAAATGTATTGCTCAGTATGATATCAAAATAGATTTCTCAGCACCTTATAAAACCAGACAACCAGGGTTGAACCATATATGAGCGTTTATACCAGTCATGCCAGCATTTATAGATTTATACCAATCTACTACTTCTCATAAGCCAGCTGCTTATATTGGGTGGAAGGACAGGATTGCATAGGAAAGTAGAAAGGCGTGGGAGGTAGGCAAGGTATCATTGTTACAGGCTACAGGCCATATGGGCTGGGGGTCGCAAATATGGGTGCCCCTGAGACCCAGATTGTTGCAGCAACAATATTGTTAATCTTTCCATGAAGTTAGGCGGAAAAAGGAGAATGGACTGCATTCTGAGGTTGACTCCCGTGTCCCGGGCGTTCAATTCTCAGCCATGTCAGAATGTGTTTCTTTAATGATTAATATTTATTATAATTATAGCTAGTCCCCACTATTCTATTTCTGCCCCTGACACTCAGAGCCAAAAGATGAAATCACAAAATTGTAAATGGTGGATGAGATTGCATTATCTTTAGTCTCTTTAGCACACTTTATTTTTTAAATACATTTTATTGATTTCAGAGTGGAAGGAAGAGGGAGAGCAAAATAGAAATGTCAATGATGAGAGAGAATCATTGATTGGATGCCTCTTGCAAGCCCTCCACTTGGGATTGTGCCCACAACCTGCAAACTGGGCATGTGCCCTTGACCTGAATTGAACTTGATCCTTGAGTCTGCAGGCTGACATTCTATTTACTGACCTAACCGGCGAGGGTGCACAGTTTATTTTTTATAATATTTTAGTTTGACAGAGGAATATATAGAGCGTGTATAAGTTTTAAAATTATTGTAAATTTTGTCAGATTTACACTCTTAGTTTGGATTAAACCTTTCATTCTTGCCCCAAACAATGTGAAAGAGTATCTTAATTTTCCATGTAACTACTTAAGAAATTGGGCTATTATAATTATCATTAAATGTTCAAAAATGTATTTAAAATGTTTATATTTAAGGTCTTGATTTCCAACTAATTACTTTTAATGTAAAAATTCCATAGTAGGCGTACAAGAAAAAAATGTCCAAGTACATTATCTCATTACTTGCTGGTGTTTATTGGCAGCATATACTGAGTCCATATAATCACATCGTTTCAATACATAGTATATTTATATATAACATATTTATGCTTAGACATTTGGAATTTTGTTTACTACCTAACTAATAAGTGGATTCATATTCAAATGTAAATAACTTTGTAGAGTGCAGTGTGCTAAAATTACTAATTTTCATACTAGACATTTCAAAATTTGCATATATAATTGCACATTCCTTCATGCAAATAAAAACTGTTATTTCCCCTGGAAAATGTATTTATATATTTATCAATGCACACTAAATGTGTAAGCAAACATTTGGATTTACATACATACATATTTATTGTTTATGTATCTATAGGTTTTATATAATACACTCTACACATTTTACTTTTTAAAATTTATTCTTGTTAATTATCATCTGAGGATAGTTTTCCATTGATAGTTAGAGAAAGTGGGAAGAAGAGATGGGGAGAGAAAGAGAGAGAGAGGGAGAGAGAGAGAAAGAGAGAGAGAGAGAGAGAGAGAGAGAGAGAGAGAGAGAGAGAGAGAGAAAGGAGAGAGAGAGAGAGAGATGTTGATGTGAGAAAGACACATTGATTGATTGCCTTCTGCACTATTGGATCAAACCTGCAACCTTAGTATGTGCCCTTGACAAGGAAGTGAATCCATGACCATTCAGTTCATGGGCCTACACCCTAACCACTGAGCAATGCTGGCCAGGACTACACATTTTACTTTTCATATGGTAAACATTGTGTTTGATCCTGATGAAATCTAAAGAAAATAAGTTTGTCATTTTCCATAGTATCTGAATTCTATGAATATTCTATTGGGAATAAATTGAGTTATTTATCTTAAATGGATTATAAATTATCAGCAATGTGGTAAAGAAATGTTTATTTTGGGAATGGTACTAAAAATATGCGTTTAAAACATATAAATTATACCTTTTATAAAAAGGAATCTTTTGAGTAGATAAGTTACTGAAATTATTGGGCCTGGACAGCGTTCATTATCAGCTCTGCAAATAATATGATAGGGAAATTCAAAAAATGATTGTATATATTATGTATGCCTGTGCACCGATACAGAATTTCCACTCACATATGCTGCCTGGGAAACAGAATATGTCATAGCTATTTTGTACATGATCTTTATTCTAACTACAAAGGCTTGGTGTTGTCATAATACATATTTAGCTTCTGAGATTGATGTATTGTCTCAGTGAACAACTTTGTATAGCATATATTTTTCTTATCTGAGTCAACGTTTTCCTCCATACCATGAAGTGAATGAAAATAAAGTGTTTAAATCTACTGCTTATGATAAAGAAGACCGAATCACATTCTAATAAATGTGAAATACAGCTTGTCATGTTCCTTTCACTCTTTAGAAATGCTTCTACAAAGCTTCACCAGTTAAGTCTAATATGTTGACATTTATTTTAGCTGCAATAAATGTTAGGATTATATTTTTGCATTAATTTCTGGCATTTTTAAAGATCACGATGACAAGTCATTTATTCCTCAAATCACTCTGGCTTGTTTTTACTTTTTGAATATGGATTTGGCCATGTGTCTCCAAGGCACAATAGGAAGCATATTTCATATGTTTTGCAACCTATTAGTTTGATTTAAATCCACTTTTTCCATCTGGGTTTACACAAACCTTCCTTGATGTTATTTGCTCTGAATTATTGCCCAGAAATAATCACAATGAATCCTATTTTACACTGTCTGTGTGGCCGACCAAGTCTGTCACTGTAAAACTTCAAGGCTTTTATAGTTTGTTTCAATGAAGGCAATTCCTCAAATATATTCTATATGTGAATATGTAATAGGCTATTTTGACACACACTTAAAGATTTTCCTCTACCTTTCCCTAAAGGTATGGAATGAATATGGAATGAATATGATGACATATCTTAGGAACTACAATTGTTACAGAGTCAGTGGAATAAAGCAACATGTAAAAACAATTTTTTTGCATATTCAATATAAAATCTATATACAACAGGCTGTGTGAAAGATAATAAGTTATTGCTGAAAACATGGCAGCAGTATTTTTGCACTTTGAAGATTTATTTCTTTTAGTAATACAACAGCTAAAAAAGAATATAAATCTGAGATTTTTTTAAAACCATATATTTAAAGGACTCTCATTCTGTGGCCTAAGTGAAGAGTGAAATAGAATATTTTCCAAGGTAATAAATCTAAACAATCCAGAAAACCTTGTCTTTTGATTTTTTTTCTCTCTCTCTCTTTGGCGGATAGTTTTATTCTATATACTTCATAAAAATAACAGTTTCTTCTATCTGTATTTAGTCATTAGTTTTCATTGACCCCAAAAGAAAACCTGAAATATAGAAAAAAATACCAAATTGTATTAGAAAGCTGAATTGTTTTTAAAAATTCAGAGACTTTCATTGGTTAGTTTATACAAGACAATATGTAGGTGGTTTGGTCACACTAAAGAGAGAATGACACATTTACCTATAGTAAAGAGACAAAGAAGAAAATCAAGGTAATTACTTAAATAAGTCCAAATAAAAGAAAAATTTTCTGAATTTTCCAAATGGCTTAGCTCAAAGCCTTCCTTTTACACTAAACATTGGTCACACCTATACATGTCTAATTTGCATCCTGATCATTTTGATCACTTCTGAGAAAATTCAGACTGAAATGTTTGCTAATGAGAAATCCACCAGGCAGTAATCTTTGTTTTGTGGAAAGTTTTTTTTTTGTTTTTTTTCTTGTGATAACATTACTTTTTAGCCAACTTGTTATATGATTAGAATCAAATTCCACATAGAAGATTTTTGAGAATTAATTGAAATATTATTTAAAAAATATCCATTGCCCAGCAGTCATAGCTCAGTGGTTAAGCATCTACCTCTGAATTACGAGGTCATGGTTTAATTCCCTTTAGGGACACATGCAGGGGGGCTCTATCCCCAGTGTGGGGTATGCAGAAGGCAGTCAATCAATGATTATCTCTCATCATCGATGATTCCATCTCTCTCTCTCTCTTTCCTTTCTTCACTGAAAAAAATTATATATATATATATATATAATTTTTTAAAGAAATCCATCAAGGAAAATAAATATGAAGGTTAAAATATGTTCTACATTACAAATCTAAAATCTTTATTTATTTGAATGAAATGGCTTGGCAAGGCAAAAGTAGAGCAATCATATGGTAAAACTTCATGCAGTTGAGGTAAAATATACACAAAGTGAAATGGAAAAATGAGGTAATGATTATGAGTTGATTCTATACTTAAAGGGAAGGCTTTGAGCCAAGCTATTTAGAAAATTCAGGAAAAAAAATATTTTACCTTGACTTATTTAAGTAATTACCTCATTATTCCTCTTAGTCTCTTAACTGCAGATGAATGTGTCATTTTCTTTTATGTTGTTAGAAAATACCAGATATATATATGTGAAAATTAAGTAAAAAAATTTATATATATATATATATGTATATATATATATATTACTTAATTTATATATATATAAATAATATATAAATATATATATTTAAAAATTTATATATATATATATAAATTTATATATATAAATTTTTTTTACTTAATTTTCACATCTCTAGAGGTGATCATTTAAACTACCTTGCCTCAACATACCTTCCTCAAGATGGAAAAATATTACTGTGTTCTTCATAGGGTCTTTTAAAAGATTAGCAAAGTAATTGTAGTTGAACCAGGGCATCATGAGAAATAGTATATTAATTATAAGTAATGAATTATATTTTATTTGAAATATAAACTGTTATACAAGTCCAAATTTTAATAATAAAAGATAAATTGTAAAGAAAATAGATATACCATGTGGTGTCCAGGACTTACAGTTATTTTACATTAAATCTTTAAAACCTTGGTGCATTTGTGTGTGTGTGTGTGTGTGTGTGTGTGTGTGTGTATGCATAATTTTCATCTATATTGTAGCATGTATCAGTACTTCAATATTTTTTATGGCTGAATTATATTTCATTATAATCATATATCACATTTTATTTTTTATCTTATTTATCTACTCATCTGTCAGTAAACATTTGACTTGTTATCAATTTTGGCTGTTTGAATAATGCTGCTATGAACATTAACATACAAGTTTTGCATGGATTATAGTTTTATTTATTTGAGAGTGATATTGCTTGATCAAAGAGCAATTCTATGTTTAACATTCGGGGGAACTGTCAAAATGTTTTCCAATGTACCTACACCATTTTATATTCTCATCAGGAATGTGTAAGGATTCTCATTTCTTCATATTCTTGACTCTATTTATTATTTAATATTTTTATTATATCCACCCAGTGTGTATGAAGTGGTATTTGATTGTGATTTAAGATTTCCATATCCCTATTGGTAATGCTACTGAACATTTTTATGTGATTGTTAGCCATTTGTATACATTCTTTAGACAACTTTATAGACATATTAGAGGCCTGATGCACGAAATTCATGCAAGGGCCTTGGCCTAGGCCCCCGCCTGCTGCCACCATGGCTGGGGGCCTCTGCTGTGACCCCCCCCTGCTGCCACTTTGCTTGGAAGGACACCTGATCTAATTAGTATATTATGCTTTTATTTTTATAGATTCCTTATCTATTTTTAAGAAAATTAGTTATCTTTTTATTATTGAGTTGTAAGAGTTCTTTATATAATTGGGATACACTAAATCTGATATGATTTAAAATATATTCTTTCATTTTGTGTGTTATTTTTCATATTCTTATTTAGTGTTTATCGTCTACATTTTTCTCTATATTTTTATTCTTTTTTAAAATATATATTATATTGATTATTTACTGAGAGGAAGGGAGAAGGATAGAGAGTGAGAAACATTGATGAGAGAAACATTGATCAGCTGCCTCCTGCACACCCCCTACTGAAGATATGCTCACAACCAAGGCACATGCCCCTAACTAGAATTGAACCCCGGGACTCTTTAATCTGCAAGCTGATGCTCTAGCCACTGAGCCAAACCAGTCAGGGCTATTTTTTATTCTTAAATTTATTTCTGTTGTCTATTTTGATTTAATTTTTTGTTAACTTAAGGGAGGCATCTGTCTTTATTTTTTTAAAGATATTTTTATTGATGTATGAAAGGAAGAGAGAGAGAGAGAGAGAGAGAGAGAGAGAGAGAGAGAGAGAGAGAGAGAGAGAGAGAGAGAGAAACATTAATGATGAGAGAGGGAACCATTGATTGGCTGCCTCCAGCATGCCCCCCACTGGGGATTGAGTGGCATGTGCCCATAACCAGAACTGAACCCAGGACTCTTCAGTCTGCAGGCTGATGCTCCATCCACTGTGCCAAATCATCCAGGGCCTATTTTTATTCTTTGCATGTAAATATACACCACCACATGTTTCCCCATTGAACTGTCTTGGCATCATCTCCTAATTAAAGTCAATTGACTATAAATGCAATGATTTATTTCTGGACTCTCAATTCTGTACATTAATCCATGACTACCCTTCTGCCAGTACCACACTTTAAAAATTATTGATTTGAGAAAGAAAGATAGAGGAACATTGACTTATTGTTTCACTTATTTATGCATTCATTGGTTGATTTCTATTATATATGTGGCTGATCAGGAATTTGACAGGGATTTGAACCTGAAACTTTGGCATATCAGTATTATGCCCTAACAAACTGAGCTAGCAGGCCAGGATGAGCACTACACTTTTTTGATTACTGTAGCTTTGTAAGTAAGTTTTGAATTTAAGAAGTATTGGTTATCCAAATTTGTTCTCTTTCAAGATATCTGGCTATTCTTGGTTCTTTACATTTTTATATGAATTTCAATTTAACTTTGAAATTTCTGCCCAACTTCTGTTGGGATTCTGATGGGGACTAGCTGAGTGCCTGGATTAATTTGGGAATATTTGCTTTCTTTACCAATATTAAGTTATCCAGAACTATGACAAAGGAGATGATACAAAAAGAAAAGAAACAGCCGAGACCAGTTTGGCTCAGTGGATAGAGCGTCGGCTTGGGGACTGAAGTGTCCCTGGTTCCATTCCGGTCAAGGGCATGTACCTTGGTTGCGGGCATATCCCCAGTAGGGGGTGTGCAAGAGGCAGCTGATCGATGACTCTCTCTCATCGATGTTTCTGACTCTCTATCTCTCTCCCTTCCTCTCTGTACAAAATCAATAAAATATATTTAAAAAAAAGAAACAAATAAACAAACAAAAACAACTGCTTTATCCAGGAAGGAATTGGGACCTGTGAAGAGAGAGCCCTAATTTACTGGCTGAAGCTTCCCAGAATAGAGCTTCCATCTCTTTGACCTGAGGGGATGGGGGAATTTGGGTTATGGGCAAATGGTCTGCATTTTTATTTTTCTGGGAACTAGTAGATTTTCTTAAATAAGTGTTTCTCCATTTTTTATATGCTTTTAGGATAATTAATAGATGATATAACTTTGTTTCATTCTGTGTTTTTGTTTAATAATTTTATGTTATCATTGTTTTGCTGGGAAGGTGGTCTACAATGACCTCAGGCCACCATTCCAAAACAAAATAAGTGTTTTAGTTATCTAGGTTTGATATTCAAAGACAGTGCCTAAGGAGTAAATGAAAATTAAGGAAGTACAGTTAGCTAACAAGGTTGTTGTAGCAGTTTGACTCTGAAAGAAAGGAGAAAGATAAAGTAGCAATTTTAGGTGCACAAGGAATTCAGTACTGATTCTATTTAAAATTTTTTAAATGATGATAACTTGAATATTTGTAAATGATAAATAATGTCTAGAAACAATATAGATTTAAGTAAATTTGTAAGTTTGATAGCCCAGAGTTGAAGAAGTGGTGAGCTGATGGCTTTAATTTTCTGTGTGAGTTGTGAGACATGACCATCTGCTGAGAGCTGAAGGTAAAGAGGAGTGGAGATTTGGAGGTGAATTGTGGAGAAAGTTTGAAATGATCAGTGGGTTATAACCTGTCAGTAAAATATAATCAGACTCAAATGTAAGTTTGGAAGTACAATTAAGATTGGTAGACATAGATTTAGACAGCACTGATTTAAATATTTTATCTGCAAGACCACACCTAACTTGTTTGTCAATTTCTGGAAAAGTTTTAAACACTTGAAAAGGATTGTTCTTCAGTCCTTCAGTATAGTGAAATGAAAGAATTTGTTTCTTCTGTAATGTTAAAAAACAATAACTTATTTTTTTGGCACAATCTATACTAATAAAAGGGTAATATAATAATTAAACCGGGAGACCTTTCAGACATCCTTCGAGATAAAGCCATCATGGTGGGGCTGACGCAAAAGTAGTTTGGGGTGATCAGGTCGAGAGGAGAGGGCAGTTGTGGGTGATCAGGCTGACCGGGGGAGGAGGGAAAACAGAAATGGTGGCACTTGGGTAAGCAAGCCAGGAGGATATGCCAGTTGGGGCTGAGCAGGCCAATAGTGGGGGGCAGTTGGAGGTGATCGGGCTGGAAGGCAAAGTGGTTAGGGGCAAACAGACAGGTAGGTAGGTAAGCAGTTAAGAACCAGTGGTACCGGATTGTGAGAGGGATGTCCAATGTCCAACTACCAGTTTAGGCCTGATCCTACAGGAATCCCACAGGGATCAGTCCTAAACTGGCAGTCTGACATCCCTTGAGGAGTCCCAGATTGGACAGGGTACAGGCCAAGCTGAGGGACACTCCTCTTCGCCCCCCCACCAACTCCCATGCACAAATTTCATGCACCAGGCCACTAGTTATATTATATTATTTCCACATAAGTTTTCACATAGATTAATGAATCACAGACTTAGTATGGATAATCATAAATAAATAGGTCATATTTAGAACCACTTCCTTCCATCTATTGGCAGACTCTCCCTTCTCTAACACCTTTCATAACACTATTCAAGGTCACAAGTGAAATCTTTTTCAACACTGATTCAGATGTGAATTTTCAATGTGACGTTCTGTGAGTGAGTTCACGGTAATTGTTTCTAAAATCTGTAGAATTATAACAACCAGTCAAAAATATTTTTACTGATTGCCTCTCATCTATTGTGCTAAAGGATCCAATTAGTAACCACAGCTATCCATGTGATGAATGACAAGTAAAGGGTATGGTCTGGCAGGTGACAATTAACAATTGCATTTTTTTTTTCTTTTACCTGAGGACATTAGGGGCATGATATTTTCCTACTTCTCCGCTAATTAGGAATGGGTAAATCTCTTAAGGCTCTGTGATTGGATTCAGTGTGGATAAGGTTTGTAAGACTGTCAGATTGATATATGGTATGACATGAATCAGAGCCATCGAAATCGTTACACCTAAGTGAATTAGTACTTCTCTTACATCTAATGATCCCCGACTGTTTTCTTCATTCTGTCACAAATCCACTTATATAACTCATTTTAGATTGTTCTACTCTAACCTCCAACCTTCCTTTCAAGTTCCACTTTAAGCCAAACATACTTTTTTTTTTCTATGTTATGGGCAAAAAATGGTGTGTAGTTTCTGGCAGCATAAATCATGAGTAACTTGAGGCTCAATAACTTGAAGTTGAGGTTGCCCTGAGAGAGAAACTAACAACCTATTCATTTATAACATAAGATAAGTGACATGAACATTTTTCTTTATGAGACAGAATAGCTTCTGGGAGGGAGTAAGCCTTTTAAATTATTACCATATTTGAATAAAAGTGTAGTTAAAAGGGGGTCAAGTAAATGATTTGGTCAGTTAGAAGTACAACTCATTGAAATTGGACATTTATGTTAGAAGCTCTACTAATATCAATAATTATACCTTGCTTCCTTAGTATTGACCTATTTATTGCTTACTTTGTCCCAGGTCCTATTCTAAGGACTTTATGATAATTACTTTATGTGACATTTAAATGGTCCTATGAGTTAGATTGTTTTCCTTTTTAATCTTACTTGGCTGGCAAAAAAAAGCACAGACATGGGGATTTAAGCAATAGACCCAATATTCCAGAATCAGATAGAAATGAATTTGAATTCCAGAGCCTATCACTATTTCTTGTCCTTAGTGAGATGAATGCTGGGGAGAAACAGGAAGACTGTATCACCATTATTATCTGTGAAACTAGAATGAAACAGTTATTTTTCTTAACTTTCTTGGCTCTTATGAGCATCCAATAAGAAACTATACAGGAAAAACACTTTGCCCAAATATTTTGTGGCTTTAATTCTCAAAGCCTCTTGAACCATAAACTAAACACATGTGGCTGGTTAATACTGTAGGGAATGCATTGGTAGAATGAGAGCATGCTCTCAAAAGCACAGAGAAATATTAGTCAGAAAAGGGTGATTTGAAAATACATGTGGGGTGGGGGGTGTGTGTGTGGATGGTCCAACAAGAGTGTGGGCTCAGTGAAGAGTCTGGTGTGCTAACGCAAGTGATCAAATACACATGAGCCCAGAGGTGTGTTCTTTATGCCTGGTAAGTAACTGTTGTCATACATAGTTTCTTAGGACATGCCTCTTTGTACTTCGAGGGAAACTTAACTTGTCAATAACAACTATCTTGTGGGTACACAGTTGCTTCCCTCTAGGACTGTTAAAATAGCTACACAGTTAGCTGTGAATGAATTAAATGTTATTGGTCAATGTTCTTTGTATGTATGGTAATTAAGGTCATTGTATTTTCCTGTATATAATTCTTCAACCTTTAAGTGTTACCTAGTTAATTTTTAAATGCTGGTGTGTATTACTGTATTTTATTTCATTCCTTCCACTATTGGCTGTTAAATTATTTGAGAGGAATTAGCAACTGAGATTATTTGCTGTTATAAATCTAAAGAAAATACCTAGACCAGTGCTTTTCAACTCTTTTTTTTTAACTCGTGGCACACACAACAAATCTCTCCATAATACCTTGAAAAGATGCTCAAGGCTTCACTACCTCTGGGGTTGAGGGAAATGAAACCTGGGTGGATCACTATATTCTGGCTCTGTATTTGGAGAGCTCTGTGAATAGTGGCAACATTCTCTAAAAATAATATTTAGTGAGTTTAAATAAGTTGGAAACATACAGTCATTAATATAAAGTGGCCAAAAACTAATGTTTTTAGTTCTATAAAATGGAATATAACTTTGCAATAAATACCCCTTTTGCTGATTAAAAAACAACACGAAAAATTCAAATTAAGTAACTCACTTCTGACTTAATAATTACCTGTTTGGATTGATTTCAGCATATTTCGGGGTTAATTTTCATACTAGCTTTGGTGAAAAGTCTACTTTAAAAAATAAAATAAAAATATAGTCTTTTTGTACCAGGAATACCAGCTAAACTCTGATAATAAAACTAAAAAAGACTAATGCAAAATAAAATTTATACAGAAACCACTCAGCTTTAGAGAGATAAATATAAAACCTAAATATATTGTCTATTACTAAGAGTAAGTGAGACCTATTATGTGAGGATTTGAGATAGTTCTTCAGAGGACTGTAATTAACTGTAGGCAAACTTCTGAACTTGGTGTCCCTTCCCCCCATTTTTTATTTTATTTTATTTTTATAGAAGACAGACATGATGGTTGAACCTACAGTGATCATTTTGAAACCTTGAAACAGCAAAATAGTAAGACAAAGGAGACCTTTATTCATTCAATAAATATTTTTGGTACACCTATTAGGTACAGGGCTTTATTATTAACTATATTATTGCAAGTTTAGGGCACCCTTTATATTTTAAGAAATGTTTTAATAAAATTTATTGGTTAATAACATTATATACCTTTTATGTGTACAACATTATAATATGACATCTTTATACCCTATTGGGTGCCCATCATCCAAAGTCTAGTCTACTTCTGTTACCATATATTTTACCTCACTTGCCCTCTCCATTCTCCTCCCATCTCCCTCTGCTCTGGTAACCATCATTCGGTATCTATGATTTTGTTTGTTGCTTTTAGTTTTATATTCCACAGGTGTGAAATCATACAGTTTTCATTTTTTTTCATTGAACTTATTTCACTCACCATGACCCATCCATGTGTAGTAGTCTTTATGTTTTCATGACACCCTTTATTTTAAAGGAGAGAAAAATACATGCAACATCTTATTACCAGTTATAACTGTTATAATGACTTTATTTTTGTTTTTCAATTTTAAAATATTAGAGATGTCTAGAGGTTAACAATTACACTTCCGTCAGTGGAAAAATAGTTGAGAATACACCAGTCCACACCAGTGACAACAAGAACATATTTTGACTGAAGAGCCAGCAGAAGAGCTACACAGTCTATCACAGAGGTTTTCAGTAAGAATTACATTGAGCAAATTCAGAGGGTGCACAATGAATAGAAATGCTCATTGAACTGGAAAAAAACAAAACAAACAACAACAACAGCAAAACACACCATTATTCCTTGTGTATGACCTTCTTGAAACAAAAATTCAAAATTGCATGCCAGGTGATACAATGACAAATGAAGCACTCAGACAGATTCACTATGGCCTCTGACCAAAATACAGCATCAAAATCTTTTTACAGATGTTGAAATTAGGAAGAAATAAAGCAAATGTTTATGATTTATTCACTACAAATTGTGGCAACCAGTCAAGTTGCAAAACCATCCTATATTTTCTTTGTGTTTCTCAATGTGTTCATTAGACTTATCACTGACCAGAATTATAAAAAGCAGAAGAAATGCACAAAGTTTATGCCAGTGCAGAACAAGAATATACTTGGAATTTTTCAGGAAAAGAAATCAATGAGAGATTTTTAAAATATCTGCTAAACCATTTAGCGATAATTTCTATGCTAGCTAAGGAAGTGCTATTGGTCCATTGTGTGATCTAAGACATAAAGTTTGTATTCATGGACACATCATCTAATTTCCATAATAAACTCTTGTGGTACTTAAATAATTTATTTTTCCAGACTTATGGAGGAAATGTCAGTACTCTATAATTTCCCAGAATTTAATCAGTCCATTTTTTATTATTTATTATGTTATATCATTAATATTTGTCCTTGGTAACACTATATTCTAGGGAGTAGTTTCTGAATTGAGTAGCTTCCATTTCGTTCTGTGAAACCAAAACTAACTGAGGGCCACAGAACAATAACAGAAGCAGCAGAAAAAAAAACACAAAAAATCACAAACTAATGATGATGATAATAATAATAGATATATTAGAAGGATACTATGGTCCCTCTTGGAGACTGACAGAAAAATTGTCAGGAATGAAACCTAAGGTGTCATAGAACTACTAAAAACCCAGTAGCAGGTCTCTTGGCCTCCAGTTGCCACTGCTTCACTCTTTCCTCTTATATCTACTGCCCTTTTCTGTTCCTCAGTTCATCCTAAACAAGGCCACCATCCACAATCATTTACATATTCAACTAAAGGTGCCAAAACAAAAACATGCATCTACTCCTAACACTCCTTAACCTTATAGGGAAGATCACTAATTGCCCACCTTCAGCAGGATTGTCCCACAATGGCCACATTGTTCTAATTTAGTGTTCTCCATGACAACTATGTAAAGAGGAACAATTGAAGTATCTAAACACTGATGGTTCTGGGAGGTATGATAATGATCATCTGGAACAACTAGAATTAAGAATTCAACACATTGGCATCAATCCAAGAGTTTTGTTGAGACTTTCACCATAAGAGGACCTTCCTTATCCACTATGTCTTTGACTACAATTGAGGAAAGCATGAGAGAGCATGCCTTCATTAAGGATTGAGTAGCTTTTTATACCTTCTCCTTATCTGTAAAATGTTGAAAGACCAAGATTGTGATGAGTTGGATTGTGTTTCCCCCAACAATTAATATATTGAAGTGCTAAGCCCTCAGAATGTTGTCTAATTTGGAAATTCAGTGTTGAAAATGTAATTGAGATGAGGTTGTGATAGTTAATTTTATGTGTCAACTTGAATGGATCACAGGATTCCCAGATATTTTGTTAAACGTTATTCCTGAAGGTGTCTGTGAGGGTGTTTCTGGAGAGATTAATTTTGAGTCTGTAGATGAATGAAGGACATTGGCTTCTCAAGTGTGGGTGACCATCATCCAATCCAGTGAGGACCTGCATAGGACAGCAAGTTAAAGAAAGGGAGGATTTTGGTGCTCCAGGTTCTTAGGCTTTCAGATTGGAACTGGAATGTACACCCCCTGGCTCTTTGGTTGCCAAGCCTTTGAACTACACCTCTGATTTTCCTGGATCTCCAACCTACAGACATCAGCTCATCTCAGTTTCCATGATTGCATGAGTCAAAACCTTATTATCTATCATTTATCTATCTATCTATCTATCTATCTATCTATCTACCTATCTATCTATCTATCTATCTGTCATCTATCTATCCATCCATTCTCTCTCTCTCTCTCTCTCTCTCTCTCTCTCTCTCTCTCTCTCTCTCTCTCATCTCTACCTCTATCATCTCTCTCTCTCTCTCTCTCTCTCTCTCTCTCTCTCTCTCTCTCTCTATATATATATATATATATATATATATATATATATATATATATATATATATATAATTCTATTTCTCAGGAGAATCCTGGTTAATCCAAATGCCAGAAATCATACTGAAGTAAGGTGGGCCCTAATCCAATATGCACAGTGTTCTTATAAAAGAGGAAATCTGGAGGCAGTCATAGGAGGAAAATGATATGAAGAGGCACAGGGAGAACCCAGGCATCTACAACCCAAGAAGGGCCTGGAGTGGATCCTTCCCTCACAGCTCTCAGAAGGAATCAATATTCTCAACTCCTTGATTTTGGAATTCTAGCCACCCGAACTGTAAGAATATATGTTTCTATGGTTTAAGCACCCAGTTTGTTTACTTTATTACAGCAGCACCACTGAGCTTAAACTAGGAGTCACTTTTAATTTCACATTATTGCCATCTCTTTTGTCCCAGGTTGGTTAAAATTTTGAAAAATATAGTAGGCTTATTATTAACTTGCTTCTAATAAACTCCATGTAGTGATCTCTATACTCTAAGTTACTTTCATTTTTCTTCTCTCTTTCATCTCTGCTGCTCCTCTGAAAATACCTGAAAAGTGCTGTGAGTCTTAAATAAAAATGTCATATCCTCAGTGTCATCCTCTGAGCCATTTTCCACTTCAAAGTATTTACTATGCATCATCTGAATGCACTTAATGCCAGGAGGTTTAATTTTAATCAGTCCTTGTGACTCAAAGTGTTTCCTAAGTTTTTCTTTTATGGCTTCAGGTTGAAAAAATTTTGCCTTTTCCTATTCAATAAGGAACCTCTTTTTTCTCTTTTACTAGTACTCATATTTTTGAACTAGACTATTATTTTCTGAGAAAATATCTTTCATGGACTACCTAGTAAAATGTAAACAATAGCAAACAATCCATACTATAGTGTTTAATTTTTTACAATTGTTTTTGTAAAATAGCAACCTCATTAGACGTTATCTTTCTCTCAAGTTATTGGGAATTAAAGTTTTACTAAGTGTTTGCATTTACACCAATGTCTATCCTTCCAGTCTTGCATAACAGGTCTGCCACTTGGCTCTCAAGACAATGCTACCTGTTATAAGTGGAGTATTACCTTAATGCACCGGTTCTGATACAAATTTGTATATGAGTGAGGGCATGCTAGGTTACGTTGCAATAACTGGAAAAGCACAATGAAGTATAGGAATAAAAGTTTATTTTTCTTCTTTTCCAATTGTTCAACATTGCAAACTAACCTGGGGTACTCATATTAGTTGTTTTTGCACTGAGACTTGGACTAATGGATCAGGGAGATATGGAGTGATTCCATAATAGTTGCAGAGGGAAAAGACAATACTGATTGGACAAACATAACTATTACATGCTTGAATTGAAAATGAGACATATCACTTGTATTTAAAACTAATTTTACCAGAACAGGTCACATGGTTGCAGGCCATTATAAGAGTCTCAAGACATGCAGGCCTATTATGAACATTAATAGAAAAAAGAGTTCAGATAGGTGATACACAGGACAGTGTAGCAGGGGTCCTCAAACTTTTTAAAGTGGGGGCCAGATCACGGTCCCTCAGAGAGCTGGAGGGCCGGACTATATGAACTACTAATTCCTACTGTAACATCTCGGCTGCGCTCACTGCCCAAAAAACCTGGCGGGTCGGATCAGACTCCTCTGCGGGCTGCATGTGGCCCGCGGACCGTAGCTTGAAGACCCCTGTAGGGAATAGTGATATTAGCACCATTTTTTAAAACAAAAGTAAATGAAGCCTAGAAGACTTAGAAATAAATGGAATTATTACTTGAACTATTGTCTCATTTCCAAATTCTTTGTGTTTTATTCTTTTTATATTTTTTTTCTGACTGTGCTAATCTGAGATATTCTCAAAGATGAAACAAAGAAATGGGGTTGAACATGTAATAAGAAGGGAAGAGAATGGATTCTAATAGTACATCTTTATCACAACAGTGGAGGCTGGGATAAAGTTGTGGATATAGTCCTCTATTACCCCACCACCACCACCATGCATCGAACTTCTGCTTTGTACCTGATATTTCACTAATACTTTCATTCAGTAATAATAGGTGATCTCTATAAAATAAAATAACATAATTATATATATATCAATGTGTGTGTGTGTGTGTGTGTGTATACAAGCATCCAGGCAATTCAACTATTTTAAAATAAGTTTTTTCCCCCCCAAATACAATGATGATTGAAGAGAGAGCGTCAAAAGTAATTCAAACATGTAGGTGGATAAAATACAAGACTGTGGCTCACACAGCACATAGGCTTGAGGCGAACATAGACTTGCCATTGCCTCCTACATTTCCCAACATATAAGGTGACCCTGGCTCCTTCTCTGAGAAGTGGCTCAGCAGAAAGTTCTTGGCCTAAGGGTCCAATCCATGATAAAATGCATTCTCTCAGGATACATTTCCCCTTCCTCTCTAGCATGCCTAGTGAGCTGAAGACTGCCCTTGATGGGGGTGTTAATAGGCTTCTCTAGCCTAAAGGCAATTTTTCCTTTTCATAGTCAATAAACTCTAAAATGTTCGAAAAGAAACATAGCCTCAACGTCTTTTGAAAGCATACTGACTATTCTATTTCTTAACAGCCTTCTTCTTAAAAATATTTTTTTCATTGTACATTCCCATACCACTTCCTTTGACCAGTAACTTATTAATTCTTTTTTTCCTATTGGCAATTTCCTTTCTACTTTCAAACATTTTCTGTCTTAAAATAACCCTTTCCTCTCTTACATCTTCTCTACCTTCCAGTAATGTTTTTTTTTTTTCTGTTGACTGCTGACCTCCTTGAACAAATGGTTTACTCAGATGGGCTTAATTCCCTAAATAGTACACTAAACATCTGAAATTCTGTCATGTGATCTTGACACTCTCCTGAAAATACAACTAGTGATCTCATTACTTCTTTCGTCAAATACTTATTGCACACCTTGAAGCACCTTGCTGTTTTAAGTAAGGAGTTCATTATGATGACTCAAAAAGATATAGCACCGCCTCCCAGGTTTTCTTATACATATATGTAAATAAAATCTGTGGTTGGTACTTGAGTGAATCTCTGACACTAAATGAAAGAAATGTTTTCCCTCTTCTAATACCAAATACTTGGGATCGTTTCTCACATCACTTCTCCAACTGTCTGACATCCACTGTATATCTCACAATTCCATTCTATTCTGATACTAGCAATCTGGAGTCAGCATCAGATCCTGTAAGTTAAATGGCTCAGTCCAACAAGACTGCCTCCACTTCTGATGTCAGTCTCAAGTCCCAGGCCACTGGTATTTCTGACCAAACCATCCATAAATCAGGAGTTCCTAGGAGCCTATCTTCAGGTTTGATATATTTTTGAACAGCTCACAGAATTCAGGAAGGATTTAAAAAGGTTACAAGTTAGGATGAGATTTACTGGTTTATTATAAAGGATACAAGTTAGGAATAGCTAAATATGAGAGCTGTGTAGGGCAAGGTATAGTTGTGTGTGTGTGTGTGTGTGTGTGTGTGTGTGTGTGTGTGTGAGGATGTAGGAGGTTTTGCTAATTATTCATAAGCCTCAAGTAACTGCTAAAATTTATTGAGCCAACTCTTTCATTTTTTCTTGTATTTCTTCTCATGGTAGTCCCTAGTTACTAGTACCATATGCATAAGGATCTCAAAATCTGAAGCTTAAAGCAAGGATGGGTAGGGTACTGGATTTTCTACATCAGAATTACCTTGCCAACTTGTCAAAAATACATATTCCTGGGAAAATTGAAATCACCAGATACAGAACATGGCCATCTTCTATCTTATAAATTTCTTGAAGAGTACATGCATTCTCCAGACTGCAAATTGCTTAGACAACGTGCTATCTTCTGTGGCTGGCTCATTCACTTTGATTGCTCTGGTCATGCAGAGGAGATTGTGCTGTGATGAACCTGGAGAGAAGTGAATTTGAGTTCCTTCATTTCATTTCCTGACCTGTGTTTTCTTGCCCTGTTTGCTGAGGAAAGTGAGGAATCAATTTAGTTTATATTTTCTATATATTGAAACTGGGTCCTCACTTCAGTTGGCTTTTCTATACCTCTGAGCTCTCTATAGATTCTGAGCGCAAAGTTTATTAGACATGGAGAAGACATCTTCCAACTTCCATACCCATCACGGCCTCCTAGAAAAATTTTCCACTTAATCTGTAAACATTAGATTTTCAGTAAACATTAGATTTTCCACCTAAAATAATCTTTAACAATTTGCCCATCTGTATTCCCTAGATTGCCTCCTTTTAATGTGATACTCAACTGCCTCTTTATTTTAAATTGAAGGAAGATATAAACTTAATTTTTTTAACTTAAAAATCTTAAATTAAAAAAGAGCATTGAATCTCATAAAGACAAACTGCATTGCATTAGTTACGAGTTTTTTTATTTAATTACGAGTTTTTAAATCTTCAATGAAGTCCTAGGAAAAATTCTTACTATAAACCACAATAATAAACCCTAGGTATGCAATTTGTAAATGAAGCTTCCATAAATGGAATTTTATAAGTAATCTACTAGCCATTGCTGACTAGTTCTTATTCTTTACTAAAAATAAATTTGCTGGTCTTGTATGAGAGATAAATCTAACCTCCTTGTCTTATTAATACTTTGGTTGTCAGAAAATCTCTAGCTTCATTAGCAGAATAAAAATTTCCCATGCCACGAATTCCCCAAGTCACATTGGCTGAATAGAACACTAACTTAATTTTTTTCTCCAATTAAAAAAAATTCATGTGACTGCCCAAAGGTTTGAAAATTTTTTAATTTCTCTGGGATGCCCAGGACTTCAAAGGCTAAGAGATAGAAGTGGGAGGTGCTCTGGAAAAGCTGAGTAAACATGAATGAATAATTTTGGATCTACTTACAGATTTAGAACTAGATCTACCTTACCGGAGACTTTTTCTTTCTTTCTAGATGGAAAATGCTAAACTTTTCCCCACCTCTCTTAACACACACACACACACACACACACACACACACACACACACAACCAGGGATGTAAGAGGTATTTGCCAATAATTTTATGACAACTTCGATGTTCAAAGCCTTAAGTCTCAATCACCACAATGTAGTAAGTATTTTTTATCATCAGTCAATGTTTAATATTAAGAATATTTTCAGGATGCTCTCTCCAAGAGGGAACATTTATTATAATGTGCTAGAAAACCTATTTTTAATAATAAATGTAAAGAATACTCTTATTTTTCTTGTGTATTAAGTAGTATACTCTATATAACATACATAAAAGACTAGGGAATTAACAGATTTCTCCTTTTTGCATAAAATTTTTGTTTCTCATGAATATAAATGTGATAGAGTTATACTTTAAAACAAGGGTAAATTAATGGCATAGCTTGTGTTCTATTACCCTCACTATTCTCCCACTCATCCTTTCCACCCCTCCTAACCTTTATCATAATAGCTCTCCCTCCTTGTAATGATACATTTGGTGGTCCATATTAGTCAACAATTATATAACCCTCACTTGTTTAATGAATTCTATACTTTTATATTTTTTAAAACTTTACTTTAATATTCTAAATATCATGAATTTCTGTTATACTAGTGTGTGACTCTCCCTTAAGATCTATAACACAGGTGCTCACAGACACAAGTACCTGAATTAGAGAGTTTTAGGGCCTCAGATGCAGGAAATCTAAATTTGGATTCCTATTCAGCCATGCACAAGCTGGCTTCCTAGGGATTAACATATTATGTCATATTTTCTTAGTTTCAGTGTCTACAAAATGGAGCAAATAATATTGATGTTAATGGATTTATATTATAATCCTCAGATAAGGCATGTGGAAGCATGTTACAAGTAATTAAGTAAATATTCTCCAATTTTTAATGAGTAAATATTTGCTAAATGCCTTCAGAATTGAATGAAAGGCTATTGTGTGAAACAATAAGAATAAGTGGCAAAAGCTCTAGGAATGGGTCAGGAGTAGACAAAGTTCCTTAAAGAATATGTACTGCTGCTAGAGCATATGCCTTAGTAGGAGATTATCTATCCATCCTTTTAAAAAATATATATTTTATTATTTTTTTACAGAGAGGAAGAGAGAGAAATAGAGAGTTAGAAACATCAATGAGTGAGAGACATCGATCAGCTGCCTCTTGCACACCCCCTACTGGGGATGTGCCTGCAACCAAGGTACATGCCCTTGACCTGAATCAAACCCGGGACCTTTCAGTCTGCATACTGATGGTCTATCCACTGAGCCAAACCTGTCTCAGCATATCTATCCATCTTGTTCACTACTCTATTTATAAAGCCATGCATGTGGCCACTACTTTTTAAATATTTGGCAAATTAATATATACAGTTTCTGGGATAATTGTGATTTCTTAGTGAAAAGGGAAATATTTGATAAGTGAGTAAAATCTGGAAAATAAAATATAGAGGGAAAGGTAAGAATAATGTTGAAAATGTAGAGGCACACCTCTTTTCCATATTGGATAAGACATATGATTTGTGTGATGCAAGAAAGATAAGACAAAAAAGAATAAAAAGAACAATTTATAGAAGACTGTGAATGGAAGCTTAATGACTACAAAATGAACCTCAACCAGAGACTAAAAATAAGTAAAATAAACACTTGCTACCAAAACCGGTTTGGCTCAGTGGATAGATCATTGGCCTGTGGACTAAAAGTTCCCAGGTTCGATTCTGGTCAAGGGCATGTACCTTGGTTGAGGGCACATCCCCAGTAGGGAGTGTGCAGGAGGCAGCTGATTGATGATTCTCTCATCGATGTTTCTAACTCTCTATCCCTCTCCCTTCCTCTCTGTAAAAAAATCAATAAAAATATATATTTAAAAAATAAAAATAAAATAAACACTTGCTATATATACACACCAGAAAATATTTATTAATCAGAACACTGTTAATTACTCTGAAATGTAGATATTTTGTGGTTCCTATATTTTAAACTTTAAAAAAATTTAAACTTGTGGAAGCCAAGTAGCTTGGCCAAGGTCAGGCAGCTAGTCAATGGTGAAACTGGTATTTGAACCTGCAAAAGCTGGTTCCTGATCTACTCTCTGTACAAATACATACATTACTGTGTGGAACAGGCAACTTGTACCACTGAGTTCACCAGAGAGTCCTGTTTCAGTTATCTTTACTGCTTAACCAACCATCCTAAATCTTAGAAGCTTAAAACAAAAATACTTCCTATTTCTCACAGGAGAGTGATGGACCAATCAGTTCCTCTAAATCAGGTGATGTTGGCTATGGCACTGGAGTTAATAAAGGTCTAAAATAGATCAAAGCTGGCTGCTGGCTGGAAGCTCTATTGGAGCTTCTGGTGCGGACTTGCCCATGTGGCTGTTTGGGCTTCATCACAGCATGGCATCTGGATTCCATGAAGAAGCAATCCAAGACAAATGAAGAAAACATTACCAGTTTTTATCGTTTTTGGTGTGTGTGTGTGTGTGTGTGTGTGTGTGTGTTTGTTGTTGTTGTTGTTGTTATTGTTGTTTTATAGCCAGGGATCAGAAGACCCAGAACAAAACTTTTGCTTTTTTTTTTCCGGTCGTAACAGTCACAAGGCCAACACAAACTCAAAAGAAAGAGAAAAACTTTATCTTCAATAATAATAAAAAATATCATGCAATTACAAGGAGGGGGAAAATAAAATGTGGCACTTTATATAATGGAATATTTAAAAAAGAAATGGTATCAAGCTATGAAAGACACAGTAAAATGTAAATGCCTTACTCAGTGAAAGAAGGCAATCATAAAAGGCTACATACTGTATGAGTCTAACTATAATATATGATATTCTGAAAAAGGGAAAAATATAGAGATTATTTTTTTAAAAAAATTAGTGGTTGATGATGGGGGTGGGGAGAGATGACTAGCATAATTCTGAAAGCATTTAGGACAGTGAGAACACTCTATATCATCTATCCTATATAATAAAGAGCTAATATGCTAATTAGACAAATACCAGAACTTCCAGACAAAGCTACACTGTGAGGACTAAGGCAGCCTGGACTTCAAGGGCCAAGCCCCTTACAGAAATTTCATGCTTTGAGCCTCTAGTTTATATATATAAAAACCTCTAATATGCAAATAGACTGAATGGGTTAACAACCAAACAACCAGTCACTATAATGTGTGCTGACCACCCGGGGACATGAACAAAACATGGTGGACAGCAGCAGCAGGTGGCAGAAGGTAAAACATGGTAGGACGTTGAATCAGGTGATCAGGGGCACAAGACCAAGGTGAGGTGCCAGTCCCTGTCATTGGGGTGAGCCTCTGGTGGTTACTAAAAATCCTTTGCTTCCGCACACCATGGTCCCACAGGGTGCTTGCCCTGAGGGCTTCTCCACCTCCTCAGGAGCAATCAGGGAAGCAGCTTTTGCTTGTACCAACTGCTGGTGCTGGTCACTATTGCTTCGTGCCATCAACAGGTGTGAGTGGGGTCAGTGTCATCAGTGTGTGGGATCAGTGGTGGGAGCAGGGCTGCCCACAGACATTGGACCAGGGGCCATGGTGGGAGGTGCCAGGTGGGGGCTTGGAGGATTGGTCAACACCAACCCTGTGCCCAATGCAGCCTCATAGCCCACAATCCCTTTCAAGGTGCATGAATTTGTGCACTGGGCCCCTAGTATATATATAGAAGCCTAATATGCAAAGTGATCAACCAAGAGTTTGATCACTCACTATGACATGTGCTGACCACCCAGAGGTGGCACAGAAGGCAGCAGCCAGCACGAGAGGAAGGGAAGCCCCAGATGGTAACTGGCAGCCACTAGGGACCCTACACATGCACTAATTTCATGCACTGGGCCTCTAGTATACTATAATGATGGATATGTATCATTATACATTTTCCCAAAGTAATAACATGTATATCAAGTAATACCCAATGTACACTGTGAACTTTAATTATTTTTTAATATATTTTATTGATAGTTTACAGAGAGGAGGAAGGGAGAGAGATAGCTAGAAAAGTCAATGAGAGAGAAACATCGACCAGCTGCCTCTTGCACACCCCCTACCGGGGATATGCCCGCAACCAACGTACATGCCCTTGACTGGAATCGAACCTGGGACCTTTCAGTCCACAAACCTATGCTCTACCACTGAGCCAAACTGGTTTCGGCACACTGTGAACTTTAAATGCTAATGTGTCAATGTAGGTTCATCAATTGTGACAAATGGACTACTCTGGTAAGAAGAGCTGATAATGGGTAGATTATGCATATGGGTGAAAGGGGATAGTATATGAGAAGCCTCTATACATTCTCTTTCTGTGAACATACAACTGCTCTAAAAAATACTTTTAAAAATTAAAGGTGGCTCTCTTTGGAAGTCACATACGCTATATCTCAAGTTATAGAAAAATACAGCTATATGTTCAATCCTGACTCATCTGAATTCTGAGCTTCACATATTGAGGAGGAAATATCTATATTTTGAAGATTAAGTATCCCTGTCTAGCCTTTCTTTCATGAGAGGCTGCTATGAGCATTGTGTAGTATTCAAAGGCTATTATCTGAGCAACTGACTTTGATTTCACATAAAGTAGAATGTACATATGATTGATCGATGATAATGGCATGCTCTTTCTTCAATGGTTCAAAAAAGTATTTCTAAACACTTGCTATTCTTTGCCAGTTTGTCCTTGCTTTTGAGGGATGTAAGATGCACTTATTTAATGCATTTGGCAGTGGATTATAGCAGAATTAAATGCTAGCGGAAAACAAAGTTCTGTTGATGGCTCAGAATAATCTAAATGTAGAAATTATTCTAGTTCAATGGAGGGTAAAATTATAGGATGTTGAATATTTCCAAGAAGATGAATTTGGAATATGAGATATGGGGATTAAATGCAGACTACTGTACATATTTGTACTGTAACACCAGGAAGAAAATTATGCAGGTAGGATGGGAAAGACAGAATTCTAGAACACAGAGAGGCTTCTAGTTTATTAACTACAAGCTGTCATAGGCTTCTCAGGTTTTGTGACAATATAGTAAAGATAAATACTAGTAAAGACTCCTCCTGTTCAGTGATAAAATTCTTAACTATTGAAAATATGTTTGCATTTGTGGATGAATGGCCTTGCTGGAAAAAGATGAAATGATGGCATGTCAGCTCATTTCTTCTGCTTTGAAAGTTTTTAAAGGAAAGTTGTTGATTTCCTCTTTGTTGTTTTCATAAAAGTGGAAATAGGCAATTTAAAATCTTAGAATGTTTTCTGTAGTAAGTACGCATAATTATTACAGCATTATTATATATTTGTGTGTTTCTTACTAAGAAGAATCAGTCTAAACTCAAAATATATTATTTACTATTCATTTACATGTTCAATAAAGTTTTGTTGAATAGCTACATAATATGCTATGCCATGCCAGTCAGTGGTGATCTAAATAAGCACTATCTCAACAACATTCACTGTATCTCATAAAGATATAAATATGCCAAACGTATCACAACACTATCCTTTTAACAAAGTACTTGTGGCATATCTGAGTCATTTTGAGACAAGAGGATTGGTGATGGTCTGAGTTATATGCTTTAGGAAAGAATTAACAGAGGAAAATAGCTTGTGCAATATGGTTAATACAAACAGGTATTAAAATATGGAGAAGCCCAGCTGGGACGGCTCAGTGGTTGAGTGGAGATCTATGAACCAGGTGGTCATGATTCCATTCCCAGTGAGGGCACAAGGCCTGGGTTGCAGGCTTAATTCCCAGTACCGGTCATTCAGGAGGTAACCTATCAATGATCCTCTCTTATCATTGATGTTTCTATCTCTCCCTCTTCCTTCCTTTTTGAACTCAATAAAAATATATTTAAAAAGACATGGATAAAGTCATGGGAGTGTATGAAAACTTTATGGATTTTAAATGTTATAGAAAGTAGAAAAAATAGGGAGAAGAATGCTAAAAATAAAATGGGATATATTGGCATAAATCATATGATAAAAGATATGGCATTTTAAACTATAGGGTTATTAATGGATACTGAAATAGGCAGGGTAGGTTAGATTATGCTATAATGTAAAATTATATTTGATGCACCATGCTTATGACTACAAATATTATTTGTCCCCTCACAAAATATATTCAATTCAGGATCTGCAGCATACTGATCCATGGTGTCACTCTGGGACCCAGACTGAGGACACAGGTCCATCTGGTTCAGTGCTAGTCAGTATTGTAGTACTGTTTCTTTTAATTCTTAGCCAGAATTTGCTGGTATAGAAATGACATGTGATTTTTTCCCCAATCCTATTTATTTGTTCAAAACAAGACATATTGCTATTACTGCATGATACCTGTTTTCCTATAATTGTCCTGTTACCAATAAATAATGCAAGCAATACTAACATTGGAATGCTGTGAGCATTCAATGAAATGATGTGTTGTGACAGGTATATAATAGATAATAAACTTGATCACAGCAATCAGTAAGGGTAGCTATGATTTGTAAGTACAATAGAATAATAGATACTACTGTTGATAAATTAAGGAGACTATATGGGGCTAAAACATTTTCCCTTTTTAAGTTTAGCCAATTTTAAAATGTACTGGGAGTCAGTAATTGACTTAGAGATTATCACAGAGCCCAATTCTACAACAGAGAATTTCCCATAATTCAATGAATTACAGTGGTTTTGCAGCTATATAGTTTGCCAATATGAGCAACATTGCAGAAAACAAGCTCAGGTCAATTCCTTAGAGGAAAAAGCAAGTCTTCAAATATATATGTTAAATTCTACATTCAAAGTACAAGAATCCCAGCTTGATATTATTACTAAGAACTAATACTACTCTAAGTGATAACTGATTTTCAAAACACCATTATGAAGCATAACTGAAATGTGGACATTTTTTTTAAATCAGTTATTCTAATAAGAATCTTCCCTAGGTAAACATTTAGAATTGCATTTTATTGTCAGTTTCATGATTTGATTTACAAAGTAAACATTGTTTTCCCACTTGATCACAAAAATGCAGTAAGTGCCCGGATTGGTTTGGCTCAGTGGATAGAGCATCGGCCTGCGGACTCAAGGGTCCCAGGTTTGATTCAGGTCAAGGCTATGTACCTTGGTTGTGGGTGCATCCCCAGTAGGGGATGTGCAGGAGGCAGCTGATCTGATGTTTCTCTCTCATCGATGTTTCTAACTCTATCCCTCTCTTTTCCTCTCTGTAAAAACATCAATAATAATATATATATATATTTGACCAGTTATTATACTTTTGTCAAAATATATATATATGTATATATATATGTATATATATATATATGTACACACACACACACACACACACACACACACACACACACATATATATATATATATATATATATATATATATATATATATATATATATATTTAATGCAATGAGCAAGCTACCCGTGGCTTGATCATTCTAAAAGCTGCATGGAATTCCCATTGATTTAAATCATTGGCATCAAAACATTTCATGAGGGCCTTCCTAAGAAAGTCATTATGCTTTGTCTTCTCCCACATGTTCAGTTCCTTTAAAAAAAAAAGAAAGCAGGGAGCTTATTTGACAAAAGTATAATAACTGGTCAAATAGACACTTACTTCAAAAGGAAATTTGTGATGAGTCATCTGTTGATCCATCCCACTATTTTTTCTATGTGGCGCAGCTCTTCCTCTCCTTCTGCCTTACTCCAGTGGAACAAGCTGAACTGGATATATTTAATGAGGCTGAGTATGTCCTGCAGGCCATCGAAATTTGCAGCCGAAAAGCTTACTCTGCAGCAAAGACAAGATCTGTCACCTCGTGGGCCCTGAAATGTACAGAAGGCCAGGGATAGTTTCTACAGGATTGACCCCTCAGGAGATTGAATAGATTAGTTTCTATTTTAGCTGTCCTGAAATAAAAATTTTTTTTAAAAAAAAATTGGGTGTTCTCAGCTCTTTTCCAACCCTTTCTTTACATTCCAACTCAGTTATTGAGGGATTATTTTGCCTACAATACACATGTGTTATATACTTTAGCAATATCTTATAAAATTAGGGGTTGACAAGAAACTCTGACTTGAGGCCTCTTTCATTGCGTTCTTCTAAGAAAGTGAAATAGTTCCATTACATTCCGACCATGTTTTCCTGGGCTTAGGTTAATGCTGTACCGCCATCATGTCCTCATGAAAAGTAGATTGAGAGTAATTTCCAAAGCTGAAAATGGGATAACAATATACTTCAAATGTAATGCCAACTGTGTTCTTTTTCAATGGCTATTTCCAGGTTTTCTTTCATTTGAACCTTCTCCCATAATCTTTCATGGAAAATTACAGTAGTTTCATGTTTTAGTAAAATTAGTTTTTTGATACATGTAGAATTTAGGTTATTACTTTGCTTTTTCTTCAATTCCAAGATCTATTTATTCACTCAACAAACATTTTGTGCATACTTTGTGTACACTGATTTTTCTCTAAGGATTGTTTTCTCTTTGAATTTATGTGGGATCTGACAAGAATCTACCAGTTTTATAAGTGCTGCTATCCAAAGGGAAGACAAAAGTGAAAACGAAAAACCTCAAAAGTGTATCCATATTTGGCCACTTCACTTCCTTTCTCTAGTTCTCAATCTGAACTGAAAACATAGTGGGACAGGTTTTTTGATGCTTCAGACTTAGTCTTCCCTTAGCTGAATTTTTTTTTAGTTTATCAACAGACTTCCCTAGTCTGTAACCCTTTGTTTCCCATCTGCCTACAGACTACAGACACTGTGACTCTACAAGAAAGCACCATATTCAAAGGTATGAGTTTTGTTTCAGTCAAGATGATACTGTTTCTGCAAACATTAGACCTGGCAATTTACACCTGCCCGAGTCACTACTTCTATTTCTAAATTCATAGTGCAGTCTCAACAAGGAATATGTGGTAGGTACGCAGTAATTATAGGAAAATTAAAAAACAACAACATCAACCCCCTCCCCCCCAAAAAAAAATCATTGTAGCTCTGGCTGGTATGGCTCCATAGGTTGAAGCCTTATCCTTATCCCATACACCAAAAAGCGGTGGGTTTAATTCCCAGTTAGGGCACATACCCAGTTTGTGGGTTGTTTCCCTGGTCAGGGTACGTTTTGGAGGCAAAGGATCAATGTTTCTCTCATTCCTTTCCCTTCTCTAAAATAAATACATAAGTAAACAAATAAAAAAAACGTTAAAATATTAAAAATAAAAATTGTGCTCAGCCTGCCTAAATACCTGTTTCTAGATGTGATTGATAACCAAGCACTTTCCCATGTCACTCAGACCTTCTGGACCTGCGTCTAAACTGCCTTTGTCTAGCCTCTTCCCCTCATCAATCAGCAGAGAACAGAGTGGAGTGTTAAATGCAGCTTTTTTTGCTAAGCTATATAAATGGCATGCCTATATTATTTGATCATTTTACTCATTTTATATTAAATACTCATTTTATATTGAATAGTACTCATTTTATATTAAATAATAACCAGGTTATTACAAGTGCATCAGGTGGATAGAGATTAGTTTTACAGTAGGCTGCCTACCCCCAAAGAAAAAACAGTGCTATAGTAGGGCACAGAGGAAAACAGTGCAAGTGCTCAGTGAGCTGTCCATCCCAAACATCAAACTTTGAGATTGAAATAAAATATTGAAGAATATTATATATATATATATATATATATATATATATATATATATATAGCTGAGGTCTGTCAGTTGACCTTAGATAGAGGCATTTACTAGTCCATTGCCTTGTCCTCATCATCCTTAGTATGAAAGACAAGTAAGGGTACTCTATCTTGCCAGAAAATTATACATAATTGTTCACCCCTAGTGAGTATAGCATAGGCACATGAGCAGGTCTTTCAGAAAATTGAGATATTACTGAGTGAAGGTAACCCCTCAGAATTCTCTCCTGTGCTCAGACTAGGGTTAGGGCTACATCTCCATATTTTATTAGTTTGAACATTTGCTAATAAGTGTTTTGTGATTGGGATTGTGGGGTGCAGAGGAAGATGGTGAAGGCGAGGGTGGAACACTTTCATTTGTCAGAAATGTTGGAGAAACAGGTAAAAGTGTTTCTGAATTACTAGGGTTCACAGAGCTCTCATATCTTCCTGTGCAACATCAACCTCCAAGAGTAAAATATCTTATTGAGTGTACTAAACTTAATTGACTGTAGGCTAATTCTTTTTCATAAACCATCTTGCAGAATTGTCATTTTAGGCAGCACATTCAGAAAATGCTGGGTTAGGAAATTAACTAATCTCTTTTCATAGTTTGTAAAGTATGGCTTGAAGTAAGATAAATGTCAGAATTTGTGAACACAGGAATATAAAAATGAGCAAGAGGCTTACCAAAGCAGGTTAGTTCAGAGTCAGTCACTTTCCATCAACTCAGTCCTTTATTAAGTTCTTTATTCTGTGGTCATCTCCCCTCAAAAGTTTTAATTAATAATAAAACTCAGAATATATATTTTGTTAATTTTCTATTACCTATTTAGCTCTAATTTTTATAATAATTCCACAAGGTAAAAATCATTATTCTTATTTTATATTTGAAGACCCTGTGATTAAATGGCATATCTGAGTTATGTATCTAATACATGACACTGACATTGGAAAAGTGAGAATTAATAATGTAAAGTAATATATGTCTAAGTGATAACCTGTATGACAAGAAAGAGCAATGGAAGCAGATCAGTAACAAAGAGAACAAAATATTGTTTGCTGAGATATTTATGTGATTCAATCATTTTAAACACACATTAACTCATTTAAATTTACAACTTTCAGAAACACTCATTTTTATCCCTTTTTTCCATGGCAGAAAATGGAAGTGAGCCACCCTTTCTAATAAAAATTTGCTGATGCCAATAAAACTCATAGTTCATAGAGTAGTGCTCAGACTCAGACCTAAAGATACACTGGAGTCAAATCTCTCATTTTTTCCACTGCACTTTTCTTTCCTAATGGTCTGAAAAAAGAAGACCAGGCAACCTAAATTTGAGCAGAGAGAATGAAGAGGAAAGAACTGCAAATTTTGTGAGAAAGCATAAAGTAAAATTGTTTTGAGGCACAGGAATCTGAAGTATAAGGCAATTTCTCTCTTAAAATGAATCTGTTCCTTTTACAGTTTTGATTGTTACAGAAAAAGGCTCAGTATCTTCAAGTCATTGCTAATTCTTTTCTCCCCACCCCTTACTTTTTTGTTTGTTAATACTCACCCAGAGATATTTTTCCATTGATTTTTAGAGCAAATGGAAGGGAAGAGGAGAGACAGAGAGACACATCATTGATGTGAGAGAGTCACATCATCAATGTGAGAGAGAGACATAGATTGTTCTGAGTAATGTGCCCTTGAGGAGAATCAAACCCAGCACCCTTCAGTCCACAGGTGGATGCTCTATCCACTGAGCCAAACCAGTGAGTCTATGGCACAGAGTCAAGGAAAAGAAGGCATAAGATTTTGTAAGATATCAACAAATAGTAGTTTAAAAATAGGGGGGGGGGGGAAGAAAGATCCCATCAAGTCTTTGCAGTCAATATGGCATTATAGGGATCAATTACATATTGCTCCTTTTGGTTTAGCATTGTATAGACTAAAAAGATAAATTATCTTTATCCCTCCACCCACTGCCCAGGCATGCAACCAAGAGATAATGACTTCGAACTTTACTTTAAAAAGAGGAAAAATGAGAAATACCCAAGAGTATACTGATCCATAGCAATTTTGGAATCCTGTTGGGCCTGGAATGTGAGTCTTCTAGTGTTGATAAAGAACTGCAGCTACTATTCTCTGGGCTCTCTGCTCATGATTCTTCATGACTTCGGGCTCTGGCCTCATTCTGTTTGGCTCCTCTAGAAATAAGCCTTGTGAAGCAAAGTCTTCAATGGCATTGCATTGCACTAACAGAGTACTTCCTGCTGGAGCAAGTTCATGGCCCATATGATTGCTTTTCAGGGAAAACTGAGTGTTGTTTAGGCATGGTTTTATGGTTCTTTAGATAGCACAATGGACTCAAAATCTTAGGAGGTGCTGGAATCTATTCTTTCTAATCATTACTCAATATGGCAGTCATCAGATCTGAAGTTTTATTTTTTTACCTATACTTAATTTTCATACTGATTTACTGTTTTGCTTAGCACCCATCTCACCAATATTCTAGCTTAGTAGGAGGCCTGAATAAGATTGAATTTTTTATATAAAATGAGAAGATATATTTAACAAAATATTTCAAATTTGGTAGCTAAGATTGACTTCACATTTTGAATAAAACATTATTCTTCAATTTTCAAAAGCAGTGTTGTTTGATATCCAAACTCATTTATAGTTTTAGAGTATATATAAGTGACTAAATTCTGCAATCTAAAGAAAAGCATCAGATTTTTAGATACCTTGGTCTTGTTATTTCAACTAAGAGTAAAATAAATTTTAAAAGGCAGCCATTAGTGTGAATAATGATGCATACAAAAATAAATAAATAAAAGAGAAACCATTTTACAAATTTTTAGAGAATAAAACATGAGGATAATGGCAGGTTTACCAGGCTAAGATATAGATTACAAGAATTTGAATCTAAACACTACAATATATGGTTTGATCTTATAAACACCATATAAGAATTCTGAACCATGGTTGAATAACATTAACAATAGAAATATCTCTTTTACTAACCATATTGTTATGATTTTAGTTCTACATATATGACACAGATTAATTTTAAATCGAGCACTTTTTAAGATAAAGAGTATTTAAAAGTGAATGAAGAAGATTTTTACCTCTAGTCTTGTGTGAGAAAGCAGAAGGGAATCATAATTAAAAGTCATGGTATTAGGATAGCATTTATAGGGGACAGAGAAGGAAAACATAGAGATAACTTACATCATTGGATAAAAGTGAGCACATGCTCCTGGAAGGGCACATAAAAGTAGGAATTTTCTAAGAGGAGATCAAAAATAATTTGCTAGGCAATAGAATAGTGTGAGCAAAGGCATGGTAATCTAAAAAGGCTGGGTACATTACCAAAGGACAAATGTGTCCTACTTAATTAACTCAATTGTATTGAAGGACATTTGGGAATTTGATTATAAAATGATTGGAAATATTGTTTTATTTTGAAAGTGATTGGAAGCTAAGAAAGGATTGTAAGAGAGACAATTGACAGATGTGCAATTAAAAAAACAAACAAAACAAAAAAACACAACACAGCCTCAGTGAGCATTTTGGAAAAGGTTAAGAATGAATTCAGAGTGATCAGTTGAGAAGCTATAATATGCAGACAGGAAAATATGCGGGCCTGAAATGGAGACTGGGTAAATATAGAAAAGAGACCAATATGAGGTATATGTAAAACTGTGATCCAGTAGGCATTATTAGACATGAAAAGCATTGGAGGCCAGAAGTCAGGGATGTGCACTTCTCAGCCTCTTGCTTGAGTAACTTTACGAACAGGGATATTGTTTACAAAAATGGAGAAATCAAGACGAAATTGCAAATTTTAGGGAAAACATAGCAATTAATTTGGGGGAACTACACTTGAACATTGTGATGATTGTGAACATTGGAATATAGTTTTGGTAGAAGATAGGATGTAGAGTCACTGGCTTATGTTTGGACGATTATAAAATTCATGGACTGTGATTAGGAAGCTCACACAGCAGTTCTAGACAGGAAACAGAAGAGCATCAGATATTGTATCCTATAGGAAATAACACCATCATTTAAAGGTGGTAGCAGCTAAAGATGACAAACAAGCAGCCTGAGAAGGTATGACAAGTTTGCTGGGAGAAAAGGATTAGATGATCACAAGGAAGATGTTGTTTAGAGATATTTTTAGGAATAAATTCTGCTTAGAAATTACATAATGGTTGGAAATTATCTATCACAGCTATAAATAACAGTTTAATGGAAATCTTGCATTTATATAACTATTTGAATAGATGGACATCAAAATGTGCTTATTTAATGAGAGGGAAAAGAAACAACATTTTTAATTGCTATTTTACACATGAGAAAACAAACTTATTTAATCATTAAATGTGAATATACAATTGCAGTGTAATGCCACAAATATCATAACACCTAGGATGTGAGCCACTATGCACAAGAGTGAGGAGGTATGCAAATGATTCTGATATTCTTATGCTTAAAATCCTTCAGAGACTCTAAAGTCATTATAACTCATCAGACACACAAAGCTCTTTATAATCTGTCCAGGACGTATATTCCTTTTTATCTTCTCTAATTTTTTCTGATGCTTCCCCAGCCCTAGGAGCAACAGTCCACGTGCCATGTTAGGGACAAATCATGTAATTTAAGGATTGATGTCTTTATTTGTGTTTCCATATCTATTTGGATCCTTCTTCCCTGTATTCTATGAATATTCATCTTTCAAAGTTCAATCCAGATGTTACCTTCTCAATGATATCTAATCAATAGACTCATAAATAATACTCATTTTTTCTTGATCCTCATATACAAAGTTATATCAATGCATATATTATCAATAGGCCTATCACAGCATTAATCCTTCCATTGTGGATTATTCATAGACCCTGTTGATTCAGCATGTCAAAGAGAGAGGGAGAGAAAGAGAGAGAGAGAGAGAGAGAGAGAGAGAGAGAGAGAGAGAGAGAGAGAGAGAGAAAATATTAGGTATATTAAATTTTATAAATCCCCTAGATGTATATGGAATACAAATTTATTTGTATCACTGTCTTTTTAAAACATTCACTTGAATATGAGTTTTATTAAATCATAATTTAAGTTTAAAATAACTATCCTGCTAAGGGACTTATTTATTTTTGCCTTTGGATAATCATAAAAGCCTCATTCCATCAGGGTTTCAACTGAGGTGGGAAAATCGAAACTACTCATTTTTAGTTACTATGATTCTAGGAATTCCAAAGTTGTAAATAGGCTATGTCTTCCACTTAATTTGTATTTGAATTCATAAACCACTTTTCCATGCAAAAATTAATAATAATAAATGCCTTTTTAGCTTCCTAAACTTACTCACCAAAGCCTATGAATAACATTGTGTAAATATAAACTGTAGTTAACATTTATTGCTTCATAATATGCTAAGTGCCCTACAAACATAAGCTACTTTAATCTTAATAACAATTATGTGGTCTGAGTTCTATTATTCCTATTTTATTGATGTATAGTAAAAAATAGAGAGGTAATCAACTTGCTCAAGGCACACAACTTCTGAGATATTGACCTGAGATTATAATACTTGAATCTTATTTCAAAGCACATATTTTATGTCATTAAAAAATTTAATATAGGCCGAAACCGGTTTGGCTCAATGGATAGAGCATCGACCTGCGGACTGAAAGGTCCCGGGTTCGATTCCGGTCAAGGGCATGTACCTTGGTTGCAGGCACATCCTCAGTAGGGGGCATGCAGGAGGCAGCTGATCAATGACTCTCTCTCATTGATGTTTTTAACTCTCTACTCTGTATCTCTCTCCGTTCCTGTCTCTGAAAAATCAATAAAATACATATATTTTTTAAAAATTTAATATAGGTAGAGAATTTAATATGCATAAGTATGCCAATATTGCATCATTCAATTTCAATAATTCTCTTCTCATGATCAATGTTGTTTCATCTATCTCTAATAAACCAATACTTCCACCCCTTTGTATTAATCTGAAACATTCCACACATCATATAGTTTTATTTTAACATTTTACTATATCTCTAAAATATATTGGCATTTTAAAAACATAGCTATAATACTGTTATGATACATAAGTAAAAGTAAACAATGAATTCTTATTATCTTCATATGTCTAGTAATTATTTAAATGTCCCAGTTATCTCATACATTGATAATTTCAAGTAGATTTTTAAAAATATATATTTTTGTTGATTTCAGAGAAGAATTGGGGGAGAGAGAGAGAGAGAGAGAGAGAATATCATTGATCGGCTGCCTCCTGCACACAGGAATTGAGCCCTGACCTCCTGATTCATAGGTTGATACACAACCATTAAACCATGCTCGCTGGACTATTTCAAGTAAATTTTCACTTTATTTTAGAATCAAACTTCAAAATATCAGGGCAGGAAGGTCACTTTACAAAATGCAAGAGTGAATTTTAAGACAGAATCATGTACAAATGCATACAAATGTAAGCACATTTCCACAAGTGGTGGCATACAGGAAATGAAACCAAATATGTAAAATAATTGAGCATCTTAAGAAATGACAGCTATGGAATTAGGAATAAAGGCTGGAATATTACCAATCTTTATCGAGAGCCTTCCCTAAAATGTAGATTCATGTCTTTGCCACAATTAACCAAGATTTAAACGGTATATAGTCTTTTAATAATAATTTAAAAGGTTATATCATTTCCATATTTACTTATATTTGCATGCTGACATATTACACATTTGCATCCTTAGCCATTTAAAAACAGCTGAGGCTAGCCCTGTGGGGGCCATGTGCAGTTGCTGTGTGCTGTGAATGTGGTTGCTGCTGTGGGCCTGGCCCTGGCCAGGCAGCTCTCCAAGGAGCAGGGCATCCTCCTGCTTGGGAGTGCCAAAATTGTGCCTGAGTTCTTCTTATTTTATATCAGGGTGACATTTATCCATCTGAAACTTTTGCTCAAGTGCAGAAATATGGACTCACCTTTCTTGTAACTACTGATCCTGAGCTCTTAAAATACCCAAGCAATGTGGTGGAACAACTAAAAGATTGCTTATTCAAGTGCTCAGTTTGGAAATCGTTTGTAGTCATCTTGAATACTGAACATGGTGAGGTCCTCGAAAGATGGCAGTTTGGTATTGAGTATGACAAGGCTGCCAAAGATGACAGTACACTCAGAGAAAAATATCAGGAAGCTAGACAAGATGAAGTCCTCTGGGCGATCAGGCAGAACACAGCAACAGTGACATTCCTGTCACAGCTAGAACTTTCCTGTTCATGTGATCTGCTGATCTATGCAGACAAAGATTTGATTGCACCTGAAAAAGTGAGAAGAGTCCGAGAGCATAGTTCATTACCAATTCTGAGCAAGTTTGCCTGTGTTCCTTCACTATTATAATCCACAAAGTAAACAGGAAGGTGGCCAAGAAAATCTTGTTCTTGACTGGGGTTGGGACAAGAACAATAATGGAATTAACAAATGAGTGCTTCCTGAAACCAAGTTAGCTATGGTTCATGCTGTATTTCACTGGTTAATTTTTATATGGGAAAAACTTAACATTCTATTTTACTGAGTTGTACATAATTATTCCATCTTTTGGTATCTGTTTGACTTTTCATAGGGTTTATTATAATGTTTTGCACGTGGTTCAAAAGGGAACCAGCAGATCACATCAGATTGTGATGTCAATTCTTTTGAAGACGGTAACTGAGGGTGGAAAAGTTGTTTGTTATAAAGCTAAATGCCTTCTTGAATCAGACTTTTTGCTTAAGTAGCTTGACTCAGAATAAAGGTAAATATGAAACACAGTAAAACAAGTCTGAATATTCAGAATCTTTGTTTTGGTCCTAACATAACAGATACTACACAATAACAAAATATTCTATTAGGGACTTTTGCCATTTATTTTCTTTGTATAGTTTCCATATTGAAAAAAAAATCCAATTATTTTATTTTGATGTATATAATTTATACTTGCAAAGCTATCACTATTTATACTGTTTAACTTCCAGTGATATAGAATTCTTTAAAATGTCATTTGTGTTTTATAAAATCAAGCTTTAAATGATAATAATAAACTTAAATGTGCATGTTAAAAACAAACAATTGAATTAGCATCTACTTAGTAAAGATGCTTAGGAATCCCCTTGATGCTATTAACTATAATTCCTCACAATTGTGAAATACTTCATAAATTAAAAAATTGACTTTAACATTGCCTCACACTTCAGAGTTGACAGTCACAGCATTCTAGTGGCCAATCTGTACAAACTGAATATCAGGTTAGAGGACTATGGAATTGATTTAAGATTACAATTAGTATGTGCAACTATTTAATTAAGATTGACAAATATTAAGCGTTTTGTATTTTAATATTAAATTTTTAGCTTACTCAAGCCATGCTTTTCTTTATTTTTCCTCCCTTTAATCTTTCTACTCCCTTGGGCTCCATTTTGCAGTCTTCTTTTTCTGTCCTTTTTTCCTTTCATCTCTCCTTGCATGCTCAATGTCTACTATTTGTTTATCTTCTGCTTACCCATGTAGTTTAGGGATAACTGAGACAGTGATTTTGCCCCCTTTTCCCTTTATTTATGAACTTTCTCTTTGTAATTTCTTCCATTACTATAGTTTCAGTTGTCCCTGCTATGTACAATATGCCTGTAGTAGATTGCATAACGGCCATGCAAAGTTGCAACGATCTAATCCTAAAAATATATGTTACTTTATTTAGGCTGTTCTCAACAAAGGTGAAAGGTAAATTCAATTATTTTCTTAAATTATGTTTGCCATATTTCTTTACTTGGTTAAATAAATATAAGCTATTTCTTCTAAAACTGAAGAAATAATTAGTCTATTTTTTTTTTCTTGTAAGGCAGATAGTTTATATCTTTTGTTGATGTGCCATCCTCCTTTTCTTCATTTGATAGAACATTCAACATTTCCAGGTATATGAGGATATTTTATAGATTTTTTTCTAATTTATGCACCTATAGTTTTGCCTTTTTCTAGAATGTCCAGTAAATTGAACTATATAGTTCTGTCAGAGATAGCAGGAAGAGTACCACACAGCTCTGCTGGTATGACTGGCCCTGTGTCCATGTATTCTTCTAAATTCTCCCATTTGACTACACAGAGCTGGTTCCTGCTTGAATTCTGCCCACTGTACTAACTGTTGAGAACTTAGTCCAAGTTCCTCCTTTATCCTCTGCTCACTAGTAACAGGTGTTGGGTCCAAGCCCCTCTGACTGTGGCTGGACCTTCTAGGCCTCTGGGTCTTAGACAAAAAAGCCATGAGAGGTTGTGAATATATAAGAACTAGAGGCCCAGTGCATGAAATTTGTGCACGGGGGTTAAGGGGTTCCTCAGCCTGGTCTGCATCTTCTCACAATCCAGGATTTCTGGCTCCTAAAAGCATGCCTACCTGCCTGACTGCCTCGTTGCCCCTAACCACACTGCCTGCCTGCTTGATCACCCCTAAACACTCTGTCTACCTGCCTTATCACCCCTAACCACTTGCCTGCCTGCCTGATCACCCCTAACTGCTCACCTGCCTACCTAGTAACCACTAACTGCCTCTGCTCCGGCACCCAGAGCCACAGCCTCATCCAGAATGACATCCAGAAGGTTGTTCGGCTGCCCAGTCTAATTAGCATATTATGTTTCAATTATTATAGATGGGTCTTTATTGCTGAAGCCAGTGGCCATATAGCCATCAGACAAAACAGTCTTCACAGCAAATTCCATAGAGGCAGACAGCCAGACATATCTTTCCAATAAAGCATCATGAGTCTCTGTACCCACAGTTATTATTTGAGCAGCCACACACTGCCTCCTAGACTCACTGCCTCACAGTGTAGCAGTACCTGAGCTCTCCAGCTCAGCAGCTTCTCTTGTCTCTCCTACCCACCTGCTCTCTCTAGCTGAATTATTCACACACTCCATCCTTAGCTGACTAGACTGGTCAGTAACCAACTTTTATACTATTTAGGCAAAGATGGATTCATGCCAACTTACTGAAGGACACAGTGCACTATGTGTCCTTGCAGCCACTAATAGTATCTTGTCCAGATTAGGACTTCCAGACTCAGAGTCCGTGGACTTTATGATTAGGCTCATGCCCAGAGTGGCCTTACACATTCTGGTGTATTGATAACAAGGCCTCTGTGGTCCTATTGTCCTTGACCATCTGGGGACCCTAGCATGGTCCCCGTAAGTGTGCAGGAAGTTGTGTCTGGCTTTCTTTAAATTTAGTATAAAGCTTTTGAGACTTTTCCATGTTTTTACATTTGTTAACAGTAATAAATGTACTACAGTTTCTTGATGTTACATTCATAGTATATGTGTAGATCGATTTGGATTTTTGTAGTAAATATGAATAAAGCTGTTATACACATTTATGTACAAGTATTTGGAAGAGCACAAGTTTTCATTTCTCCCAAATTTAGCTAGAGGGAGGTTTACTGAGTTGTTGAATAATCATATATGTTGGATTTTATAAGGAACTATCAATTGCTTTCCAACGTGGTTGTTCATCTTATATTTTTATATGAAATATCAAAAAAAGCAAGTAGCTCTGCATCCTCACCAGCATATAGCAGTCAGTGTCAATGCCAGTGCTAGTTTTGTTTCATTCTTTGCCATTCTAGTCCACGTGTAATAGTATGTGTAATAGTATATCATTATGGGTTAATGATGAATTAATCCACATATTAATTGTGTATTTCATGCAATACATTGTTGTGAATTGTATTGCTTATGTATGGATATTCATTCATTAATGTGAAAATTAATTTGTATTTTTTTAATTGCTAATCATGTCAAACATCTATATATATATATATAAAAGCCTAAATAACTGTTAGACTGTTTGACCAGTAGCTATGATGTTCATTGACCACCAGGGGGCAGATGTTCAATGCATAGGCATGGCAACTTGGAACAGGCTGATGAATCTCCAGGGGGAAGGAGTGATCAGGAGGTTGGGAAGAAATTAACAAAAAAATCGTATATGCATACTAGAGGCCTAGTTCATGGATTCATGCACCAGTAGGGTCCCTCAGGCTGGCCTGCAGGGACTGGACTGAAACTGGCAGTTCAACTCTCCTGAGGGGTCCCTGATTGCCAGAAAGTGCAGGCCAGGCTGAGGGACCCCACTGAAATCTATTCACTGAGCCTTTAGAATGTTTATAAGATCATTTGTTCTCTGAATATGTTTAATGAAGTGTCTACTCTAATCTCTTGCCTATTTAAAATCATTTTCTATTATTATGTCTCAAATGTTATATATTTAGAACATAAATTTTTAAATCAGATATATATATTTTGAAAAAATTCTTGTAGTCTGTGACTTGTCCTTCAATTCTCTTTATATTATCTTTTGAACAAGAGATTTCAATTTTGAAGTAAGTTCATTTAATTATTTTTATTATGTTATTAGTGCTTTTTTTATTCTAAGAAACATTTTCCTAACTCAAGTTCACAGAAGTTTGCTCCCTATGTTTTCTTCTAGACTTTTGATGGTTTTAGGTCCATTATCTATTTATTTATTTATTTATTTTAATTTTTTTTTTTTTTTATTGATTTCAGAAAGGAAGGGAGGGAGAAAGAGAGATAGAAACACCAATGATGAGAATCATTAATTGGCTGCCTCTTGCACTCCCCCTACTGTGGATCAAGCCCACAATGTAGGCATGTGCCCTTGACCAAAATCAAACCTAGATCCCTTTAGTTTAGTTCATTGGATGATGCTCTACCCATTGAGCCAAAACAGTTCGGGCTATTATCTTTTCTTGTATGTGGTATGATATAAGGGATGTTTTTGGACAGGCATGTCCTTTACCATTGCTTTTTATAGTTAGTTGTGACATTCAACCTGTATGTTGAAAACATTCCCCATTAACTAGCCATAAAAATGCGGTTTGTTTTCCTAAACTCTCTATTCTATTTATTGATCTCTGTTTCAGCATATTTTACTCTTGAATATTGAACTTTTTATAGAAAACCTTAAAATCTGGTACTTTGAGTACTCCAAATTTATTTCTCATTTTCAAAATTATTTGTTGGCTAGTCTATTTTTTTTGTTTTGTGATAGAAATTTTAGAATGATTTTGGCAATTGCTACAAAAATGTTGTTAGAATTTGATTGAATCTATAGATCAATTTGGAGATAATTGAAAATATTATGAGAGAGAATTAGAATCTTTAAAAATATTGATTTTGTGGCCATAACAAGGCATGTCTCATCAATTTATTTTGCTTTTCTTCTCTTCTTACTTCACTATGTTATAATTTTAAACATACACATTTTGCATATATATTGTAAAATTTATCCCAAAATATTTCATATGTTTTGATGTTACCATATATCATGCCATTTTAGATTTCACACACACACACACAATTCAGCTACATCCTAAATCCACAAAAAAAGAATACACAACAAAAAAAGAAGACAATAGAAATTATGACTATATAGCTTATCTGGCTTGTTTTTATTTTTAGGATCAGGATAACAATTTCTTATTATATTTTAGATCATAACTTGAGACAAATATATCACTTGAATTGTATGTCAACATGTGAAAACTGAGGATTATGAGTTTAGGTTTTGCTCCCTAACTAATTCCTCATGTCTTGTTTATCTAACACTGGATTTCTGACTTATAGTAAAATCTGGCAATAAGCACTCACTAACAAGTTTTATTAATGCTGTTATTGACAAAAAAAAAAAGCTATTGAAAATGGAAAAATAAAGAAATAAAGTTTTGTTTTATAACACAATTGATTCTGAGTACATAATACTGCATTTTGTCTGATTCATGTTGAATTCTTATCCTTTTTGTGTTAGTCTTTATATTAAATGTCACCAATATCAGTATTTTATACACTAGTTTATTAATTATAAGTTCATTGAAGGTAATTTTACCAACGAGGACTTAAAAGCATTAGTGTTATTGCTGCAATTCAGAGTATGATATTCAAATAAAAAGGATTCAGATTAGCAAGTGATATTCTACATTGGAAATAATAAGAGTGCACAATATCCTAAAATTAATAATTCCTGTTTGTAAATAGCTATTGAAAGGAGACAGTGACGAAACTTCTATATTGAGTGAATTTAACTTTTCTTTTAAATTGTTGAGCATTCATTTATTTTACTACTTGCTGAAATGTATCATGTTGCAGTTTTGTAAAATTTACCATATTCTGTAATTTGTATTATTATACTGTGTATATATCAAGACAATTAATTATAGGCTTCCATAATAAATCATCTCAGAATCAGCCCCAGAATTATTAAAGCATTTTTAATGATATGGCTGGCATAGGAAGAAAAATGATAAAATACTAACAGTGCTAAATTCATGGTCTTGCTGAATTGCTGCTATATTCTGAGATTCAAGTTAAAATGATCAAAAGAAATCACCAGGACATTCTGCTCCTATAGGGCACAATGCTCACAATAGGAAACCTCCTTTTCTTTTCTAGCACTCCCATCTAATCAGCATGTAGAGGAGAATCTACAGGAGAGGAGATTTGGGGCCAGGCATATTCCTTACCATTGCTTATTATAGTTAGTCTTGACATAAAACTGAATACTGTAACAGAAGATATTAATTTTGGTATACAGAATTTGTACTCAAAATCTCTTTTAGTTTGGTTGACTGCTCTCATTCTTTTGTAACCCACTTCTATTTTATAAGGCATTCCTGACTACTTTGTTTTCATAAAAGATCTAAATTCTGATTGTTCATCATGACCTCAATGGCTAGTCATACCATGGTGAGTTCTTGCTAGTGTTTCCAAAGAAATGTCTTTGTCTTCTTGCTACTGTTCCTTGCTTCTATCCTGATCTGTTACATTTATTCTGTTAGTTTCATGATCTCCATTCCTTGTTCTATACTACCTCTTGAAGATAAGTAGAATTATCATCTTATTATTTCTGAAATCTTCAGTTTTTAAAATATTTCATGTCAAGCCATGTGAGTTCAATAAATATTGGAAAAAATGTACTGATTCTGGTAGAGGCTGACAAAGAGAAAAAATATATAACACATGGAATTGAAAACAATTTTCAAACTCTGCTTTCCATTTATATTCTGCCAATAAAGAGCAGATCATAAATTATACCAATTACAAAACTAGTTCAATTTTAACAACTTCAGTTTTGGGTAAGAGATTTAATAGGTGTGGCATTAAAAGATAAATGATACATATAGGATGGGGAAAAATAGATTTACATTTGTTTTTATAGAAAATAATATAATAATCCTATGTAATAAAAACCTAATATGCTAAGTGTTCAGTCAACCATTCAAACCATTCAACCAATCAAAGCATTATATGCTAATAATATGCTAAGGTCACTCAACTGCTCGCTCTGACGTGCACTGACCACCAGAGGTCAGATAGTCAATCAGTTGACCAGTCACTCTGACATGCAGTAACCACCAGGGTACAGATGCTCCAACTGGTAGGTTAACTTGCTGCTGGGTCCGGCTGATCAGAAATGAACAAGACAGGTCGGACATGCTGTGGAGCCTTCCCATGGTCCCTCCATGGCTGGCCAACTTCCTGTGTCCCTCTCAGGGCCTGATGGTGCAAAGGTAGGGCCCCTTGGCTTAGCCTGAACTCTCTTGCAATCTGCACCCACTTGAAATTTCAGGGGATGTTGGAGAGCTGGTTTTGTCCCAGTCCCACAGTCCAGACTGATGGAACCCCACTGGGCCTCTAGTAATCTACAATAATAAAAGAGTAACATGCAAATTAACTATCACTCTGCTATGTCCACAAGCCACACCAACCAGGAAATCAGGAGAAAGTATGCAAATTAACCCAACCAGTATGGAGGCCAGCCATAGAGCTGGAGCAAGCAGGAGGTTTGGGTTGCCCAGCAATGGAAGAAGCAAGCTCCCCGCTGACCTGGCCTTCCCTGGCCTCTGCTCAAGGTTACAAAGTTTCAATTATAGAAGATAAATAAATCCTAGATTCTTGCTTCCAGCTGGCCCTGGACTCTGCTCAAGGAGGCACTGGGGGAAAAGGGAAAAAAAAAAAGAAGAAGAAGAAGAAGAAGAAGAAGGGGCTGGGGCCTTGGGTTGCTGGGGAGTGATTAGGGCAGGATGGGATGGCAGGGGCTGTTGGAGGTAAGCAGACTAGCAGAGATGCCAGTTGGGGATGAGCAGTGATCCCTGCTGGTCTGCTGGGACAGCTGGGGGGCAATTGGGGGTTAGCAGGCCAGTGGGGAGGGAAGGTGAGGGCGAGCAGGCCAACAGGGGGTATACTAAGGGGTGAGCAGGCTGACAGGGGGCATTTGGAGGTAAACAGGCCTGCAGGCAGAGTGGTTAGGGGCAATTGGGCAGGCAGGCAGGCAGGTGAGCAGCTGGAGCCAGCAATCCCAGATTGTGAGGGGGATGTCTGACTGCCAGTTTAGGCCCGATCCCTATAAACTGACAGTAGGACATCCTTCAAAGGGCCCCAGATTGGAGAAAGTTCAGGCTGGGCTGAGGAACACCCCTTGCCCCTGTGCATGAATTTCATGCACTGTGCCACTAGTTAATTATACAAGAATAAACTACCGGTATGTATTTTTTATATAATTGTATACCTTATTTTGCCCCAACCTGTATTTAACATATTAAAGAATGGCAACAGATCTTTCCCTCTCATTGGCCATATGTATGCTACTGCAAACACATAACATTGCCTTTACCATTCATAGTTTTATATCAAAAGTATAAGGGAATATTAATGGTATGTCTCTTTAAGAATAGAGGTCTCAGTGTATCTCAACTACTATTTCTGGAGAGAATTAATTCCTAATATTTGTAAGCACCCATTATATAAACCAAATCATATTCCCTCCTGAACCTATAGTATGATATTGGTTATGAATCAACCTCAGAAGAGTTGAGGAAGTAGTCACTTGATTCATATCTCTTTTCTGTGATTCAAATGAGAGATTCCAATTGCGAAAGGGCAGATAGAAGTGATAAATTGACAGAGCAACACAATATTTATTAAAGTCTATCATTTCCAGAGTACTGGAAGATCAGCTTAAATTTTAATTATCAATTTATTGCAAAAAATAAAGCTGGTAGCTACCTTTCTATATTTTTCTTTTATAGACTATGTTTTGGAGTCCAACACATTGTTGTTCTGAAAAGATCCTAAGTATTTAACCTCTTGTGGTCTTGCAGAGCCTTGAAATTTATACTTAGAATTAAATTGCTCTCATGCATAAGAATTACACCAATACATATTTTCTGAAATTATATGAAATTGTTATTATGGTGAATAGTATTCCTTAATTCACTCTAAGAAATTTTGCCTTTCCTGTGTTCCATCTGTCTTTAAACAAGACTCTGGAGAGGGCAAATGCTATGTTTAGGTAGCTACCAAGATTGTCCACTGAAATTTTGTGTCATAAGAAATAAAAATGTCACAGTGTGTTTTTAGTTATTATTTAAAAACTAGTGGCCCTGTGCATGGGATTTGTGCACATTGAAAGGGGAATACTTAGAAGAAATATTTTAATATTGCTCCTTACCCTTTTTCCCTCAGTGCTTGGGAGCCAGGTTGTGACCCCACCCCCCACTGCTGCCATGGTCACTGTCTGTGGGGTGATTGTCAGGGCAATTTGGCCCATGCTATGCATTTTCCTAGTAATGCCCACTCACTTGCCCCATCATCCCACCGTGGTCCCCCTCTCATTGGGTCCATTGGGGCCAGCAGCTCCTCCACTGCTGCCTGCTCCCAGTGCCTGCCACATCACCAATGCCCGCCGTGTTCTGTGCCACCCCTTGGTGGTCAGAGCACACCATAGTGAGCAGTCAAACTCCCAGTCAAGGGGACATTTTGCATATTAGGCTTTTATTAAAAAGGACTAGAGGTCCAGCGTATAAAATTCGTGCACAGGGGAGGGTCCCCTCAGGCCAGTCTGGACCCTCTCCAATCTGGGACCCCTCAGAGGATGTCTGACTACCTGTTTTGGCCCAAAACCAACAGTTGAACATCCCTCTCATAATCCGGGACCACTGGCTCCTAACTTCTCACCTGCCTGCCTGCATAGTCATTCCCAACTGTCCCCCTTTACCCTCCTCTTCACTTGCCTTGTCTCCCCTCACTGCCCCTCTCTGCTTGCTTGGTTGCCCTCACTGCCCCCCCCCCACCTGCCTGAACAGCCCCAACTTCCTCCCCTGCCAGCCTGGCCACCCCCAACTGTCTCCCCCCAACCTCCCTGCTAACCTGTCATCCGCAACTGCACCTGCTGGTCAGTTCTTTGGTTCATCCTTTGCTAACCCCCCTGCTTGCCTGTCGCCCCACACAACCTGATGATCAGTCGTTTGGTCATCCCTTGCTAATTACCCTGCCAGCTGGTTGCCCCAAGCAGCCTGCTATTTGGTTGTTATTATGAGGGCATCATGACCAATTTGCATATTACCCTTTTAATATTATAGATAGGTAACCTAATTTTCACTTATAAATATTATAAGGATGTAGCATACAGCCAAGTGACCACAGTTAATAATATTAACCACAATTGCATATTGGAAAGTTCATAAAAGAATAGATCTTTAAAGTTTTTATAAGAAAAAATAATTGTAACTATATATGGCGATGGATTTTATTGAGTCACTAGAGGCCCAGTGCATGAAATTCACACATGGGGGTGTGTGTCCCTTAGCCCAGCCTGAACCCTCTCCAACTTGGGACCCCTCGAGGGATGTCTGACTACCCTCTCACAATCCAGGACTGCTAGCTTCCAACTGCTCACCTGCTTGCTTTCCTGCTTGCCCCTAACTGCTTCTGCCTGCCTCACTGATCACCCCCTAACCACACCTCTGCTAGCCTGATTGATGCCTAACTGCTCCTCTGCCAGCCTGTTTATCCTAACTATCCTCCCCTGCCGGCCTAGTCACCCCTATCTGCCCTCCACTGCAGGCCTGGTACCCACCAACTATCCTCCCCTGCAGGCCTGGTCCTTCCAAACTGCCCTCCCCTGCTGGCTTAATCACCCACAACTTGGTTGCCCTCACTGCCCCCACTGCCCCCCCACACCTGCCTGAACACCCCCAACTTGCAGGCCTGGTCCCTTTCAGCTGCTGTCCCCTGCTGCCCATCTTGTGGTAGCCATTTTGTGTCCACATGGGTGCAGCTATCTTCACCATATGGGGGCAGCCATATTGTGTGTTGGAGTGATGGTCAATTTGCATATTACTCTTTTATTAGATAGGATTATGTTGTAAAACTAAAAGTAATAGTTATATATCAAGTACACATCAATTTTTTAAAAAGCAAAAGAGAAAATATAAACAAGTTAAATTCACAATCTTATTACTTATACCAATAAGAATCTTCTATTGAAAGGTTAAAAACTAGCCCTAACCGGTTTGGCTTAGTGGATAGAGCATTGGCCTCCAGACCGAAGGGACACAGGTTAGATTCAGGTCAAGAGCATGTACCTTGGTTGCAGGCACATCCCCAGTGGGAGGTGTGCAGGAGGCAGCTGATCGATGTTCCTTCTCTCTCATCAATGTTTCTAACTCTCTATCCCTCTCTCTTCCCCTCTGTAAAAAATCAATAAAATATATTTAATAATTTAGAAAAGGTTAAAAATGGCATTTATGGATCTTCTGGGAAAAATAATATAATTTATTTGGTAACTAGAAAAGGAAGAAATTTACAATATGTTTACTCAATGAAATACCCTTATCCCTTCCCCACCATTTACACACTTACATTTTCCTTTGCTCAAAAAATTTTAGCTTTCAATAATTACACATCATCAAAAAAAACTATTAAATATATTATTTTAAAATTTAATAGTTAGGAAGCATTTTAGGGAACAGAAATAAATAACAAAGATCTTTAAACCAGCATTCAAACAGAAAAATGCAAATTAATTAGGTGTATAACATATTATTAAAGAATAAAATTTCTTCAAATTACCAAAAGTACCAGTAGAAATCTATAAACAGCACACATTCAGAAGTTATGTGGTTTCTTTTTGTTTTGTTCTATTTAAACAGTATATGACCTGTAAGCCACATCTACTGTTTGCTCTCCTGCCTGGGTCTACTTTAATAAAAAGAAATATTGCTAGTCTTCTTATCCACCACCAACTGTCCTACAGATAGTGCCCACATATTTAAAACTCAAGTTCATAGGCCAAAGCAATTAGCTAACAACAAAAAAGAGAGGGAGCCAGAGAAAAGCCAAAATTCTCTTTTCTGGTCATTTGACACTAAGGACATAATTCTGCCATTCCAACTTGAAAAATGTAACATTGAGGGATCCTAACACTGGGAAAGGAGGCTGTATCGGATACACTGTCCTCTCTGGAGTGGTCTGCAACTGTGGACGGTTTTCCAATGATAATTAGTCAGTGGCCTGGCTTTGGAGATAGCTATATATTAAAAAGAAATGAAACTATTTTTTTTTATATTTAAAACATTTGGGAGGGGGGTCTTTGTAAATTTGACTCCTATAGAATTCAAGAGAGTAAAGAATCGTTTTGAATAGAGAGAAAAGAGGAAAAAAAGCTTATGGTGAAACATAACGAAGGTCTTATCTAGTGTGTTGGAAAGACATAGATACGTTTTTAAAAATATATATATTATTGATTTTTTTACAGAGAGGAAGGGAGAGGGATAGAGAAACATTGTTGACAGAAACATTGATCAGCTGCCTCTTGCATACTTCCTACTGGGGACGTTCACGCAACCAAGGTACATGCCCTTGAATGAAATTGAACCTGGGACCTTTCAGTCCTCGGGCCGACGCTCTATCCACTGAGCCAAACAGGCCAGGGCTACATGATACGTTTAGAGAGATATACTCTTGTCAGAATTGACATTGGTTGGTTTTCTGAACAGCAATGAGTTGCTGTCATAATTCTGTTTTTAATCATTCTGAAGCTTAATAGTGAAATAAAATATTTTAGCAAATTTGGGAAAGTCTTTTATTATGCTTTATTTCTTACATGTGTTTTTGAAATATAAGTTAGAAGGCCAGAGTACTTAATATATATCAGCAGTTTTCAACTCTTTTAATCTCATGGCACACATAAACTAATTACAAAAATTCTGCATCATACCAAAAAAATACATTTTTTGCTGATTTGACCCAAAAAAATATAATTTTGATTCATTAATAACAGATGGCTATTAATTATCGTATTTGACAATCTAAGGAAAAAGAGGTCAGTGCCCCTGACTAAGTAGTCAGGTACTGCATGTTTTAAATTTTTTCCTGGCACACTGGTTAAAAATCACTGACATATATGCTTTATGAAAATATTTGAAAATAATAAAATTAAAATATTTTGCAGATTGGAATTTTCTCTTTTCTCTTTGTACATTCGTTAAAAATACTGAACAATATACAGAACACATTTTTAAACACATTGTTCAGTTATGAAGCACTTTTATCATAGCCATAAAATATCTATACTTTGGTTTAAAAATAGAGACTATCTACATTTTTACAGAAATTAGCTCTTTAGGTGTCAATATGATTGCCTTCTCTGTTTCTAAATGGCCTGATCAAACAAGCATCACCAGACACGATCTGGGTTTTCCTTGTACCTAAAAGATAGTTAGTTGTTTTCACTATATTAAATGCATATTAGAAATATATTTTAATAATAGATATCTAGACACAAAAGTAGTATTTCAATACTTGCTTTTATTCCAATCAAGAGATTAAACAGTATACCATTTTATATGCTTACTACTCATATAACTGAGATTTTTTTTTCAAAATTTTTTGTCTTACCACTTTGAAAGCCACAAAATGGAAAAGTAAATAAAATGACAAAAATAATCCCATTCTTTAGGTCAGTCATTTTCCTTGCTATGATGGTTATAACTGCAGTCACAGAATAAAGGGAATACTCTGTTCCACATGATTTTTATATTCATATAAAATTGGCTATTTTCCTAGAGGCAAAAGTGTTCTATATAATACTATTTGCTATATATTCCATTGACTCTGAACCAAAATATTGTCAAGCTCCTGATTGCTTTTATAACAGTTCAAGTATTAAATGTAACATCATTGTGACAAATGAACAATTCCTTTTCTATGGCTCCCAATTTCTGTGTTCTTCTTCATAGAATTTTTCATCGAGCTTGGGGTTCCTTAAAGGGCGGTAATCTCTGGGTCTTACTGACTGTGAGGAGGAGGCTGTTACACTATGGTGTTCATCGTGTTGAAACAAGTATGCCACTTGCCCTGCTGCCATTTCTAATGCCTGTGGACTGGTGGTTAGTTCCAAAGATCATTAGCAACAGAGTCAGCAGAATTTTTCTCATGATAAACTAAGTAAATTAACAGCAACAGTACCCAGATTTTCTGAAACTAGAAAGCAGAGTACTGTAAAGACAGTAGTTGATCACATCCCATACCTGCAATACTGTTAAGTAAAGTCGACTCATCTGTGCAATTTCAGAGTTACTTGCAGAGAAGTTGTAGCAGAATATTCCAGGCTTGAGGTTTAAACAAGGCTAATATTGAGAAAAGAGAACATATAAGCCTAGGAGAGAGAAAAACAAAACAACTTCATTGAGTTTACAAATTGTAATTTTCTTCAATAAATGCTTTTAAAAATGCATACCAAGAATGATGATCATAAGCCTTCATTAGAAATAGAATAAATGAATTGATGAACAAAATAGGTCCAGACTCAGAAGCAATGGGTCAGATGGATAGATCTCAGAGGGGAGAAAGGGTGGGAAGAGATTAACTAAATAACTTATCTACATATATGCATAACCATGGATACAGGAAAACAATACTGCTGTGAAGGCCTTGGGTGGGGAAGGAGCTGGGTAGAGGAGGACAAAGGGGGGGGGGGAAATGGGTGATATCCATAATACTGTCAACAATAAAAATAAAATTTTAAACAAGACTAAAAAGCACAAAAATAGAATAAATGTACAACTCTCGTGACATAATACTTTATGGTTTCATTCAAGATATTTGTGAATTAATTTTAAAGTGGAACATTGTATTGAACCCAGCAATTACCCAAAGACTTCAGATGGTTTCTAGTATCTGGAAAAGCCAAGGAAACAATTTGTCCCTAGAAACTTCCAGAAAGCAACACAGACATTACATCTTGATTTTAGGCCAGTGAGATTCATTTCATAATTGAATTAAAGGAAAAGAAAACTTGGAAATAAGAACCAAACCATTAGGTTATAATAATTTATTATAAAATAATTTATTTTGCTTTCATGAAACAATATTCTTTGTGTCAGTTTTTAGGCTTACTTGTCCCAGTAGCTTCATTTTTAATTTATTTTCTTTACTGCTGAAAATATTATAGATGTCCCTCCTTGCCCCCATTGACGTTCTCTTCCCCACTAACACCCTCTCCCTAGGCCTTATCATATGTTCTCTCTTATATGTGGAATCAAATGAATAAAAGAAACTGACAGACAAAATAGATCCAGAGACATGGAAGCATATAGCAGACTGATGATTCTCAGAGAGAAGGGAGGGAGATGGGAAGAGATTAACCAAAGAATTTACAAGCTATATGCATAATCCATGGACACAGGCAATAATAATCTTATTTTAAAGAATTTAGTTCATTTAATAATATAATTTAATTACAGTATTTCTAAGAATTTGTAGCGTTATTTTGATTCCCAGAATGACAATAATTTTATTTGAGCACAGCATAAATGTTTTCAATTTAGACTAATACCTAAAGGCCCAGTGCACAAATTCATGCACCAGTGGGGTCTCTTGGCCTGGCCTGCAGGGTCAGGCTGAAACCGGCTCTCTCACATCCCCAGATGGGTCCCAGATTTTGAGAGGGTGCAGGCCAGCCTGAGGAACCACACTGGTGCATGATTGGGGCCAAGGAGGGGCCAGTGGAGGGTTCCAGGGTGTGTCTGGCCCACCTCGCTTAGTCCCAATCAGCTGGACCCCAGCAACAAGCTAACCTACTGGTTGGAGCATCTGCCTCTGGTGGTCAGTGCACTTCATAGCGAGCAGTTGAGTGGCCTTAGCATATCATTAGCATATTACACTTTGATTGGTTGAATGGATGACCAGATGACCAGACCTTAGCATATTAAGCTTTTATTATATAGGATTATACTCCCAGATATGGTTTCCTTGAAAAGAATGAGCAGAGAGCACTTTATTATTTCAGAGATGACACATTTGAGGCAGAATTAAATAATACTAGCTAATAGTGACACATTTACCTTATTTCTGCTTCTTATGAGAGTGCCTCAGATGCATGGTGTTAGACTTAATTCTTTGGTATCCTCACTTTCTACGTACTATTTTCAATTGCTTTTAGTTATATTTCTATTATACACTAATGTGGTAATCTAGACATTATATTTCAAAATAGTACTAAGATGAATTATATTGTTTAAAATAATTTTAAAAATCCCCAGAATTCAAGGAATAATTTATGTTTTCATCTGTCTTAATAACTACTGAATTCAATTTGCCTATATTAAACATTTTGATTATGTCTATTTATAAGGAATCATGTCCAGGAGTTATTAGCCAGCCCTTATATGGCATTGACCATGTGCTAGCATGTCTTCTAACATTATTATATCTATTACCTCCTTTGGTCTTCTCAACAGCCCTCTCCAAAAAGATGCTCTACTAATATCTCTGTTTTAAAGATGAGGAGGGTGAATGAAATGGACTGATTGTGTCCATGCAAAATTCCTATGCTGAATCCTTAACACCCAGAGTGGTGATATTTAGAGATGGGGTTTTGGGGAGATAATTAGGTTAGGTTATGAAGTTGGGCAGTCAGGATGGAATCAGTGTCATTTTTAGAAGAGAAAGATACATCAGAGCTCTCTCTCCCTTCCATGTGAAGACACATGGAAAAGGTAGCCATACACAGTGAGGAAGAGGGCTCTCACCAGCATCCTGTCATGCTAACATCCTGATTTCAGATTCCAGTCTCCAAAATTATGAGAAAGTAAATCGATGTTATTTAAGCCACCCAGTCTATTATATTTTTTTTCAATTGCATTAGATGACTAATACAGGGAGGAACACAGAAAAAAAATGAGAACCTTCCAAAGCAAATAGATAGGGAAGCCAGATTGAATCCAGGCAAGTACATTGTAAAGTAATCACTGTTAACTAATCCTATATAATAAGAGAGGAATATGCTAATTATCCTTTATGCCAAGAGGTGTAATGACTGCATAACAACTGGATCACAGATCTGCTGGAGGGTGGGGCAGCGAATTTCAAGTGGGCAGTGGAGAGCTACAGGAAGGGGAAGGGCAGAAAGCTATGAGGGGGCTCAGGGGAAGCTACAGGAGGGTGGCAGCTAGCTACTGGTGCATGGATTCATATGCAGGGCTACTAGTTATTTTATAAACATGATGTTACAATCAGTTTTATTTTAGCCTGGATGGAGTGGATTGTACTTCTGTGCACCCAAAGGTCTAGGGTTTGATTCCTAGTCAGAGCACGTATCCGGGTTGTATGTGCGGAAGGCAGCCCAGGGATGTTTCTCTCTCATATCAATGCTCTCTCTCTCTCTCTCTTTCTCTCTCTCTCTTCCTCTCCCTCTTTCTGTCTCTAAGTATGTCTTCAGGTGAGGATTTCTTTTTAAAATAAAAAATAAATACATAAATCGGGAAGTTTTCTACAATTTTCACAATTAGTGAAATAATTATATTACATGGAAAGTAAGACAGGCTATGAAAAACTATAGGTCAGACCTTTTTTTTGTCTTAATTTTTTGAACTTTTCTTCAACCTGTGTGTTGGTTGTTGTTGTTTTTTTTGTTTTTTGTGTTTTTTTTTTTTCAGAAAACTTTATCTTTTAATAATTTGAATGTATAATTTTTCTTTTTTGTTATTGACTTTTCATCCCAATGATCTGTTGATGCAGTTAAAAACCTAACTCTTTCTTTACCCTTGCCCTAACTGAATGCAATTCTAATTTTAATCCTAAAATTAAATAAATAAAGCAAATAATTCTAATCCTAACACCCTCCCCAAGTTTCATCTCTTCTTTCTGATGATTTTTTAACTTTACTTTTATTGACATTATTTCAGATGTCCTCATTTCCCCCCACCCTTTGCAGACCTCCTCCCAGGCCTAGTCCCCCTTCCCTGTGGCCATTACCACACTGTTGCCTGTGTCTATGTGTCATGCATGTATGTTCTTTGGCAAGTCTTTCTGATGATTTTTATGCTTTAAACCTCCCACCACAAATTCTCAACTATGGATTTAAGTTTGTTCTCTATATCACTTGAGTTTTTACATAATTGATTCTGTAACTAATAACTTACAAAACACTGAAATTATTTTATTGTATTTTGACCTTTATTAAATCATTTTCTTATTTCTTGCATTTTCAAAAATTTACTTCCCAATATTATAATTTCATTCAAATATTTGGTCTTGCCATCTTGTCTGCACTCTTGTTTCACAGATTTTATGTTTTCTGTTATTTTGCTGGGGGAACAAGTTAGAAAATCTGTTATCTTCTTTTTCCTGCCATACATCTTTTTTCCAAATGTCAGATAACAATAGATTCTATTGCTTAAAAGACAAAACTTGAACTAGAATAATTCAATGGTTAAACCAGTAAGCAAGTTTTTACATTTACAATGACTCTATTTTTACCCTTAATTCTTGAACAACTTGCCATTTTCATGAAGAATTAGGCCTTTAGCAATTCAGTCTCTTTGTACGTACTTTTTCTCTCACAAAAAAGTGTTCTTTCTATCTTAAAGCAACCAGTTAACTCCTACTCATCATTTAAATGTAATTTTAAGCATTACCTTTTGCTAGAATTGCTCTGTGATATCTCTGTCTGAAGCAGGTGACTCTAATCTCAAATCCCATGGCAACCATTGTGCATTTCTTTCTACTAGGTACTAAATAAAGGCATTTATCACTATATGTCTTTCAAAAGACAATATGTGGTTTACTAAATCACTTGAGCTTCTTATTAAGATAGGATTTTTTTTTCCTTTGAAACTGCTCAAATGAAAATACATGACTACTTTTACCTTTAACTTCAGCAGTCTCATGAATTCTCTGAAACACATCTGTATACTGCCCGAATTCCCTGTACCTTACTGAACATTCCAGGCGGGCTGCATATTGCTACATGGCACCATATTGACATGTCCTGGAAGACTGTGACTTGTTTAGCCATGGACACAAACAAGCAAGCAAACAAACACAAAACAAAATGAAACTCAGCAAAAAGAGAGATGCCTTGCAGACATGTAATTCTGGGTAACACTTAGAGAAATATCCCGATGGATCTCAGAAATACTCAGCTTCTTTGTGACTTTTTCTTTTATAGACATCCAACTCTTTTGGTACCTAAATAGAACTTGGCATCAGTAAGGTTTACCCCCCTAGAGAGAGAAGTAGTCAGCCTGCAGGTCAGCTCCTACATCTTCTAAGCCTCTTGCTATCTGATGTCTGGAATGTGAACCCACATGATGGGTTAGGGATACCTGTAATGAGCTATCCCACTTCCTTTTCATCTTGCCTACTGTCTGGTTCAAAGCATGTTTTGTTGTTGTTTTTACAGAAAATGTCCTTAAAGTTCTCTCTGCCTATTCCCCTCAATTGCAAAATGCAAAGATTGATGCCTCATTATTATGAATCTTTTGCATGTTCTTAAGCTCTGCCATTCACTTTAATTCTATGTAACATTAAATTGATATCTAATTATCAAAGCTACTCTAAGTTTTAGAAATATATGTGATGTATATTTACTGAACAGAAAACTATAAGAGTAGTTGCTGTTAGTATTAGAAGCATTCATTCATGTATGTATTTCATATGTATGTGGGCATCTACTATCCACTGGGCACAATGCTAGATGGAAAGCTAATGTCTATTGAGCGGCACATTTGCACGCATACCTGTTTCTGACATGATTATATATATGACCTTTTTCTTTATGAATATAATTTATTTTGAAATAAGTTAATCAACTCAGGGTTTTTTAGTTTTAATTCCAAGTCCTAGAAAGAGGATGATTTGTATTTCAAATAGGAAAATTTCAAGTGAATTAGTATTGTACCAACTCTGACTGCTGGTACATGGCTGCATATTGCTACATGGCACAGCACTGACTGCTTGCATAGTAGGAAAGAGCAAAAGGCACTTGGGTATCGTTAACAAACAATGGAGGGATGGGTTATTTTTCGCTCTCCATTTTATCCCAATACATGTCGCAGTCTCTGGTATAAAATTAGTGTTCATTAAATATTTTTGATAAAGTAATAAATAAAGGAAAAATGAAATGAACATATGGTGATGGTAATACATTTGTTTCTTAAATTGTATTACTTGAGTTATATGCAAATCTTATGGTTATAAAGCCTCAATATCTAGGTACTAGGTCTATGAGAAGCCAAACAAAAAATAAAAAACATAATTTAATTATAATCTAAAATTGAATATTAACAGACTTAATGTTATCAGAAAAAAAATTATTTATATCCGAAACGAGTTTGGCTCAGTGGATAGAGTGTTGGCCTGTGGACTGAAGGGTCCTGGGTTCGATTCCAGTCAAGGGTATGTACCTTGGTTGCAGGCATATCCCCAGAAGTGGGTGTTGCAGGGGCAGCTGATTGATGACTCTCTCATTGATGTTTCTAACTCTCTATCCCTCTCTCTTCCTTTCTGTAAAAATTCAATAAAAATATATTTTAAAAATTATATATAATAATACTGGAATATTTATTTAATTCAGTTGTGCCTGTACAATTTCATTCATCAAGTATCACCTACATGCCAAAAAAATGTTAAAGATGTATTTTCAGTAAACATTTTGATTATTTAAAATAATAGTAACATATTTATCAAGGTTTTACCATGATCCAGAAATTGTTGTATATGATCCAACACACTTAATTCTTATCACAATTTTAGGAAGTACACTCTTAATTTCCTCACATTACAGGTGATGAAAATGAATGAGAGAGTAATTTGCATATAATTTCACCACTTCTCAAGTAGAATTGCTGTTATTTATAGTCACATAAATAAAATGTAGGGGACTACTAGTAAATACTAAATATCATGTCCTCTGGACAGCAAATCTTTAGACATGACTTAATGAGGATTTGCTGACTTTTCACATCATGATAGTAATCTGATAAACAAATATATTAATTAGTGGGGCACACATCCATGGCCTCAGTCTCCACTGCCACAAATTTTAAAATTAATATTAAAAACTTACAGGTGTTAAGAGATAACTGTTTAGAGTGATATATGATTTTTTCTAGTTATTTGATTATTATACATTTTCAGTATGAGCCCATTTATTTACATTTACACAATTAATCCTAGCAAAGAATTTGATGAAACGGAAACTACTTTAATTTTAAGATTTACACTAGAATTTTTTATAAAGGATAATTTGGTTGCATGCATTACTGAGAATTCCATTTCTACATGTGGCCACAGACTCCACTGGAACATTTCAGGAGTGTGATTCCACAGCATAGTCACTCATTGTGGGGCTAGAGCCATTTTAAACACCTGCTTGAGAGGTTGCCTGGAGACGCCACTTCCTAGCTGACAGGCACTGTGTTCTTGCACATTAAGCATCAGTGTTCTGGCACTTTAAGTGGGATATTATTTCCCTCTCAGAATAAAGAACTTTGCAGCACTCTATACAGAATAATCTGGCAGCTGTTTACTCAGATTTTTGCTCTAAGTTTTGTTTTGGGATTTATTTCTAAGCAAATGTAACTGTACTCTTGAACCTAATATTTTATATTGAAATAAATCTTCTAGAAGAAAATAAACTGGATCTCAAAAATAATGAGGTAATGATTTGAAAAGCTACAACACATTTTTTTTAAGCTCAAAGTGTTATGCTGGAGCAAAGGAAGAAGGGAGGATGCTGAAAAATGTGCCCCCAAAAAGTCTGAACTTGTTCTCATTTCACTCCTCCATTTAATATTGATCTCCACATATCATTCCTATCACTGAATCTTACGATTTTCACCTTCAAAATGGGGATAATAATTCTTCACTATATACTTCACAAGATTTATTTATTGGACACCAAACACATGGCGTGCTTAGAAAGCATTTAAATCTTACAAATGGAAAGTGTTTTGTTTATGTAGAAAAAGTACTATATTCATTCAGAAAAGTAGATGGTTAGGTTTCCTGTAACACTGGTTAACTGCTTTGAGAAACGTTGTTTTTTAATAAAATAAGACAAGATAATTGAACTCAGGTGAACCAATGTTAACTTATTCCTACAGATGGAGAAAAATTAAAGTGTTTATTCAACCACAGAGATTTAACAGTGCACTTTTTTGGCATGAGGGACAACCATCTACAGAATCTTTACACAGTGCCTAGCAACTAGAAATTTTTCCAAAACAGCCAGTTATTATTGCTATGTGCCAAATACTATGATAAGAATTAACAAGTGCCAATCTAACCTTTTTCTTTGCACTAATTCAATTAATGCTCAAAACAAACCTACATGACTGTTAATTCTGTTTTATAGATGAACAAAGTGAGGAGCAGAGAAGTTCAGCAAAATGCACATGAGCCCCAAAATCTTACTGGCATAAAATTACTATCGTTTTATTATATCTCACAGATTTGTAGGTCATAAATATTGGAATCAGATGGTATATCTGATGTTGCATGTGGCATAAACTAGGTTCCATGGTAGTTTTTACTTGGTAGTTGGTCTAGCCTGGAGAGTTGAAGATGGTCCCACTTAATAGGACTGGTGATTGGAAGAGATACCTAAAAGATAAAGCTCAAATAGGCTACCCATCTCTTCATCCTACCCAATAAAAGAGTAATATGAAAATTAATCATCACTCTGCTACATCCAAAAAAGCCATGCCCACCAACCATGCCCACCAGGCAATCAGAACGAATATACAAATTAACCCCAACCAAGATGGCTACAGCCACAGAGTGCAGGAAGGAGGCTTGGGTTTCCCAGGTAATGGAAGAAGCCAAGCTTTCTGCCTGACCTTGCCTGCCTAAGCCCCCACTCAAGGCTACAAAGTATCAATTACAGAAGGTAAATAAATTCCAGATACCGGCCTCTGCTTGGGTTGCCAGGGGGCATGGCTGGCCTGCAAACCAACACAGGCCCTTCACTCAAGCCCCCTCAAGGGAACCCCCACCCTGATCCAGGACACCCTTCAGGGAAAACCAGCTGGCCCCTACCCATGCATCAGGCCTCTATCCTATCTAATAAAAGAGTAATATGCAGATTGACCATCACTCCAACACACAATATGGCTGCTCCCATATGGTCAAAGATCCTGCCCCCATGTGGACACAGATGGCCACCAGAAGATGGCCAGCAGGGGAGGGCAGTTGGGGGGGTCCAGGCCTGCAAGGGAGGGCAGTTGAGAGGGACCAGGCATGCAGGGAGGGCAGTTGGGGGCAATCAACACTGCAGGGGAGAGCAGTTAAGGGTGGTCAGGTCAGCAGAGGAGGGAAGTTGGGGGCAAACAGGCTGGCAGGGGAGCAGTTAGATATCAATCAGGCTGGCATGGGAGTGGTTAGAGGGTGATAAGGCTGGCAGGCAGAAGTGGTTAGGGGAAATCGGGAAGGCAGGCAGGCGAGCAGTTGAGAGCCAGCAGTCCTAGATTGTGAGAGGGTTGTCTGACTGCCCATTTAGGCCCGATAGAATCGGGCCTAAATGGGCATGTCTGACTGCCAGCAGTCCTAGATTGTGAGAGGGTTGTCTGACTGCCAGCAGTCCTAGATTGTGAGAGGGTTGTCTGACTGCCAGCAGTCCTAGATTGTGAGAGGGTTGTCTGACTGCCCATTTAGGCCCGATTCTATCGGGCCTAAATGGGCAGTCAGACATCCCTTGAGGGGTCTCAGATTGGAGAGGGTGCAGGCTGGACTGAGGGACACCACACTCCCCTCCCCATGCACAAATTTTGTGCACCGGGCCTCTAGTGTATTTATATTTTTTCCATGTGGCTTGTCCTGCAGGAAATTCAGACTCCACAAACAGTGGCATAGAACTCCAAGAGAGTAAGACAGAAACTACTGAAGACCTTAATCTGGGGTAGAATGTTTTCCACTGTGCTCTGGAGCTCTAAGGAGTCATGGTTTCAAAGGGTGAAATGCTCTCTATCTTTTATAGAGATGGGGAAATTCTCACTTATGTGGGAAGATTGGCAGCCACATTGAATCCAACACAATGTTCAATTTATTTTGTCAGTATAACGTTTCCCAAATTGCTCTTTTATATATTTAGTAAAAATATTCCTATTATTTTTCCTGAGGGTTTTTATTGGTTGATCCATCAGAATAAGAGCTTTTTCAACATGATGTTCCATTTCAAATATATGCCCAGGCATTGACCAAAGAATAGCTCTGATATTCTCACAAGCAAACCTTCAATGAAAACATGAAGTGGTCATTCATTTTTATTGGCAAAATTTAATTGTCTTTAGAGTTGATTGTTCAGAAGGAAAGATTTCTAGGTCAAATATTTATGCATTTATCGGTAAGTAGTCCTCTTAAAATATAGCAAATTTCTCTTTAAGCATTAAAATTAATCTTAAAATACATACCATTTCAAAAGGCTCTCAAATTTTTGTATTACTTAACATTTTAGTTCCTTTTTTGGATCTGAGAGCAAAACCATAGGTGGTTTCTAGATGAAAGTCTATTGACTCATATTATAAAAGAAAGTTATCATAATGTTCTTAACGAGTGTTCATCCCACACATAGTTTCCTAAAGAACATCTAGTTTCACTGCCAGTGATTAGCTAGGTGTTATATACTTCTCTGGAAATGAGGATACTAAAATGTGCTCCCTATTTTATTAAATCTTCAATCTCAATGCAATGTTGAACTTCCAGTACATTAGAGATTCCCTCATTTCTTCAATATTCTTTATTATATTTCACCTCAAGAAAAAATATGCTGAATGCAAAATCATATATGACATTGTATATGACCTTTTGCCCAACTTCAGTTTGCAACTGAAGGCAACCTTTAATATGTGTTAGCAAGTATGTAACATAATGAAACTTTTCAGAGTGTCACTCCCTAGACACCCACGCTCTGTACAACTCTTCCAGGCATAAGAGATGAACACTGCCTACAGAATTGCTTAGCAGTCCTTGGGGACTCTCTTTCTGGAGACTGATATTCCCCCCAAAGTTATATATTCCTAAGTACTTGTATTAGCAAGGGATGAATTATGCAAACCCATATCCTTAGAGTATTTGGAGATTCCATTTCTTTCCTGAAATAAACAAGAGCATGTGCAAGCACTCAATAATTCTGTTGTACCAGCCACAATTTCTTCATTCCTATCAGTGATGATCAATTAACATGACAGTTCAATTGCTCTATGACTTGTGACAAATTACTCTGCTTAGCCAATTTACAATTTTATTTTTATTTTTTTTTGTAAGCTGGAAATGTTGAAAATAATATCCTCCTCATAGAGTTGATATAAAATTAAATTAAGACAGTGGCTGCAAAATTCTTAGCACAATATCTGCTATATTATAAATGTTTACTATCTATAATAATAAAAGCATACTATGCAAATCAACCAGACAGCCTAACAGCAGAACAACTGTCCAGATGACCTCTGGACAGCCATGCTATGACATGTATTGGCACCAGGTGATGTGATTGGTTGGAGACCCAGCCATTGCCCCATGATCACCCAGTAGAGGGAGGCCTAGGCCACAGGCTGGTGGGGAAATCAATTGAGGGGTCAACAGGGGGTGGCAGCAGACATCAGCAGCACTAGGGTGCAGACAAGGAGCTGGGCAAGCTGCTGGCAGCTGGGGAAGCCTGGGTGCTGGCAGCCGGGAAAGGAAGGCCTATCCTTGCAAGAATTTCATGCAGCAGGCCTCCAGTATCCTATCTAATAAAGAGGGAATATGCTAATTGACCATCACTCCATCACAAAGATGGCTGTACCCACAGCTGAGGCCAAGTTCCCATAAGGAGTCTTAATGAGCAATCAGCAGGGACCTGAGGCTATGCCCCTGGCACACTTGACAAGGGTGGGACTGGCTGGGTCTGGATCTAACCCAATGGGGGGTCTGAGTCTCACACAATTTTAAGGTGCATGTGGATGGGCAGGGACTTGACTCTGGGTCCCATGGTACGCCCCAGACTCTGAAAGGAGGAAAATTTTCATATACATTTTACTAATTTTCTTTCATTTCTGATACTTCTATTATAGAGAAAAGACAAATAGCAATATTAAATTATTCCCTCTAATTAATCTCCTTTTAATGTGTATGGATTTCATGCACTGGGTCACTAGTTTTAAATAACACGATTAAAATCTTGAAGATCTTCCTCTTTTTAGCATGCCATATCCATTTTGTCAACATATTCTACCACTGTATTATCTCTCACAATCCTCCTTTCTTTCCCTTCCTTTCCCTTCTCATTTACAGAGAATTTATACTAATTATTGCAAAGGACATCTATTTTGCCTAACTCTTACTTCCCTCTAATTAAGCCTTTATGCTTCATTCAGCTCTGCTTTATAAAATGAGTATCTGGCACATTTCTCACTCAGATTACAAATGTTTTAATAATTTTCCCTTTCCTTCTAGGGTATATGTATTACTTTCCTATTGCTGCTATAACAAATTATCACAAACTTAGCAGCTTAAACCAACACATTTAATTTTTTATAGTTCTAGAATTCAGAAATCTAAAATTAATGGTGGCAACCAGTGTTCCTTTCAGAGACTTAGAGGGCAAATCCAACTCCTTGTCTCTCAGATTCTAGAATCCAGAGGCTTCTCACCATCCTTGGCTCTTGTTTCCTTCCTAAGGAGTCATCAACTCTGACCTCTTGTTTCTGTCACCACATTTCTTACCATGGACTCTTGTTCTCCTGCTCCCCTCATAGAAGGGCCCCTGTAATTGCAGTGATTATGACTGACAATATAGGTTACTATATTAGTACTACACATCCTGGTTAGTATAAGAGCAATTTTCAACTTTTTTTGTGTGGCACATATAAACTAATTATTAAAATTCTGTGGCAGACCAAAAAATATATTATTTGATGATCTGCAAAAAATAGGTATACTTTTGTTTCACTTACATCAGACATTTATTATTGAGTTGGCTATTGTCATCATTTTATTTGACAATCTGAGGGAAAAGAGGTCAGACTAAATAGTCAGGTACTGTAAGTTTTAAAAATCCTTGCCAGCACACAGGTTGAAAATCACTGCTATAATCTCTCCATCTCAAGGTAATTAGTCTCATCTACAAAATGTGTTGTTGTTGTTTTTTTTGTTTGTTAGTTTTTTGTTTTGTTTTTTATAATTTTAGGGAACTTTTATAGATTTTAGGGAGTCATTCGGGGTGGACATCCTGGGGGGGAGGGCGAAGCATTATTCAGCCTACTACAGTATATATTCAAATCTTTAACACATGATTAAGGTCCTTCATCATCTGGTCTCAAACTGCCTTTCACTTCTCTCTGATATTCTAATGGTACCCAGTGACTTTCACATCGTATGGCTACACATTGGAGTGTCAGTACATCATTCATTTTCAGTCTACATGTGATTTCTCATGCTCTTCTCTCTTCATAAAATGCCTTTTCTATGTATCTTGCACCTGGTAAAATACTAATAATTTTTTCCCCAAAATTCAGGCAGAATTTTTGAGATCTTCTGTGCTTCTAGAATGCACTCAAATTTGCATTATCATAGGATATATTATACTGTATAGTGATTAAACACATATTTGTCTACTTTTGTATACTGCTAACAATTTGAAATTTTAACATGTTTACTGTTGTTTTTATATTAAACACAGAATTTGGACAAAAAAAATGTTCATATTAACAAACCCACCTGCTAAAGCTTACTCAGAAGTCTAGAAGGTGATTATAGCTCTGAGGGTCACACTTTATTGATTTGTTGTTCTTTGTATCCGTTGGGGGGGTCTTAGTTGCAAAAAAACAAGTAAAAATCCCCTACAGCTGGTTTGCTGATACAGTGGTTATAATAAATGATATTAAATAACTCACAGAATCTCCCAAAAGGTAGAGAAATAGGCTTGTGGGTCATGTAGGCAAGAATAATGGTCAAATCATATCATTAGATGGCTCCTGTGGGGCCCAACAAGATGCTACCACTATATACAGACACCTAAACATCACTCACTGAAAATGGTACCACCAGGACCGTGGCAACTATTGCCTCTAAAAAACAGACACTTCCTATCCCCTTTGCTAGGAAGATATTGGAGGGACTGATGCTTCCAATGTGAGCATCTGACAGGCAGAACCAGGGGCACTGCCTATATGCCAGTTATATACTAGAGGAGGTTGGAACAGAATTTTCTGGATATATTTTTAGGTGAGTGAATTTTTTAGGTGAAACACCTCCAATTTGAAAGTATTCAGAAGTGTTCAGTAGTTAAGGAGTTTGGAAAATTTAACTATGCCTTTTAGAGCAATGATGTAGAACTAGATAAGTCCTTTGTAGGTGCCTTAGAAAGACAATTTGAAAAACAAAATTGTAGGTTATGAAATAATTACTTTTTTTTTTCATTTAGAGGGGCAAGCAAATATCTAAAGAGATGTTTATACTTTTTGTTTTGTATTCATTTTGATGCAATGGTCCAGTCAACTGGGTAATGCTAGGAGACGTACATTTAGCAGAAGTATGGGACAGTGACTCATTTGCATTAAAAGATGATAAAAGTTGTCTAGTGTGGTAATGGATAGTTCATTAGTTTGGTAATAGAATTCTACTCCATCCTCCCTTAGGTTACCAATCAAGATCCATCACTACACTTTAGACATGAAGAAACTCTCTTTTTGCCGAGGTTAATTGTTTAGTCCTGAATGAACTGAAAGAACTTCCTTTTTAAAAGACTAAAATGCAATGCAGAATAGGATTAAAACACTGGGCTTGGAATCAGGACATTCATCTTCTAATGCTGTGAGCTATTGACGAGCTATAAAAACATAGAGAGATAAAAAATACCTTGCCTCTAGATATGAATTTAAGGTGTAGATTAAATCTCTCATGCCCCTGTTAGATTTAATATTCTGTGAGTAATTAGAAAATTAACTTTCCGATAAGTGTGGACTGAGAAATAAAACATCTGATTCATGTATAGAATGTAAATTTCACATGATGTATTTTCTATTTCTGGCACTTGATAAAGCTGTTGCCTTTGTGTTTCTAGAGTATGAAGTTGTAGGTTACAAAGAAAGGTTTGGTTCTTTGCTCCAATTCTTCTGACCTTATGTAATAAAATTGTTTCTCCACTGATCAGTGATATCTTTTGTAAAGTGGGCATAACTGTATCGCTTTCCTTATGGCACAGGTTTCTGGTGAAAATCAAATAAATAATACAAAAGGAAGTAATTTAGAACCTAAAATTCTCCATTCCTAGAACGATCTTTATATTACTGTGCTTCAAACTCAAACACTGGCTTGATAATTTAAGAACTTATCCTGCAAAAAACAAAATATAAGGTTTACAGTTGTATGGGAAACATAGTACTTATTCTTTCTTTCTTTATTAATTATTGTATTCTTTTCCATTTTGCATACTTATATTGATATAGATAAGAGTAAAATAGAAAAAGAGAGATTCAGGCATAAGTTCACATATAAAAAATTATTATTTTTAGTTTTGTGAAATATTAGAAACCAAACTAATGCTCATCAATATAGGAATAGTTGACATGTATTAGTTGACATGTAATAGTTGATATATGTATTTTGAATATTATGTAGCAATTAAAAATAATTCATTAGAGTGACATTTGCTAATAAAATTATATACATTTTTGGTTTAGAATTCTATAATATATCACCTGTATTGTGTGCTCACCACTCAAAGTCAAGTTTCCTATCATCACCTTTACAGAATTGTAAATCTGAAACCTATATGACTTTATTAACTAATGTTGCCCCAATAAATTCAATAAAAAACTAATTTAAAAAAATTGAAACTATGTCAATCAATTTTATTTAAATGGAGTTGGGTCAAAAAAGAATCATCCTAATGATTGGGGTTTTTGTTGTCATTAGAAAGATGCAGAAAGAAACTTTCAAAGAAACAATGACCTTTTAAAAATGTGTGTAGATTAAGGGATTAAACAATGAAAGAAAGAATCATGAACACAGACAACACTATGATGATTGACAGAGAGAGGGGATATGTTAGGAGGTAGAAGAGAGCAACAGGACATAAATGGTGATAGAAGGAGACTAGACTTGGGGTGTTGGACACACAGTGCAATATGCAAATGTGTATTCTAGAATTGTATACCTACACCTATATAATTTTATTAACCAACTAGAGGGTGCCTGGCCTGCACCCTTATGCAATTCAGGACCTCTCAGGGTATGCTGACTGCCAGTTTATGCCCAATCCCTGCAGTCAGACCTCCAGGAGTCAGACATCCACTCCTAACAGCTCACCTTCCTGCCTGCTTGCCTTAACTGTTAGCCTGCCTCCCTGCTCAGTGCATGTCATAGCAACCAGTCATTCTGGTCATTCCATTATAATGATTGCTTAGGCTTTTAAATATATAGATGTCGGCCCAATAAATTCAATTAACAATGTATGTAGTTGTATGAGTACAAGAAGCACTTTGGGAAATGCCAGAGAGATAAGATAAAGTGGTAAAGGAGTCTGAGGCCCAATTTTAATGATACATGACTAAAATTTAGACAAAATGAAATGAGAGGCGATAGCCCTATCAGTAAAGGAAGGTTTTGATTGACAATAATAATAATAATATTAAGGATTATGAGTCTCTGGTCCAGATTGGAGGCAACGAGGTATATGATTGGAAGATGGGTGGTACAGATAACATTTTGTGGTAGTTCTAGGGGGTAAAAAACAGGATGGATTACTGGAAGCAGGTTTTAGCTTATAAAAGTCTCAATGTGGAAGTATTGAGTGGGTTAGATACCCCATTCTATGCATTGAAGTTTAGGTGAAACCTCCATATGCTGGAGTCAAAATGCTGCCTTCCAATATTAGCTCAAGTTTTTGCAATCTCTTCAGCATTTTAGGTTTCTTTAAGATTCTTTCTAGGTTAGTGGTTCAATAAATACAAGTAAATCTTTTGCACAATGCAGAGTTAAGCTTCAGATAGTAAGTTCATTTATTTTTAAAATGAGATCAGCTATCTAGTTGACTACCACATTTTGTAAATGTTTGAAAATGTTTATTAAGTAGAAAACTTTTCTGGTTCTTTAAATTTTCCACATTTAAAAATTGATAAACAATTATTAAATGTGAGACAGATGGTCATACCACATTATCAGTCATGTCTGATATGTAAAATAATATTTCATTTAGGAAATTTATATTAGTTATAAAATTAGAATGAAATTAATGTATAATCTTTACGAAATGAAATGATATGATCCATTTATGGCAGTGATTTAAAAGATATTACTTTAGTAATATGAAAATCTGTTTCAAATTTCAAATATGCTATATGTACTTATGTAAATTTGGGTAATAGTCCTTATTTCTTCAAAACTAATTTTTCTCACTAAAAGTGGTGACATTGAAAGAATGTTACAGTATTAAATGAGATGATGTGATTAACACACTTAAGAGTGCTTGCAAAGATCTTTAAAAATAATAAAAATATTATTATTATTATTATTATTATTATTATTATTATTATGTTTTCCTAAGAGGCTCATTTCACATACTAAGGGGCCCTAAAATTAATTTTAGGTAAAAGGGTAAGAATTATTTAACTTAAGGCACTGTGGCAAGACAAAGATCTTCATCTATATTTTTCAATGTTGTAACCTAGTGCCTAATTATCATTCAATAAAAGTATTTCTTAGTGTTGAATAGATAAAGTTCTACTTTGTCATTAATTTAATGATGCTAAAGATACTTTCTATGGTAAATATGTCTTAAGAAGATATATAACTCAATAGCCAAAACAGTTAGAAGAATCCATTTTCCAGCAGAGGAAATGTCCATATTAAATTTTAGATTAAACTCAAACATAACAAGTCAAGATAATAGTGGATACTTTTTGGTTTCCATAAATATTGTTTTGTACTCAGTCCTCAAATAGATGTATTGCATAGAAATGACTGAGTATTCCAGACAAAACGGAAACATTAAAAATATGGAATAATGTTTAAAATTGTTTTAGATTTTCTGCAATAAAAATCTCAGTAGAAAAACTTGATAGTTTTAGGTGTCACTTCAACAAAAATGCTTTTCTTCCTTGAACTATAGCTTTTTTTTATTATTAGATTACTTCCATATACATCTTATGTACCATAAACTCTAGGCTATGTTTCTGTAGGCACATGACAAGTTTCCTGAGAAACTATAAATTCCCTAGTACCTCAATACCACAAGCAGCAGGGGAGATGAGACCCTCTACCCTCCATTAATATATTGAGTATAGCTAACCATTAAACAACCATGGTTTTTCTTAATCACTAAGAATATGTTAAATTATTTTTACTATATCTTAGTAGGGAAATGTCAAAGTCACATCATTTTTTTGTTGTTGTTATTTGTTATTGTTGTTGTTGTTGTTCTTGTTTAATCCTTATTCAAGGATATTTTTCCTGCACCTGAACAAAGGCCCAGGCATGGGAAGAGCCTGCGACCAAGGTACATGCCCTTGATCAGAATTGGACCCAGGACACTTTGGTCTGCAGGCCGACGCTCTTTTCTCTGAGTCAAAAGGGCTAGGGCCAAAGTCATATCTTAATTAAAATGTATCTAAACCTCTTGTGGTTAAGCTGGTGAAATATGGGATGTTCAATAAATGAATTGCTGGAGATTGGGTACAGACCCCCAATGAATTATTGTACATTTTTCTCTTCACTATGTCATAACTCCTAAATATAATGTCTTTATCTGTTTTCTATACAAGGAGAATAATAGAGTTAGAGGCCTCTATGAGAATACTTATTGCTAGAATTCTATGACTTGTGCTGCATGTGATATTTAACCAAGAGTAAAAAGTACAGCTGTACACCTGAAACTATAATAATATAAAATAATATTAAATGTCAACTACAATTGAAAAATAAAAAAAAACTTAAAATGGAAGTAATTGGTTATGATTTCGCTCTTAACTTTCTCTATATATTTGAATGTTCTAATAATGATGGCTACATGTGGACAAACTGCAAGAAAGTCACATTTAATATATTCTAATATTGACAAAAGGACAATTAAAAGCCATTAAAATGACAAACATTGGACATGGCATTATTAACCTGAGCATAAACTGGAAAAAATCTATATTCTAGCAATTTAAAAATAATTTAAATGTGAAAAAAAAACCTCAGGCATTTAAAGCCATTCTGTTTCAAAGCCAATAAATTCCACTCATGGGCTAAAAAAAATTAAAGGGAATTGGTTATTTATTCTACAGCTAAATAAATCCTCCTAGATTCCTAGGCAAATAATAAACTCTGAGTTCTAATTTATTTAGAAGGAAATAAAAAACAAAGATTTGTTCTGTAAATGTCTGCTATAAGAGTGAAGGAATTGAGGCTCAGGGAGATTAAAAAATTGATTAAGGACACATCTAATTAGTAAAACACACACACACACAAACACACACATACACACACACAGAGATGGACTGACATCTGTATGACCTCAATTTCTATGTCTCTTGCCATTATAACATACTATACAGCAAGCTATTAATGCTTATGTTGTGAAATTTAAATCTTAAAAAAAATTACATTTTGAGATATTTGGTTGAGTTAAATATTGTATTATCATTATTAAGATTAGAAAATAATGCAAAACTAAAATTTTAAAACTAAAAATGTTCACAGTGGTGATTTATCTAACATCTTCATTTTGCACATAAAATACTAGAAGTAACCTTGTAGTTTTAATTCTGAAATACAGCAAAACAAAAATGCGTGTGCTTGAAAATCTTGAAGAAAAAGCAGGTTGAACACCTAGAATGGCATTTTAAGGCAACTAAGACAATACATCATTTCAATAATTATTTTTAATTAATTAAAAATAATTGAAATTTTGGATTATAGCCTATAACAATATAAAATATAAAACATACACAATATAAAATGTAAGTAAAATAATTACCAATAATATATAATATAACATATATAATCACAATATAGAAATAGAATGAATGAAAAATAAAGTACTTAGCATGTATGGATATATTACATATAGAACAATAATGTATACATCTACCCTAATAAAATAGAAAAATTCTAATTGCTGTACCTTTTGCTATGCCCTCAGCCAATCAGAGCAAGTATGCAAATTAACCCAACAAAGATGGCAGTTAATTTGCATATGCAAGCCCTGAGTGTCCTGAGTCACAGGAACATCCCTGGACCCAGGCTGCTCCTAGCCTGTGGGCCCATGTTTAGGCCCTGAGTAGCAGGAGTCCCAGAACACCCCTTAGCCACTCACAACCTATGAGTCCAAGCAGCTGGGGGTGGGGTGGGAACATCACTATGGTAACACGGGGACATTCACATCCCACCTGCAGCTGCTTACAAATGCTTCAGGCTGGCAGCTGTGCTTGGGCCCAGGAAGCCATCCCCTCTGGGCTCAGCCTGGGTTCTCAGCCACTGAGTCACACCAGCCAGGCAGATATGGAGGAGTCTTAAATGTTTCTTTTTTTATATATATATTTTATTAATGTTTTACATAGAGGAAGGGGAAGGGATAGAGAGCTAGAAACATCTATGAGAGAGAAATATCGATCAGCTGCCTTCTGCAAAGTCTCCCTGGGTATGTGCCCCCAACCAAGGTACATGGCCTTGAGTAGAATCGAACCTGGGATCCTTGAGTCTGCAGGCCATTGCTCCATCCACTGAACCAAACCAGTTAAGGCTGTCCAATATGTTAAAGAAAAAAACCCTATCTAATAAAAAGAGAATATGCAGGGAAGGGCAATTGGGGGTGACCGGGCTGCCAGGGGAGGGCAGTTAGGGATGATCAGGCCAGCAGGAGAGCAGTTAGGCATTGATCAGGCAGGCAGGGGAGTGGTTAGGAGGTGATCATGCTGACAGGCAGAAGCAGTTAGGGACAATCAGGCAGGTAGTTGGGAGCCAGCAATTCAGAGGGATGTCTGACTGCCTATTTAGGCTCAACAGTTGGACATCCCCAGAGGGATCCCAGATTCCCAGATTGGAGAGGGTGCAGGTTGGGCTAAGGGACACACACCACCCCCAGTGCACAAATTTCATGCACCAGGCCTCTAGTGTGTGTATATATGTGTGTGTGTGTGTGTGTGTGTGTGTGTGTGTGTGTATATATACAAAAAAATGGCAACAACCTAAAAGAAAATTGCCTATGGCATGTGGCCAAACATAAAATAAACCACTGGAAACTTTTTCCTTGCTTAACTCACTCCTATGTTTGAGAAAAATTTGTGTCACTATCTTTTCTGATTATTTTGCTCTTTTTATGTTTTCTTTCTCGTGGCTAATCTGTACCTTATTTTATTAGTCACATATCCTCTTCCCAGCTGGCATCTGTCAAGGTATGTGGAGACTTTGTTTTTCACATATTTTAATCCTTTTTATTAGTATTGAGATTCTTTGCCACTCAAAACCATACTGTAGAGTTTATAATTTCATAGAACCTGTATTTCAGGCAGTAACATTACTTTGCTGTAAGAGAGTAGGAATACAATGTGTTCAGCCTCAAGTAGGAAGCAAAATTACAACAATTCAGTGTCCTCTTTTTATCCAACAACTTGCACACGATCAGAGTAGAGATTCTGTGCAGGAGAAAACAAAGAAAGAACTTTTTTTGTTTGCCATTGTTCTCTTGGAATGACATTCTTTTCGCCCATTCCTACTGGATTGCGGTACATTGTTAAGCACACTCATTTGAACGACTCCTCAGGACCTCTGCGTGAGTGTTTTATTGTTCTTCTTCCACATAAAATAGAAAAATGTTGTACGTATCAGCCATATTTCAAATGTGGACATTATGTACATTTGGTTATGGGCTTTAACCAAATAATTGTATAACAATCACCAAAAAGAAAGTAAAACATTTCCTAGAAAACAATGGCCATAAAATCTATGAAATAATGAAAAAATACAGTTATCTAAGTGCAAGGGGCTGAATGATTGTGTACCTCTGAAATTGATATTTTAAAATCCTAATCCCTAAGTGTATGTGTTAGGAGGTAGGACCATTGGGTCATGGTGAGTGAGAGTGAAGCCCACATGAATGGGATTAAGCCTTTAATCCCATAAAAGGGATCCCCATAATCTACACATGTCCCTTCTGCCATGTAAGGACACAGTGAGAAGTCAGGACTCTGCAATCAAAATGTTGACTCTCACCAGAACCTAGCAATGCTGGTCCATAATATCAGAATTCCAGCCTCAGAATTTTGAGAAATTAATTTATGATGTTGATAAGCCACTCAGTTTATGATATTTTTCTTCTAGCATCCTGAGCTGACTAAGGTACTAAAGGAACAAAAATGGAGTGAGCTATTGAGTAAACAGAATGTGGGTTTGAAATAAATTCATATTGGCTTAAGTCTATTTGAGTATCAACCTTTTACATTTTTCCAACACTTTAGGTCCTTCATTCAACTGATATTCAACTAATAGCTTCTCTTTTAATTGAGAAAAGCATTTGATTCTATATAAAATAAGATTCATTATATGTTTGGTAATGTGATATTCACTTTTGCATCTTTTTAGGAAAAAAAAGTATGGCATTTCCTAAGATAATATCATCACCAAATGAATGAAAATTAAGTGAATAGATTTTGGGTGGCATTTAAATCACTGTGAACATTTTTTTTAAAACACTGCCAACAGTGGCTATAATTCTATTGTATTACTGTCTTCATAGTTTTGCCTTTTCCAAACTATCATGTGGTTGGGATGAAACAGCGTATAGCTTTGTCATATTGAATTTTTTTTTTCTCATTTACAAATATGCCTTTAAATGTGGTTTTAATTGAATATTTTATATGATATATTTTCTCTACTTTCTTAGCCTATCAATTACACTTTTTCTTTCTCTTTTTATAGTGGTTCTCAAAGAGCTTATTATATACCTTTAAAACTAGTCCAAGAACACTTCTAAATATCTTATATTGCTTCACAGGTAGTGCAAGTACCTAATAATGAAAAATATTCTTAATTTCTACTTCCCTTCCCTGGTGTCATCACTGTCATTCATTTCACTCACTAGCTATAATTATCAAATATGTTGTTGCCATTATTATTTTAAACAAATTTTCATCTGTTACATCAATTAAAAATAAAGTATATTATTACTTATTCCTTCTCTAATGCTCTTGCTTTCATTATAGCAATATGAATTCCTGCACCTTAATCTCATCATTTAATTTTCAGAATTATATTTCTACTATTAGTTTATTGGGGCTACCATAACAAAACACCACAAATAGGGGGGATTAGAGAACACATATTTATTGTTTCATGTTTGGAGGCTGCAAATCAGATACCATGTGTTGGCGAGTACTTCTCCCTCTGATATCTGTAGGGACAGAACCATGTTTGCCTCCTCTGGGAGACCTAGATGCCCCTTAGTTTATGACAGCATAACTCTAAGCTCTCTATCCACTTTCACATGCTGTTTTCTGTTTCTTTGCAACATCTTCCATTGATGTGTGTCTCTGCCTCCATATTTCTTGTTTTTATAAGAACTTTATGCAGAAACCAGTTTGGTTCAGCGGTAGAGTGTCGGTCTGCTGACTGAAAGGTCCTGGGTTCGATTCCGGTCAAGGGCATGTATGCAGGCACATCCCCAGTGGGGGGTGTGCAGGAGACAGTTGGTCGATGTTTCTCTCTCATTGACGTTTCTAGCTCTCTAGCTCTCTCCCTTCCTCTCTGTAAAAAAATCAATAAAATATATTTAAAAAAAAAAAAAGAACTTCAGACTCATTGTATTAGGCTCACCCTAATGACCTCACACTAACTTGATTGCCTCTGAAATGATTGTATTTCAAAGTCAGTTTACTTTCTGGGTAAGAGGTACTATGGATTAATATTTCAACATGCCTTTTATAGGGAGAAGGATAGAATTCAGCCCATAACATTTAGTAACTCTCTCTATGCTTTCTCAAACTCTGTTAAGCATAAATAAAAGGTATTTTATTCATTTTTTATTATTTACCACCACTACATAAAACTATACATAATTAAATTATGAGATGGAAAGCTTGCTCAGAGCTATGGTTGTTGTACATAGGAAAATGTGTTATAAAATATCAGCTTAGAAAGAAGTTTTCTTTTTCTATAATGCTGAGGTTCATAAAATTTCAGTTGAACTAACAATCTTGGCTATTTCAACTGGCAGTGAAATCTCAATTCTTTCCTAAAGCAAGTACATAATGTGAGAGTCAGTGAATACTTGATAATGAGGAACTGCAAGAAAAATGTAGTTCCAAAATACATTTTTTTTTCTTTTCATTATCTGTGAAACTTCACTTATTTCACAGTTCAGTTCAAAATCCTATAGCTTAGATTTCACATTCATGATCATTGATCTGTTTGTAGCCTGGGATGCCAGCATCCTCTTTAGAATCATTAATTTAAGAATATCAATATTTCAGGGGAGAAAGGCTTATTTCTCTTTTATCTTTATGCCCTATCTTTTAATAGACTAGAATGTAATAATGAGCAATTGCAAGTTATTAAAAGTAGGATAGTTCCAATTAAATAAAGAACTTATTATAATCATATAATGATATTGAACATATGTATAAAATATCTGTGTATTACTATATATGAAATGTAAAAAGGAGGTTCATTTAGTTTAAATTTAAAGACAGCTTGGTGCTCCTTTCATCTATTCATTTTATATTCTACTATAATTCTATCATTAAACATGAAATTTATCATCCAGTCTCACTAAAACTATAGTTTAATTATCTAGGTAAATGTTCAAAAATTATTTTTTAAATATTTTATTCAGTGGTTAACATCTTATATCTGTAAACCAATAATAACTACTACAAAAGTGTGTTATCCCATCTACTAAAATAAGCCTCTCATCCTAGCTGGTTTGGCTCAGTGGATAGAGCATTGGCCTGCGGACTGAAGGTTCCAAGGTTAGATTCTGGTCAAGGGCACATGCCTGAGTTGCAAGCTCAATCCCCTGCAGGAGGCAGCTGATCAATGATTCTCATCATTGATGTTTCTGTCTCTTTCAAATTCTCCTTTCCTCTCTGAAATAGATAAAAATATATTTAAAAATAAATAAATAAAATAAAATATGTCTATCTTTCTAAAAGTAAGACTATTGCTATATTATAAATTACTAGAGGCCTGGTGCATGAAATACATGCACTTAGGGGGTTCCCTCAGCCTGGCCTGTGCCCTCTTGCAGTCCAGGAGCCTCATGATCAATCACCCCACAGAGATAGGCAACGCTCACCTGCCACAGCCTGCTGGTTAGTGGCCTGGGACTGCCTCTTTGGGGCAATCACAGTCACAATCGATCGCCCCACAGAGGGTGGCCTCCCTCTTTGGGGCAATTGCGGACACCCCTCCTCCCCCCAAGATCAATTGCCCTACCAGCCAGTGGCCTGGGCTCCCCTCTACAAGGCCATTGTGGGGTAATGGCGGTGGCCCCAACCAATTGCATGGCACCTCCTTGGCTGGCCTGGCGCCAGTGCAAGTCATAGTGTGGTTGATCAGATGGTTGTTCTGCTGTTCAGCCATTCAGTTGATTGGCTAAAATAAAAAAAAAAATATATAAAAGCTATAATTTTCTATTAAGCAATATATGACAGTGTTATATAGCATCATTTAAAAGTTGTCACTTATGGGTTATTTATTAAGAATAGTTTTGGTCAATATAATATTCAGTGAAATAAAGAAGTTGTATGGTAATGACAGTCATGAAATAAAATTATAGAAACACTTTGGAATATGATTTCTTATTTTTTCATGACTTCTGTAAAATAAAATTCCATAACAAATTTCACATATATATTGTGACTTTATACTAGGTAAAATACATATCTTTCCATCATAGGGTAATGCTAGAAACTTCTTCTGATGTTTAAATGACACAATATAGGCCCCTCTCAAAATTGCATATATTTTAGATAAAACTTTCACATATATAATAAGTGTGATTTGCCTTATAACTAACAATGTACAAAGAAACTGAGTTTTTTTGATGTTTCATTTTAAATTAAATTATTTTTTATCTCTCCTCATTGTGAAGTTGGGTGATTCTGTGAAGGCCATAGATTTGTTATAATCTATCATTCATAATTTTTAAAAATGTGTCAAAGTTATTCTTTGAAAACTTTCAAAGATACCTCAATCTTGTACACCTGTATGGCAGATTTTGAAGCCACTCTGCATAAATAGAAGGTGCCACTACCCAAAATATGGTTTGTATATTGAGACTGATGATTCCATATACACATTAGAATATTATGAAAATATTTATTTCTCATATAACGGAGCTTTCTGAAGAGAAAGGTGCAGCTTCCCAGCAGAGTCAAACATCTTGAGAAACAAGGGGAAATGCAGTCATTAGCTGTTGGGGCCACACATGTGCTTTTTGTCCCACAAATTCCAATGGAGGGAGAACTCAGGCCTTTGAACAAGATTTTGGGCAAAAAGCAGGAGATGGAGTGTTTAGGCTTAAAAATGTCTACAGTCAAACATTTTTTAAAAATGGATCCAGAGTCTCTATTTCAGAAGACTAAGTTGAAAAATTGCATTTTATTGGAAGATTGGCAGAAACTCTGAGAGACTGAATTTCTTAGTCTAGAGCCGCAATTTTCAACTTCTTTCATTTCATGGTACACATATACTAATTATTAAAATTATGTAGCATGCCAAAAATATATTAAATTTTTTAAAAGAAAATAGGTGTAATTTTGATTCATTCAGATTGGATGGCTATTGCTGTGCTGGCTGTTGTCATTTTTTTTGTTGTTTTTGTTTGTTTGTTCGTTTGTTTGTTTTTTTAATTTGACAGTCTAAGGGAAAAGAGGTCAGTGCCCCTGACTAAATACTCAGGGACTGCATGTTTTAAAAAGTTCTTGTTGCACACCAATGTGCCATGGCACACTGGTTGAAAATTGTTGATCTAGGCAACTCCTTTCTTCCAAAGTCATGGTTGTGATTGGGAAAAAGTAGAGTGAGCTTGTGGTGGAGATGTCTATGCAGATGCACATGAGAATCTTCAAACTAAAGCTTTTTCTGGACCTTCTGGGTTTGCAGAAGTGGCTTCCTCTGTTTTGTTTAAAAAAAATTAAAAAGCAATGAACCCTATAATTGAAGGGAAGCTTCAAATAAGGCAAATGCCTTACAATAGTTGTTTTCCTAATTATCTCCACTTTGTCTCACAGCATAAAAGCAGTAACTAAGTCAGATTTCAGCATTAACTGACTGGGAAAAAGCTGGATCTGCTAAAAGAGGAATTTTGCACCAAAGAAGCTGTAGGATTAGCTAACATGTACTTGGGTGATGTGGCTAAGACTGCATGAGAATCCTTAAATGCTGGATCAAAGATGAGCAGAATATAAAGCTGCATAAAGGAGATTTAGATGCACTGCTTCATCCTTAGGATGCAACATTTTGGCAAGGATCCCTGGATCTTGTTTTAACACCCTAATGAGCTGACTCTTGGAAGATTGGTAAAAGTGATGGTCCACATTAGATGCAGTATAGATGCCAGATCTGTTACAGCAGGATTTGGAGGTAAATATCCAAAAGCTTCCAAAAATGGGAATTTCTAAATGAATCTACCATAGAGCTCTGGAAAACTGACTGGCTGACTATATTTATTCAAAGTTGTGGACAAGGATATATCAACTTCAGTGCTGCTGACATTTGCCGTTGCTCATTCTTCTTTGTGGAAGTGGAGAACTATTCTGTGCGTTGTAGAATATTTAGCAGCATCTCTGCCACCTTCATCACAGCTAGAGGTTGAAGGGGAGATAAAGACTTCCACAGATGAAGAAAAGCTGTGGGAGTTATAGATAATAGATCTACCTTGCAAGAAATCTTGAAGTTGGAGTTCAAGTTGAAGTAAAAGGACATGTGTAAAACTGACTATAAGGTAGAACCATAATCAAATTAAGAATAATTCTCTAAGGGTGGTGCATACAAAAAACTCATAGAAGCAGAGAGCAGCATGCTGATTACTAGGGTAAGGAAGAGGGGTAAATGGGAGTTTTGGGTCAAAGTGTTCAAAATGATACAGTTACAAAGGATGAATAATTTAAGATACAAGCATGATGACTTCAGATAATACTGCTCTATTAAATTATGGAAGTACTAGTGGCCAGGAGCATGAAATTCATGCAGGGATGGGGTGTCCCTCAGCCCAGCCTGCATCCTCTCCAATCTTGGATGACTCAGGGGATGTCTGACTGCCGGCAGTCGGACATCCCTCTCACAATCTGGGACCACTGGCTCCTTACTGCCCCCCCCTTACCAGCCTTATCAACCCCAACTGCCCCCTCCACCAGCCTTCTCCTCCCAATTGCCACCCCCTGCCGACCTGCTCACCCTCAACTTCCTTCCCTCACCAGCCTTATCACCCCTGTCTGCCCTCCCCTGCTGATCTAATCGCCCCTAACACAGTCTAATTAGCATATTACCCTTTTATTAGTATAGATGTTAAGTGAGTATGATTTCAGATGCACTAATCAAACACTGAGGAGATGATATGCCTGACTATAGTAACCATTTCATTGTGTGTATGCATAACAAATCATCATGTTGTACAATTTTGTATAATATATATATAGAAATATCCTAGCTGGTTTGGCTCAGTGGATAGAGCATCGGCCTGCAGACTGAAGGGTTCAGGGTATGATTCTGGTCAAAAGAACATGCCCAGGTTGTGAGCTCAATCCCCAGTCAGGGGCGTGCAGGAGGCAGCTGATCAATGATTCTTTCACCATTGATATTTCCATTTCTCTCTCCCTTTCTCTTCCTCTCTGAAATCAATAAAATATAGTTTAAAAATAAAATAAAAAATATATAGATACTATGAGCAATTAGAATCCTAGAGAAGTTCTACCCTGATGGAGTAAACTTATTGTTAGATGCCAGTGTACCTGAGCAAAGCTACTTGTAAACTATTGCAGATGGCTGTTGGTGCCCCACCTCCATTATTTCCTCTTGGCTCACCCCCAGCCTCTCTGTTGCTGAGTACCAATTACTAACAGCTCATAGCTTCATTCCTCTTTGAAAAATGTGTCTGGTCTAGAACCATCTACCTAAAGGATATTTGTGAGATTTGGCACCATGACCACCCCAACCCCAAAGTGGTCTGGATCAGTGATCCACTGATAAAAGAGTGCAATAGCCTGGCCCCCTTTCCTCAAAGAAGAAACAACTTTGGAGACATTTGTGCTCTAGATATTCCTGCTGCATGGAGATGTGGCTACACACTTTTCTACCCTGATTTCTTCACTCCCTTTTAGGCTCCTCCAGACTCCATCTCTGATGCTTGTAAAAAACCCCTTTAAGACAATGTATCCATTTTGGTCATTGTATCAGAGCTAAAATTTATGTTCTTTAAAACTCTGACCACCTGTTCTAAAATGACAAACTAGTGTAGTGTCGGAATAAACTCCTTTGGCTAAAGATTGATCTCCTAATGGATCTAGAAAATGAAAAACAAAACAAAAACAAAAAAAACAAACAAACAAACAAAAAAACTAAGAGATGTTGAGCAAGAGCAGAGAGTCAAGGTTATGAGTAAAGCTTGAGTTGGCCATTTGAAATGTTATTGCTATTCCAGTCATATGTTCATATGTCAGGGCTCAGAACACTGAAGAAGGTCAATTTCCTGGCATACACATTGAGATGAAAAGCTCTGTCATGCTTAGCTGACTATCTCCAGTTCATTACTTCTACAGCAGAAATTAGATGGACTTTGAGCAACATAAATAAACTTGATGAAATATCTAACAAATATTCCAGTAAGTTTGAATTGATAATATAATTAAATGGATCAGTAATATAACACAAATGACTATACTTGAGAGATATAAATGGTCATAGCACACTATCTAAGTGTATGGCGGCATAGATACACATTAGAACATCCTTTGGAGCTTTTGGAAAATACCTTGACAAATTAAATAAAATATTCCATTTCTTCAACCTTAGGTGATTGTAATTGCTGGTTCTCCTAACCTAATCCATAAACTTCATTTTACAAATATAGAAACAAAGGTACAATACTGATAGGGACATATGAGGGAAAGATAGCAATTTGGGTATAGAAATAGTGCTATAACTCTACTTGTAAAAGGCAATCCAGTGACTATAAGAATATGTGATAGAGTGATATATATATATATATATATATATATATATATATATGATATATATATATATCAATGTGATATATATATGTATGTATAAGTGCACTGTGTGTACAGTATATTTTATAATATATTCTATCATAATACATAAGCTCCATTAAGAAATGACTTTATGCAAACAAATATCTAAGGCTTTCATGATGTAAAGCAGTGATTTTCAACTGGTGTGCCACAAGAATTTTTAAAACATTCAGCACTTGGCTATTTAGTCAGGGACTTTCTGCACAGTTGCTGTAGTACAGGATGTGGAAGGCAAATACATGTGTGCAGTAAACCAGATTCAGGGCCAACAGTGCCCCAACAACAATATAACCCACAGCCAAAGGTGGAATCACACACTCTTGTGGCTCCCTCATCTCTGGATTTGGGGTGTATCATCCAAGAACTGCTGCTGTCAAAGCACTGCAGCTCAGCAGCTTCTGTTTTGAGCATCTGACCCCCGGTGGTCAGTGCGGGTCATAGTGACCAGTTGGATGGTTGGACACTTAGCATATTAGCCTTTTATATATATATATATATATATATATATATATATATATATATATATATATATATATATATATATATATAATAGTTTTAGAATTATTGAAGCTATTAAGAAAAGATTTGTAGATTGAGAGCATTCCACAGACATTATACATGTAGCAAAATACTTAACTCCCACATTCTAAAAAGAGGACGATTGAGCTACTGAAATTGTATTAATTCAAATTGATAATCCTATTCAGTTTTTAAAAATAATCCTTCACACATTTGTTGAATACAATGAATGCAATGAGATTGATTTATAATAACTGAATTAGTGTCTCCTTGGCAAATTCTTAGCAAATTCTTACCTTTGTGATCATAAAATTAAATTGATCAACTTTATCAACTATTTAATCCATCCTAAATATGTCATGAAAAGAGAACTTGAAAATATTTTTAATATAAAGGTCTAGAGTAATGATACTGTTTTATGAAATGGGCTTTTTAAAAAAATGACTCCTACAATCTTTTAAACAATCTGATTTTTTTTTTTAATCACAGGGAGGTTGGAAGTACATAAAAAAATAAAAATTAAAAATATTAAAGAAAAAAACCCACAATGAGGTCTCTAAGGCCTTGTAAAAATATGTATCTGGCCCCTCTAGTGAAGACCTCCAAATGCTTGCCTAGCTTAGCTACTCTTTCTGATGGGTTTGTTTACACTTGCTAGAGAACAGCCACCACCTATGGTGCTAAATCCAGCCTTGAGATACAGACTGGCAGCTCCCTTTGTCTGTCTGTACTTGTGAGAGCAGAACTTGCCCTGCAGTGATTCGCAGGGGTGGGGGAGCTCAAAAGCAATCTTCAAAGAGTGAAAGTGGCCATGAAGGGAAGGCTCTGGAGAAGAAACAGTGAAAGGGATTAAGTGGAATGAAAAGGGATTTTGCGCAGCAGAATTGTGGGATCTGTTGCTTACACTTGTTAAACAGTAAGAACATCACCACCCCCTGGAGTTCCTAAATAGCATCCTTAACTATGAAGTCGGATATCACAGTCATTCCTTGGGCGAAGTAGTATTGGCTTAAAAGCTGTCAGTCAATAGAAGATACTGTTGAAGTACTGTCAATGTCTGACACTGAGGTTTTTTTTTTCATTGCGAGAGAAAACTACCAGCCTTGTCCACAGTTTTGACTAAAATCTCATCCAGTGTGAAGTGCCATAAGGAAGAAAGAGAACTAAGGAGCCTATTGATGCCACCATTCTCTCTGTGTCTTTCATGTATCATTAAGAAAGGGACTCAAATATGTTCACACCTATCAAATGTCTGGCAAAGAGAGTAGGTCTTACAGAAACCACATTCATAGCATCATTTAGAAAAGTGGGGTGTTTTTTTTGGGGGGGGATTTGAAATGCCTTTTCAAAAGCAACATATGTCATTTTGTTTAGTAATTTAAACCAACCATTTTATGGAATGTTTCCCAAGTCATTTATTTGTTATGTGACATAGTAGGAAATATATTCCATGTCTTCTAGTTTAAAAAAGTAATTTCTTAAATATATCATCCCTTATTACTCAGACAATTATGTGACTGTATCTTGCTATACAAACTTATACATGAGGAAACTATCAATAAATATTTGAGAGTTTAAGTATTAGCTGCCTCCTGCATGCCCCACACTGGGGATTGAGCCCACAGCCCAGCCATGTGCAGGAATTGAATTGCAACCTCCTAGTTCACAGGTTGAAGCTCAACCACTGAGCCACACTGGCCAGGCTAAGCAATTTGTACACTGAGTGGCCAGATTATTATGATCTCTGAATGTATATGTATGTGTGTATATATATATATATGTCTGGTGCTTGAATTCGTGCATGGGTAGGGGGGTCTGGCCAGCCTGTCCAGGGGTAGGGAACATGGACGATTGGTCAGCCTGCCTGCTGGTTGAATTCCTGGTTCAGGGGACAATTTGCATATTAGCCTTTTATTATTCAGGATATACACTGAGTGGCCAGATTATTATGGGTTCAGAGATCATAATAATCTGGTCACTCAGCCGAGACCGGTTTGGCTCAATGGATAGAGCATCGGCTTGGGGACTGAAGGGTCCCGGGTTCGATTCCGGTCAAGGGCATGTACCTTGGTTGTGGGCATATCCCCAGTAGGGGGTGTGCAAGAGGCAGCTGATCGATGACTCTCTCTCATCGACGTTTCTAGTTCTCTATCTCTCTCCCTTCCTCTCTGTACAAAATCAATAAAATATATTTTAAAAAAAATAATCTGGTCACTCACTATATAAGCTATTGACAGCAAACCCCAGATTTAAATCTAAGTCTCTAATATCAAATTTCATGCATTTCACTGCCATGCATTGTTATATAGAAGAATGGAGTTAAAGTACCATCATGGAAAGATATCCTCACACTCTTTATATAAAAATAAAAATATTATACTCATTTGTAAAGATTTTGGTATTGGATCTGGAATTACATCAGAGCTCTTCTGCATCCAAAAGAACCCATGAGAATTACTTAATTGTGCTGAACCTTGATTGTTTTGTGTGATATTGTAATCAGTATGTAACCACAGACCCTTTCCCAAGAATGCCTAGTAAAGTTGTAATATTTTTAAAATTACTGCCCGACTGGTGTGACTCAGTAGTTGAGCCAGGAACTATGAACTAGGAGGTCATGGCTCGACTCTTGGTCAGGGCATATGCCCAAGTTCCAGGTTTGATCCCCAGTAGGGGACATGCAGGAGGAGGTCAATCAATGATTATCTTTCATCATTGAAGTTTCTATCTCTCTCCCTCTCTGCATCTCCCTTTCCCTCTGAAATCAATAGAATATATTTTAAAAAATAAAATAATTCAATAACTCTGAATAACATTAGGCCTAGGGAATTGTATCAATCTCCCTCAAAATCAGATAATTTTCTTTTTTATGTCCCAGTAGCCATCTATTTACACAGAGCCAGAGCTGTTCAATTATGTCTGTGTCAGACAAGCAAAGTGTGTCTGTGTTTGCACATGTGTGCATTTGTAAGGTGAGAAGATTGAGGACAAGCTAGATACAGAAAGACAAATGCCGCATGATCCAACTTATTTGTGGAATGTAAAACAAAGTCATAGAACCAAAGAGTAGAATGGTAGCTGTCAGAGTTAAAGGGTGGGAAGGAGAAAATGATAAGTTGGCCAGGGGTACAGTTTCAGGTATACAAGGTGAATGAGTTCTGAGGCTCTCATGAACAGCATGGTGATGAGAATTAATAATACTGTGCTGAGTTGTTGAAATTTGATGAGAGTAGATAGCTACCTAGTTGTCTCTTTCACATATTTAGAGCTAACTGACCCCTCTCAATTTATTTTCACCTTGTTTTCTACCATGTAGATCCACATTTTCTTATTGTTACCTCTGTCAAAATCAATGATGCTTTCAGTGATGCTTTTCATGTATCATTTTTTTTACATTTTCATAGATCTTTTATGCCTTTTGTAAACCCCTTTAAAATGTGAATACACATGTAATTGCTTTGTTTTGTGTTGCAAACATATCAATAAAAATGTGAAATTAACTTTAAAAACTCTACATTTCAAACTTCAGTTTCACAGAACACATTTTTTCCTCTTAGATGGAGCAATAAGCACCATGGGCCAATTGCTTAGTGGTGAGTACATTCCTTTCAAACTGTGCTCAGCATTTTAGGGGAAGTATAGGTCCTTTCAGCTTCTGTTGTGGAACATATCCTTAAGTAGAGACTGCCTGGGCTGCTCAGACTGACATAGTCGCCTTCACTCGTTATCAGTCAGAATTTTCTTTTGGCTATCCAAATGGCTTTACAGGCCTTACTAGATGCCCAGTGCATGAAAAGTCATGCAAGAATGGGCTTCCCTTCCCCTGGCAGTGGCACCGCCTTTGCTCTGGAACCTGAGCTGCCGTTCTGCCTTCACTCCTTCCCTGAGCTGTCTTCTACCTTCCCACACTTCCCAGAGGCCAGGAACAGCTGGGGCAGAGTGGAAAGCCTGTGTTCCACCCCACGCCAGCTGCTCAGTGCTGGTATATGCAAATTAACCCACCATCTTTGTTGGGTTAATTTGCATACCCAGTTCTAATTGGCTGGTGGGTGTCATGAAGGTACGTTCAATTTGGATCTTTCTCCCTCTTTTTTTTTTAAATATACTTTATTAATTTTTTTACAGAGAGCAAGAGAGAGGAGCAGAGAGCCAGAAACATCTATGAAAGAGAAACATCGATAAGCTGCCTTCCGCACACCCCCTACTGGGGATGCAACCGCAACTAAAGCACATGCCCCTGAGCAGAACCCAACCCGGGATCCCCAAGTCCGCAGGCCAATGCTTCATCCACTGAGGCAAACTGGTCTCAGCTAGATCTTTCTCTTTTATTAGTGTAGATAGTGTTCAATGCATCTACATAGGAATAACGATTATTTCATGCAACACTTTTATTTAAAACAAATTTTTATGGGGTTTCATTTATTTTCATTCCTGTTGGAGAAGTGCCTGACACCCTGGCAGATTTATTAAGGCAACTTGTGCAGTGTTATCCTTTACATGAATCTTAACTTTTCTATCTCAGGTTAGACTGTTTTCTTCATAGTTGAGGTCATTTACCTGCAATGTCTGACTATTTCATTTGTTATTAAAGTTTCCTCAGTGAATCAGTAATTCAATTATGAATAGTTCCAGAGTAAGCCGCACTCCATATAGGCTCTTCTCTCTTTTCTATATGATCCATAATGCAAGGTTGCCAAATTTGTACATGGATTTTTATTTTAAATCCATGTTTCTAACTTTGTAGCAGTGTTTGATGTCTTCATGTACCTCATTTGAGATTACAGAAATTTATCAGTGTTTTCTTGCAAAGATAGTATGCAGTTATGGGCAATTGATACTTATTAGTGAGTTGGTGAAGAAAGACCCTGAGGGAAATATTCTTTTTGATTACTTTTTCTGTGGAAAGAAAAAAGAAAATAACAAAACAATTTCAGGTGAAACATGGTATCCTTGAAAAGGAGTGAAGGTGAAACTTCTGCAAAAGAGTCTGGGCCAAGAAACTGCAGTAACAACTACCTTATTTATTCAGAGAACATATATTGGGCTCCTACTGTGCTAAAGGCAATTCAATTATGTGAGGTACAAAGATAACAAAAACAAATTGTTTCATTACTCTCTATTAGCTCACAATTTAATGAGTGTGATAAATAAGTGACCAATTAATTTTTTAAATGTAATTGTGAGAAATGATTCGATACAAGTGGGGAAAGACTAACTATATATTTAGATAGAGAGGAAGATAGTGAGGTAGATATTGAATATGCTTTATTGATTTATCTAGAAAATAAATGATTCAGGCATGCCCACTTAATTTGGCAACATAAGAACAACTTAAAATAAATTTAAAAGAACTGATTAAAGAAGGATGCAATATAGCAAAATTTGCAATTTTTTTGAGTGACACATATCCTCATTGTGAAATTGAAGACAGTTTTAGAAAAATAGGATTTAAAGGATAAGTTAAATTTTTTAAAGAGTAGAGTAAATCTAAGTTTCACTTTGACTTGGCACAAATTAATCTGATGAAGATATGTTGATAATGTAGTTATGTCTCCAGTTTCAGGAGGGGAGACCTCACTATAATGGAATAGATAGTATTGAAAAGAAAAGTTTTATGGAAAAGGTAGAACTGGAGTTCAACTTTGAAATCAGTTTAATATTCAAATACATAATGAAAAGGGAAACAACTTAAAGATTGGGAGAATGAATTTCGACAGCTGGAGATAAAATAATCCTTGAATATATCTATTCTTAACATTTTATTTATTTATTTATTTATTTTTTAAATATATCTTATTGATTTTGTACAGAGAGGAAGGGAGAGAGATAGAGAGTTAGAAACATCGATGAGAGAGTCATCAATCAGCTGCCTCTTGCACACCTCCTACTGGGGATATGCCCGCGACCAAGGTACATGCCCTTGACCGGAATCGAACCCGGGACCCTTCAGTCCCCAAGCCGACGCTCTATCCATTGAGCCAAACCAGTTTCGGCTATTCTTAACATTTTAAATGCTCCTTTGATGGTGACTAATATTTGTCTTTGTGGTTTCTTACCCCACAAAACCACAGAGATTCTAGAAAAGTTCTATAATTGCCACTAATTTCTCCTGCTCTGATAAACGTGTTAAATTTCTACACTACTGCTGAAACCCACTTTGAGAAACTGAAAACAATTCTGTTTTCATCAACATTGAATTACAGATATAAAATATTGTATGGGAATTATAATTTGATAAATGGGAACATTCTGTGTCCCATATTGAGTGCAGATGGTTCCAGTGTCTTTAATACATGTATCCATTTGGCATTAGCACATTTGTGTATCACAGTCTCTTTCTCATTTAGGCTTAATGATGGATAAGGTCCAAATAATACAAGATGTTCCTCAACATGTTAAACTTCTGGTGAGTAAGTGAGCAGACAATGAGCTCTCTTTTACTCAGTATACCTCACATTCTCAGCATATTTGTTCAAGGACAATCTGAACTTTTCACTTCTGGAAAAAAAATAAAAAATATATATATTTTTTAAATGTACAATTGCTTTCCTCCAAAAGAGGGATGCATACTTTATCTGAACTATAAATTTTGCAGTGCTTCTAACATGTCAGATTATTTTCTGTAGGCTGCAGCTAAATGTTGAACTTGGGGCTACTATCAGTGAGGTTTAGAATTTGGGGAACTGTCAGTTTACAGAGGTGTCTACAGTTAAATTAGGGAAGAGAGGTCAACCTACATTCTTTATTCATTCTAGCTATCAAACATCTCCTCTTTTTCTCTTTTACTTTTGTTTCATCTTTGATTTTTTTATTGCTTCACTTCATATTTTATCCAAATTAACTCAATTTCTCTTTGATATTTCAATAGACAAGCCCTATCATGGATGGTAGTAACCCAGTTGACAAGCTTGCCAGCAAATGCCTCTATTAAGTAAGATATCTCTTACCTCTTTTTATAAAATGTGTGGAAGCACTGTGAGAACCTAAATTATGAGAAACTTTTTTTTTAATTTTTTAGAACTTTTATATGAATGAATATATAATAAAAGGCTATTATGCAAATCAACCAAATGGCTGGTAGCTATGCAAATCAACCAGAATGACTGGTAGCTATGACACACACTAACCACCAGGGGGCAGATGTTCAATGCAGTCAGTGTGCTCCCACGGTGGGGGGGGGTGGGGGGGGGGGGGGGACTGGAGGGGTGTGTGCCACTCAGCCAGAAGCAGGGCTCATTGCTGGCGACCACAGCAGTGGTGGTAGGGGCCTCTTCAGCCTCCATGGCAGTTGAACATCCCCCAAGGACTCCCAGGCTACAAAATGGAGCAGACTGTACTGAAGGACCCCTCGAATTTCATGCATTGGATCTTTAGTTGGTTAGTAAAACTATATATAGGCTTCAAATATACAGGACAATAAAACATCATCAGCATCTGCATCATGCACTCACCACTCAAAGTCTCTTTCTGTCATCACTTATCCCCATTTACCCACTTTGACTCCCATCTCCCTTTTCCTCTGGCTATCATAATGATAATGAACTTGTAATATTTGTGAGATTCTTTGGAAAATATCCACACTTAAATTTAATTGTGCCCAATTAGACATCTTGGAAATGACCTATGATAAGAATGGCCTGCATCAGTTTGAAGGAAAGTGTTTGTTAATGAAATATGTTGCAGAAAAAAAATTAAAAGTTTTCTACACTGACGGGGGTCACTGATTTTCAGGATGTGCTCTCAAACGCTTCTTCTCTGACGTGTTTCATGTCCATGCAAAAGTACTTCTGCAAGCTTAATCCTGAGAACTAAATCTGGAATTCCTTCTGCTTTTGAGCCCCTTTTGTCCTAAGGCAGTAAAAACCCATTGTGCCCCAGTGAATTAGTATAGTTCTGAGAACAGCAAGGCATTTCTCTACATGTGTTTAATAAAAAAATGTGCATATCTCTAATCTCTGGATTATCTTACGATCTATAGGGTAAAACTTGCGCACACTATTGTATTTCTTTTTTCTCTTTCTTAGTGCCTCATCCCCCTGTTCTTCTAGTGTATCCTTTCTTGCTCAAGAAAATTAAAACTAAATTTGGAATTTCTTCCTTCCCTTTTTTTCTTTATCATTTTGTTTTGTTGATTATTTTTTTGCTTTCGTCAATTATTTTCAGAATAGGCTACCTTTATTTTTTATTTTATTTGTCTTATTTTCATTTGTTTTTCTCTGCGCTGCTGCCTTTATTTCATGTTCAGAATTGTTTGTCAGCCTTTTGGGTTTTCCTACCTTTTATTTCCCCTTTGTTGATTCACGGGCGCTCTTATTTTGCTGCCAGAGTCAAAACGGATGTGAAACCAGTGTCTCGTGTGGCTTTGCTCTGTTCTGCACCACATTTTTCTTTTATGTTTTTGTTTGTTACAAATTATCATGGTTTATAAACCCTTCCAGGATTTTCAAAGGGTTTTGTATTACTAAACAGGAAAAATAAAAGTATGTAGGAGTTTCAAAGGGACAAATTCCCTTTTAGAACTTAGGATGCTTAAGCAATAGAAAGTTGGTTGGGTGTATTTTCCAACAACGTGAGGTAATGTGGTTGCTTTTATGAATGTCACAGAAGTTAATGAGGCAATTTCCTGTGGAATCACAGCATGGCACAGACCAAATCTCACAGTACATTCTGGAGGGAGGGAAAGCATAAGGCCTCTTTGCTCACTGGTGATTATAGTTTCAAAGTAATTCAGATAATAGTATCTACTGATGAAAAATTGATCTCTGACCCAGGTTTATGCAGGGCCTCCTATACCTGGTAGCAAGGTAGGCATATGGTTTACTGAAGGTATTCTTTTCTAAGTTCGTTGTTGATCCAAATGTAAAGGATTCCAAAGAGTCAATGTCTACCTTAAGATCTTGTTAGATTGTAGCTCACAGATTTCTTGAGGGGAGACCTAGGGGTCACCTCTGGCTCAACAAGATGTTACTGGGACTGTAGTGGTTTATACAGAAGAGTTCCAAGAGCTTAATGAATCCAGGTGAAACACAACAAAACCAAACCAACTTAAAGGTCCACAGGAGGCTAGACTGCTGGAATGACAGACACAGCTTTGCCAAAGAAAGACTGTCATGGACATTACATCACTGAGAATGTTGTGTTTCTTAGCAGCACAAATTCTTCACTGCCCAACATTCACTTTACCCTAGAAGTTTGACTGTGTGGGCCTGGACTATATTCTCATGATCTTCATGTGAGGATGGTAGCAGAAGTATCCAGCCTCTCGTCTAAGAATTGGATTCATTGGGATTCTCGGGGGTGGAAAAGTCCTTGAATAGAAGAAGGCAAGATATAGGTCAGCCAAGAAAATGACATGTCACTTACATACTTACTTTCTACTCTCTTCTAGCCTTCTCTGTGATGTTGGACCAGATCAGTAAAGCACTCTTTACTTATGGTTTTGAATGGCTTCAATTTTGGGAGAATAGAGATGGAAAGAAGGTAAGGTCTAGCTATTTATCGCCTTGGTTTGGTTTCTTGGTTCTCAAGAAGTCAATGGCCAGTTTCCCTACCTAAGGCCGCAATTGCCTCCTGAAGCAATAATCTCTGTTCACTTTTCTCCTCCCACTTGCCCTATTAGCCCTAAGGTTAGAAAAGTCTTTCCCACTTCTGCTCAACCCTGGGTATGTTACAATTTCTTATATTTTCACTCTGTTGACAATGTTTTCTATTTCTTTTATTAAATACATTTATTAACCTGTTGATTACCTATCATATGCCTAATATAGTATATTGATATTATTATATTTTTAAAAATGAATGTTAAATCAACATCTATAGTATATATATTAAAGACTAAGCAACTAAACAACCAAACAATGAGTTGACCAGTCGCTATGATGCACACTGACCATCAGGGGGCAGGTACTCAATGCAGGAGCTGCCCCCTGGTGATTAGTGTGCTCCCACAACGGGAGTGCCACCCAACTGACCAACCCATCCCAGTGGCCCACCAGCCTGGCGGCAGCCATTCTCTCCCTCAGTAGTTCTGCAAGTTCAATCAATGGAGAAAGATCCAAACACCGATGGACTGGCACTGCTGGCACTATCCCCAAAGTGCCGCCAGCCTCCTGGAAGCCGGCCTTGGGAACCTTGGCTGCTTTCTTTCCCTAGACATTCCACAAGGAAGAAATGATATAAAAGCAGCTGCCAGGTGGCTCTTGACAACAGGTGTGGATGTCAGTGGGACAGGTCTGGATCCCAGGCCGGTAAGGGTGTCCCACCACCCACCCAGAAGGCCAATTGTGCATCTACCTCCCCTTGGGAAAAGTGCCAGATGCAGGCTCACAGCTGGTGGGTGTTGCTGTGGCAGCTTGAGCCTCTCCTGATGGGGACTGACTGGGTGTGAGCCTGCAGCAGGTACAGTAGGGCCAGGATGAGCAGGAGTGGCAGGCTGGAGCAGCAGGTGGTGTTGGACTGCCAGTTTGGGCCCGATCCCCACAGGCCACCCCGAGGGACCCACCCATGCATGAAACCATGCATTGGGCCTCTAGTATAATTATAATTCATAATTCAGAGGTATCACCTAAATAAATCTTTAGTTTCACTAAGTATATACTAGTCATACTTTAAAGAACACTGTCTTGTGCATTTTTTATATTACCTAGCCTTCCTAAATATAACTAAGACTTGGTTTCTAAAAAGGATGTGGAGAGGATGTCCCCATCAGTAGTATTTATTCTATGAAAAGTGACTTTTATAATGCAAAGAATAAATATAATCAAATGAGAGCATTTATTAGGAATAATAGTATAATTCTTTTATGTAATAATATCCAGTGGGGCTGAGAGATATTAATAAATCTACAAAAATGCTCGCTTAAGACTACATGTCAAATTTTAAACAGAAAATATTTGGTATACTAAATTCTCAACAAATATGCCATCACTTGCTTTCAAATTTATTACTTTTACCTTGTTTCTTTGTTTGCTTTGAAAAAATATTACATTTTGTTGCCTCTTTAATAATAATGCTAATATATCTTTTAAAATTATTGTATAAAATTCATATTGTTTTATGTATGTTATAAATATATCTTGTTATGGGGGACAACTCTGTAAGAAAAATGGTGAATTACAGGTCACATATCTTACCCAAAGGTAAGATTTTAATTGTCTCAAGTGAGTATGAGTTAATCATAGAAAAACGAGAAAGCATAAAGCAAGAAAATGAGTCTACATCCTGGACTTATCATTTTTAGCATCCTTGACTAAGACAAAGTTTTATTTGTAGAATCTTGGAATTTGACCATTTGAATGTTTAGGTGTAAAATTTCAACTGTCTTGCCTGCTATGTATACACCAGGAGCCAGGAGTTTAAAATTATTCTGAATTAGAAAGAAAAAAACATTGGTAACAGAGTGATAGAGTGATGAGTTAGATATTTTTCATAATATACCTTGTGTTTGTTCTTTTGAATAGCCCTCTTATAAAAAGACTGGACCACCGATTTTTTTTTTAAAGCAAATTGAAATACTAAGAATATAGTCATTGATGAATCACTTCTGAATGAGGACCCAATTTAGAACAGAAATGGATAGGCAAGCTGTTAACAGCAGGACAATATAGGGGAATAAGGATAGAAGAAGAGAAGAACAGCATGCTTTCGTGTTAATTTGGTCTGTAACCTTGGCACTAAAGTGATAATAGAAATCTCATAAGGTGTGAACGAAGGTCTCCAACCAAGCTAGTGAAGATGTTACATTATACATCAGTTATAAAACCTCTTTTGACTATATATATATATATATATATATATATATATATATCTGTTTCATACTTAATAACACTTAACCTACTGGTATTGTGGAGTAGTAGAAAAAGCATGCCCTTTGAGGTTAGATGAATGGAAGCTAGCTGAGTACATGGGCTGAGCTGTTTAACCTTTTTGCTTTTGGTGCTCTTATCTATCAAATGAGAATATTCAATCATATTATCTGAAAGGTCTTATTGAACTCCATAAAATATGTGGCTTTATATGTGTTTAATAATATGGTAAGGTAGATATGGTGTAATAGGAAGAGAAATATACCGTATTTTTCGGACCATAAGACACTTCGGACCATAAGACGCACCAGTTTTTAGAGAAGGGAAATGAAGAAAAAAAGATTCTGAAACAAATAGTGTCCTAAAATATTTTATGTGCATTAAAACCCAACATCACAGTCATAAATACATGTAATCAACCCTGTAAAGTAAACAGCAGCATTTAGAACCATTTTAGAGCCGGGCAAGCACACAGAGACCACACAGAGCCAGGCAAGTAAAAAAACTTTTTTTTTTTAAGTATATGTGTAGGCTATATTTGGACCATAAGACTCAGGGACTTCCCCCCCGCCCCACTTCTGGGGGGAAAAAAGTGTGTCTTATGGTCCGAAAAATACGGTATTTATTTCAAGATAAAACATACCTGGTTTTGAGGTCTTGACCTGCTTAGATCTTATTCTTTCTCACCTTGTGATCTTGAAACATAAGTTGTTATGAGACTACAATTTCTCCTCTTCAAAATGGGAATAATAATTTTTGGTGAAGGTGTTCTCATTAAAGAAAAATTGGGAAAAACATAGAGATGCATTTTCAAATGGACAGTTATATATTGGATATAACTGGGTCTTAAGTAAAACTTTAGTTGCCTAAATTTAGATTTTTTTTTTTTCTGGAAAAATTATATCCCTGGTTCCAGGCAGCTAAGAATAGGAATGATTCTTGCTCCATTTTCCATGGCTTGCTATGGTATCTTGTGTTAAGAAGTTGATGTAACAAGGTGGTGGATTTTCTATCTTCCTGGGTCCCTGGTAGATTAACAAAACAAGCTCCCAGCAACCAAAGAGAAATAAATCTTTGTTATTATACACAGACATTTAGGAGTTAATTTGGTTTTATAACATACATAAACATTTATGAGCCATGGAAGCAATTAAGCCTAAAAAATTGTTTAATATTGAGGCTAAAGAGAAATCGCTATGTTGAATTCACCTGACCAAGTATCAATATTAAGCATGCTTAGACTTCAAGGAACAAAAGAACTCTGGGTAGTTAAGTAACGGGAAATTTGAGTTTAAAAACACAGTATTGCCTTGACCTGTGTTGCTCAGTGGGTAGTGGAAGTGGCTGAGATGACACATCATAGAGTAGTTTGGTCCCAGAGGGGCATGTTTCATATTAGAGTTCACTAAAATTGAGCCAAGTCCATATCAAAAATCAAGAAAGTTTAAATGAGGAAAATTTTCTATTCAATAGCAGTTGTGGTTCTGGAATGTCACTCTGTGTCCCTCTTCCCCAGAAGCTCATTATTCTAAATAAACAGTAATAATTTTTTAAAAAAATTAAAAATCTGGTTTTGTTTATGTACATAGAGATTCAGGGATTTAAGGCAGTCTTCTGTCTTAGGTGATAAAGTAGAGTTTATATATTTATAAAGTAGAATATATATATATTTATATGAGCATATTTATAATAATATCAATATATATAAAATTGGTGTGCCTGCTTATGTTAGTCTTTATAACTAAAATATTCCATGAAGGCAGGGATTTTCTCTGTCTCATGTGGCTCATAGTAGGAACTCAATGAATATTTGCTTTATTTACTCTTAAAGTAAGTAAATAATTTAATAAAAGCAGTAGGTGAATGAATGAATGAATGAATGAATGACAGGTATAAAGATTGGACACAAGTGTTTGGATCAGGAATGTGTAGCTTTGTGGCATGGTGAATACTAGTCACTTATATTAGAAACATTGGAAACAGGGTTTAGGGCAACAAAATGAAGCCTAGGAATGTCTTTATTGGTAGATACTGCTATTTTAGTATCTTTCCCATCTTAGTACCAGGGGCTAGTAGGGTAGGTGAATTATTTTCACACTCTAGGATTTAGTAAACTTCTAATCTGGACCCCGGGATTCTCTTTATCAGCTGTCTGAATTTTATGTTCACTCCTAGGCATATTCTACTTGGTTTTAACTTTTCATCCCACCTCTCCATTTGCCTTTGTCTGGCTAATTCCTATTCATCTTTTAGCTCCCAGAAAATATTATATTCTCTCAAAACAAAGCAATTTCCGTGTTTAACAGTACTCATACTTTTATATTATTAAAGACCAGCTTCTCTTCGACGTTGATTAATCTGGAACTTTTTACGTCTGGTTTGTTGGGTCCATCATAATCATTTAATTAATGAATCCCCTAATACCTCACACCTGGAAATTCCGGGGCTCACAACTCTGTTTTATTAATATTCATTTTCCGTACATTACCCAATTGCATTTCCAGTGCAGAACATCGGGGGGGGGGGGTGTTCTATAATAGCCCAAAAGTAAGAAAATATATCTCTACTTTTGCCATAGAAGTGAATACATACATAAAATATTTATGCCTTTTATATAATTTATTTTGAACCTTTCTAAAGTGTGAGATTCTTAGAATCACACAGCCTTGGTAAAATTATGTAGATTAAAATTATTTTTTTAGGTATTCATACTACACTGCACTTTCTAAGGCTCATCAGTAGGAATCCACAGGAAAGATTGAGGTGGGAAGATGAAAGAGACTAACAAATCAATCTCACAATATCAATCTGGTAAGGATAATGGTAGTGTATCTGTTTGTGAAACCTACACACAAAAGTCAAACTTCCCTGGACAATGCAATAGTAGAGGACAGAATCACATCCCTCATTCTTCATAAACATGCATATGTTTACAATATAAAATAGTCAGAAGATTATGTTGAATGTATTATTACTGGTACTTAATATTTAAAAAATACAGAAAAGGGAAAAAATTTAGGGAGTAAAAGTTATCAAAATGGAATTTATTAAGAATTGTCTTCCTGTCTTTCTGTAAAATTCTGTGAATAATAACTTGAAAATTCTACCAAAAACGTTGTAGAAAACAGGTAAGTGCAGAATAAATAAACAATCGGTATCTGTGAAAATATAGGCATATCACATATGGACAGACACAATCAATCTTAAATCACTGTTTTGTAAGGAGATTCACTTTTCTTTTCACAGTTCCAGCCAAAGATTCTCTTACATATAACTAAGATATAATAGATACAAAATAATAGTATACTTAAGTATACTATACGAATCTTAGCTTATGTCTCAATATCCTCATTTGCAAAAAGGAGGGGGGAAATAATAGTTTTCCCCTAAATTTTTTACAAAGATTAAATAAGTTAGTAGTACCTTACATATTACATAATTGTGTGTGTGTGTGTATGTGTGTGTGTGTATGATTTCCAATTTGCAGCTATTACTATAATTGTTAGTACAGAGCTATCATTATGGAGAACTATGTTCAACAATACTTGAAAGGCTATGTTTTATTGATAATGTACACATCATTATTAATAATATGTACATTTAGGATACTGACCATTAAGAGCTTTGCTATCTTCTTTATTATATTCTGTAAGATGTTATCCTGAGGATAATAGTAAGTAATATTTGTTACATAGTAACCATGTCAGGCACTTTATATATTAACTGGAGGCCCAGTGCATAAAAATTCATGCACTTGGGGGGTCCCTCAGCCCAGCCTACACCCTCTCACAGTCCGGGAGCCCTTGGGGAATGTCCCTATGGGAAGCGAGCCTAAACCATAATCTGGTCTCCCTCTGTTGGAGGCACCCAGTGGGGCTATGGGGGGATGGTGCAAGCTGAGGAACAGCTGGCCCCACTCCCTGATCGCCCTCCTGCCATTGCCCTCAATTGCTACCACCCCCCAATTGTTGTCCCCTCCCCTCCCTCTGCCCACTAGTACCCACCTTGGCTGGCCTGTTGCCGCCTACTTGCCAGCCCCACCCTTCACTAACTGGTTGTTCCACAGTTCGGTCAATTTGCATATTAGGATTATTTTAAATATGAAAAACAGATAAAACGGAGATCCTCATGCCATCACCATATTATGTTTATGGAAATTGATACATAAAAGATCAATGACTTGCTCAAAATCAAACAATTAATAAAATTAGACACAGAATTTGAAGTCATACCTCCTAAATTTTTGTTTTAACCATCACATATCTTTTCCTGCCTCTTAGTGAAGATTTTTCCTCTCCCTGTGCTTTTTTTTCCCCCTCTTAAAAATTGTATAAATTAACTTAAAACTTTTGTCAGGGGAAAACAATTCTCAAATGATGAAACATAAAAAACCATTCCCCATTATATAGAAATGGATAGCCATATTCATTCATTTATTTTTAAAATATTAATTTTGTTCTTATAGTGAACCAGGCTGTTTTCTACATGTTAGTGAAAAAACATTGAAGGGCACATGGGAGCTTTTATTATAATATTTTAAATTAAAATGAGAACTAAAACACCATATCGAGATGATGACTATTGAGCAAAGAACTGAAGAGTAAGTATTCAGAAACCCAGAAGAAGGGAATTCCAGGGAAAATAAGAGTAAGTGCAAAGCTTCTGAGAAGGTTTTTATTTCTGTGTGTTGGAAGCAGTATAAGGTGGCCATGTAGCTGGGATAAAATGGGAAGAAAACAGGGCATGAGGGTAGTGCCATGCACAAGCACAATATTGCAGGCCATCTCAGGGACTCTGGATCTTACTTGAAATCAGATAATTAGACTTTGAATGGTTGCTAATAAAAGAGTAACACAAACTAATTTAGTCTATGACAGATAGCATCACTTCCTACTGCTTGGTGGGGAAGAGACTATAGGTCAAGGACTAGGGAAACATTCCTGAGAAGGCACAATGGTTCCTTATTCAGAGGAATCATGATGAACATGGTGAAAATCAGATAGAATATTTGCTCAAGATAAAGCTGTGAGTTACTTACGATGATATTATCAAGCATTCCTCTAATTATTATAGCTTCTGTAGTTGTCCACATGAGGTCTCCTATATAATAAAAGCCAGACATGCTAAGTGTCCAGATGTCCAGTCATCTGTTCAACCAATCAAAGTGCAATATGCTAATGATATGCTAAGGCCTCTCAACTAATTCCTATGACATGCACTGACCACCAGCGGGCAGATGCTCTGACTGGTAGTTTAGCTTGCTGCTGGGGTCTGGCCAATCCGGACTGAGTGAGATGAGCCAGACACGTCCTGGATCCCGCCCATGGCCCCTTCCCCCAGCTGGCCCCGCCCCAGATGGGTTCCCATTAGGGACAGGGCCAGCCAGACCCTAATCGTGCACAAATTCATGCAGTTGGGCCTCTAATGTGAGCAATAAAAGCCTACAAACTGAGCATGCATTATATGAGTAGTTTCTAAGTGAAATGAAAACTGGCCTTTGAGTAGCTGTAGCCCTGAGTATCAATGATATAGTCTTTTCATTGTGTAGGCATCATTGTGAGGATAGTAGTCAAATAACCAAAAGTTAGGATCTAAGATATGGTGCAAAAACAGGATTGCAAATAGCTATGGTAAGGGGTTTTGTGTGGTAATAAGGAGAAACAAAAATAATTTTAGTGGTTGTCAGAATTTTGGTATCCTCCAAAACTATATGCATATTATGAATGATTATAAAGCCAGTGTTGATTAACATAAAGTTCATTTTCAAAATTAAATGTTATTGTCTATTAAAGTTGTGTATATATTTTTTGGGACACCATTTATACATGCCATAAAAATGCCCACAGCGTTAACAGTGGCAAAGCAATGTATGCATGAGTACATGAGTATTCATCTTCTACTACTAGTACTATTAAAGCACTACTAATAATTTCAATGGAATTTAAAGGGAATGAGAAAATTTTTAAAAATATATTTTATTGATTTTTTACAGAGAGGAAGGGAGAGAGAGAGAGACAGCTTGAAACGTCGACGAGAGCGAAGCATCGACCAGCTGCCTCTTGCACACCCCCTACCAGGGATGTGCCCGCAACCAACCTACATGCCCTTGACCAGAATCAAACCTGGGACCTTTCAGTCCGCAGACCGACGCTCTACCGCTGAGCAAAACTGGTTTCGGCAATGATGAGAACATTTTTAACTGATAATTCTTTATAATTAAAAGCATATCAAGTTTTTGTGAAATGGAGGATCATACAATTCTGAGTATCCTCCTTTAGAAAATAAATGAAAAATTATGAATAAAAAATGAGTTTCATAGCCTTGCAAAGGCCTGTGCAAGGAAGAGGTCCAGAAACATAATCTTTATTAGCTTTACTTCTTATCCATCATTTTCTCATTTATTGCTTCTTTAAGTTTTAGCTAGTAGTCAGCAAAGCATTTTAAACACTAGGATTATAAGCTGTTACACATGACGTATTGAAAAATGTAGACTGTGTGTGTGTGCGCCTGTTTTTGACTTTTGGCCTGTTGGCCTATGCAATCCATTCTTCAAAATTATAGGGAGAACTGAGAAGTTTCAATGGGAAGAATGGAAACTCAGAGAACTTTATTGAGACATTTGTACTAAAAATAGTCAGAATGGAAAAAGAAGAATCATTTTTCTAAAGATATACCATCTTAGGCTGTGATATTGTCAGTTCTTAGAAGCTGGCTAGGGTCAGTTCCTCTATTGCTTGAATATGAAATCTCAGGAGATAATATAAGAATTAGAAGAAATTGTGTTTGTTATTTTTTTATGTAAGCTCTTTATTCTTCTTTCATATTTCATTTGTGATCCATAATAGAGCTAACGGTCATGTTAAATTTCTTTTTTACAAAGAAGTTAACAAAAAGCAAGATTTTTGTTAGAAATTCCTGAGGACGGGGGGAGGGATTCATTTGTGTTTTCAGTGTCATTTAGAAATTAACATGTCATTATTACCTCTGGAACCTTAGATACATCTCGTCACAAAGTTTAGATCTACATGCAAAATAGATTTAGAATAACCATAATTATATATTGCCTTTCTTCCTGTCCTTCCTCTTTCTTCCACCCCTTTCCTGGTTACACAGGAGAGGAGTAAGGCTGTAACCCATGTTTTAGAGTGCATGAGCAAGAGCAGTCCTGAGTGAAAACAGAGAGGTCATATAGAAACTATGTAAGAATCTATTTGGACAGGATCTTACCAAGAAGAGTGTTTGCCAACACTGAGCCGGGTGCACAGGTGCACATGTGGTACATGTGAGTCCCAGCATCAGGCCAGTGGCTTACAGTCACCACTTCCCTTTGGGTAACCTTACTTTCTTAAAGCAAGACTGCCATGCAATTGACTTATTGTGGTGCCCATTTCACAATATGCTGTACTCTTGAAACTAATATGATCTTATATGTCAATTATATTCAATGATTTGAAAAAAAGAATGGTTTACCATTTTCTCCCTGTTAATGATAGTTAAGAAAGAAATAAGGGTACTACCTTTGTTATTTTGCTTTCTAGTTATAGACATGTGGTGAGCTACGTTTTGTGATTAAAAACAAGAAAACAAAAGTGTTATGTCTTCTCCCCCAGAATATGTATCTAACCTTACTAATGGTCAATTTAAATAAAAAGGCTAAATTATTTAGATAGATGTGTCAATTATACCATGAAAAATGAGGTCAAGAAGACATATAAACAGCCAATAGATATATGAAAGTATGTTCAACCTCCCTGGCAATTAGTAAAATGCAAATCAAATGAGATACCATGTCACATGTGTTAGAGTGGCCCTTATCAACTTGACAAGTGATAGGTAACAAGTGTTGGAGAGCTTGTGAAAAAGGGGAACTCTCCTTCCTGCTGGTGGGAATGTAGACTGGCATAACCACTATGGAAAGCAGTCTGATGATTCCTCAAAAAATTCAGAATAGAGCTGCTATATGACTTAGCAATTCCTCTCCTGGGCACATACCCAAAAAACTCGAAATCATGTATTGATAAAGATATATGTGCCCCCTATGTTCATTGAAGTATTAATTCCAAAAATTAAGTTACGAGTTTAGTACCACAAAATAATAAATAAGTGGTTTAGGAATTGAATTCCAATGTGGTTATTACACTAATTCTAACCACACTTGACTTCATTGGCATAAATGGAAGGACTCTGCTGAAGGTAAGGCAAAGCACTCTTTTAATGTATACTTAAGTTTTAAAACTTAAAATTATGAATCATAAATCCAACTTTATAATTTTAGGAATGAAAATTTTAGCATTTTGAAAATCACACTATCAGATTGCTGTCTTCTCTAAATACTAATACTTGTATTGGTGGCCAAGCCATGGAAACAAACAAAGTGCCCTGCAATAGAGCACTGAATAAAGAAGATGTGGCACATATACACAAGGAATATTACTCAGCCAAAGAAAGGGTTAAATAGCACCATTTACAACAACATGGATGGACCTAGAGAACATAATGCTAAGTGAAATAAGTCAGTCAGAAATAGCTCAGAACTATATGACTTCACTCATATGTGGGATATACAACTGAAACTCATGAACACAAGCAGCGGCCTGATGACTGCTAGAGGAAAGGAGTTTGGGGGAGGAGGCCCTAATATATGGTGACAGGAAAAAATTTAACTTTGGAGAGTGGGCACTATGCAGATCTTGTAACATAGAAACCCACACCTGAAACTTATGTTCATGTTGACCAATGTTACCCCAATATGGAATTAAAGAAAAAATCAGAAATCAAATGTTGATTTATGTAATTGGATAGAATAAAAAATATTGTTCATATTACTCTTAGGAATCTATATCTATATATCTATATATCTATATATCTATATATCTATATATCTATATATCTATATATCTATATATCTATATATCTATTATATCTATATATCTATAAATCTATATTTCTATATTTCTATATTTCTATATTTCTATCTATGTATCTATCTACATATATCTATATCTCATCTATATCTATACCTATTTATATTATCTATCATCTACATCTAGTATCTGTACCTATATCTGTCTACTAGAGGCCTGGCACACAAGATTCATGCACTGGGGGGTGGGGAGGTCCCTCATCCTGGCCTGTGCCTTCTTGCAGTTCGAGACCCTTTGGGGGATGTCTACCTGCTGACTTAGGCCTGATCTCCCCGGGGATTGGGCCTAAGCCAGCAGCCAGACATCCTTCTCACAGTCTGGGGGTCTCACGGTCTGGGACTCCTCTCTCCTTACTACCCACCTGCAGTGGATGTGAGAGAGGCTTCCACACCACCACTGCACTCGCCAGCTGTGAGCCTGTCTCACTGCTCCTTAGCACTGCCTGGGAGGTGGGAGAGGCTCCTGCCACTGCTGCTGGTCTTGCCAGGCCTGAGCCCAGCTTCTGGCTGAACGGTGCTGCCCCTGTGGGAGTGCACTGACCACCAGGGGGCAGATCCTTCATTGAGCTTCTGCCTTCTGGTGTTCAGTATAGGTCATAGTGACCAGTCATTTCACCATTCAATCAATTCACATATTATTCTTTTATTATACTAGCATAGGATATCTGTATCTATATCCATATCATGCCTATATATCTATCTATATCTATATCTATCTATGCTCTCTATGTTTGTGTGTGTGTATATATATATAATCTCCACATATATGTATATCTATCTATTGTATATCATCTATATCTATCATATATATATATATATATATATATATATATACATACACAAATATATATTTATAGCTTCTTTAGCACAATGGAATACCTCCTGCTGTGAAAATGTACAGCCAAAATTTTAAAACTGCTCTGCAAAGCAGTCTGTCTATCAAGCTTTTATTTGACTGGCCTGTCTACCATGATTCTTAGTGTCTACACTTTTCAAAACCACCAGTGTGGCCTCATAGTTTCCATCCTTCTCTTTATGATTCCTCTGTTCTTAAGCAGTTCTTTTTCTGGTTTTCTGATATTGTATTCCAATAGTCCACATGGCTATGAGAAGGAGCCTTCATAGATACAGAGCTAAGCCCACCACCTAGTTTGAAGAATGTTTCACACTCTCTACAAGCCTCCCAAACTTCACTTCTTAGTTTTTGACCCAAAATCCCTTTCTTCCAGCAACGTGTAATTACATAGTTTCTCCAAATTGTAGGCTTTTTGTGACCTTCCGACTTTTCACATTTGCTATTTCTGCTGTTGGAAATACCCTTTCTGTCCTAGTATCTGGGTTCAGGGCTCTTCATCTCTGCCCTCATTTAATCATTTGCTTCTGAACTTGACCTTGCCCTAGCTCTATTTCATACAAAAAGAGATTTATTTGTATTTCCAACAGAAATAAATCTCTCTATGGTTATGCCTATTCCTGATTTCCTAACATTTAACTGAAGGCTTAGCCTAGAGTAGGTGCTTGATAAGTACCGTGTTTCCCCCACCCAAAAAAAAAAGACATCCTCCGAAAATAAGACCTAGCGCATGGAAAGATAAGACATCCTCTGAAAATAAGACCTAGCGCAACTTTGGGAGAAAAAAATAATGTAAGACACTGTCTTATTTTGGGGGAAATAGGGTATTTGTTGATTGTATGAATGAATAAATGATTAATGCCAAGATAAATAATGCTGGAAGAAAGTGAAAAGAGAAGGGCTAAAATTTGGGAATTTTCGAAGCTATGAACAATTGTTCTTCGAAACCCAGGACAAAATTATAAAATTGTTTCCTACTTTTCAGTAAATTTAGGTCTTCATTACATTTTGAGTTTATTTTGTGCCCTGAATTGAAAATTTTCCCAATACAGCTTGTTTCAATTGTAATCTTACAAGTATTAGTATTTAGAGAAGACAGCAATCTGATGGTGTGATTTTCAAAATGCTAAAACATTTTCTGGAAAAAAAAACACGTTTCTACAGGCAAATGAAATTATTCCTAAAATTATAAAGTTGGATTTATGATTCATAATTTTAAGTTTTAAAACTTAAGTATACATTAAAAGAGTGCTTTGCCTTACCTTCAGCAGAGTCCTTCCATTTATGCCAATGAAGTCAAGTGTGGTTAGAATTAGTGTAATAACCACATTGGAATTCAATTCCTAAACCACTTATTTATTATTTTGTGGTACTAAACTGGTAACTTAATTTTTGGAAATAATTACTTCATCTGTCAGAAATAAAAGTAATGATATGATATTAGAACCAACATATTACAGTCAATAAATAAATTGCTTCTAGAACAAAATTGCCTATATATAAATATTTTAAATGTATTTTTATTGATTTCAGAGAGGAAAGGAGAGAGAGAGATTGAGAGAAACATCAATGATGAGAATCATTGATTGGCTGCCTCCTGCATGCCCTCTACTGAGGATCAAGCCCACATTCTGGGCACGTGCCTTTGATTGGAATTGAAAGCAGGACCCTTCAGTCCACAGGCCGATGCTCTATCCACGGAGCCAAACTAGCTAGGGACTATATATATAAATCTTGAATAAAGAACCACTTAGCTTTTCTAAGTTTCAGATTTCCCATCTGTCTGTAAAAAGTATAATAATATGCAAAGTGTCTCCTCTAGAGTAACACTGGGAGGCCAGGAGTTTAATAACTCGCTATGACATGCGCTGACCCCCAGGGCATGGTACAGAATGAAAGAAGGGCCTGGCCAGCAGCTAGCAGTCAGGAAAGGGAGGCCTCAGCTGGCAGCTAGAAGGCCCTGATCAGCCCTGATTACCAGCCAGGCCTAGGGACCCTAACCATGCATGAATTTCATGCACTGAGCCTATAGTGATAACAACAACAAACAACAACAATAATAATAATAAAATGTGTATACCTCAGGTTTGTTCTGAGGATTTACGTGGGTAACCCAGGAAGAATGAGTGTCTAACACTCAATAAAAGTTTGCCAATATTTTTTATTTTCTAAATCTTGTTTTAAAGACTGGTATACAGTTGTTTCCTTTTATGTGTTAAAAAAATTAGCATAGTTCTTCTCATAGAGTAAAAGCCCACTAAATTATTTTACTTACATATTTTTACATAGATACTTATTAAGTTTCTTTTTACATATAAAGCATTTCACCTTAGCTTTGTAAAACTTTGAAGCCCATTTCCTGCTCTTTGAAAAGGGAGATGAGATGCTAGTTAAAGAGGAAAAATAGTTACTTGGGATTGTTTATAAATTTAATGATCCAGATCATTAATCAAAGGCACATCATTTAGAGTATATTTTGTTTTCTGCCATAAAATAATGAAGCCAACCCTCACATAAAAGAAACTAAAAATGACATTCCACCCAAAAGAAATAAGAAACAACGACGTGAAGCTTGGAATACAAGGGGGCAATAGAAGGCTGTGATCCTTTCTCTTTTTATACATTCCATGGTGCACATGAGATAAAGGATATAATAACCTGTGGAGAGAGATTCTTAAAGGGAGTCATTCTAAAAGCTCTCAGAAGTGCCTCTCAGGTGGGCAATAGCTCTCACTGTGAAGTTTACCCCCAAACAACTAATATCAAACTCATTTTTATAATTTCAATTTGGAGCTTTAATCATTAGATTACAGAAAACATTTGCAAAAAGTTCTCTAATAATCAATTTGAAATATTAATAAAGGTCCTGAGAGACTGTTCAGGTTTTTTTTTTTTTTTTTTTGGTCCCAAATATACTATATTTCTCCTCATGTATTATACATTGTTTAAATTTGTGTAACATAAATAATACATAACTAAGTAATTTATTTATAAGAAATACACTTTTGTTCACTGTTTCAACTTCATCAGCATATTGTTATTCATATTTCTCAGGTAAGCTAATTACCTATGCCAACTGAGTCTTGGTCAATGTGCATAACATGTAAAACCATTAGGAGGAATGATATCAAATTTTGAAACAGGCTGTGAGTCATCGAATGTTTAAATTTAAAGGAAAAGTAAATTTTTACAGATTGATTTTATCACTCAATCCAATACATTTTTTGTGTAAATGTACTTTATTCATTTTAATTTCTTACAATGATAATATAGATGGCACACCAAACTTAAAATGGCCACTAAATCAAAAATCTAATCTGGAAAAACTATGTTACAAAGTGGAAGTTCTAAGCTCTTCCCAGTATGAATAATATTCTTCACTTAATTTGGAAACACAATCTCTTATAAATAGGATGCAATGTCTTACAGACATATCTTCTTCCAGAATGACTCTCTTGAGCCTGAAGGGATTCTTTCCATAAGAATTTCAGACTTCATCAAATTAGCCAATGTTGACAGTAGTGCATTTAAGATTTCTTGGTGTACGAACTAATCTGGATATCTTGGAGATTTTCATTCTGGTTAAATTCCTCCTACTCTTACACTCTCTAAAACGTAAAAATACAAGCAAATTGTGTTCTATGCAGTCTCAATGCAATGAAATGAGTTGGTTTATTTGAGCATGAGTTTATGCTCACATGGAGTGCTAGGGAATAAAATCAGAAATAAATTGGCACTGTATTTATAATTCTATTTGGAGCTTTTAATAAGATGTTCATGGGGAATAATATTTCACTGTGTTTCAGAACATGGAGAAAATATAAGTTAGTATTTTTTATTTCTCTTAAAATTAATTTCACAAATAAGCATAAGTAGTCTGGCAGGCATGACTCAGTGCTTGAGTTTTGACCTTTGAACCAGGAAGTCAGGGTTCAATTCCTGGACAGGGCACATGCAGGCTCCATCCTTAGTAGGAGGGTGCAGAAGGCAGCCAATCAATGATTCTCTCTCATCATTTATGTTTCTAACTCCCTCCTCTTTCCTCTCTGAAATCAATAAAATACATATCCTATCTAATAAAAGAATAATATGCAAATTAGCTGTCACTTCAACATACAAGATGGCCACCTCCATGTGGACACAAAATGGCTGCCACAAGATGGCCTGCAGGGGAGGGCAGTTGTAGGCAATCCAGCCAGCAGGGGAGGGCAGTTGATGGGGTCCAGGCCTGCAGGGGAGAGCAGTTAGGGCAATCAGGCTGGCAGGGAAGCAGTTAGGTGTTGATCAGGCTGGCAGGGGAGTGGTTAGTGGATGATAAGGCAGGCAGGCAAAAGCAATTAGGGGCAATCAGACTGGCAGGCAAGCGAGTGTTTGGGAGCCAGCAGTCCTAGATTGTGAGAGGGATCCCAGATTGGAGAGGGTACAGGCTGGGCTGAGGCACACTCCTCTCTCCCTCCCATCCCCATGCATGAATTTCAGGCCTCTAGTTTAAAATAACAAAAAAATAAAACAAAACAAATAAGCATAAGCAGGTATGAAGGCATAAAAATTATTCTTTTCGTCACTCTTTTTCTGGGTAGCTACCACATCAAAAAAAAATGAGCACCCACTTCAGTGTCAAACCTCACTCCTGAGTCCCTCTTCATTTCATGTTTGTCACTTCCTCTTCCCCAAAACTGATATAGTTCTAGACATCACCTCATAAAACCATTATGGGATAATAAGAATGGCAACACTATCAATTCATATTTACCAAGCAATTTTAAGGTAAGAATACATACTTAACAGAAATTTTTATTAAAAGGACTAAGTGTGTCGATAAGTTTTTACTTAAGTCACATAAAAGACTATAAGAAAGTTATGCTTACCTACATTTTACAAAACTAAGGCATAGAGCAGTCACATGGCACACCAAACTTAAAATGGCCACTAAATCAAAACCCATGTTTTAACAAACACTAAAAGAATCTCTTAATTGTTACATTATATTAATTATTTACCTCACTTTTACTATAATAATTTCTTATATGCCCTAAGCAACCTTTAGACCATTTGACTGGTAGCTATGACATGTGCTGAGCACCAGGGGGCAGATGCTCAATGCACAGGCATGGAAACATGGAACAGAATGATGAATCTCAGAAGAAAGTGGGGAGGGGGTGGCAAGAAGAGATTCACCAAAAATCTTATATGCATACTAGAGGTCCTGAGCATGCATTCATGCACCAGTGGGGTCCCTTGGAACTAGCCTAAAGGGATTGGGCTGAAACCCACAGTCCAACATCCCTTGAAGGATCCCAGATTGTAAGAGGGTACTGGCCAGGCTGAGGGACCTCATTGGTGCACAAATCTGTGCACCATGCCTCTAGTAGTTGATAATATTCTATTTGTGGAACTCTGAGACATATATTTTTTTTACTCAACAGCAGGTTTTGTAATGGCCTTGTATAAGTAATTAGTGATAAGTTTTGAAGGATGTTTTGGAACTCCAATAGAAATGTTTTGTTTTGTTTTGTTTTTGGATTTGTGTGGGGTTTTTTTTCTTCTAATTATTTAGTTTCAATACTAGTCCCTTGCCTACAAGGCAACTGACATGTCTCTAGCTGACTGCTCACCAGCACCTTGTCTCTTCCTTTTATTTGATCATTAAATTCTAATTCTCAGCTGATGGAAGTCTCTAGTAACTGAGCAGAAGAAACTCAGATATCCTGAATCACAATGAAGGGTCAAGAAATTTGAGAACTAATTTGTCATTTTTTTCATGTTTTCTGGAAAGTCCTTAAATTAGGTTTTTCCTGTGAAGAGCAGTTTCAGAATGGACATTTTTGTCTGAGGTGCAATGTGACAAATATTTTTCAATTTTTTTTGAAAAAAGAATAAAACTTTTTTTGAGGAAGAGGGTATTAAAGACATTCATTATAGGATAGCTGTCACATCATCTTTATATGCCTTTTGCTACCTTTTTCTGCTCCTCCTCCATATTATTCCCTCATTTTTCCTCTACTGCCCCTCAGCCTCCTTATCCGCTTCCTTCCTCCTCCTCTTCCGTCTCCTTTTTCTCCTCCTTTTTTCCATCTTTATTTGCCTATCTACATACAAATACACACATATCTACATACCACCAAATAACTATAAAGATTATAGATAGATGAAAGATACATAAATGAATAGATATGTAAATATATAAATCAGCAGGTCCTGTTGTTTCATTGTTCCTGTAGAGTCCTACAAAATCAGAATAACTCAATAGGTGCCAAGTATTCACACACCCTAGGACAAGGATGATACCTATGAAGAACAGGCTAATAGTAGATAAAGATTATGAAATGACTTTTGTTGGCAATGTTCTCTACCCTAATCCGGGATCCTTAAGTAAAGTTAAAAAGTTCACTGTGAGGCTGAGGCAACTGATAGTGAGAATTTCTTTAGAAATATTGAAGTGCATTATCACCCCTTTGTATAGTTTGAGGAAACAAACAGTGGCATTTGATATCGCCAGGAAAAAGCCTCAACCAAGTAAACTGGCTAGCTCCCCTGACTGAACAGAGAGCTATGGTAGGAGAGCCTTGCAGTGGTCACAGAAGTCAGCAACAAGGACTGGCTAAGACCGTTTCAACCCGGTAGGGAGGAACAATTCACCAGAGACTGATCCCAATGCTCATTATATCATCATTGTACTGAAAACTATCACATAAATCACACACCCCTTGCCCTGACAGTGGAACAAAGACCATGACACTTCCAGAACAGACCATATTGGGAACAAATCCCCTCCCAACCAGGAGGTGGAGACATAATTGGATGCCACAATATTCAAAAACATAAATTCCCAAGAACTAACTGACCACATGTGGAATTCACACTCGAATTGGACTGAATCCCCTCTGACGTGCCCTTTTTGCTTTTTCCTAGTGGTACCCAGGCACTAACCTCTTTCTTTTTCTCTACCTGAATAAAACTTGCTTCTTCTCAGTCATTTCTCTTAAAGTGTTTCTTGGCTGAGTTAAGAACCTGAAGGTGGCCCAGCACATGAACAGTCCTGGACCACGCTGGGTCAGGGCCAGCTCCCAGCACAGAAGTGGTCCACTACAGTTCCATGATACTTTGAGACTGTACCAGAAAGTGGCTTGAGGTGGAGCATTTGATTCAGAGCTGATAGGTTGTAAGGTGCCAGCCCAGGTGGTGTTCCCAGAGCTGCAGATGGGAGGAACAAACCCAGTGGTGTATGTGTAATAACAGAAACTCGGCTTGAAGGAGAGGGTTAATAGTTGGTAATGAGGAGAAGAAGGAAGCTAAATAGACAGGGGCAGGACAATGGGGGGTGGAGGGGAAAGCAGAACCTGGGAACCTTAGGCACCGGAGCTGGGCAGGGGAAGAAGGGTGTGCTCAGGAGACATGAGCTTTAGAATGGATGGATGGTGCTAAGATGAGCAGCTTGGTGATAACTAATCACAGGGGAATGAAGCAGATAGTCAATCCCAAGAATGTTACCAATGCAGGAGCTAGTGAGGCTGTATCAATCCCTAGACAAAAAAAAAAAAAAAAAAAAAAAACCCTCTATCTCTCCTCTCTCTCTCTCTCTCTCTCTCTCTCTCTCTCTCTCTCTCTCTCTCTCTCTCTCTCTCTCTCTCTCTCTCTCTCTCTCTCCTTCCCTTGGCATTTGGCATGTGGACCTCACACATGGACTAGTGGACACGGGCCTGCTTTTGGAACCCAGCTGCACTTTTTCTAGGACTGGCTTCCCTCAATAAACTTTGCTTCAGCTAGCTTATTTTTGTCCATGAAGCCATTCTTTAGTTTTGTGAGACAAGGAACTTGGACCACCACATTTGGATTTCAGTACCAGTCATAGTCAAACCACAATGTAGCAGTCCAATCATAATCTCCCTGTCTCCTTTTTCTTTGTCCACTATTCTACTCCTGCTTAGGAGTTGAATTGAGAAATAGAGAAGGGGAGGAATTGACTTTGCTTTCTTCCTAACCACAGGTTTCTCAGGCTGAGATTGGCTCAAGAGACTGGAGGTTTAGAATAAGGATGCGACTGTGAAGAGTATGTATTTCATTGGAATGAAATTTGTACCTGGCTGAGAGAAGATTTTCTTATTATCTGAAGGTAATGAGAAAAGTTACCAGGCATACCAAGAATTGCAGGAGAGTCAGCACTGTGTAGTTGAGGAGGAAGGGAAGAGATGATCAACAAGGGAAATAAAGCAGGCAGGGGAAAGGGCAAAGAGTCACTCACCTCTTGTCTGACCCCGACAGAGCACAGCTCATTCTGTTGTATGTATAATCAGAATTACCATGTGCCATTCACTGGGCAAAATACTTTACATTCTTTATCTTCTTGACATTCATTTAAATTTAAATCCAAATGCAAGCATTGCCTTATGTGATAATGAAAATAGGGTGAAAGCAAATCATATACATGTGCAGCAGAGCCAGAGGAGAGTTCGGATTTGAGAGGGGAAGAACATGGGGCTGCAGTAGGAGAATGTTTATGGATGTTTAAGTAGTTTCCAAAATGGGCATAGGGAAAACAACAACAACAAAAAAAAATCAAAAAATGGACATAGGAGAATTGTTCTTGAGAGCTAATGGTCATTGCTTGGGTAGTATTTATCAAGAGTGTGAAAAGGCCAAAACCTGTTTGGCTCAGTAGATAGAACATTGCCCTGTGGACTGAAGGTTCCCAGATTCAATTCTGGTCAAGGGCATGTACCTTGGCAGCTGATCGATGATTCTCTCTCATTGATGTTTCTTACTCTCTATCTCTCTTCCTTTCCGTAAAAAATCAGGCCGAGACCGGTTTAGCTCAATGGATAGAGCATCGGCTTGGGGACTGAAGGGACCCAGGTTCGATTCCAGTCAAGGGCATGTACCTTGGTTGCGGGCATGTCCCCAGTAGGGGGTGTGCAAGAGGCAACTGATCGATGACTCTCTCTCATCGATGTTTCTAACTCTCTATCTCTCTATCTCTCTCCCTTCGTCTCTGTACAAAATCAATAAAATATATTTTTAAAAAATCAATAAAATATGTTTTTAAAAAAAAAGTGGTGAAGAAAAAGAGTTAGATGGTAAAATCATGTGCAAGAAGGGTAGGAAAGAAAGCCACAGGATGTGATTTCTGGAGAAAGTAAAGACTTCTGAGGAAAAGTACAAGTCATTCACATGCTTTTCATTTCAAGCAAAGCTGTAGCATTTATTTCTCCATAATGGAAAAAGTTTGCTTTTATATTTTAGATTCCAGTATATGGCAGTAGAGAAAAAGAGAATTTTGTTTAAAGACAAATATCTTTCTTGGTATATTTTTCAAACCAGGTTAGTTTTATTTGTAAAGCCAAAAATTCACAGGTTCTTCCTATTTTAGGGAGAAAAAAGCTCTCAAAGTTTATGGGTGTTGATTTTGTGTTACCCCCAAAGCAAACTCAGATATTATTTTATCTGTGAACTATGGTTTGGAAAATAAGTTAGCGCATCAAATATATGTTGCTGTTATTATGAGATCTAGTTTTTTAGCCACATACCTTAAGCCATCTAAAAAAAATAAATAAATAAAAAGATATAACCACTTAAACACAGACAATTAGAAGAAAATAAATATAAAGGAAGAAGTGTGCAACAATCTTTTTTACCTTTTTGCAAACATTTAAAACATGAATTCCCCACAGAGAATAGATACAAAGAAATTGAGTGCTTTCTTACAATTTGCAGATAGAATAATTTGTATATACACAGTAAGGTTAAGCATTCCAAAATTTTAGATCTATTTCTATGCCTCACAGAATTAGAAAAACAGCAACTGTATGTTTCAAAAATGTGGTAGCTATTTTATTGTTCTCTAGTCACTCATGTATTGGGTCGGCAAGTAAGTAATTGCGGGTTTCACACATATATGGCTTCAGTTGAATTTTTAGGTTTGCAGACGTAGTAAAAATGTAAAACACATTTTGTTATTTGATAGTTGGCTATTCAGCTGTTAATCAGTAAAAAAAGTTTTTTGATCTGTTTTGTAGTTTTCGTTTGGCGTTCGTTGAAAAATGGAAAATCAAAAGGAACATTTTCGTCATATTTTGATTTTTTATTTCCACAAAGGGAAAAACGCATCGCAAGCTCATAAAAAGTTATGTGCTGTTTATGGTGACGAAGCCTTAAAAGAACGGCAGTGTCAAAATTGGTTTGCCAAATTTCGTTCTGGTGATTTTTCACTCAAAGATGAAAAACGCTCTGGTTGTCCAGTTGAAGTTGATGACGCCCTAATCAAAGCAATAATCAATTCGGACTGTCACAGTACAACACGTGAGATTGCAGAGAAGCTTCATGTATCACATACATGCATTGAAAATCACTTAAAACAACTTGGCTATGTTCAAAAACTCGATACATGGGTTCCTCACGAACTGAAAGAATCACAGTTAACGCAACGCATTAGCAGCTGCGATTTGCTAAAGAAATGTAATGAAAATGATCCATTTTTAAAACGACTGATAACTGGCGATGAAAAATGGGTTGTTTACAACAATATCAAGCGGAAAAGATCGTGGAGCAGGCCAGGTGAACCAACTCAAACAACATCAAAAGCTGATATTCATCAAAAGAAGGTTTTGTTATCAGTTTGGTGGGATTACAAAGGAATTGTCTACTTTGAACTCTTACCACCCAACCGAACGATCAATTCTGATGTCTACATTGAACAACTAATGAAATTAAACAATGCAGTTGAAGGAAAGCGGCCCGAATTGACAAATCGAAAAGGTGTTGTATTCCATCATGACAATGCAAGGCCACACACATCTTTGGTCACTCGGCAAAAATTAATGGAGCTTGGTTGGGATGTTTTGCCACATCCACCATATAGTCCTGACCTTGCACCATCTGATTACTTTTTGTTTCGATCTTTACAAAACTCCTTGAATGGTAAAAATTTCAATAATGATGATGATGTCAAATCGTACCTGATTCAGTTTTTTGCTAATAAAAAACAGAAGTTTTTTGAACGTGGGATTATGATGCTGCCTGAAAGATGGCAAAAGGTCATTGATCAAAATGGGCAATACATTACAGAATAAAGTTATTTAGTTCCATGAAAAAATTGTCTTTGATTTTCTTTAAAAAATCCGCAATTACTTACTTGCCGACCCAATAATTTGACCATATCTTACTGTTGACTTAGAAAAAAAGATAGTGACAATATAAAGACTTAAAGAATAGCTTTCATCAAATAGAGGAAAAGATTCACCATTATTTTAGGTAATGATGAGGAAAACAAACAAACAAACACAAATACTGGCAGTTGAAACATGAAAAAAATATTTTCTTATTTAGAATTTTTCTTTTCTGTTTGTTGAATAAACTTTATTAGGCTCATTTTGAAATTTGTTGTTTTTCATATGTCAAGGTTGAGCAAGAGTAAATGGAAACAAAATGGTTGAAGCATTCCATAAACATTTGCTCATTCAAAGTTTGGTATTTCTGAATCACATTCAATGTCAAAGTGATCATTGGACGTTGGTCAAAGTGTCAGCTTGTCCACATAGCATCATTCCCTATCATCCAACCATCTCCAAGTATTTTTCTTAAATATATTTTATTGATTTTTTCAGAGAGGAAGGGAAAGGGATAGAGAACTAGAAACATCAATGAGAGAGAAACATCAACCAGCTGCCTCCTGCATATCCCCTACCAGGGATGTGCCCATAACCAATGTACATGCCCTTCACCGGAATCTTACCTGGGACCTTCCAGTCTACAGACTGACACTCTATCTACTGAGCCAAACCGGTTTCGGCAAGTATTTCTTTTTTTAAGTTATTCTTTTTGCCAGCATTGGTTATTAGGATTAAATAAGTTTCAAGTGTACAGTTCGGCAAAAGTAGCATTTTTTAAAATGAGTGTTCCACTGTTTTCTTCAGATGTTTTTCCAAACTGGTGAGAGCCATTCTGCAGGTTTGAATTGATAAGTACCTCCTTCTCTGTTCACAAGCCCCTCAGTAACTGCTGCCTGGGTGGTGGTGATTGGGAAATGACCTGGATTTCATAAATGTTAAATGTGAAAATGTATACCTGGGGATTCACAAAATATTGTCAGAGAGCTTACTGGTGTCTTTCAAATGCACTCTTAGAAAATAGAACACGGTAAATTTCCTCAGGACTTGTTTAGGATGTAAAGTGATGGAAACAAAGTAATATTTGCATTTGGAAGATTATCCTTTAGTTCCTTACTGCAGAGAACAGTGAAAGGGTATTGAAACCTTATTCATTCTGTGCTTTATTGCACTGTAGCTCTTGATTTTTTACACTATTATCCTTCTCTTTTCTTCTTGGCTTAATTCCTTTTTGTTTCCTTTATTCTTTTTCTTACCTTTGACTCTCCCGAGAATCTGAGTGCCTTTTAGACACCCAGACACATGTGAAAGCATAAAAAATGTTCCTAATATGAACTAATTAAAATTATTATGAAACATGAAAAGGCACCTTCATCATTAACTTTTAAGATAACCCAGTCTTTTTTCTTCCTCTCTTACTAAAAAGGATGCAAAATTTCTTTGTTCCGTCTCCTCCTCTGCCAATCTCTGAGGAAGTTCAGCCTTTCTTGTTAATTCTCTTGGGGGTATAGCTGAAGACTTCTGACTGAAAGGTCAGTGGCCAATCTTCAGAAGAGGACATAGAAGAATAGTCACATAAGCTAGGAAGATCTTGAAAAGACAGAAGGACTGAAGAAGTTATCCGCATGTGATAACCCCACGTGCTATGTATTTAGGAAGGACCACGGTGTTCTATGTGTTCCCACTCTTTTTATTTGGGAAATATCTGCAAGAAACTGTGAAGTTGTTCTTGATTACTTTTTAAAAAAATATATGCTTTTTATTGATTTTAGAGAAAGAAAGAGGAAGAAAAATAGAAACATCAATGATGAGAAAAAAATCTTTGGCTGGCTGTCCCTTGCACGCCCCCTACTGGGGACTAAGCATGTGCCCTGACTGGGAATCAAACCAAGATCTGGTTCCGATGTCAAGGCTCAACTACTGAGCCATGCTGGCTAGGCATGGTTACTTTTTTATGTTGTTTGACTGATACACCAGGATGAGAAATAGGCCATGTGGGTCACAAAATTATCAGTGGTACTAATGTTATTGTTGTCATTAGCTAGTTAATATCAATAAAAGAAGAGAGCAAAAGGAGAGTCTGCCATTATAAGTCTGGTCCTCTGGGCAGCTTCATCAGGAAGCCCCAGCTTCACAGAGCATTGTCCCTCCAAGGGGATTAACACTCCTCTCTTCCCCCATCTGTTACTGGATTATTGCAGGGTGAAGGAGCAGATGGCCAAATGCACAGTAGAAGTTGGGTGATTCAGGGGAGGTGCTTCCCTTTCAGTCTAGCCTGGGAAAAAATAGATTGACCGGGGGTAGACCCCATCAGAAGTGCAGGACATCTTGGAAAGTTAATTGCTTAGTTTGAAGAAGATCCTAGTTAAAGTCTCCAGGTAGCAGATAGCCTTGCCAGTTTGCTCAGTGGGTAGAGTGTTGGCCTGAAGAATAAAGGGTCCTGGATTCGATTCCGGTCAAGGGTTATGTACCTTGGCTGCAGGCTTCACCCTACCCCACCCCCACTTTGGTCTGAGCACATGCATGAGATAACCAATAAATGTGCTTCTCTCTGTCTTTCCCTCTCTCTTCCCCTCTCCCTAAAAGTCAATGGGAAAATATACTTAGGTGAGGGTTAACAAAAAAATACTACTAATAATAATAAATAAAATAAAGTCCCCAGACAAAGAGTTCCCTCTCTCTGGTTGACTTTTGCCTCGCTATTGCTTTGTAACCAGCACTTGCCATGTGTTTACGTGTGCTCTCTCCATAGCCAAGTGGCCTTAAGCAACTACATGGCCCATGGCTGTGTGGCTGTGAGGACCCCACACACAATGGACTGCACCTGGGAACACAAGCTGAGCCAGCCAGAGGAAGGATGAGCTGTAATATGATACAGGAATTCTGGGCAGTGGCCTTTGTTCTGGCCCTGCTAAATGTAAGATTGGACTTCTTCCATGGCAAGGACAGACAGAGATGGGGACCACACCCCCCTTAATTTTATATAATCTCTAAAGCTTTCCATGGAAACCCATCCTCCCTTGGGAGCCTCAGGAAATTCTTTTCCTTGAGGCATCCCCAGAATTCCTCTTCCACTGAGTCCCAAATCCAAATGCACTCCGACAGCAATGCAGAAGGAAAACAGGCAAAGTGTTTTACGTTTAGAGAAGCAGTGTGTGCCAGCAAGCTGGGAAGGACACACCCCAGCTGAAAGTTCAATGTCAGACATTTTAGTAACACTTTAGACGAACGTGATTGTGGATGGAGATTTAGGGGTAAAATAGGCAGGTTTAAGGAATTTTAGGAATATAGGGGGTCCATGGGGAAACGCTGCAAAGGTGGGGGCTTGCAGCTGCCAAAAGGCATACATTCACAGGGGGGAAAAAGAGGCGCCACAGGATAAGGGAAGAGGAAGACATCCATTCACAGAAAACAAGGAAAAGCCACAGGGTATGGGGAGGAAAAGGAAACACTTTCACAGGGGGTAGAGAAATGCTGACAAATGGGAGATTTTCACAGGAGATAGAGAATTCTACCACTGAAGGGGGAAGGGAAAGGGGTTGCTGTTAGGTTGAGGCAGGGGGGGAAGCCCAAAGCTGATGCAAGCATTGGCAAGGTGGATGATGACAAAGATACCTGGCTAGCTGGCCCATCCTAGGGCCTTCCTAGACCCCTGGCCTGAGGCAGGAATTCCACACCTCTCATGGCCTCCACCCTCCCCTCACTAAACAGCTGTATAAAAGAAGTACCTATGCCTCTTTTTTGGCAAGAACTTCCCTGGCCCACCCTCAGACCAATTCCCCCCACCATCACCACCACCTTTTAATCTCCTGAACTCCCGTGTCTTGCATCTGAGTCTCAAACCTTTCAGCTGGAACCTTACAGGTACCAGGTGGGTTTTGAAGCTAATATTCTACCCATTGGATGGCAGCATCAAGAGGCGAAGAAATGCAGTCTTTATAAACCTTAGGAAAACAGAGCTTAGTGGGTCCTCCCTATGTAGGCGTCTGTACTTGTTTCTAATAAATTGTCACCTTTCATATCGCACCTTTTGCCCACAGCTTCATTGTTTGAATACACCTGGACAAGAACCCTGGAAAGAAACCACCCTTGCATCCTGCTCCCACTTAATAAATGTAACTCCTTCTCCCTAAGTATTGCTTTGTTCTTCTTTGGTTTTCTGTAACAAAACAACCCTCCATATCCAGGACATCAGCTGCAGTCCCAGCTTACCCCTGAGAAGCAAGTTTCAATTTCCCGCCAGCCTGTGGCTTTATTCACAAAGCTAATCATATCCTGTGTGGGAATGCCACACACTTAGTATTTCAAGGTCAGCCTCCTTCAGCTCTCAGTTGCCCACTGTCTGAGTCTCACCCTAACGTGTTTCTTTGTGGCATGCAGTGCTTTCCGCCTCTGGGCTGAGGAGTAAACTCGTCTTGCTGTTACCCATGTTGGATGGCCTGCAATTGGCCATTCCCATAATCCTGTGGGACAGGTTTCCTCCTTCATCACTAAGGTGAAGAGAAGTCAATTAAAGCCAGGGAAGGTGTCTTGTGCAGAATAAATGTCCGACAACACTGTGTTAAAATGAAGTAGTATTCATGACTAAGAGCAAGTACAGACATTCACACCTACAATTTCACATTTGGTCAACTTGCACTGTTTGCAAGGCTCCATGCTTTCAAATATTGAAAACTGAGTAACCACACTTCACAAGAACAGCAAATCTCTAGTCCGCAGAGGAGAAGATGTTTTGTAACGCTTAGTGTTGCCTAAGTACTGAATTATTTCTGAAGGGCTGTTTTTCCAAACATTCTTTCCTTAAGGCTTCAGGTGAGCTGTTTTTTTTTTTTGTTTTTTTTTAGCCCCAATAGCCTGAAACTGCCTCAGGACAGAAATGCCTTTTTGTGTTTTCTCCTTTCATGAGCCTGCCTCTGGGCTGTGCTAAGAGGAAAAAGCAGCTGCTTAGTTTGCTATCCTTATGGAAAGACTGGCCGGTCATGTAAAAAAAGCATTGGGATTTGTTTATGTGTTGCTTTATATGTTTCACCTTCTTACACTTAAAAGAAAAAAAGCCAGATAACTCATCCCGTGTACATCAGAGTGATGCGGGCACACCAGGGCACCATGCTTCTTGTTAATCTTTCCATTTGTGAAACTTTATGTTTACAGTAAAGTTGTTACCGGCTGGAACCTCTGTTCTTTTTGTTGATGCAGAAAAGAATTTAAGGTCAATAAAAATAAAAGTAAAGCAAAATGGGGTTTATTGAGGGCTTGCCAGTTTGTGAAGTGGGTGGGGGAGAGACAGAGAAGGAGGGAGGGGGGGAGGGAGAGAGAGAGAGAGAGAGAGAGAGAATGGCAGTAATGCATGGCCCCCAATTCCTGGGTTTAAAGGAGGGATTTTCTGGGTGGAGACACTCATTTGCATTCAGGTTGATTGACAGAAACTGTCTTTTTTCCTTCTGGGTTCATGCCCTTTCCCATAATGCATACAGAAACACCCATTGGGGGTGGAGTCAAAACTGCAAATTTTATTATAATTTGTCCATGGCCCTAATAAGATGGCATTGGCATTGAGGTTGTGTCATTTTTCTCTGAGCTTTTGCCAAAATCTAACTGGCTCTGAACTAGCCTGCTGGCAGTCTGCTGACTGCTAGCCCACCCATAGAGGCAGGGTGAGGCAATATTGGTCTGACCCTTGTTCAGTACCTCAGGGCAGGCCCCACCCCAGCCGCCTGTGTCTAACTTCCTACCTTACAAAGTAGCAACCCAATAAATACCTACAAACTGAATATAAGTTCTATAGTAGCCTGATAAAATATTGTGATAGTGTTGAAATTGTGCACTAGTTAAACAAATTATGACATTAATGTTATGCAATCTCAATTATTATTATTATTATTATTTTATTGTTTTCTTTGAGTAATCCCTATGGGTCTGTCATGACCAGAGGTTTAACCAACCAGAAGTCAGTCCTGCAGTCAGCTCTGGGTTGCTGAGGTGACCCACCACTGACTGCTGGAGGAGCTGAGAAGCAGGCCTGGAGAGAAGGACTTAAGAGAGCAACAGGGTCTGATCCTCAGCCTCTGTGGAAGTTGTTGATTAGCCTTTGCCTCTCTCTTTCTCTCCAGGCCTGGCCAGCAACCATGCCTCCATTTCTCTCCAGGCCTCCACTGGGGCTTCTAATCAGCCCTGCCTTTCTGATCAGGCCCTATTGATAGGCACAGAGATACTGACTGGCATAGAAACCAACCAATTAGAACCAAACCCAGGTTAACAGTGAGGAGCCAATGGCTGCCAAAGAGACAAAGCTTTTGATGCTGACTGGCATAGAAACTGACCAATCAGAACTAAATTGGCCAGTAGAGGAGGGCAGTTGGGAATGAGATCAGGCCTTCGGGGGAGAGCAGGTAGGGGAGATCAGGCAGGCAGAGGCAGTTAGGGGTGATCAGGTCAGGAAGGAAGGGCAGTGGGGGGTGAGATCAGGCTGGCAGGGGAGGGCAGTTGTTGGGGACAACCAGGCCAGGAGGGGAGGGTATTTGGGGAGGACCAGGCCTGCAGGGGAGGGCAGTTGGGGGTGATCAGGCCAACAGGAGAACAGTTAGGCATTAATCAGATTATTAGGGGAGTGAGTTGGGGGTGATCAGACTGGCAGGCAGAAGCGGTTATGGGCAATGAAGAAGGCAGGCAGTTGAGCAGTTAGGAGCCAGCAGTCCCAGATTGTGAAAGAGATGTTGGACTTCCAGTGTAGGCCCAATCCCTACACTGACAGTCGGACATCCCCCTAGAAGTCCCAGATTGGAGAGGGTGCCAGCTGGGCTGAAGGATACCCTTCCAGTGCATGGATTTCGTGCACCAGGCCTCTAGTAATGAATAAATGTCATTGTTGCCATTTCAATTTGTTTATTTTTTTCCGTTCTTCTTAACTGATTTTTATTAGATTATATTGTACATCCCCTGAAATACTGAAGCTGGATGATTTGCATATTTTCCTAACTTCCTAATCTATACTTTTTGAGCTATATGCTTTATTTTGATGGATGGTGTATTAGGAGAAGTCAAATAAAGAAAGTGGCAAAAATCTATGTACAGAGGATTTAGACAATATTATCCCATTTGGGGGCAAAGGAAATACATTTAGAGATTGTTAGAGATTTTAAACTGAAACTTTTATTTCCATGATATACAGTTAAGTTCTCCTTTGAAGGCTTGTGAAGATTTTTATCTTGTCTCTCAAGATACAAGAATGAAGTGAATTTTATTACAGCTTGACAGTTTTGTGAATGTCTTTTTCTACTAAAGTACTTGATGGAAGCACAAACCTATTGGTATTAATTTATCTCTCCGTTCACTTTATCTATAGCAACAAAAAATTGTCCTAATAAAATATATAAATATTTAGTCATTAGATTTAAATGAGTTATAGCATAAAAAGGAATTAACAATAATATAAAAATTGAATAAATTTGACTATATTAAAAGTAATAACTTCTATTCATCAAAAAACACAGCTGAGGGAATTAAAATGCAACCCACAGAGCAAGAGAAGATATTTTCAATGCATATATACAACTAAATACATTTATCTAGAATATGTAATGACTATCTGTCCCTCAAATATTATATTAAAAAAAAAACAATAGAAAAATGGTCAAAAGACTTGAACAGAAACCTCTAAGAGAATATAATTAAATGGCCAAAAATCATGTCAAAATCTGCTCAACTTAATAGTCATAAGAAAATGAAAATTATAAACCTTAATATGACATCTATTTACGTACCAAAGACCAACTGGAAAGATGAAAAGTACCAATATTTTATAAGAAAGGGGAGCAAAGAGAACTCTCATTCCCTGTTGGTGAGAATGTAAATTGGTACAACTACTTTGTAAAACTGTAAGATCTGATAAAGCTGAATAATTAAATATCCTCTGAGACACAGGTTCTACACCTTATTGTACATTTAATAGTAATGTACACGTATTCACCCCCAAACATGAAAAATCAAGTTTATCAATGCACTATTTGTCACATAACAAATTTGCAAAAATCCAAAGGCCCATAAATAGTTAAATGACTAAACAACTTGGAATGCATTCATATAATGGAATACTATAGGAATTGGAATGAACAATCCAAAATTTCACACAAGAATTGTAATTCTCACAAGTATAAGAGAAGAGAAAAACAACCGACTAACTAAACCAACATAAAAGCACACATATTGTGTGTTTCCTTTTATATGATATTTAAAAAATAAAACAGGCAAAGTTAACCTAAACTATGTTAGAAGTTGTGTTGTTAATTTATTCTGTTGCATGTGGTAACTGGAGGAAAAATAGTGGCTTTTAGGTTGTGATAATGTTCTGTCCCTTGATCTAAGTCCATTTTTTTGGTAAAAAATTATTGAGTTGTTTGTATATGAAATATGCACTTTTCTGTATCTATATTTCACTTTAATATAGTTAAAATTATAAATTATTGCTAATATTTTCATTATAGTATTTTAAATAAAGTAGTTCATAGTTCTGCTTCAAACTTTAGAGTGTAGATCTTAGTCACTCAATATAAATTATAGTTTGTAGCATATTTCCCCCCATTATTCCTGTCATTAAAGATATTTCTATGGTAGTGTGGAATTTTGTCATAACTGAGATTCGTACACAAATTATAGATTCCTAAACTTTAGAAATATAAGCCTGAGGGGAAAATGGGGATTGTTCTTAGAGGAATGGAAATGATATATACAAAATTATAATCTGACTCTTAAAAGTCATCCAATAGCCTTGGCGAGTGTGGCTTAGTTGGTTGGGTGTTGTCCCGAGCATCAAAAGATTATTGGTTCTATTCCAGGCCAGGGCACATGTGCAGGTTGTGAGCTTGATCCCTAGTAGGAATTGTGCAGAAGGCAACTGATCAATGTTCTCTCACATCAATGTTTCTCTCTCTTCTTCTCCCTTCCATTTAAAAAAAAAAATCGCCGAGGTCGGTTTGGCTCAGTGGATAGAGTGTCGGTCTGTGGACTGAAAGGTCCCAGGTTCAATTCCGGTCAAGGGCATGTACCTTGGTTGCGGGCACATCCCCAGTGGGGGGTGTGCAAGAGGCAGCTGATCAATGTTTCTCTCTCATCGATATTTCTAGCCCTCTGTTTCTCTCTCTTCCTCTCTGTAAAAAATCAATAAAAAAATATTTTTAAAAAATAAAAAAATAAAATAAATCTATGAAAATATTTTTTTAAAAAGTTATCCAACAGTTTATTCCATACTTTCCAAATTAATCATGACAAGCTTGTCCTGATTATTTCTGTCCAGAGGGAGCTACCAAAAATATTCTATATGATGGATGGTATGGCATGTAGGATCTAGGCAGTAGGTGATACTGAAGGTCACATAGACATCATTGCTATTGTTCCAGTTAGTCAATTCTTTCAGAAAAGGAGTTTGATAAATAAGATCATATTTCATAGGCAGAGGAAGCTCATAAAAACCCACCAGGTGAAGGAGGGCTTAGCAAAGCAAATGTCTTTAGGAAATGACCCCACTTTATTTCTAAAAGTACTTTGCTTTAGAGACAATAAATATCAAAGATCATTCACATAATTTTTTGAAATGGCAGGGTTGAAACATAATAGGGGGCTAAATTCATTGGATGGCTTTCTTTTTCTCCTTGGTGAAAGAGACAATTGCAAAAGTACTTTCATCTTAAACAATTCATAAGAATCCTATCTATTAATAAAGATGGAATACTAAGCAAATTAACTTGACAAAGATGGTGGTGCCCAGGCCAGGACGCTTGTGTTGTTGCCATGGCAATTTGCATATTACCTATTTATTATATAGCATATACACAGAGTGGCCAGATTATAATGCATCCCCTCCCCCTAGTCAGGTTGGCTGAACCCCACCTATGCAGAATTTATGCACTGGGCCTCTAATATATCTATTGAAACGTTGTAGCCTTGAGTGGAGGCCAGGGGCAACCCAGACTACCAGCCACTCCTTGAACGAGGCCAGGACATCCTGTGCAGGTGGGAAGCTTGGCTTCCTCCATTGCCAGGGCAACCCAAGTCTCCTTCTGGCTCTAGTTCTGTGGCCGCTGCCATCTTGGTTGAGTTAATTTGCATACTTGCTCCTGATTGGCTGGTGGGTATGGCTTGTGGGCATAGTGGAGGTATGGTCAATTTACATGTTTTTCTTTTATTAGTGTAGATATATACTGAGTGGTCAAATTATTATGTGTTCACAGATCATAATAATCTGGCCACTCAGTGTATATATATTTCAAGATTTTTTCACGGAGATGAAAGGTTTTTGAGCCGAAACCGGTTTGGCTCAGTGGTAGAGTGTCGGTCTGCGGACTGAAAGGTCCCGGGTTCGATTCTGGTCAAGAGCATGTACTTTGGTTGCGGGCACATCCCCAGTTGGGGATGTGCAAGAGGCAGCTGGTTGATGTTTCTCTCTCATCGACGTTTCTAGCTCTCTATCTCTCTCCTTTCCTGCCTGTAAAATATCAATAAAATATATTTTTTTTTTAAAAAGAAAGGTTTTTGATTCAAGCAGGGTCACAGACTTATTGGACTATCATCTTTAATGCATAGCTTTCAAATTTAATATTGGTATTCATATAACCTAGAATAAAACATATAGAAAATGGCACATATAAATTTTTTTGGCCAGTCCTGCAGTAGTAGTGCTGCACAATATTTTTGTTCACACTTCATTTCTTAGAACACAGTCCCATGGCCACATCCAATTGAGAGAGAGGCTAGGACTTTATAGAATAATTTTTCAAGAAAAAGAAAAATTGGCTGGGACCGGTTTGGCTCAATGGATAGAGCGTTGGCTTGGGGACTGAAGGGCCCTGGGTTTGATTCTGGTCAAGGGCATGTACCTTGGTTGTGGGCATATCCCCAGTAGGGGGTGTGCAAGAGGCAGCTGATTGATGACTCTCTCTCATCGATGTTTCTAACTCTCTATCTCTCTCCCTTCCTCTCTGTATAAAAATCAATAAAATATATTTTAAAAAAAAGAAAAAGAAAAATTGGTGAAAGCTAGCAGTAACTATAATATCCACCTACTTATTTGTACCTTTACCACTGTAATCAACATAAGATGCATTATATTGTATATGCAAAATCCCTGAATTGGTTCTCAGTACACTTTTTAGTTTGTACATGAACTCGTGCCCTTATGATTCCAACTGTTGTCTACTTCTCAAACATCCCAAACTCTCCATTCTTTTCCACAAACAGTGATAGTTGAATCATATGATTCAGTTCTGAAAACTCATTGCTCATTGTATGACATTATTTTTTTCAATGTTGTATCATATACATGGTGGGATCCAGTCACCAAGTAAATCAGAAATAGTTTATCTATATACCAGTCTTTGAATTACCTGGCCAAGGCATACATAGCTGTCTCATGATGTTATCCAATGCACATAGATGCTATAAGTTCAGTTTCATTGGTCTATCACAGTGTTTCCCATACTTTTGACATGTGTTTACCCCTTCTATAATTTTCGTAACACTGCGTACCCCTCTTACTCATGAGAACATAGAATTAGGCCCAGCTAAGCACGGTGCAGTGCATATCCCCACCAAACTCTGGTGCAACGTATACCCCCACCAAACTCTTCTCGTACCCCTGGGGGTACGCATACCACACTTTGGGAAATCACATTGTCTTCAAAGGCATTGTTTAAACAAGTGGATCAGTCTTACCATGGCTTTAGTAATGTTAATGTCCTATGGTCCTCTCTTCATATCTTATGAGTTTTTTCCCCCAAAGTCTTCCAATCTCTACTAGTTAAACTGATCTTAATACATTATTTTTATCTTAATTAAAACTAATATGTTTATGTTTAATACTTCTCATCACTATTATCAAACATGAACACATGATACTTAAAAAACTACTGATAGTAAAAAACTAACAAACATTATTTTCTAAGCATTCTGTAAGATCTAAAGAAGAAATAAAATCATTATCTATATTTTAGATATAAGGATACAACAGAAAAAGGTCCAGCAACTTGCCCCACATCATATAATTAGTACATTCATGCCAGGATTAGTTTAATTCAATATGTATGGACTTAACTACCAACCTTGAACCTCTTATGATAGCCAACCATATCAGGCTACATTGACTATTGCTGGGAAACCTCAAATGTACACGAAATAAACTATGCTGAGTCACATAACAGATTACCTTCCTTTTATTTTCTGAATTATCTTCTCTAATGATATTTGGAAGTATCCTCTACATCACATGATCTGAGAAAAAAAAAACACTACTGTGGAAAATGCAGGATTTGTTTATATTAAGAAATAATGTCATAGACATGATAATACAAATCAAGCTGCAAACTCATTTATTTAAACAAAATACCTTCTTGTCTGATTTGTCTTCATTTCCTCTCTGGTACCTGTTCTACTTAGAGCATGAGTTCAGAATAGCACTTAGGTGGTTTGTGGGAAGGAAATGATTCCAAGTAAGTGGTACATTCTCAGTTAATTATCTATTAATGTCTGAATAACCTTCATCATTTGTTAAATTATATTAAAAACCATCAAGTGTCTTTATTATTTTTATTCTCACTTGAATATTCTTTCAAGTCCTATGATACCTTTTCTTTGAAGGAAACCCTGATATATTAAAGTTAAATGTCTTTAAACCCAATTTAACTCACCTTCCATATGTCATTGGAAAGTATGTAACCACCAAGGGGAAGGGTAAAATGATCAATTTCACTGGTCTATCACAGAAATACATTGAAAGTTTTACTTTAACATTTAGAAAACTTTGCTAAAAAAGAATTATGGAACAACAAGAGGCCTTTTCATCTCTAGATTCTTTTCATGAGAAATCTCAAGAGAAAACTCATAACTATTGTTTCTATATTCATCTGAAGGGAAGGAAGGGGACAAACAATTGAAGGTGAATTTAACAAGATTTAAGCAGTAAGACTGGAATTAAATGTGGAATGTAAAAGAGCTATCGCCAGACACTTGCAAAGAAGTATGAATCTAACCGTGTCTTCATTAAACTTTCAGCTTAAGCTTTCTAAAGGTTGAGTAAAATATTTTAATTTTGTATCTATCAAAAATCATGAGTTAAAGGTAGAGAAACCTTTGCTGTAGTCTATTTTTAATAGATGTTTCCAAATTCTATTTAACATACCCATTTTAAATGACAGCACCACCTCTTTTGACTAACCCTAAGAATAATAAAAATATATTAAGACGCTATGCTTCAATACTGATTACCAAATGCTATAAATTAGAAATTAAAAAACAACAACACTGGCTGAAAATATTTAGAAGACTATGCAATAAGTTTTATTTTTAGGAATTTAGAGATTATTGAATATCTTGAAAAATCCAGCCAACCTTTTCTTGTACCTTCTCCTATATTTTCTATCTTATACAGTTTGTACCTTTGTTCATCTACTAGTAATTAACAGGAAGCAGGAAGCTGTCTTAGACTCCTTTATCCTTCAATATCTATAAAGGTGTTACCTCTAGAAGGTTTAACTTCCTTAACTCTCAAAACCATCTTTATTTCTTTACCTATTGAAGTATAATTCTCATACATTGTAATTCATCCCTTTAAAGAGCACAAATAAATGGTTTTTAATATATTCAGAGTTGTGCAACCATCTCTACAATCAGTTAATGGATGGATGAATAAAATATGGCATGCCCAACAGTGGAATATTAATTCAGATATAAATAGGAAAGAAGTACTGACACATTCTAAAATGTTAGGTCATTATTGTCATCCTCAAAGGAAATTATGTACTCATTAGTAGTCACTCCTCATCCTCTCTACTACCACCACCACCACCACCATCAACAATAATAACCTCTCCCGCCAGTAGTAAAAACGAAGGATCTCTTACCCTTTGAGACAGCATGGAGGAACTTGGAGACTGTTATGTTAAGTAATATAAGCTAGTCAGAAAAAGACAAATATCACATGATCTCACTCATATGTGGACTCTCATAAGCAACATAAATTGGTGAACAAAATAAATTCAGAGACATGGAAGCATGGAACAGACTGACTGATCTCAGAGGGAAGGAGAAGAGAAGAGAGATTAACCAAAGAATTTATATGTATACATCATAACCCATAGATACAAACAATAGTGCGGTTAAGGCCTGGGGGGATGCAGGGTATAGGGAGTTACTGGAGGGGAAAAAGGTATATCTGTAATATATAAGTGTATAATAGCTCATAAAATATAATTTGTAGATGGTCTCCAACAAGCACCATTTTCTTTCCTTCTCGTAGGTTCCTATTGCTTCATCTTTATTATTTTTTAACATTTTTATGTTGTCAAATTATTTATATCCTTGTAACTATAATATATTTTTGACACAAAATAAGGCATATGTGAAGACATATTTTTGAGTTATATATGTTACTTTGAGAAACACAAAATATACCTTGATCAATAATATATTAAAATGCATTTCACTGAAGTAAAAAAATAGTGTTCAAAAACAAGACCCAGCATAATCAACAAAATAAACACAAAATATATTTAGCAATAGTTCTACTCATATCCTATGTAAAAAAGGCTGAGTGCCTGCTAAGAGGTCCATGTTGCTATTAAAGGCTGTCAGAAGGCACTCAATAACCTGTGGATTGATAGTGTGAATTAACAACTCTTCTAAGATACAATTGGAGAACAGAGCACTAGCAACCTCAGCTGAGAAAGACAAGTATATGACTTTACAAATCATTGTAATGAGCACCCTCACAGTGCCCAGCACATCTAAGGTGAGTGCCAAACGTGACCCTGCACTCTTTGAAAGGCTGTCACCTGGTTTAAGAATACTCTGCTTAATCATTTGACTCAATGGCCTAACCTATTTCAGTAACCTAGAATAATGCATCTAAACTTTGTATCATTCTGTAACGGTCTGCTAACGGGAGACTGGAAAGACAGAATTTAGATATTAATGATCAATTTTCCTCATTGTGAAGAACTTGCACTTCACTATGGTTTTTTGTTTGTTTTCAAATGTAATTTTTTTTCTTTTCGTCTTTGTTAATTCTTGGCATTAATGTGATTGTTATTGAGCTACAGGGTCTAAATTACTTTTATATTTTTATTTTTTAAGATATCTTTCATTGATTTCAGAGAGGAAGGAGAGAGGGACAGAGATAGAAACATCAATGATGAGAGAGAATAATCAATTGGCCACCTCCTGCACACCCCCATTTGTGGATGGAGCCCACAACTCAGGGATGTGCTCTGTCCAGAAATTGAACGAGTGAAGCATGAGTTCATGGTTCCATTTTTGGACAGGGCACATGCTGCCAGAGGCCTGGAGAGGCTGTTGTGGTACATAATGTCTATGTTGTCGCCTTGGCAACAACACAAGAGCACCATCCCATCCCAGCCATTCTGTGCCTGTGTATGCAAATTAACCCACCATCTTTGTTAATTTGCATATTCACTCCTGATTGGCTAGGGGGTGTCATGAAGGTATGGTCAATTTTCATCTTATTCTTTTATTAGTGTAGATTGTTGATTATATTCTTTTGCTTTACTTTATATCCCATTATCTTTCTCATCCTGGCCAAGCACCAATCTTCACTGCCTCAGAGGGAAATGTGAGTATCTGCTAAGGCTGTTTGCTATATTAATAACCTTGAGAAGCTAGTCCAAAGCAAACACTGATACAGGACATTCAAAAGTGCCATAAGGAGCACTAGTTCCTCAATGGGAATCCTTTACAATGTGATCTCCAAGGGAGCTGCAAACTATGGATGGGATTGGATCCTCCTGGTAGAGCTTACGTAAAACATGCCTATTGTAGAATAGCAATATCATAACAATGGTCATCTGTCCTAAATAATCACAGAAATATTAATGCCATCGTTTCCCTTTCTTCTATATGAGGTAAGTACTATAGAAACTGCTCGACTTTATCCTGTGCTGGGATCATAAGAGCCTGTCTAACCTTGGCACCCAGAAGGAAGCTGGCAATAGGCTTCCCTGGCACACAGGAGAGAACATGCTCTTTGGTCTTATCTCTGCCTCCATGCACGTCTGTGCTGCCTACTGTGACATTAGGCAGGTCCGTTTGTCATGGAGTGTCATTTGTCAGAATGAATTATCCACAGTCACCTACACTGCTTTCTTAGGTCTGCCGGTGAGTGTCCCTAGGTGAAAACCTTCAACCCACCATAATGAAAGTGCCACAAGATGAACTCCTCACTTTAAATATAAAACTAGTTCCATTGCTTCAGACACAAAGCACCGGAAGAGAGGAAAAAAGAGTATAGGCTAGAGCTCAACCTTATGCCCACATGGCAAAGCTTCAACGATCCTCTCCTCCCTGACACTGTTTCTCAGGGAATATACAATTCTTTCTGAAGACACTAGTTAGGGTGGTGGGATTTCAATTCATTTTGCTACACAATGATACCTTTCTAACTAGGATGATGTCATTCTTCCAAAGATCATAGAACAGTGAGAACATTAAAGGGTACAGGACTTAACAATTAAATCTGTCTTCTGTGTTTATTTATTAATTAAATATTTAAAATGTAACTTCAATATGCCAGAAAAAGAAAGAATTGTAAATAAATTCTGCATGGTCTTCTATCTCATGACATTTACCTTTTTGGGAAAGGGAGGCCTGCCCAGAGAGACAAATAAGTAAAAACTAAATAAGATATTTTAAGGGATTAGTAAGTATAACAAAAAGAGAAAGAGTTGTAGTTAGGAAATGATAATTTTGGTCACATGATGAAAAAAAGTTATTTTTGAGATGTTTAAACAATACATGAATAGTAAGTATAATCATGCAATTTTACAATTACGGGTTAAAATAAATAAAATGCTTAAGTGGGCAGTTGCTAGACATTATGAAGGAAAATAAGGCAAGTCAGTGTGGGCACCATAGAATGAATGTTATGGGGACAGGGGTTCACAAAATGAACAGTGGTTCACACTTCCTCTTTCTTTCATCTTCAGGTTCTAGAAAAAGTGGTTGACCTTACAGTACAGAAAACTGGAAACTTAATGTGATTATAACCCTGGGGAGAGAGAGAAGGATCCCTAATGCCTGGGAGGCGGCTTCGTAATGCCAGTTGGACCAGGGTGCTGCTATGAGTTGTGATGGCACTCAGCTAGATCTTAGTGACCACTTTCTGAACACACACACACATACACACACACACACACACACACAAATTCACACATCAACATAAAAACTGGACCACCTTGTCACCATAGTGAATCAAGCAAAAACATAACCTCACTGTTATGTGTGAACTCAGACAAGATGACCAAACTCCCCCACCCCTGCTAATTTGAGTGACTGCTATTTCTTTTCCAGTTACAGCTTTCATTGTTCCCTTTTCTAGGTTGAAATATTAGGAAATCAAATTGAAGAATTTGATCACTTCCCAACATCATTTAATCTAAAGCAAATTTCTAATTCTTTACATTTGCCTCCAGGTCATCTAACACAAGACAAGAATCTTACAATAAGTATTTTTAAACATAGTCTGAGTTGTCCTTCAATTCCCTTAGCAAGTTACACTTTTGCAGTCACACTGCAAGCATCATTTAGCAAAAGGCAGTGCCCCAAGCCTCCTGTGACCACAAGGCCATCTCTCTCGACGACCCCAGAGACAAACTGCACACAGAACCAGACTAGCCCAGAATGAAGTCAGTCCCAAGTTGCAACACATTTCACCCTTACCCCACAGCCTTTACATTTTTTTATTTTCTTTTTGGTGTGGGATTTGGGAGTGTAGTAAGATGTTCTCATCTAAGGTCTGCAGGTTGATGGAGGTAGAATCTGTCCTTCCTTGGCAAGCAGATGCTTCCTGTGATAGGAATATATACCTTTTTAAGAAATGTATTTTTATTGATTTCAGACAGAAAGGAAGAGGGAGAGAGATAAAACATCAATGATGAGGGAGAGTAATTGATCAGCTGCCTCTTGCATGCTACTCAACTAGGGACCGAGCCTGCAATCTGGACATGTATCCTGACCACAGAATCAAACTGGACCTCACGAGTGAGCCAGCACAGCCAGGCTGACACGCACCTTTAACTGAACATTTTAAATGCTGGGTCTTCCACTATAAGGAACTTTCAATCCGTTTTACAGATTAGGGAATGAAAGCTCAGAGAGAGTGAAACTTAAGGTCACACAGTTGCTGAGAATCTTCTTATATCACCCCCTTCAGAAGACCTCCAATAGGAGAGAATTTGGGAGAGTGGAGTGGGGAGGGGAGATGCTCTGACTGATAAAACTTAGGAGAGAAGGAACTTGAGTGTGAAACTTTCCTTTATATTTGCAATGACTTCCAACCACAGTCCAATGTGTTCAACCACAGATGTATTCCCAGTGGTATTTGCTGGAGGGCATTATACCACTGAAATAATTTCTTACATCTAATATAAACACAAAAGTAGTATAATACAAGGATTTTGTGTGTGTGTTTGTGCAAGCGTGCACACACATCCAAGGTAAGACATATATATATTAATATATTTGTATTGATTTCAGAGAGAGAGAGAGAGAGAGAGAGAGAGAGAGAGAGAGAGAGAGAGAGAGAAGAAGAAGAAGAAGAAGAAGAAGAAGAAGAAGAAGAAGAAGAAGGAGGAGGAGGAGGAGGAGGAGGAGGAGGAGGAGGAGGAGGAGGAGGAGGAGGGGGAGGAGGAGAGAGGGAATCATCTATTGGCTGTTTTCTGCAGGTCCCCTACTGGAGTGGAGCTAGCAACCCCTGGGAATGTACCCCTGATGGGTAACTGATACGTGACTTCCTGTTCATAGACTGATGCTCAAACTGAGCCATTCTGCTCGGGTGGTAAAATACATTTTACATTATCTTTGTGACTTGGATCTGGGAATTGAGGAGAAAGGAGAATCATTTCCAGACTGGTAGCTTTTCATTATACCCACTTAATATTAATATTACTAAGAATTTAACATATTGTGTTCCCAGTGCAGTATTAAAGGGGCCAAACTGATCTTGTGTATGATGTAAATAAGTGATAAAATATCTACGTGGGGGAAGGAAGAAGGTTATAAAAGAAAATAAAGATACATTTTTTCCCAAGAGTAAGTAACTTTTCCTAGAACCCAAATTTAGATATCATTACCAATTAGTCTACAAGAACATAATAACAGTGTAACATATGGAAATTGCCTCAAAATTGCAGGGAATTGGCAGTTCATGCTTATTATATAGGGTGCTTGGTGAAATGTGCTCATGCAAAATGACTTGAATTCGAATTTTGAGAACAAATAATGGTTAAAATATTTTAACACATAAAAAAAAGAGACATTCAAAGTTACCCAAAAATTAAATGCTGAGAAAAAAATTTACTTAGTCTTAAAAAAGGTCAGCACTTTGCTTTAACAATTAGAAACATTGAACACCAGAAAGAGACTTAGTTGGGAAATAAAAACTCCATTCAATATAGTTGTATCCAAAATAAATTGATTATATAAATGTGATGCTTTCTCACATTAAATCTGTTTTTCCATGGAGAGTGAGGGTTCCATTCTCAGATAAGTGATTGCTCAATAATTAAGGGTGTGAGTATTACAAAAATTGTTTTCTGAAATTTCATAAATGGCAGCAACCTAGTGTCAGGACTAGATACTGGTATTACTGTCAGTATTTGTGTTCTAGTCATATATATTCACTTATGGGCATATATACTTCACTTTCAGTTGTCAGAATGTGATACCTGTTTCTGACTTAGATACCATGAATCAAATAAATTGTATAATTTGGACAAAAATATCATGATAGAAAATTGTATTTTATGAGGAAGTATTTGGTGAAAAAAATAGTATGACTGTTTCTTTTTTTAAAAAAAATATCCAATTGTGGAAGTCCTTGGGAATGAATTTGGAGGCAGTCTGCAGACATTTATTCTCATTTCTAAGTGAAGGACCCAATAAAAAAAAAATGATCTCCTGCTATATAATTTTTCCTTCCAAAAAATTGAATAGAATAGAAAATATCAAAAAAGTCAATTTTCCTGATTAAAAATTAAGCTCAACCTTGACAATGTGCCATGAAATGACCCAGTCAGTGATATCACATTTTTAATTTTTATTATTAATTGTGATTTATATAAAATTTGCCAATATTTAATCCCAACTAGTTGTCATTTCAACAAGATAACTTTAGCTTCTGATATGGCTTTCAATAATCTCCACCTCCTGATATTCATTCTCTTAAGGATTATAAGAAATAGTATAGGCAAACCATAATGAGAACTATCTTCTGTAATTAGTTCATAAAGACTGGGATTTTAATCCTGTTGGCATTCCTAATTTATTGCCATCTCAGTTTGCACGAATTGATGAAACAAACCGCTCCATTAAGATGCCCAACGGGGAAGGAAAGTAAGCATGGCCTCCAGCCAAAGCGAATGAGGCACTGGGGCTCTCAGTCCAATTCCTGAGGAACTGAATCCTGCCAACAACAATGTAAATAAGCTTAGAAGAACATCCTTGTTCACTCAAGACTTCCGGTCAGATTGCACACTTATATGAGACTGTGAAGCAGAGAACCCAATGAAGCTATAGTTAGATTCCTGACTCACAGAAATCATGAGATAATAAATATTGGTTGCTAGAAGCCACTAACTTTCAGTATAATGTGCTATGTAGCAAGAGTTAAATAATACAAATTATATAAAATATATACATGTATATCTATAGATTTGCTGCAGAATATGGTAAATGAGACTGTACATAAGATGTGAATATTGTTTTCTAAGATCCAAGAGAATGAACTCAGTACCAACAATAAAGTGAGATGCATGATTAACTTAAAGTATTTGCAGCTTCCACAAATACAAATTCTGAGATAGAAATATACCAGGGAGAGGATGGGTATAGTTGGCATATTCTCTGAATAGGGCTGCCATAACAATAAAAACCAAGCCAATGTAGTTGAATCCAAGATACATAGGTTACAGAAATGGGGTGTCCTCTCACATTCCATCTATTTCCTCATTGAGAGAGGTTGTTCCATCTTCAGACAAATGGTTTAGACCTTATGGCTTAAAGAACAGACATTTTTCTCATGGTTTGGGAGTCCAAGAGCAAAGTGTCATCAGTTTGTTTCCAGTAAGGCCTTCTTTCTGTTTAGTAGATGGCAGCCTTCTCACTGGCCATTCTTCTGTAAATTCTCACGGAGAGAAAGAGTGTTCTCTTCTTGTAAGGAACACTAGTCCTATTGGATTAGGGCCCCACTCTTATGACTTATTTTACCTTATCTCCAAATGTATCACATGGAGAGTTAGGGCTTTTTCATGTAAATTTTAGGGGAACATAATTCAGCCATTAAAAGTGGGTCATTTTGTTTTCCTGTTTTTGAAAAGTATTCAATATTTTGGAGGTTTAATAATGAGTTTATGAACAAAGATCTGTTTGTTCCTTAACATATATAAACAACATTTTTCAAATATTATGCCAATCAGTAACTTTCATTTGTAGCAACTGAAAAATATTACTTATCTGTTTGTTTATTTGTTTTGGTTCCTGGACTAAGCAAGGACTCTTATATTTAGCCAAAATTTTTCAAATGTTTTAGTGTATGATTTTTTATTTTAGGCAAACTCTCTAGCTTTATAACCATTTTATTGGTTTTTCTTTTTCTTACCCAAAGAGGAAATGATCTAAAAAACAATTATCTGTACAGGTTTACTAATTCCACTTTAGCTAAAGTTCTAAACTGTGAAGAGCTTTTTTTACATCATGGACCATTTATCTATCTATATATATAAAGGCCTAAGCAACTGTTATGACCAAATGACCGAATGACCAGTCAACTAGTCACTATGATGCTCACTGGCCACCAGCAGGCAGACACTCAATGAAGGAGCTGCCCCCTGGTGGTCAGTGTATTCCCACTGGACATGTGCTCAACATGTCCAGCAACTTCTTGTGGTGGGCCAACCTCTTTTGGTCCCTACCTCCAAACCCTGAGCCAGCTGGCCCAAGTTGGTACTGGACAAGATGGCCCCAACTGGCCCTGATCAGCTCCAATCACCAGCCAGGCTGAGGGACCTCACCCACGCACAAATTCATACACTGGGCCTCTAGTTTTCTAATAAGGGAACACACTGTTTCTATTTTAGGGGACTTCCAACCACCTAAAAGAAGGTACAATATTCTGTTTACCAATTTTTATAAATGAGTTTGGAATATGAAATCAACCTGTGATTATTAAATTAAAACTAACCTGTTCAGCATAGATTATGTGAAAAAGTTTTAGCAGCTCCACCCTATGGCCTATAACTATTAAAGGTAATTTTGGAGTTTTCTCACAAAATGTCTTTGGGTTTATTTTTCTACCTCTTTCTTTATATGAGAATATGTAATGCCCACCTTTAGTGCTCAACATGTCCAGCAACATCTATGAGTATGCAACTGACATTATCTTCCTTAATATTTGGTATTGTTTTATATTATAATTTTTTATATTTGGATATAAGAAAATATTCCCAAGCCTCATATTTTTGCTTACATAACTTTGTTATGACAAGTAAGGGTCCCTGATACTTTTCCCTATATTAACTAATGCAATTATAGTCACTTATACTTGCTCTTAAAGTCAGAATATTTTTTTAATAAAACAGACTTAACATCCTGAAAGATAATAGTGACTTTAAATCTGTAAATAATATTTGTTTTAAATAAGAAAACTCTAATTCTGATTCTAAAATGAAATTACCTAGTGAATCCAAAAAATAGGATAATGAACAAATGACATGATATTAAGGACAAAAATTATCCTGTGATGGAATTTACATGGAAATTGTGTCTCTTCACAATATTTGGTAAAAGGAATATTCACTGTGTACTTCCAGAATGTTAAACTGAAGGTCATACACAGATAAATATTTCAATAGATATTATTATAAAAAAGAGATGCACTTGAAAAGCATTGCCTTGTTTAAACAATAATCTATGAATTAAATATAAAAACATGTGAATATTAATTCAAAATGTGTTATAATTTAACACAATCAATATTATTTAGAATTTACATTGAAAACAATCACCAATAGGTGGTGCTGCTGTGACTAAGTTTGATTAAGCTTCATGTAAATCTGACCCCAGATTCTACTACTTTTACTTTCTTGTATACTTCTATCTTACAGTATGCTAAGCAACTGCTCAGTAGTGCACTCGTTATAAAATGTCACTGAAGATAAAATGTTTTCAAGTATTTGGAAGTCTTTTTCTATCACCATCATTTAAAAAGATGAAAAATAGGTCAGAGATCATAGCTATAAAAATACACTGCTTAAGGTGGTACTTATCTGATAAATGAATATACAAGTGCTTGATTCAACTGGAGGTTATGAATTTTGCATAAATCCCTTTATCAAGGTTGAATTACATAATGCCTCATTTAATGGCATATCTATGTGACATTCCTTGTCAAGCATTATTTTTCTTTGTCAAACTAAATATCTGATTTGTACGATATAAAGAGAATTTCGCTGACAGAAAAAAAGGCATATTTTCAATTTCCAATTAAACCTGAAAGATCAGTCTAGTGAATGCATAATGTATAACTATGGAAAAGTATAATTTTGGACATATAATACTTAAAGTAAAACACCAAAACTATTATAGTTAGTTTAATTTTATTGTAAAAACATTTAATTATAAATAAATTTAAAATGAATTCAGATAGCTGGTATAAGAACTATTATAATAAAATTTGATACATGCAATGATTTGTTACAATAGAAATCACTTATTAAAGTAAAATGTTAATAACAAACCTTTAGTTTTACATTTATATGATAGTTTGAAAATACATTTATTTAAAACTATGCTAGATATTAAAAAAAATAATTATCAGGCTGTATCAAGGGGAATATTCCATAAATAAATTGTTTTAATTTGTCTTTTCTTTTTCAAATAAATTCATAAACAGAAATTAAAATTTCTTTAACCAGTAAAAATGAGATTTTTAAAGCCTAAATTATAATTTTTATTAGCAGTATTTTATCCCCTAGTTTTTTTCAATTTTGCCCATTCCCTCTGTCAATTACATTTTAGCCATTCTGCCATATATCATTCAATATTACATATTTAGGCTGCTAAAAATATAATTAATTTAAAATAAAGGATAACTTAATATTCTCTTTGTTATACAAAATATTAAATGCTAAAGTTGAGTTGTGTTCCTCCCATTCATAAGTTGATGTCTTCAAGAACTCATGGACATGGGTAACAGTGTGATGATTGCAGGGGTGGTTGTCTGAGGGGGGAGATGGGGAGAGAAGGTGGAAGAAGGCATAGAGGGGATAAATGGTGATTAAAAAAAAGAAATAAAGTAAGGTGTTTTTTTTTTTAATTAGAGAAAATATATAAGTAAAAACAAACAAACAGAAAAAAACAACAGTGACCTTACTAAGAGATAAAGTCTTTAAAGAGGTAATCAAATTGAAACTAAGTCATTAGTTTTCAATCCAAAAGGACAAGTGTCCTTGTGAAAAGGGAAATTGAAAATAGATACCCATGGAGGGCAGACTGAGGTGAAGAGTCTAGAAAAGACAGCCCTCCAGAAAGCAAGGAGCAGGCTGGGAATAGATCCATCTCTCACAGCCTCAGGAGGAACCTACCCAGCCTGCACCTTGAACTGGGACTTCTAGCCTCCAGAACTGAGAGACAAATGTTTGGTGTTTTAGCCACTCTATTGTCATTTGTTTGCAGCCCTAGCAGACTAACACACCAGTTACCAACAATAATAACTGAAAACTTTGTCACTATATCTTATGATTCAAACAACTTTATAATGTGAGGGGGAAACGCCATTTCCTAAGTAAAGCTTCTGATCCAATTATATATATAGTTCTCCTATCTTGAATGTTAGTACTTTTTTCTAATTACAACTCACTGAAAAAGTAATTTATGTGACCATTAAAAAAATCACATATGTTAATACTAGAGGCCCGGTGCATGACATCTGTGCACAGTGTGTGTGTGTGTGTGTGTGTGTGTGTGTGTGTGTGTGTGTGTGTCTGGGAGGGGAAAGGGTCCCTCAGCCTGGCCTGCACCCTCTCACAGTCTGGGAGCCTTTGGGGGATATCCCACTGATGGCTTAGGGGAGCGGACCTAAGCTGTCAATCAGACATCCTTAGCGCTGCCATGGAGGCCACCACTGCCGCTGGACTAGCCATCTGTGAGCCTGGCTCCTGGCTGAGCAGCACTCCCACTGTGGGAGTGCACTGACCACCAGGGGACAGCTCTTGTGTTGAGCATCTGTCCCCTGGTAGTCAGTGCACATAGTAGAGACTGGATGTTCCACTGTTTGGTCAATTTGCATATTAGCCTTTTATTATATAGGATTAAATATTATAGATTATCATTTCCTAAGAAATTAGAGTATTCTTGATCCTTACACTTGCAAAAAAAAAGGTAATCATTATTCCAAGAAATGTCATAAACAATTGAAAATAGAACATTTTATTCAGTAGAATATGTATTGCAAGCCATCTTGACCATAATGTCTAATTTTCTGTTGATAGAGATTTATCATAGTCAGCAAATACTTTTGTGGAAAAGGAGAGCATTAAATATTGAGGGCAACTACTGAAGTATTTGAAACTCTTTTTATTCAGTTAACATATGACAGGCTTCTAATTTTGCATTTTCTTATTATTCTTTTAATATCAACATGTTAACCTAAAGAAGATGCCTTAGTTCTTCCATCTCTCTCAGTGAAATACATTTTCTTTTGGAACTTTTCATGGATCTGTTTTTATAATAACTCTGGAAGCAAACAAATATGGCAATTCCTATTCAGATGATGATGACCCTTTTTAAAATTACTCTCATTTGGACAGGCAATAACTGAGATATGTGCAGAGTCAGTTCACTGAAAGCTTATGTACTTGGAAAGGAAAAAGGCAGAAATTATAAATCAGAAAAAAAATATTTTTTTCTTCAGAGTTTTACCTGATTTCAATTCTAATTTGTTCATAATTTTCTCTCTCTCTCTCTCTCTCTCTCTCTCTCTCTCTCTCTCTCTCTCTCTCTCTCTCTCTCTCTCTCTCTTTTTACAATAAAGGTGTAATCCAAAACCAACCTCTATATTTTCTACTTAATTATTTTACAATCTATGCTTTTAACTAGTTTAGACCAATTATTTTTTACTACTAAGACACTTCTACAGCATCAAAATAACCATAATCACAACCATACCATGGACACACATATTGAACGTAATTGGAATAGAGGCACTGCATTGTTTCTGGAATGGCTGCTAGACAATCTCCAATTTAAACACACACATGTTAGGCATTTTAAATAATACTATAAAAATAGTAGAAGTAGTCAGGCATATTAAATGAGTCATCAGGAATAGAGAGGACAAATGGAGACAGGATGTTTGTGTTGTTTTTATAAAGAAAAGTTGAAAGACCTCAATTGCTCAGAAAGCTCTTAAGGTTGGTGAAAATCAGTAACTCACAGTCTTTGCAGGGTTAAACATGAAGCAAGCCTGTAAAACTCTCAGCTATTGAGATATGCCTTTTGGGACGTTTAAGTCTCACTTGGGGGAGCAGAATACAGGTCTGGAACTTGGAGTCCCTGATGTAAAATTGATATGAAAAATACTCATATATTTTTTTAAAGTTTAGGGGGAGAAAAAAAATGACCATTTTTTGTTGGCAAGTATAATTCTGTTAGCCTCTAGGTAGCTAAATTGATATCCTTAATTCTTGCTCCAATAGTTTTGATTCTTAAAATATATTTTTGGGATGGTTTATGAACTCTTTACTGCAGTCTCTTAAAAATGTACTTTAATTTAAAGCCCTCAAAATATTTGAAAAACCTATAACATTTGCTATTTATCGTTTAGTGTGCAATGTATGAGATCTGAGACACTGGGAATACTGTTGTTGTTGTTGTTGTTGTTGTTGTTGTTGTTTTTAAAAAGAAAATGTAAACTGCAAAAACCCCTTCCTTACAGACAGAGAATGGTATGTATGGGAGAAGCATGAGGCATGGAATGAACAAATGCTATTAAACAAGAAATAGAAATGTTGAAAACAAGACTTTTAACGATATTGCCAATGGCAGTTTCAGGGCAAGGTTGTTTCTGAATTAGAATGTCAATATTTCTGGAAACTCTCTAACCAGAGCAGAAAGGTGCAGCCAAGATAGTGTTCTAATTTAAAAACTTAATCAAGTCAATATGAACCTAAACAGTTTCTAAGACTCTGCTCCATGTCAGTTATGGTTCACAAGCTTCTCCTTAACTTCCATTTCCTGTTGTCTCTCCCCACTGCTTCCTACCATGTTTTTTTTTTCCAGACCCATGCAACTTACTGCTTTCCCCTAAATGTAAATGTAATATTTTTGCTAACTCTGTACTTTTAAAAATATTATTTTAGGTAGTATCTTCCAAATTGTTAAATCAAGTCCTGGATCAAATATTTATAGAGCCTTTATCCACCTTTCCTCAAAAAAGACAACAATCATTCCCCATTTTGTGAGCTCTCATGTCACTTTGAACTTTATTTGTCCATATTAAAGTTAATGTCCAAGTCAGTTTTTGGAGAAACAAAGCCAGATATTAAAGATGGAGATAATTGTGCAGGTAGTTTTGTTAAGGCAGGTCATTTTGTTGTGTTGTGTTGTGTTGTGTTGTGTTGTGTTGTGTTGTTGTTTTTTTAAATATATTTTTATTAATTTCAAAGGGGAAAGAAGAGGGAGAGAGAACTAGAAACATCAACAATGAGAGAGATAGGCTGTCTTCTGCATTCCCACATTGGTGATCAAGCCAGCAATCCAGGCATATGCCCCTATAGGGATCTGAACTGTAACCTTCTGGTTCATTGTTTTGAGCCATGCCAGAATGACTCAGCCAGGCAAAGAGCAATACACTTTCAAGACTGTAAAAGTCTGTGAAGCAGGAGAAGATAGGGAAGGAAGGTAGGCAAATAGGTGTGTGTAAGAATATATTCTCGCCAAAACCGGTTTGGCTCAATGGATAGAGCGTTGGCCTGTGGACTGAAAGGTCCGGAGTTCGATTCTGGTCAAGGGCATGTACTTTGGTTGCAGGCACATCCCCAGTAGGGGGTGTGCAAGAGGTAGCTGATCAATGATTCTCTCTCATCGATGTTTCTAACTCTCTATCCCTCTCTCTTCGTTTCTGTAAAAAATAAATCAATATGTATATATAATATATATATATATATAATATATTCTTACTTATTCAAGAGGTAGCTCTGATTAGCTCTTCAATGTCTCATATATTTACTTATCAAAATTACATTCTTTGCAAAAGTCATTAAAAAGCCAAATGATACTCTTGAGAATGGCAATGTATTGTTGTCTATATTGTATTGATAACATATATGAAAAAACAATGGATGTCCTATAGAAGAAAAGAAAAAAGTTTACAAATGAAACCTACACATTTAAAATATTCTAAGTACAGTATTTTTAAAAATGTTTATGTTCACACAATCATATTGAAAATCATATTTAACAACAACAAAACCCAAAGCAAAACCAATTAAACATGACTGGTTGACCTTCTTTTTGAATAAGGGATGCTAATTGACAACAGTACATGGACCGGAATTGCTCTGTGAGAACTGTGGAGATCTAGTGAGAAGCTACAGTGCCCAGGCAATTACAAAACCTAAAAGTGAGTCCAGGAATATTATCTACATTTGGCACACCAATCCATGGCTTTCTGTCTATGCAGGGTGGCAGAGCAACCAGGATAATACACGCTGTATGGGATCCTCCTTCAGGATGGACACAAAAGCGTGGGCCATGTGCCCAGGGCTCTAGCTTGTCTGAGTGCTGCTCTTGGGACTGGTTTGTCTCGCTCGGTTCATAGCACTGACAAGGCCAGTGGTAGGATTTGCAAACTACTGAAAACAAGCAAGCATCTCCACATGTTAAAGCAGTCACTTTGCAGGCAGACACTGGGAAGAGAAAAGTCTCTATAGAGATTGGAGAAGTCCTGCAATGCCCAGCAAGGCATACGTCTGCCAAGTCACCTTCTCTATAGGTTATGGCTGAGGTACAAAGACTAAAATCCACTGGTGTGCATGGAGCCACTCTGGCTTAAGAGCCTCATCTATATCTATCTATACCTATCTATATCTATCTATATCTATTTATATCTATCTATATCTATATCTATCTATCTCTATCTATCTATCTATCTATCTATCTATCTATCTATCTATCTATATTTATATCTTTAGCTAGCTAGCTAGCTAGCTAGCTAACTATGCCTAAGCAACTGTCATGACTGATGGATCAACTGGAAGGACTGATCAACCAGTGACTATGATACACACTGACCACCAGGGGGTAGATGCTCAATGTAGGAGCTGCCCCTTGGTGAGCTCCCACAGCCAACCTCCTGGGGCATGCCAACCACCTACAGTCCCTCCCCCTGCTGTCTAACCTCTCACAGAGTTCAGCATCGATTCTTTCTGCATCTGGCCAGGCATCTGTCGCCTCCTCTCCTGACCCTGCCAGTGCCTTTGGGTCCTAGGCTGGGACAGGCAACTGGGGGATGGGTGATTGAAGATGTGGTCCCTTTTCCAGGGGGAATGCAGGCCAGCTTCCTCCTTGAGGCTGGCAGCCAACATCCCATGGTCTCTCTGCTCTCTCTCTCCCGGGCCAGCAGGACCCAATCAGCCTGGCCCCAATCAGCCTGGCCCTGATTGGCCTTGATCACTGGCCAGACCTAGGGATCCCACCCATGCATGAATTCATGCACCAGGTTCCTAGTATGCCATAAAAGGTGGTAAGTCTTGGGACAACTCTATGATCATAGCTTCCAATGTTCCCTTGAGACATGTACCTCCTCATTTATGAGTCACCACTCAGAGAAATGCAAAACAAGGATAACCTCTGCCAGGGGCTTCAGTTCTCCCAGTGGTGGTGTAGCTTTTATCATAAAATATATTGCCTAGTAACATAAGTGACACAACACATCTTTATCTGTTTCCAGGGATTAGGAAGTTAACCAAAGGATAAATATCCATGCAGAAAAGGATTTTGTTAAACCTTTGCTCTCGTTTGTGAGAACCAAGGATGGTATTCTGAGACTTGACAGCCCTTCTGATACAAATGTTGCTAAGTAATATATTAGGAACCAAACACCAACTGATATCATAACTACATATAAGAAAATTCAAAATGTAATTAATTTTTTCAGATATAAATTAGTTACACTATTAGTAGAAAATTTTATTATTGATGCTATCTATTTAAAACTAAGAGCTACATTTTTTCACCATTAAACATAGGAAATGTATAAGCAAACTTAAGTAAATATTTTTTATTTCTTAGTACATTTTTCTAGTGATGTCTTAATATTGTATAAAAGAATTATTTTAAAAAGGATTGTAACATTGAAGATCCACATAAATTATGGGTAATCATTTGTTTGAAATGATTAGTTTATTCTCAATAACTGTTATTTAGTGTACAAGAATGCAAAATAGAGTCTCTTCTTAGCACAAAGGATGTTCTTATTGGTAAGAGAAAAATATAACTAAAATCCTGTTCTTATGTTTTAAAATTCACATTCTTACTGGAGATTAGTAAATAAAAATAAAAGTAAAACACCTTAAGTGGGATAATATAAGTATTTCAAAATGCTATGATCATATTAAAAGGGAAATATCACTTAAGTTTTTATGGTTCAAGAAAGATTTCATTGAAGGACTGACATTTGAACTTGGCATTGGGAAAAGTAAAGTTTAATAGATCTTGAAAGCTATTTCACCAAAGGAAGAAAGTGGGGTAACTCAGAGAGATATAGATACATTTAGCATGTTTATTAAAATGTAGTTTGCTATTTGTTGGAGTGCAAAGCAAGAGCATTGGAGTCTAGGAGTTGGAACTAAAAAAGATAAATAAATAAATCTGGGAGTAGGGGCAATATAGTAGTAAGAAAAGCTAAGCAATTTTAAACCTGCACTGAATTGGTGTGAAGTTTATTATTTACAAGAGTTATATGCATAGACTTTTGAAGTCTGTATTGTAAATAAGAATCTTAAGACCCAAGGACTATAAGTCACTTTTTAAAAAATCAATATTCATTAAGTATTATCACTAAAGTTAAACCTAAGTCTGTTTGACTTAAAGATTCAAACTCTTTCCACTAATCCATTCAACCAAAAAGATCAGTAAATAAACTTGTATATCATGCTAAAATATTATTATTATTATTAGGATTTATGAAATTACTTAGATTATTTAAAAACTATCAAAAGTATGACATTATAAAAAGAACAGCAAAAAATAATGATCCTGGAAGGAAATAACAATGTTCTAATGGTGTAACAGTATGTCAAAAAAAAAAAAAAGCCACTTTAAAAAATCCTTTAATTTATAGGTATTTCCCTTATTGGGTTATGGTAATTCCCAAGAAATTTACCCATTTACTAGTGGCCTGGTGCATGAATTCATGCACATTGAAAGGAAATGAATTAGAAGAAATCCTTTAATATTGCTATTTGCCCTTTCTCCATAATAAAAGCATCAACCAAATTCAGGATCAACAATGACAGATTGAAACACATGCATGCAATTGGCACCAGTGAGAGCTTTATATATACCATCTATGTGTGTGAACTTAGCCTTATATATATATATATATATATATATATATATATATATATATATATATAATAAACTTGCTTAATTAGATCTGAGTTTCTGATGTAGCTAAACTTTTTCCAGCCCAGTGAAGTACCTAACTTCTCTTTCAGGTAATTGTCAGAAACACAGCAGTAAATATCAACACAAAGCAGATTATTGTAGATCACACAGGGAGAACAAAAGGTAAAATATTTAATTGTAGCAGTGTTTGACTATTTTCTGTGCAGTGAGAAAACCTGAAGTCATTTTCAAGGTCCACCATTTCTTACTTCTTTTCAGTCCAGTCAAGTTTCTAAGCTTTCTAAACCTCCATTTTCTGTCTAATGAAAAGAAAATAGGATTCCACTGAATCTTCTGTCTACCTACTCCAGGACTTCTGAGGATCAAATAAGTTGAGGCATGGGAAGCCATTTGGCTCCAAAGCAAGTCGTGTCCCTGGGCTGAAGAAACTATAAGGAGGCTAGTTGCTAGGAAGAGGATGCTGGGCATTAGTAGGTGACATCATTACCTGGCGCTCACAGCCACTGTTTCCGGGCTGGGCTTGGCTGTGGGCTGCATTTTGCACCATGGGATCTTGGCAATGTCAACTGTGATTTGGTGGGTTGTTGCTCTGTGGTGGTGGTGGGGCCTGGGTTGAGGGAAGCCAAGTGTTGCTTTGAGGGCATCAGGTCTGTGGTGCTGTTTCTCTATAAATGTCCAGTGCACATCACGGCAGCTATTGTATTGAGCATCTTCCCCCTAGTGGTCAGTGTATGTCATAGCAATCAATTGGATGGTGGAACATTTGGCATATTAGCCTTTTATATATTTAGATAAGTCATTTTCTGCATCAGTGGGAAGTCCATCGATCTTCAGAAGCTCAAGTTAAAGTATGTAATTGATTAAAATATAAATACTCTGTGTTTCTTTTTTGGTTCCATTAATTTAACTTTATTTATCTTTCGTGTGTGTATGTGCATGTGCGCGGGCATGTGTGTGTGTGTGTGTGTGTGTGTGTGTGTGTGTGTGTGTACCCACGCACACACACAGGCTGCCAGCATTTCACCAAGTGTTTTAGCCTGAGAATTGAGACTGGACTGCAAAGAAAGTCAAAACAAGATATCTAATTATTCTCTGGACCTACATAATAATTTAGAGAGTATAGGGTGTCTGGGTGCAACATTTAAAGAGAGTCTGCTGAAGCCATCAGACGAGTGAAATCCTTCTCCACCAGCTTCAGTGTGTAGTATGTTTGAAGCCTGCTGTGAGAGGTAAAGTTATTGGCAGAATTTGTTTTTCTCTCCCTTTTCATTGCAGTGTCTGATCCATTTGGATAAGCCCTTATCACTGCTAGAATCATGAACAGGAAATAAAATCACTGACATCAGAGAAACTTATTCCTTTTCCAAGAGCAAATGTGGTGATTTGTACAAGGCCTCAAATTTCCTGATTCTGGTGGATAGTACATTGACCCAGACATTTATATTTAAAAGGAAGGAAACCATTGGCAATTTCAATTTACTTTTAGACACTGACCCTGGATGTTATAGAGGCAATAACTTGCAAAAGATCATGAGAAGGGATAGGAAGCAAACTTGTCACAGATAAAAAACTTTTATCTTTCCAGTTTGTTATTTAAAATAATTAATAACTATTTGTGAGCAGATGGAACTACTCCAGTTCTACCACAGTGGCCTTTTCTGTGTGCCATTTGCAGCGCTTATGTCTATGGCACTAGGAATTTGAATCAGAAAAGCTACTTTGGAAAGGACCTGAATTTAGGGTAATAAAAAACTTCTGAAATGAGTCCTGTTTGTTTTCAGGCTATATGCAGCTGCACCTGTTCAGACACGGTTCCAACTGGCTGTGGTTTAACCACTCCCTCAACACTCTTGATTAAGAACATGGCTTCATCAAACAGGTCGGGGAGCTCTCACACCTGTATTTGAGTTTAGGGTTTCTTCTTTCAGAGGTCGGTCTTCAATTTTGTACAGACAATTTTGTACACAATTATTTCTCTGCATCTGTCTCAGAGGCAGCCCTATCCCTAGGAGATGATATATGCTACCACCTCACCATACAGCAGAGAGTCAGACGTTGCTTTTACCAGACATTTAATTCCCCACCCCACCCCCTAGCCTCCACACACACACAAAACTGAGACAGAGTAATCAATGAAAAAATTGTGTGAGCATAAGTTTTATTGTCAGAATAACCTGGAGCACAAGTTCCAACTCTGACCCTAACTGCCTGTGAAGCCTTAGTTAAGCCACTATAGATCTTTAAATATTATTTTACTTGTCTATAAAATGGGTGTAATCATTCATCGTTCACATGGCTTTAAAGACTAAGAGAGATTTTGTGTTAAACATGCTAATGGAATTCCTGACGCATAAGATGGCCTTAATAAATTGAGGTATAAATTGTTCTTTAATTTTAAACCCAAGCAGGTTTAGTCATTCCCACACCCTTAAATATGAGAGCCCTATCTTTTTTTTCCTAATTGAAATCATGTTATGAAGTTTAATCATTGAAAATGTGTTCTAACAGTAGTCATAAAATCAACATTAGCACATATACAAAGGACAAGATGTCAGTTTGACATACAAAACACCACATAGTAAAATTGGGTCACTATAATTATAGGCCTATCTCGAATTCATTCCCAAGGTGTCTCTTTCGCTTATCAAGTTGGGACTTCCTTGGCAAGAAATATGTCTCTCTCTTCCTCCCTGGGTCCTGGCAAATAGTGAATTTTCCATAAAAAAATTTTTTATGAATGGTAATTTGATAAATATGCTGTATGATAATATTTTAGGAAATTGCATAATCACATTACATAAAAAAGAAAATCAGGAGTCTTATGTTTCTCTAAATGTAACTCTAAGAGCATGGAGAATGGTGTATAGAAACACATAATAATGTAGAAATGAATGAATGATGGGACGTTTATTATTATAACTAATTATTATAACTAATCAAATAAGTGGGTATTTTTCAGTCCTTGCTATAAAACTCTACTAGTTCAACTTTTATTCCCATTTAAATATTATTAGTAGATGTAAAATGTACCTTAAAATAATATCATGCTTTTTCTATCTATTTAACCACAGATATCCTCCCATTCCCACAGATTTTCTATTACACTATACTGTTTTAAAAATAATCCAATGTAAATGTGTAAATAATTTGTAGGGAAATATAATTTTACAACTATATCTATAGATTATTGTTATAAGTTGAAAGACAATATTTTATTTTTTTAATTAAATCACTATAAACCCTAATTAGAACTGATAACAGAAAGACACATTTGGATTAAATCAGTGCTTTTGTATACATAATATCTATGTCTACACAATATATGCTGTTAGACCATAAATAATGACAACTGTAGGATAATCTCATTTCATACCCAATTTTCCTGAAGTAACTCTGTTTCTAACTACAGTTATACTTCCAGATTTACTTGTATAACATTCCTACAATTTTTTAAGGTCTCAAGCCAGGATAGAAACTCATACTTTAAAAATAAAAAAATAAAAAACAAACAAACAAAAAAATAAAGCAAAGAATTACTCATATTTAGGACTTGTGTGTTTTTAGTTTGTCAGTGTCTATAATATAGAGAAATAAAATTGGGACATAATCAAGAACTATATGCTTTATTTTGTGGGCTATCTAGTACATGTGTATTTGATTCTTTAAAAAAAAAACATGTTGTATGCTTCATTTCTCATTCTGTAAAATAATGACAGAACACTACGTTTTTCTGGCCATGAGAGTGGAATAAAACATAGATGCAATGCTTTGTCTTTCAGGCATTTCTATATATTGTGTTTGTAAGATCATTTCAACTAGGAAACATATTTTATAATAGAAATAATAAACAATAGCTTAGCAAAGTTGTGACAAATAATTTTTCTCTAAATATATATATTTTTGCCACAAAACCATCTTTTACTCCTAAAAACATAAGCTTATCTCTTTCAGCCTGCTTTTCATGGTGAGTTTTGTTCATTTCTCAGTTCAATTTAATTTTGAATTCTTGCCATAATGATACCATTCTTTTTGTTGAAGGCAACACATTTGTTTCATCTGATTTTATGTGAAGTCAGCTACATCATGATTTTCCTTTAAAAACCATGTTTCTTTCTAATCTAAGTTTTTTATAAACTTTTAAGATCTATATAATAAAGACAGAAAGAAAATATGATACAGCAAAGTCATGGAATATCGTCATATTCTAATAACAATTTTAATTAAGGATATTACATATATGCCCTGGCCATTGTGGCTAACTTGGTGGGAAATCATCCTGTGCAACAAATTTTTGCTGGTTTGATTTCTGGTCAGGGCACATGTCTGGATTGCGGAATCAATCCCTGGTAGGGGGTGTGCAGGATGCAATTGATCAATGTTTCACTCTCACCTCTCTCTCTCTCTCTCTCTCTCTCTCTCTCTCTCTCTCTCTCTCTCTCTCTCTCTCTCTCCCCCTTCTTCCCTCCCTCTTCTATCTCTAAAATTTAATAAAAATATTTAAAAACCCAAAATATCACTTATACTGATGTTTTTCACTTGATATTCAGTTTCTTGAAGGCAGTGACTAAGGCACATTGCCCAGGACATAGGAGGCACAAAGAAAGGATGGCTGAATTAGTCAATGAGAGACAGGCTCTTTTATTACAAGACTAGAGGCACAGTGTATGAAATTCATGCACAGGAAGGGTGTTCTTCAGTCCAGCCTACACCCTCTCTAATCTGGGATCTTTTGGGAGATGTCCAACTGCCTATTTATGCCCGATCCTCTGCCAACCTGATCACCAATAATTGGTCTCTCCTACCGGCCACCTTGTGGTGACCATCTTGTGATGATATGAGGGTAGGCATCTTGGGGTAGCCATCTTGTGATGATGTTGCACGACACCACCTGAGTTATTATATAGGATTCCACAGTAAAAGGGAGAGACAGGGGAAGAAGATATTTTTATGATTATCAGTGCAGTACTCTTTCCAATGTAGCATGCAACTTCCTAAATGAGATTTTGATACAACACAGGGTTTTGAGAAGAGAAATCATCATATTGTTTCTTTGGGAAATAATCTTATTCTGCCTTCAAGATTTATGATAGGTTATCAAGGAGGAACTCTGTCTGACCTGAAATGAACCTTGATTTAATCTTCACTATATAAAGCAAAACCTAGCAGGCAAGAGCTTTTTACTGTCTCTTGGAAGAAAAGGTAGCATAGGCACTCAAGAAGACAGCTATTAATAGTGCTTTCCCTCACCATAAATCACAAACCTAACCCCTTTAGCAATTTATTCTCTTTGGATTTGTATCCTAGTGACTTCCCATCTCAGATTAATGCACAGAAACTGGATGACAAGCAGATATTTACAACTCTAAATGTCAAGCTAATTATTTACTGTTGATTCCCTATTAAACCTATCTGAAATTCATTGGGATGACTTGACCTTCCCTGGTAGCAGCGATAGGCAGGAAAAACATCAAGGTAGCAAGCTTTCACTATTGCTAATATCTCAATGAGCTAATTCACAAATGCCACAAGGCTGAGAGAATGACCCTCATGTAGTAAAGTTGAAGCAAAGTGAATGCATGATAACTAGTTTGAACTGGCCATCTGAAGACCACATCAAACTCACATGCTAAGTTCAACATTTTTTATTTACAGCTTGTCTTCTTTTTATAATATACTTTCTCCACTTCAATAACCTCTTAAAACAAATTCACAAAGGTATCCTCATGTAGAATTTATCAGACATACATTTCTCTGTTTTTAATTGGTACCTCGTTTGCCTGAAGCTTTTCTCCCTATAATAGCATTAAACATTTGGATTCAGGACAAACAACATCAAAGCTGGAACAAAATGTTGTCAGTTAGATCCTGTGCTTTATCTTACAGGATGTCTATGTATGATTTGATCACCTCACCCCTATGGTCTTGATATGGTAAAATCCTATATAGTTTTCATTTTCTTTCACTTGTCAGAACATCTTGTGAATAATAAATCTTTTCCTGAAACTTCTGATACAACAAAACCTATTTGCACTGATTAAATCTAGTACATTTAACCCTTAAGGTCAGATATTTTACTTGTCATAAATTATACCCAATAATTACTATTTCATAATGTTAAAAAAATATCCAAAACAGGAATTGACAAATTGTAGCCATGAAACAAATCAACTTACTGCCTGTTTTTATAAATAAAGTTTTATTGAAACATAGCAGAATATGTGCATTTCCATTTCAGGTGCTTTTGCACTGATTTGTTGTGACAGAGACATTAGGACATATAACGTCCAAAATATTTTGTATCTTTCCTTTACAGAAATGGCCTGCCATTACCTTTTATACACTTGATCTTCACTGAAAGTTCAAGAAGAGATTGATCCCTGCTTTGAAGTGGTCCATTATGATTTTTCTTTTTGTATAATCCATGCACATTTACCTAATAAAAGAGTTGCATGCTAATTGACCTTACCTTCACAATGCCCACCAGCCAATCAGGAGTGAGTATGCAAATTAACCCAACAAAAATGGGGTTAATTTGAATACCTAGGTGTCAAGCCATGACACAGGCATTCTGCACCATCCCAGCCATTTGGGGCCTCTGCCCAGCATGGGAAGGCAGAAAGCCTGCTCCGGCTAGAGCAAAGGTGGTGCTGGCAGCCAGGGGAAGGAAGGTTCATTCTTGCACCAATCATCATTCGTGCATTGGGACACTAATCCTATATAATAAGAGAGGAATATGCTAATTATCCCTTACACCATGAGGCATATCAACTGACAGCATAATGACCAGATTATGGGTCTGCAAAAGGGTGGGGCCAAGAACTACAAGCAGGTGGCATGAAGCTACAGGAGAGGCAAGGCAGCAAGTTATGAGAGAGGGCAGGGGGAGCTACAGTAGGGCAGGCAGTGGGCAGAGAGCTACAGGAAGGTTTCAGTGACCTACTGGTGCACGGATTTGTGCACAAGGCTACTAGTATATTATAAGCATCGTATACCAAGGCCTTATAAAAACAATTGCCCTGAATTTTAAATACAAAAATGCTGTGTTATTAAGAGGATATAACAATTGAGTCTTCTTGAGAAGTTTTAGGATTTATTATACATAACTGAAAATATGCAGACACAGTAGTTGTATTTTCCCTTCTGGAAAGTCCAAAGTCAGCAAACACTTGCACGTCTTCTAGCTTTCTATGCTACTAGTATTAGCTGAGCTTATTGGACTGCCTATAGCCCTAAGATAAAGAAATTATTGCTTCCAAGAGTCTTAGAAACAGAAAGATTCATATATAGAAAGGGGACATGAAAACAGTTGTATTGAAGGGTGAATATGTTGGGCCTTAAAGAGTTCACACTTTGAGACATGGTTCCTTTCTGCCTGTGTGAAGAACACTGCTAGTAACCTTTCAGGCAAATCCTGTGCAATCCTCAGGGTGCAGAAAATGTCAAGAAGCAGACAGAGATGGATGGGAACAAATAGAAAGGTAACTAAAGTAGATTCATGATTTATTTCTTCATTTATTCACACATTCATTCATTTAATTAAAATATTTATTAAACTACTAAGGACTAGACATGATGGTGGTCATTGAAAATGAAGAGGTAAATAAAAAGGTTTTTATTCTAAAGTATTTCTAATTCTCTGAGTTAACAATATGTGTTATAAGGGGAGGGAAGTGTGGATGATAACAAGAGAAAGATAAAAGCAAGTGGGAAAGGGTAGCTTTTTCTCATTCTAAGGTATATTAAAGATCTCTGCAGGATTTATACTTAAATGCTCTTCACAAAAAAAAAAGTTAATTTGGGACAATTGAAGAAGAATGCATCAGGTCTTTTATATACACTGATACAATACCCTTGTATATATGCATATATTCATACACAGGTAGAATTACTTGACAATTTATTTTTACCTTAATCTTAATAACCTAGTGAGGTTTTAAATTTTTTAAAATTTATTGGGGTGACATTGGTTAATAAAATTTTATAGGTTTCAAGTGTACAGCCCTATGATAAACACACAGTGTAATAATCAGCAAGCTTTATTCGTTTCTATGATGCAATGTACTAAATATCTTCCACATTGTCACTTAGGAACTCATCATATCTCTGCTATGTCAAAATTATGACTTGAAAGAAACCTTCAGCATTAGCATTTAGTCATTAAGGGGGAGAGTGGGACACTGGAGCTCATTCAGGGGTTTTTATAAGTCTTGCCTTGATGTATGCATCAGTTCTGCCCGCATTTCATTGTCCAAAACACTGAAACATGACTCCATGTGGTACAAGGAGGTTTGCAAGTGAAATCTCTGCTTAGGAAGCCATTTTACTGTAATTATTTTATCCCACAGAACAGGTCCATTTGATGGACCATCTCTATGTCATCTGTATTTAAAAGTTTTTATATGTCAAGTAGCTAAAGAATAATCTCAAGCATTGTCAGAGTCCCTTTGTATTCTACAGGTTTTGGTATCTCTCTTAGAACTCCTGTAACCATCTATCAGATATCATGATTCTTATATCACACTGGTGGCCCGGTGCATAAAATTCATACACATTAAAATGGAATTAATTAGAAGAAATATTTTAATATTGCTATTTGCTCTTTCTCTATAATTGAAGTATCAGAGATGAAAAAAAAAAAGTCAAATGTCTATAAAATATCTTTCCTGTCAGAATCTGGAACAGGCTTTGGGACCTAGCATCAAGTCCCCACCCACCACCCACATGCACTTCAAAAATGCAGGAGACCCAGCCCCAGCCAGCCCCATCCTTGTCAAGCCCCTCTGGCAGAAGGCTCAGGCTCAGGTCCTCCAGCACTGCAGGGCAAGGGACTTGGCCTGAGGTTCCCCAGCTTGGTGCCAGGGTGGGGGTGTGGCCTGAGAGCCCCTGTCAAGACCTGATGGGCTGGGGGTGCAGCCTGAGGTATCCTGGCCAGGTGCTGGAGTAGGGGGTATGGCCTGAGGTCCCCCAAGTGGCAAGGGTCACAGCCTGAGGTACCAAATCAAGTCCTGCATGGTGGTGGGGAGGGGGGAAGGGGAAGGTGCAGCCTGAGAACTCCTGGCCCAGTGCCAGGGCAGGGGGTGGAGACTGGGGTCTGCCTGCCTGGAGCTGGGGCAAGGGGCACTGCCTGAAGTCCTCAATGAAGCCCTGCCAGATAAAGGGCTCAGCCTGAGGTCCCCTTTCAAGCCCAGGCCTCCTCCTGCGACTCCAGCCTCCTCAACCCCCCTGCAGTGTCAGGTCAGCACTGAACAGAGATGCAGGCAGGCAGAGTGAGGTCCCTGGCCTGGGATGCAGGCAGGCAGCTTCACCTCAGTGCTGGGAAGAGACAATACAGGCAGCATGATGTTAGTGCTGGGGACAGAAGTCCCCGCACCAATCCTCACCCACAGACTGATCTGTGGCTGGGACACTGTAAAGGACAAATTAGCATATTACCTCTTTATATGTAGAGATTACATAATAGAATGCATAGTCTTGAAGATATGATTTCTATGTTCTTTTTTAAAAACCTTCTTCAAAGCTATACCTAACCCATGATTATTCAAAGTTATAGGATGACAACTCTTATCATTGCAATTGGTTATTTCGGTGAAAAAATATGATGGGTATTTATTTATTTTGAGGTTAAGCTCATTGGGTTTATTTTATTATGTAATTTCTCCACATCCGTATATTTATAGAAGCTAAAGATTGTTGTATATTATTGGCATTGGCTAACATTTGTGAGCCTAACAAGAATTCTGGGAAGTCATTTTTGAAGGCCATAACTCTGACATTATATTATAGAAAAATGATCAAGAATATCTTGCAAGCCAAAACCAGTTTAGCTCAGTAGATAGAGCATCGGCCTGCGGACTGAAGGGTCCCAGGTTCGATTCCGGTCAGGGGCATGTACCTTGGTTGTGGGCACATCCCCAGTAGGGGGTGTGCAAGAGGCAGTTGGTCAATAGTTCTCTCTCATTGATGTTTCTAACTCTATCCCTCTCTCTTCCTCTCTGTAAAAAATCCATAAAATATATTAAAAAGAATGTCTTGCAAACCACAGAGATTGCATCACCATACTTTTACTAGTACCTCCTTGCTCTGCCATGATGTCATAGTTTACTTTCACTCAGCTTTTGATATTTAGAAGCAGCTTTTTTCTGGCCACTTACTGATTCTTGACAAGACTTTTCCCAGTGCATTGATTTTGTTTTTCATAAAATATTTTCAAACAAAGTAGCCATGGACTTGGATCAATTCCAGACAACTATACTGTTAGCACCAGGATTCTATCAGGACATATATTGCTAGAAACATAAATATTATTTCTAACTAGAGGCGCAGTGCACAAAATTCATGCATGGGTAGGGTCCCTAATGGCTGCCAGCAGCCAGCTGTGGCCTCTCTCCCCTGGCTGCTGGCTGCCAGCCCAGGCCTGCCTTCATTCTGCGCCACCCCCTGGCAGTCAACGTACATCATAGCAAGTGAAAAAACTCCCAGTCTAACTCCTGAGAGGACACTTTGCATTTTAGGCTTTTATAGATAGATAGATCGATAGATAGATAGATAGATATGATTTATTATGCTCTGAGATCAATGATATAACATGTTATAATATTATTAAATTTTGAAAAGGAATTAATTATGAATTGTCTGTTGCATATTTGTAAAAGGAAAGTAATTAAATGCCAATGACTGTGTAAAACCTACCCTTCTCTGGTAGAGTAATGATAAGTCAGCATAAACAGCATGGACAACATGATGCATATCAGAAGACAGACTCAGAGAAGACAGGCGTTCTTCCCCAAAGGGTGACCTGGGCAGTGCAGCTCATGTTTCTCACAAAAGCGCATTCAAAACAAAGGTTTGAAATGCAAATTATTTTGTAGCTTTGCTAGCATGTAACTCTTCAATGGCTTCTTCTGCAGTTAGTACAACTGCATTATGAACTACAACAGATGGCATTAGCTAACATCTTTCAGTTTCATCTTACTAATTAATATTTTTTTTAGAAGTCTTCAAAGCAAATCTGCTTTTTCCAACTTAATAACTTGTTATTTCCTATGTGTATAATTGTCCTTAACCTGACTTTATTTGTATGTTTTTTAGCTTTTCTTTCTCAGTTTCAGTGTCTGTACCAACATAGGACTTCTTGGATGGTCCACAATTCAGCCATTCTCATGACAGTACCTGCTTGCTGTTCCTCTCTGTACCATGCAGTATTTTCTATCACAGTAGTGATTATACAAATATTTTTAATGCCATAAGGTAATGAAATTGTAAATTAATGCAGAATATATTTAAAGATCTTATGTTTGTTAACAAAATAACATATTACAAAAACACACTAGGGTTAAAAATTAAATGTAGAAATATTGAAAACTGAGTAATAATGAAATATTGTCAAAATCTGTGGATTATGATTAATATCATACTTCAGAAGAACATGAAAGAATATGAATAAATAAATGTTAAATAAAATAAAATAGATATCCAAGAACTACATTCAAAAATTGTCAACAAAGCTAGCCAGTGTGGTGTAGTGGTTAAGTGCTAACATATGAACTAGGAGGTCTCCATTCAATTTCTGTAGTGGCATATGCCTGGGTTGCCAGTTCAACCCCAGATGGGGCATGCAGGAGGGACAGTTGATCAATAATTCTCTCTCATCATTGATGTCTCTATCTCTCCTTCTCTATCCTTTCTTCTCTGAAATCAATAAAAATTTATTTTAATAAGTTTTTCAAACATAAATGGTTTTAAGAGTTATATTTATCTCAACCCTGGCCAGGTAGCTCAGTTGGTTACAGTGTTGTCCCAATATGCCAAGGTTGCAGGTTCATCCCTATTCAAGGCATGGATGAGAATCAACCAATGAATGCATAAATAAGTGGAAAAACAAATCTGTGCTTCAATTTCTCCAAAACCAGTTTAAAAAAATTTAAAAAAAATTATAATTATCAAACCTTCAAGAACAATTAATTTGATTTTTAGTTGTATGGGAATCTTTTTGAAATCACTTCATTTATCAATTAATTTAATAAGGCCCTTGTAATCATGTTTCTCAAATTAGATCAGAACAAAATGACAACAGAATTACAGGCCCAATTCACTGAGGAATGCAGATGTTAAAATTCAAAGCAAATTATTAAGTGAGAAACTTTAATAGTGAATTGAATTATTCCCCCAAGGGGTCCCTGATTGTGAGAAGGTACAGGCCAAGCCAAGGGACTCCATAGGTGCACAATTGGGACTTGGAAGGGATGAGGGAATTTGGCCAGCTGGTGAGGGCCTGAAGGGGGGCTCTAGGACTTGTCTGGCCCGTCTCGCTCAGTCCTGATCAGAAGGACTCCTCCAGCAAGCTAACGTACTAGTCAGAGTGTCTGCCCCCTGATGGTCATTTCAAGTCATAGCAACTGGTCAGCCAGGAGACTGTCCCCTGGTGGTTAGTTCAGATCAAAGGGAGCGATTGAGTGACCTAAGCATATCATTAGCATATTACGTTTTGATTGGTTGAACAGACAACTGGTGATTAGACACTTAGTATTTTAGGCTTTTATTATAAATGATGTCACCTAAAAAATAAAATTAAACTATGGAAAAAAATTCAAAATCACAAAATAAGGCCAACATAATTAATAGATTACTACTACATCAGAATGTTAAGTTTTTGTTCATTGAGTGGAAGAATAGTAACAGTTAAACTATAAGATGTGAAAATATAGTATACTCTATGTATCTAGAAATGACTAGACTTTCACAGGCATAGTACTGCAGATCAAGACATAATAAAAGTAGAAAACAGTTTGCAAGGAAGTAAAAACTCAGTGTAGAGAAGAGGAAACTATGGAAGCTATGGAAGCTAATGAATATAAGAACAGTATCTGTAATAATTAGTAAGTCAAAAAATCTGAATTACAATAAGATATGTCTCAGCCTATTAGACTGTCAATAATCAAAAGTATGGAAAATGCCAAGTGTTAGTGGGGATGCGACTCTCACTGATGGTAAGATTGTGTGGATTGGCAGTCATTCTAGAAAGCACCATATGGGTACATGTGGAAGGTTACTCACTGCAGCCATATGCTTACCCAGGGAAAGGGATGGGAAGCAAATTGACTGTCCATCATCTGAGGAGGGGAGAGATAAAACATGTCAGATGGCACCATGGAGTGCTATCAAGAAATTAGAAGCTATGACTTAGATTTGCTCACAGCATAATGGATAGATCATAGACATAAACTAGTAGTACTTCATAAAAAAAAAAAAAAAAAAAAAAAAAAAAAAAAAAAAAAAAAAACAGAGAAAAAAGCATAAGATAACACAATAACATTTAATCATTAAGCAGAAACTTGCATCCAATAACTTAAATACTTTAAAGGCCTTTCTAGTGGGAACTTTTGTTCTGTGGCTTTTGCAAATGTTACATAATTATATTTCCCCCCACCCCCTCCAGGCTGAACCCCTCCTCTGGAGTTAATCTGCCTTCTCTTCTTGTCTGCTTTCCTAATTACATTTTCATAATTATAGCTAGAATAACACTGCTCACATTTAAATTGCGTACTATCATTTTACTTTCCCTGTCTTCCTACTTCCTTGTTTACTGGTGCCCTAAAAGTAGCATAAACTGAAAATGCTATATTCAGTATGCTGTGCTTCAAAACCCCTCCTCCTGCCAACTCCGCTCTCATGGTGGCCATGTGTCCCAGGAAGCCCTACACGACTAAGAACACACAGATTCTCTCAAAATATACATACTTTTTCTTAACATTATTTACATAAAATGTATAAAACCAAAGGATCTGTGCCTGGATTCTTAATCACAGAAGATATAGGAGGAAATAGTGCCCTGAGTTACTGGGGGGAAAAAAAAAGTGAATTAAAAAAAATATGTCATCCCCCAAATCTGTCTGATACAAATGGTATTTTGAGTCAGTAGACAGATGGAAGGAAAATTAGGCATCTTCTCATATTTGCAAGCTTTCTATTTCACATAATGAATTATAGGTATAATAATAACATTCTCTAATGAAAAAATTTTTCCCTCAATCCAGCTCTATCTGCCTTACACTTCAAATGTTCTTTCTCTCCCCATGCATTAAAGAGTTATATTAAATATATATTTAAATGTAAGCAGTCATATATTAGTGCAAAAAGTTAAAACTTAAAAGCTGTCAAGACTACATTATAAAATTTCTAAAAACCTCCTAATATTTAAATTAAAAAAGGGGATAGTAGAAGAATATCATATAAGAAAAAATATCCTGTAAGTAAATTATATCTAGAAAATTTTTACTTTAGAAAATTAACTTTCATTTGTGATGCTAACAATAAGACACCCATGTAAAACATACATGGTGTCAAAACAAGCCAAAGGAAAACCTATTGGGCAAAAAATGAAAAAGGATCTCAAGTCAAATTTATAGAAAAAAATATTTTATTAACTTTTAGTCAAGAATATGTTTGTATATTTTCAGAAAACAGCTCTGAGATCATGTGGATTCCTGCAACAGAGAGGAATTGACAGGATTACTCCAACCGTAAAGACAGAAGAGAAACAGTCCAGAGATGGGAGATGCTGATGATGCCTTGCCATACTAGCAGTCAGCAGCTGTGGGTCACTGCAGGCTGCCCAGGACCAAACCAGAGAGGGTTGGACCTGTATTACCACCATTTGCCTACCATCTAGAACTGAACTATCATTGGTGACATGTACACATAAGGAACTGTTTGACATTGAAATTGGGGCTCAAAAGAACTGTTGGTCCAGAAATAAACTCACTACAGACTTGATTAATTTGCCTCTCGGCATAACCATTATTGCTTATCTCATTTTTGGTTCTTACACGTGTGTTTCTAGTAGCACATGATCTTACTCCATCTAGAGGAAATGATGAACAACATAAAGTGATAAACAAGAACAGATCCGGGGACAAGGAAGCATAGATCACACAGTTGGACCTCAGAGGAAATGTAGGGGAGAGTGGAGATAAGGGGGAGAGATCAACCAAAGGACTTGAGTGCATGCATATGAGCCTCACCGGTGGTCACAAACAACAAGGGTGTGCAGGCATGTGTGGGGAGGGGTTTGGGAATGGGGGAATGAGGATAAATATGTGATACCTTAATCCATATAGAAATTAAAAAAAAATTACATTATACATGGAATAATAAATTATGTATACAAAATGTAAAGTTTAATATATAAAATTTATATATTAAGTAATAAATCACTTATAATCATATATAATAAAAGCCTAATATGCTATGTGTCCAGTTATCTAGTCAGCTATTCAACTAATCAAAGTATAATATATTAATGACTGGAGGCCTGGTGCATGAAATTCGTGCATAATGGGAGATGTCTCTTAGCCCAGCCTGAACCCTCTCCAATCTTCCAAACTGGGACCCCTCTAGGGATGTTTGACTGCCCGTTTTCAGGGATCAGGCCATGAGGATGTGGCCAGCCTGGGTGAGGGGTTGAAGGCTGTTTTCAGGCTGGCCACACACCCCAGTGACCCAAGCGCTCAGCCCCTTCTTTTATGCTTTTTTTTTTTTTTTTTTTTTTTTCTCTTTTTTTTTTTCTCTCAGTGCCTCCTTGTGCAGAGGCCAGGGCTGGCTGGAAGCAGGTATCTGGGATTTATTTATATTCTATAATTTAAACTTTGTAGCCTTGAATGGAGGCAAGGGCTGGCCAGGGCAGGTGGAAACTTGGCTTCCTCCATCATCAGGGGCAACCCAAGCCTCCTGCTCACTCCAGCTCCATGGCCACCGCCATCTTTGTTGGGTTACTTTGCATACTTGCTCTTGATTGGCTGGTGGGCATAGCAGAGTGATGGACAATTTGCATGTTTCTCTTTTATTAGAGTAGATATGCTAAGGCTGCTCATCTGCTCACTATGGTGTGCACTGACCACCAAGGGGCAGATGCTTTGACCAACAGGTAAGCTTGCTACTGGTATCCAGCTGATCAGGGCTGAACGAGATGGGTTGGACACAGCCTGAAGTCCTCCCACAGTCCCTTCCCAACTGGCCAACCTCCCATATCCCTCACGGGCCCCAATCGTGCAGCGGTGGGTGGAATCCCCTGGCCTGGCCTGCACCCTCTCACAATCTGGAATTCCTCAAAGGATTTCAAACAGCTTGTTTCAGCCTGATCCTGCAGGACAGGCTAAGGGATCCCATTGGTGCACAAATTCATGCTTCAGGCCTCTAGAAGTACAATAAGTATACTTAAATAAAAATGGTAATTTCTGCCTAAATCTTTAGGTATGAAAAGTATAAAAATGACATACAAACTAAGTCATTTTTCTTGTTTCAGGCCTTCTTGTTATTTTTACTCCCTCACTGTAATTTTTCAGAGCTTTTTGGACTTATGAATACAATAATTGTCATCCTGGAGAGGCTTATCTGGTGTATTTCAGTGGTTGAGCATCAAACCATGAACAAACAGTCTCAACTTTGTTTCAACTCCCTGCTCCCCTCTCCCGTCTCCACTCTCCCCTCTCCCCACTCCCCTCTCCCCACCTCCCTGTTCCCTCTCCCCTCTCCCATCTCCCCTCTCTCCTCTCCCTGCTCCCATGTTCCCTCTCCCCTCTCCCCTCTTCTCATTTCCCTCTCCCCACTCAGCCCCAGATCTCCTCTGATATGAATGAAGGGATGATTATGTCTCAATCCACATAATTGAAAATAATAGTCTACAGCCAAGAATAAAGGATTTTAGAATACCAGAGCTCTTTTTTTAAAAATTTGTGATTAGTCTCAATCTAGGTGGGTAAATAAAGTCAAGCTGAATCCATCAAATATGCTCTCAGGTCATCCTCTGTTTCATCAAAATTTATTGAGACTGGGTCAAATGGGAGTTCCATTTTTAATTTTTTGGGGAAACGCATTAATGTTTTCCACAGTGGCTGCACCAGTCTGCATTTCTACCAGCAGTGCATGAGGGTTCCTTTTTCTCCACATTCTCACCAGCACTTGTCATTTGTTGATGATAGCCATTCTGACAGGTGTGAGATGATACTTCATTGTTGTTTTGATTTGCATCTCTCAGATGCTTAGTGACTTCGAGCATGTTTTCATATGTCTCTCAGTCTTCTGGATGTCCTCTTTTGAAAAATGTCTATTTAGGTCCTTTGCCCATTTTTTTGATGGGATTGTTTAATCTTCCTTTTGTTAACTGGACGAGTTCCCTATAAATTTTGGAGATTAGACCCTTATTGGAGATAACATTGGCAAATATGTTCTCCCATCCAAGTGAGATTTTTTGTTGTTTTTTTCATGGTTTCCTTTACTATGTAGACTCTTTTTATTTTGATGTAATCCCATTTGTTTATTTTCTCCTTAGTTTCCATTTCCCTACGAGCTGAATTGGTAAAGATATTGGTAAGACAGATGTCTGCTATTTTGCTGCTTATAGCTCCTTCCTGTGGTTTCCTGTCTCAAGTTTAAGTCCTTTATCCAATTTGAGTTTATTTTTGTGTATGGTGTAAGTTGGTAGTCTAGTTTCATTTTTTTTCATGTATCTGACAAATTTTCCCAACACTATTTATTAAAAAGGCGGTCTTGTCTCCATTGTATGCTCTTGCCTCCTTTGCTGTGTTCTCTGTTCTGTTCCATTGATGAATATGTCTGTTTTTGTGCCAGTACTAGGCAGGAATATATCCCAAGAAAACAGAAACTCCAATCAGGAAAGTCATATGCACCCCTATATTCATAGCAGCACAATTTACAATAGCTAAGATTTGGAAACAGCCTAAGTACCCATTAACAGATGAGTGGATTTGAAAAGTGTGGTACATCTACACAATGAAATACTACTTTGATGTAAAAAAGAAGGAATTCTTAACATTCGTAACAGCATGGATGGAACTGGAGATCATTATGCTAAGTGAAATAAGCCAGTCAGAGAAAGATAAATATCATGTGATCTACTAATTTGTGGAATATAATAAACAACATAAACTGATGAACAAAAGTAAAACCACAGTCGTAGAGGCATCAAGCAGACAGTCCAACCTATGAGGGAAGGCAGGGGATGAGGGGATAAGAGATCAACCAAAGGTCTAGTATGCACGCATATGAGCTTAACCAATAGACACAGATGGGAGCAGAGGGTTGATGAGGGCATATGCTGGGGTATGGAGGCAGCCTGGGAGAGGTCAATGGGAAAAAAGGAGTCTTGCCCTAGCTGGTTTGGCTCACTGAATAGAGTGTTGGCCTGCTAACTGAAGGGTTCCAGGTTTGATTCCAGCCAGGGGCATATGCCTGGGTTGTGGGCTCAATCCCCAGTAGGGGACATGCTGGAGGCAGCGGATCAATGATTCTAATCATTGATGTTTCTCTCTCTCTCTCGGTCTCCCTTCCACTCTGAAATCAATAAAGAAATATTAGAAAGAAAGAAAGAAAGAAAGAAAGAAAGAAAGAAAGAAAGAAAGAAAGAAAGAAAGAAAGAAAGAAGAAAGAAAGAAAGAAAGAAAAGAAAGAAAGAAAGAAAGAAAGAAAGAAAGAAAGGAGTCTTAAGTAATACTTTAAACAGTAAAGAAGTTTAAAAAACAAAACCTACTGAGAGTTCTGTCATTCAACAGAATTATCCAGTCAGCCAGGCATTGTTCTTTGGACTGAAATTTACAATACAAAAGAATCAATAGAGTCTCTGCTTTCTTAAAAATTTTTATGTTACTTAACTAGTCAGCAGATAGATATATGAATTTCATGAATTGAAAAGGAATACAAAGTAAAATGAAACAGAGTGACTATAGCAAGTGTGTGCCAGCTACTTGTATGTGTGTTTAGACAGGAGGAATCCACTGGAGACCAGGTTTTAAGGTTCTGTAAGAATTTGATGTTTGAGCAGAAACAAGTAACAGTAACAAGTAACTTCCAAAAGTAACAAGTAACAATCTTTAGGAAAGAAGTAACAATCCTTAGGAAGACCAGGGCACTGGGTGTTGATCTCATATGTTCCAAAGTACATTCCATTATACTGCACTGTCTCCAATGAGGTTGACTATTTCTGTTTAAAAAGGTTCATGGCCTTAACTGGTTTGGCTCACTGGATAGAGAGTAGGCCTGTAGACTGAAGGGTCCCAGGTTCGATTCCAGTCAAGGGCATGTATGTTGGTTGCAGGCACATCCCAAGTAGGGAGTGTGCAGGAAGCAGCTGATTAATGTTTCTAACTCTCTATCCCTCTCTCTTCCTCTTTGTAAAAAAAAAATCAATAAAAAATATTTTTTTTTCCAAAAAAGGGCCCATAAATAATTTTTTAATTTAACTTAATGTATTTGAAGTTTATTGATTTCTGTAGTTTGTATTTTCCCTTAAATCACTGTAATAAACAAAGTGAAAATTGATTTAAAAAGAACCTTGAACTATGATATGTATTATTTTAGTTACTAAACGTAATACATACTAGAAAAAATATCTAAAGGAAATAAAGAAAATACTTTAATGTGTTCGGTTGAAAGACATGCCAGATACATAGATGATAGATATATGTTAGGCATTATGTAGACAAGAACATTATTTTATTACTCACTCTTTTTTTTTTTTTTTCTTACTGAATTAGTCTGTTTTCATTTCATTGTTTGTTTGGTATGGCAATGAAGCAGCCAGAAATATCCTGATAGGGTGACCTAATGAAGGAAAGATGTTTTAAAATATTGAAGAGAAATACAAGAAATCGAATTTATTCTCTTCACTTAGATCACTCTACTTCTAGGTGAATCACTCTAATTCTATGCATAGCAAATCACAATGCTTCTGTCAGTTGTGATTTTTTTCTTCCAAAGGCAAGGAACAAAAGGTTATTTATACCTTTAGAAATCATCCACCACCCACTTCCTTTTTATTCCCTTCCCTTATTAATGGGTAATGTAGACACTCGCCAATATTTGCAAGATAGATTTTTAAAGGCAAACTTACTGAACTTTCTAGGAAATGTTTTGGGAATGAGTTAATAAGATCAGAAAAAAATCAAAATGCAAAAACATGCTGGAAAAGCATGTTAGGAATCCAAATTCACAACCTTGAAATTAACACAGCAGTGTTCAAACTTCATAAATGTGCAATAATTAGGCTAGAAGCAAAACATACGAAAGCAGAGAGCAATCATAAGTTAACCCAGTCTGATGCTCAGAGAATAATCTCAGGTTCAGTTGAGAATTTGTTACTGTTTCCAAGCGTTTTAGATTGCTTTCATGCTTATTTCATCAGTTTGAAAAAAGTTATGCACATACTGTAAAATTCTTCTGCATATGTTACCAGCTTTTCTTTTGCTGTTTATATCACCACTAATTAACATTTTTAATTAAGACAAAAAACACTGTTAGCATAATACATGAAAAATTGGAGCAGGTGCTTAGGGCAATAATTTGTATAAATAGCTGTTTGCCCTACGCCAGCATCTAAATTATAATCATTAGCTAGCTTTTTAGTGGATCAAAGTGAAATTCTGCCTTTTATTTAATTTAAGGAGAAAACAGGAAGGAGAACATACTACAAAAATAAATGCAGACGCTACCAAATTTTATCATCCTCATTATACTCCTGCTATCAGCTCCATTTAAAACAGCCCTTTACAAGCCTGTCTGGTCAGCTCTCTCTCCACCACTTCTGACCTCCCTGCATACCCCAAGTCATTCTTGAAGGCATTGTTCTAAAAAGAAATGTTCTTCCTGACTATCTCTGCTGTCCAACTTCTTCCCTCATCAGAAGTAAGATGGATTTTTTAAAATATATTTTTATTGATTTCAGAGAGGAAGCGAGAGGGAGAGAGAAAGACAGAAACATCAATGATGAGAGAGATTCACTGATCTGCTGCCTCTGCACGCCCCACACTGAGGATCAAGGTCACTACTCAGGCATGTGCTGCCCTGACCAGGAATCAAACCAGTGACCTCCTGGCTGGTGTGGCTCAGTGCTTCAGGTCGACACTTAAGCACTGAGCCACACCAGCCAGGCCAGGAGGGATTTTGATAGCACATTGTGCTTATGCCATTAAAATAAGTACTCCTTGTATTAAAAAGAGTTCATAAATATGTTCATTTTGTCTAACAAAAGAGCAAACAGCTGGAAGATTTATATTGCTAGTACATAGCTAAATTAAGGTAATTTGGATCATTGAAGTAAATTAAATTTAATTAGCTATCTAAAGAGACCTACTTCCAGGAAATGAATCACATGTGATATGTCAATTCCTGTGGCTTCAAAGTTACCTCAGTCTCTATGGCATCACTTCTTACTTTTGCAAAGGCTTCTCTTCTGCCCACATTCTGGTCAGATTCTAAGTTAATGGTGTCATTTGCCTCCTAGATGCCTAGGAAGAAACTGCAGATTCATTGGTGGTCTTTTTTACTCTCTCATCTCTGATAGTCAATGCTCACGACCCATCATGACAACTAAAATTTAGTGAGCATGTATGATGCACTCTGCTCAGGGATGCTCTCTTGAAATGCCTCTGCTATCACCCGCTCTATCACTTCAGTCCTTGTCCCCGTTCATGGTCTTATCATTTGCCTGATGATTCTAATGCCCTTGTTTTGATTTTCCATTCCTCATTTTTTTAACCTTCGCATTGTGGCTTCATTACGTTTCCCCCCTAATTCTAAAAATAAAAATGGTTCATTTCTCTTCTTCCCTATCAGTAAGTATAGCTATCTTGGCCACTCTATGGAGTAAATTATTTGTGGACTATGTATCACATATTCAATGTTTAATACATAATTTTTAAGTACTCTAACCAACTTTGATCTGTCCCTGGTCAATTCCTCAGGCTTGTTCCTCACTCTGACATTCCTCAGTCCACAAACACATACACACACACACACACACACCTCTGCATCATTGCCATAAGGAAGTATTAGGTATAATTCCCTTTGGGAATTTGATCAGTTACTCAAATAAATTTAAAAAATAATCATCACTATATTAGGTTTTCTTGTGAAACAGAGCCAATCATATATATGAGGAGATTTATTGTAGGAATTGCATCACATGTTTATGGAAGGAGAGAAGTTCCATAATGCACTGTCTGCAAGCTGCAAGCACCGAAAGCCAGGGGTGGAATTGAGTTTGAGTCTGAAGGTCTGAGAACCTTGGGAGCCAATGGGGAACTTCTCAGTCTGAGGTGGGAGAGCTGAGAAGGGGGTGCATGTCCAGAGTGTGAAGGCAGGAATCCCCATGTCTGCAGGCAGAAGAAGATGGACATCTCAACTCAAAAAGAGAGAGAAAACATGCCATTTCTGCACCTTTTTATTCTCTTTGGACTGACATTGGCGATCATGGATCATCTTTCCTCACTTCATTGATTTCAATGCTAATTTCTTCCAAAAACATCCTCCCAGACACACCCAGAAATATTGCTTTCCTAGCTATCTAAGCATGTCTTATCTCATTCAAGTTAACACTAAAAATTAGTCATCATTATCACTACAAATCGTGTAGCATTTAGTGTATACTGTAGGCTGTCCTAAACACATTAGAAATACAACTCATTCAATTCCTTGTGAGGTAGATGGTAACATTTCATCTATATTACACAGGAGAAAACTGAATAACAAAGAATTTACTCAAATAATTAAATGGCAAGGTCAGAGTTCAAGTTTAGAAGTTTGTCCTTAAATTCCATGCTCAGAACCACCAAGCTGGATTGATGTCCTCACTGAGTTCCTACATAGCAGTTGTGTAGGAGTACTTCATTATTTTAAAGTCATAACAAAAATTCTACTACAATATATCATGACTCAGTAAGTTTGACTTACACAAACAGGAGGCTCTGCTATGCATGGAACTAGGGATGTTAGGATACGTTTTGTTTTTATCAGAATAGGGTTAGATCAACCAAAGGACTTGTATGCAGGCATATTAGCATAACCAATGGACTCAGACACTGGAGCAGTGGGGGCTTGCCATCCAGGAAGGGAGTTGGCTGTGGGTGTGGGACTTCAGTCAGGGAAAAAGAAGATATGTAATACTTTAAACAATAAAAAACAAGAATGAGATATTTATAACACAATATCTTCACTGTTGTCAAATGACTAATGTAGTCCTTCACAAGAAACTGAATGACAGAAAGTGTCCATTTGCATTTCTCCCAATTTCATACATTAAAATTGTAACCCCAAAGTAATGGACTTAGGAGGTGAGGCATTTGGGAGGTTGTTAGTATATAAGCATGGGACACTCACAATGGGATTAGTGCCTTTACAAAAGGCTCCAGAGACCTCCCTTGCCTTAGTACAATTGCTTCCTGAGAGGATGTGCACTCTTCTACACCAGGTATCTTGCAGAATGCAGATTTCTTGAGCTGGAGCTAGGAGGAGGGCCAGACAGGATCAGGATTTTCTACAGAAGTGTGTAATGGCTTGTTAAAAATCCATTTTAATAAATGAATAATAGTGTCCTATTGTTTTACTTAACAATTACCTTATAATCATTCTTAATGTCTCATTTAAAATGTAATATATCATTTTCTTGTGAATGGCAACTATTAGTGATCCTTATATCTTCCTAAATGTACATTTATTCACCATATAAAATATTAATTGTCAGCAAAATTGGTGTATTCTCATGAGAAAAATGGGTGGAAAAAAAGAGAATCAATCTTTTTGAAAAATGGGCAAAATCTAAGTGTTCTTAAACTATGTATCCTCTCAAACTCAATGTAAAACTACTATAAAATAGTAATCCCATTTTGGTGTTCACTTTTATGGGTCTATCTACAGCCCTTCAAAATATTGTGTTTGGATGAAGAGGTAGAAACTTAAAAACAGTAACAGTAAAATTAAGACTTGAGCTTGTTAGCCTCAGCAGAGGAACCTGCCAACAGAGATGGGCTTTGCATTTAACACCCTCCCTCCATAATCATATCAATTATTTGTGAGTTTTGAACAAAGACGATGAAATCTGACCTGCCACACACATCTATAATAATAAAAACATGATATGCTAATTAGGCCAGACAGCCAAAGAACCTTCCAGAGGACAATCCAGATTGCCTTCCAAATGAAGCCCTGGTGGTAGGGGCCAAGGTAGAGACAATTTGGTGTGATCAGGTAGGCAGGCAAGCTGTTAGGGGTGATGAGGAAGACAGAGTGGTTAGAGGTGATCAGGCAGGCAGGCAGGTTAGAGGTTAGGTGCTAGCCAGTGGTCCAAAATTGTAAGAGGGATGTCCAAAGGCTGGTTTTGGCCCAATACCATAGGGTTCCCTGAGGGATTGGGCCTAAACTGGCAGTTAGACATCCCCCAAGGGGTCCCAGATTGTGGGAGTGTGCAGGCTGGCCTGAGGGACTCCACCATGCATGAATTTTGGGCACTCAGCCTCTAGTACAAATATAATAGCAACTAGAAGCTTACTGCACAAAATTCATGCCTGGGGGTGGGGGGCATCCCCTCAGCCCAGCCTGTACCCTCTTCAATCAGGGACATCCCTCTCACAATTCAGGACTGCTGGCTCCTAATTGCTGGCTCCTAACTGCTCACCTGCTTACCTGCCTGATCACCCCTAACTACCCTTCCCCTACTAGCCTGATCACCCCTAACAGCCTCTGCCTGCTGGCCTGGTTTCCCCAAATTGCCCCCCACCAGCTCTGGTTGTTTCAGTCATGACGACCCCTGGCTTTTTATATATTAGGATTACAAAGAGTATTTTCTATTGTGCTTTTTATATTTATGCTAGTAGCCCTGTGCATGAATCTGAATGCCAATATGAACACATTAGGTTTAAAAACTTGCTTTTTATCATTTATTGGTTTAATAAGAATAAAGATTAGTTTTACCTGAATTTTTCAGAATATAAAGACCTTATCATAAACTACTAAATTTCACATGCTTAGATATTATAACATTTTATTAACTTAAATTGCTTATAAGTGTCACTTTGTCTCCTGAAAAACAATAAATTTATATGCCTATACTTAATATAGCCCAGATGCTGAATGGTTGCATCTGTACATTGAAGCCAAAACCATTAGCATGCTCCTTTACTTGGTGTAGATACTTTAAATATTTTGCCAGTTGTGGGAACTATCAATTAATTTATGTGAGGGAAAGAAAGTTTCAACTGTATTTCAGAAACAGGTGAAAGCTGATAATATAGTTCCCCAATTAATATATACTAGTCATCTGGAGAAAACCCCAGGATGGCAAAGTGAGAAAGTCAAATTTATGGATCCAGCAATCCATCTAAATGTGTTACAAATAGTTCAGAAAATATTAAGTTCTATCAAGTGAACTTATACTTTTTAAAAACTATGGAATCATTGGATCTGTGTATCTATATTATGAAAATAAGATCAGTAAAGTATACAGGGTGTTTACCATTATAAATTTGAGAGTTAGATACATCTGGTGTTTGTGCTGGCTTTGCCTTTAGAAAATGTTTGATTTCAATCCTGCTGATCATCTTAAATTTTAAATCTCTAGAGTTAAAACATCTACTTCATAAAGTTGCCACAAGGCACAAATAAACACTGTAAATAGAGAAAGTGGTATTGTGCCATGGAAGCTGCTAAATAAATCATCCTATATAATAAAAGGCAATATGCAAATTGTCCCCTCAGAAGTTGGACCCACAGGGAGTTCAACCACTTGCTATGCTGTGTGCTGACCACCAGGGGCAGTGTGAAATGAAGGAAAGCCCTGGCTGGCAGCCAGAAGGCCCTGAATGAACCCTGATCACCCGCCAGGCGTAGGGACCCTACCAGTGCACAAATTTTGTGCTCCAGTCTCTAGTGATTATATAATAATCTAGAACAAACAGATTATCTTCTTTGCTTATGATGTTTAGAGAAATAGGTGATATATCATTATATATTCCATATAATAGCTTATTTTAAAGGATCTTTAGCTGATCTCTCTGACTCACTCTTAATTTGTGAACTCCTTTAATATATTAGTTATGTATTGGCTTATTCCTCACATTCCATATACTGTCTTTCCTCATCTTCCCTACACTAGATTATTGACAAATATACTAGGCTCCCAGCAAAATATGTGTTTCTTTTATTGTGTTAGCTTTTTACATTTAATTAAAATACCGGCTTAATTTTATGTAATTAATAGAATAACTATGAGAAGGCATAAACCGTGCACATGTGCATAAGTGTGTGTCTGATCCAGAGAAGAAACTCAGTGAAAACCATCATTTGAACTAAGACATGTTATGCTATTTAAGCACATCTAAAACGATGAAACTCAAACTGAAGGTGAGTCAGACTTACTTTTGTTTTATATAAAAAATATTTTATATTAAAGTTGAACAATGCTGAAATAGAAATGCTTATATTTTCCCAAACTGTTGAGATGGATAAGAATGAATAATAACAGTGCTATCAGAAAAAAATATGATTAATAATAATAGTTATCAGAAAAATAAATCAACTATAAAACAAACCTTATTATTTTTCTTTGGTTTTCAAATGCTTTCCCTTCTATACCAAAGGGTTAAAAGTAAGTTACACTTTATAAGGAAATATAATAAATTTTTAAAAGAGACCCATAATATGTACAATTTAACTTATACAGTGTTACATGTCAAGTATACCTCAATAAAGCTGGAAAGTAAAAAAGAAACTAATAACAAGTTATATGTCCTCCAGGAAAATAATTTACTTTTTAATATAAGTAAATATTAAACAGAAAAGGTTATACATGCTACAAAACTTTCTTGTGACTTCTTCCCTAAATATTTGACATATAATATCCCTCTGTAAATTCTTAGTATCACAGAGAAGTCAAAGACAACCCCATTCAACCACTCAATGAGACAGAAACTCTATAGACAATTTGAGAAAATGTCTTGCTTATTTGTTTTTATACTTAAAAGCTGTCATCGGATGTCTACTATATACTAGACAATTGGTTGTGCGTCAAATCATAAATCTGTCATGGCCGGCTTTATCATTTGCTGTCTGACACTTTCCACTACTAATAACCTCTGTGAGGAATATGAAGTTGGAGTGGAAAGCTCTCTGTAAGCCGCCTTTGTAGTACATTTGTCAGTTTCATGTTTTTAACTCCTAGCTGCTGCTGTGGAGACATCCCTAATTCATTCTCATTTGAGAGTCCTCGCATTTTATCTACTTTTCAGAGCGCAGTGTTATCTGATGTTATTTCACGCTGAGATGAAACACTGACTGTATCAGTAGGGATAACTGCTGAGAAGAAAGAACAAAAGAATTGCATATATCTAACAGCCCAGAATGTTCACTGGGGTTGTGCTGAGCTAGAGGATTTACTTCTATCCCAAAAGGATTGTTTCATAATATATCGGCTCCTATAAACTTTGAAACATGCAAAGGAAGTAAGAACTCAACCACAAGTTTCACATATGGGTGAAAGTTTCAAAGGGATCTTATTGTTGTCACTTTCCTTTTATTTCCCATAAGAAAACAGTTTTGCATATGCAACAAAAGTGTCCTTGGGAACTTTGATCTGAAGGATAAAACTTAAGGATTTAATCTCTGGAAACGGGCAAAAACTTAACATTTATTAATCTGATCACTTTGCCACTGTACTCACAGCAGTGCAGTTGGGAGCAAACGCTTCAACAAACGATGACAGTACAAGTGATGGAGGAGCGAGTTGGCAATCCCATCCAGAGACTGTTTGTTGTGGGGGTAGTACACCAGCCACAAGGAATACGTTTCATGCACAAGCTAAATTGGCATTCAAGAGCAAGGCTCCTGGGTGTAAGAGCAAGATAGTGGAGCAGGAAAATCCTGAACTCACCTCCTCTTATTGACACCAAAACTACAACTATATATAGATTGACCTGGAGGCTAGCAGAACCAATTTTCTGCAATTACAATTATAAAGAAAAAGTCACATTGAGATGGCTAGAAAGGGTAGAGACTAAGGCTAGTTAGGATCCACCCTACTCTGCACTCCCCATAGGGTGACTCACAAGTGGGAGGGACATCACAACTGTGGAGGTCTTTGCCAAAGAAAGAAGGGCCTGAGCCCTGGCCCAGGAGACCTGCACCAGAAAAAGGAGTCCCCATCATATCTGGCTTTAAAAACCAGCAGGGCTTATGTCTTGGAGAGCCAAAGGGCTGTAGGAAACCCATGTTAAGCTCTTTCTGAGTCTTGCCACAGAGGCAGCAGATGGAAAATTACCCAGGTCATGTGCGAAGGTGATGCGCTGACTACATTTAGGTGTGTTAGAACTTTCTCCTGAGTCAGAGGTGCTGGTGGGTGCCAGTCTCCCCCTACCCACCATTTCTTTACCCTGGCTGGTCTGACACTGGCAGGCACCGTTTCGGACATGCTCTGTTAACCTTGCTAACACTATTCATCCCAGCTGGTAACCCACCAAAGTGGCTCTATCCTGTCAACCCCAGTGGCAGCCTCAGTCACGACCAGCACACAGCATTGTGTCTGCAACAGCATGGCTGGGCCTCGCAGCTTGCCACACCAAAGGCTTGCCTTGCTCACCAGTGAGCCTATGAAGGAGACTATGCAATTCACAGTTTTCTAAAATTAACTAAAATTTATCTTTTCTACTATATCACAATCCTCTATCTGAATACATTATACAACTAATTTCAATTTATATGACTTGAATATAAGGATGTTAAAGAATCTAAACCATCTGAACATATCTTGAAACTTCTTTTAGAAATCATTTGACAAAACTCCCGGCAGATTTTAGTTTTAGCCCCTTTTGAGACTATAAGCAATCCTTTACAAGCGTGATATACCTTTATTCCAGTTTGAAAGTACATTAGATAATATTTGTAAAACTCTCCCACATCAACCTTGGAACATACCATAATACAGCATTTAGTGAAAAATAGAAGTCAGGGTAGTTGTAGAGGTAACTGTATTATAATAATAAGTTTTGGTAATCTTCCTTTTGAAAAGCTAGTTTAAAAGATACTAATAATATTTGACATCATTGGTTATCAGTCACTAGTAAACAGATTAGATTTATAGTTACCATTTTATAATTCATGCTTATATGCAAATTGTGCTATTATAATTATAGCCCATTGCTTATAAAGATAAACCTATTTATGTGTTAGGTTAATGTTAATTGGCATGCATAGAATTGTAAACCAAATGCAAAATAAGTACAGTGCAACACTGCACTTCATCTTAATTACATTCAGATATTTGTGAGGATTTTCTCTTATTTTTCTTCTCTTAAAGAAAAATGAAAATATTTTACAAAAAAACCTTCATAATAGGAAATACCATATGGTTCATTATTCATCCATTAGAGAAAATTGAAAAGAACAGCTTGTTCTCTTGTAATGCACTGATCTTCACTTTACCTTCCAGTACAGTGAAATTCTGATCTCAGAATTTCAGTTTTGATCTCAAATCTTTGATCCTGCTTGCCGATTTGTTAACCCTACATGATTCATTTTGCTGTGCTTCTTGGTGTAATCATTTATATACAAAAGATAGCACTCCTGGCTGTCAAAATAATCCTTGAATCCTAAATATTAGACATATCTGTATTTTATTATATAAGAAGTAGAAAAAAATAGAAAAGATGCTGTAGTCCAAGGTTACATTTAAAATTGACTTGGCCCTAGCTGTTTGCCTCAGTGTTTAGAGCATCGGACTGGGGACTGTAGGGTTCCAGGTTCAATTCCAGTGACGTACACATGCTTTGGTTGCATTCTCCATTCAGAGTAGGGGGTATGCAGGAGGCAGCTAATCGATGATTTTCTCTCAACATGATGAGAGAAATTCTCTCTCTTTTTCTCTCTTTCTCTCTCTCTCCCTCTTTCTTCCTCTCTGAAATCAATAAAAATATATTTTAAAATGAAGTTATGCATCTATCTTTGAAGATTATAATATATCGAGAACTATTGCTATGGTCAATCAGATATAGAAACCCTCACTTCTGAAACAGACACTTGGGTTGAGGGAATGTGAAACGGATTTAAAATATTTTATCAAAATCAATGTATAACCATCCTCAGGCACTTATAGGAATAGGCAAAATATTCCACACTGAAATATTGTTGGCCATAGATAAGCATAAGATAACTCAACACAAATTTAAAGCATAATTAGGATAGTATAAGAATCACTTAAGTATGAGTGAAGAGAGTCAACTGATATACCAGCATAGGAGGGAAATACAAGTGTGATTAGGACAAGGCATGAGCTTCTTTCCCTATTTTAAGGGTTGCAAATTTATTTGCTTATAGATGTCATATAGATACTTTCACAGAATTGAGTGACTTAATGGCATCTGATGTTTGGACTCAACATCCAGAACAATGGGTAATGGTGGAATGTGGTGGAATGAAGAACAGGGTCCTGTCTGAAAGACGCTGACACTTCCACTCCTCCTATAATGGTTATGCTAATTACTATTGTCATAGTTTTCACAAGGAAAAACCCAAATGTGATATCCATGCATTTTTAATTGAAAAGTATCAATAGTTAATAATTTTCATTTGGTTTCAATTTTTATTTTTAAAAGCAATAGAATTGAGGAGCACAGGTATGCAGATCTCCTACATACTCTCTTCCCCCACACAGGCACAGTTTCCCCCACTATCCATTTCCCACAAGTGGTGCATATGCTACCACTCTTGAACCTGCATTGACGAATCATTTCCAAGAGCTCACTCTTGTTATTGTATAATCTATGGATTTGAACAAATGTATAATGACATGTATTCATTATTATAGTGTCATGCAGAATGCTTTCACTGCTCTAAAAATCCTCTGTGCTCTGCTTTTTCATCACTTCCTTCCACTTAACCCAGCAACCACTGATCATTTTATTGACTCCACAGTTTTGTATTTTCAATAATGTCATTGGTATAGTTGGAATCATGCATTATATAGTTTCTCAGTAATACGCATTACATTTCCCTCCATATGTTTTCATAACTTGTTAGCTCATTTCTTTTTAACAATGAATAATGTTCCATTATTTGAGTGTCTTATAGTGTATTTATCCATTCATCTACTTAAGGTTGCTTCCAAGTTTTGGAAATTATAAGTAAAGCTGCAATAAACATGTGTGTACAGGTTTTTGTGCAAACACATGTTTTTAACTCCTTGTGAATATCAAGGGGCATGTTTGCTGTATTATTTGATAAAACTATGTCTTCTTTTGTAAGAAACCACCAAACTGTTTTTCCAGAATGGAGGTACCATTTTGCATTTCAGTCAGCAATGAATGGATGAGAGTCCCTACTGCTTTACATCCTCACCATCATTTGGCATTGTCAGTGTTTTGGATTTTGTCATTCTAATGGATGTGTACTCGTATCCCATTGCTGTTTTAATTTGCAATTCCCTAGTGACATATGATGTTGAGCACCATTGCATATGCTTATTTGCCATCTGTATATCTTCTTTGATAAAATGTCTAGTTAGGTCTTTTGCCCATTTTTTAATTAGGTTGTTTGTTTTCTTACTGTCAAGTTTTAAGATTTCATTGTACATTTTGGAAACAGTCCTTTATCAGATGTCTTTTGCAAGCGTTTTTTTCTCTCAATCTGTGGTTTGTATTCTAATTCTCTTGACATTGTCTTTTACAGAGAAGTTTTGGTTTTTTTTAATTTCAAAGAAGTCCAGCTTATTAAATTTGTTCTTTCATGGAGCATGCTTTTAGTATTGTATCCCAATAATCATAAACATATCCAAGGTCATTTAGAATTTATTTTAATTCTCTTCTAGAAGATTTTGTGTTTTGTATTAGTCTATGATTGATTTTGAGAAAAGTGTAGGGCCTCTGTTTAAATTCATTTTTTAAAAACCTATGGATGTCCAGATTCAGCACCATTTGTTGAAAAGACTATTTTTACTCTGTTGTATTTCCATTGCTCCTCCTTAAATCAGCTATGTGGATCTATTTCTAAGCTATGTATTCTGTTCCTTTGATTTATTTGTCTATTCTTTTGCAAATACCATAATACTGTCTCAATTACTATAGCTTTATGTTAAGTCTTAAAGTTCTATAGTGTCAGTCTTCCATATTTGTTCTTCTCTTTTAGTTTTATGTTGCCTGTTCTGGGTCTTTTGACAAAGTACACATTTTTTAAATATTAGAATAAAATTTTTTATATGTGAATATATAGTGTGCCAACACTGTATAGATCAAACTAAATATCTTTGCATATTGTTTTGATCCCAAAGATTGCAAATGTGTTAAGCCTACACCAAAAATCCATAGAGTGTTTTGAAAAGATTTCTAGAGAATTTCTGTTTAATGTTAGGGTAGGACAGTGAGAGGAAATTTAGGAATCTCTTCAAAACTATCATTGAGATGGAATAGAACAGGACTGATCTTTTAAACTTTGCCCTAGCCTTTCAGGCACCAATGATTAGAGCTTCTGTTCATTCAAAGCAGAAGCAGGAACTGTTTCCACTTAGAGTTGCAAAAAACCAGACACCATGAGGACCAATGAAGCAGATTCAAGAAGGACACTTGATTGTTAATGATACAAATCACTGCTGCATCCATTCAAGAAGGGGATTTCATTGAAATATGCTAATTTGACAGAAAACATCTTTTATATCATTTTAATGTGGCTTTTTAAAGTCATTTTCTGCATGGAAGCAGTAACTCCTCAACTTGGTCATATCTCTACCTGCTTAAGGCTCCTTTGAAGTAATTCAACACCTGCCCCACCCAGAATGCTTCCTCTTACCACACACACACACACACACACACATTTCTGTGTTTTTTGATTCTTAAGATTATATTAAATTTTCTGTCATGTACTTTCATGACACCTTATACTTCTACTCACTACACTTATCATCCTAATTGAACAGTTAATTTGATATTTACATGTCACCTATCAACATAGAAGCTTCATAATGGCCAGAGCCATAAAAGATTCCTTCTCCAGTATATTCCTTGTTGCTAATGCAGTCTTTGCATAGAATCAGAATAACTTAATATTTGCTGACAGAATAAATACATATAAATGAATATATAATTGACCTTCATAAACATATTATATTCTCAAAAAATAGTAAGAAAACATCATTCCAGTTGTAGAAACTCTGAAACTCTGAGAATGGACTCAAGAAAATACTGATTTCCCCCCCAGTTTTACTTTAATAGTAGCAAAAACAGTCCTTCAACTTCAACTGTTCTATCATAACTTGAAAATAGTTGCCAAATACAAACAGATCAATTAGAAACCATAATTAGTTTATACTGTTCACTGTGGTGTGGAGTTGATGATTACTTCACTTTTTATACATTTACAACCATGTTAACATTAATTTAAGGAACACTTATAGAATGCTTTCTCTATTGGTTTAAAATTAGTCAGTCACTTTAAGTGGATAGCTTCCAAATCATGATGTTCCCTACAATATTAAAAGTCCTAGATTGTTATGTTGAGATTTGTTTTCTTGAAACTTCTAATAATACAACAAAATTGCAGTTCACAGCTGTGATGGTTCCTTGGTTTCCATAGAAGAATGTGTTTTTTATTGTTAAGCAAGGACTGAGAATCCATCCATATTCAGATGTTCCTCTTGCATGATGGCTCAATTATTATTGTTGGTACTAATCATCTCAGTACTTGGCAAGACTCATTCATATGGCAGGAAAGCAAACTTTCCCAGAAATCAAAACACCAAATGTTCTGAACAAAATAATTGGAGGAGAAGGGTCTCCTTAGAATCTGAAATTTTTGTTTGACAGAACCTTGACAAATGTGAGTAGGTGGCTAATCAAAAGGGTATTTGTCGAAGAGCATAGCTCACAATTTTCAATATAGCAAAGGAAATATTTGGTTCCCATGGTGCAACTGGAGCTTAAATTCAGGCAGACCATTCCAAGTCTCTGATCCAGATTGATTTTTAATTCAGAAGTCAATGACTTGAAGATTCAGTTTCTGGGTTTTGTTCAGATATGAAAGCAATGTCTTACTTTCCTACCAGAGGCAGTAATGGCGGAACTGTGTGTGACTACACTCAGCTTCTAGGAGCTGAGGTTAAGGGTCTGCAGTAACATGCAGTGTTTTGTTCTGTATGTTTATGAAGTGGAAAAGACATTATCAGATCCATAATGAGCATTGTATGTACATTCACCTTTAAAAATTGTTTTATTGATTTCAGAGAAGGAGAGGGAACGATAGAAACATTAATACTGTAAGAGAATCATTGAGTGGCTACCTTCTGCACGCCCCCTTCCAGGGATTGGCCCACAATCTAAACATATGCCCTGACAGGGAATTGAACTGTGACCTTCTGGATAATATCGAATAGATAGATGCTCAAACACTGAGCCACAACTGAGCCACACCTTTTGCAAAAGAAAGAGGGTCATAGAATGGGTATTTATAATTTACTTTTTCTTGGCAAACTTGTTTCTCAAACTTAACAATCTTAGGAAATTGGTACATCTCTGAAAATGCCAACAATCAAGGGTGAGGTAGACTACACCTTAGGAAATGTTTAAAACTACTTATATTTTCTGATAAAAATCTGTCTGGCTATAAGATTTATGCTTTTTTCCTAACCAGTTTTCTTTCCTATGAACTGTGTTTCTATGTGTAATACTATATGTTCATATTATTGTTGGAAAAAACAAAGAGTTTATAGTTTATATCAAAATTATTTTTTATCTATTTGGCTGGCTGCCTCTCTGTCTATTTTTCTCTGTTTACCTATCAATCATCTACTTATCCATATTATTTTGGGAGAAGCAAAAGAGTTATAATGGTTGTGATTTTACTAAGTATTGTGCATAATACTCAAATCTTTATTTAAAGTGATCCTAACAGGTTTTTTAATTGTCTTATTTTACAACTGAACATATATTAAAGCACATAGTGGACAATTATTGTGCACAGCAAGATAGAAAGTGCCTCTGTTCTAATCTGATCCCTGAACCCATTATTATATGTCAGAGGTATAGACATGTATCTCATATATACATTTATTTTCCTTAGATAACATTTATCTTCATGTCTTCATGTAACTCTCATTCCCATGAGTGTGCTATTGTTTTAATGATTGATACATCAAACTGAGCATCTCAAATACATGTTTCAATATTCTCCTGATTATTCACCCAGGGGTGTATTCCTGTGTGTAACAGATTCACTTCAGATATATTGTTATGTTTTCTGTCACACATAGAACCCAGTTTTTTGCTCTCATCTTGGAATGTTATCTTTTCCATCTCAGAACCCACTCCTTATTCAGCCTTCATTATTTTATAAGCTCAAGCTGCACTTCTTTCCTGAATCATTTCCTATAACCTAAACCTCAAGCAACTTTACTCTGAAATTGTATGTGTCACCTGTCCCAGAGACTGGAATTTATCACACTATATTTCCTATGTTAATACTTTTCTTTCTACAACTATTCACATGCCTAAAATGTATATCACTATACTAGAAATTGGATCATAAAGATAAATAAGAGGCATTTCTTTCCCTTGATTTGCTCATAGATCGATGCCTCTATGGGTTTTTCACTACACCTGGTGAACATGATTCTTACATTATATTGGATTTTAAGGCTTACAAATTGTCTAAATAGTGTACTCTAAAATTTTATCAGTCACCCCTTGTTCAAACCTACTATTAAGAAAGTGATCAGAATATATCTCACAATTAGACTAAATATAAATTCAGGAACCTGATAATCTTGTTGCCCAGAAGAATCTTATATTCAATGCCAGGACTTCAGCTATATGGATTATAACAAACACATTCACAATGCCAGCCTCTAGGACTAGAAGTCCACAGATTTCTGCCCACTGCATTTAGTATCAGAATCTCCAAAGGAAACACAACACAGCCAAGCCCTCCATAGAACAAGCCCTTTACTCACATGGACAAGAGAGAGCAAGTTCAATCCCAATAATGTACACTGGCCCTTCATGACCAACAGATCCCCATACACACTGCCCTTGTCCCTTCCTTCTTCCTCCATGGGTGATGCAGGGCAATTGGCCTCTGTGCAACCCCTGGTGCTACAGCAGAAGCCCCCACCTCTGCCCCACAGAATCTGAAATATTGAAAGCTGGAGGCCATCTGAGAGCCACAGAGCTGACCCACATAATTAAGCAAAACAAAGGAACACTCATTAAATATAAAACATATGCCCTGACAGGGAATTGACACACATTCCCATACAAGTTTCTAAGCTGCCACAGGCTGAGTGGACTCTTTATCTCATGGTAGTGTTTCAGGAACAAGGCTCACTTTTATGTGGCTGAGTGGCAGTCAAAAGACTACATGCATACTTTACCTAACAGTTATACTGAATGAGAAAACATAATTTGTTAATCAGTCCGGATAGCAAACGACCTTCCAGAATGACCTTCCAGAGGTACCAATGGGTGGGGCCCCAGGGCTGCAAGGCAGCTGGAGCTGCAAGGGTTGAGCCCCTTGCACAAATTTTGTGCATCTGACCTCTAGTAATATATGTGCAATGATCTGGAAGACCTCTTGGTTCATGGGTTGACACTCAACCACTAAGCCACACTGACCAGGTGAGAAAATATATTTTCAGAAACACAGATAAGTTAACTCAAGTGGAGAGGCTAAGTGGTTTGTTTTCTTTCTTTTAGTTGTCCATCTGCACATTTTTGTTTTATTTTTTTAACTTAAATACTTTATTGTTGAAAGTATTATATGTGTCTCTTTTTCCCCCCATTGACCTCTCCCTGGCCACTTCCTCCTCCCCAGAATATGTCCTCACCTCCCTACTGTCTGTGTCCCTTGGTTATGCTTATATGCATGCATACAAGCCCTTTGATTGATCTCTTACCCCACCCCACCTTCCCCTGCCTTCCCTCTGATGTTTGATGGTCTGTTTGATGTTTCCAAGTCTCTGGATCTCTTTTTGTTCATTGGTTTATGTTGTTCATTATATTCCACAATTGAGTGAAACCATGTGATACTTATCCTTCTCTGACTAGCTTATTTTGCTTAGCATAATGCTCTCCAAGTCCATTCATCCATTCTGGTGTGAATAGTAAGAGTTGTTTCTTTTTTACAGCAGTGCAGCATTCCCTTGTGTAGATATGCCATAGTTTTTTTTTTAACCCACTCATCTACTGATGGGCACTTAAGCTGTTTCTAAATCTTAGATATTATAAATTGTGCTGCTATGAACATAGGCATGTATACTTTCTTTCTGAATCCCTAAGAACTTAACTACTAAGTGTCTATTAATGACATAAACAGTCAGTTAGTGCATACCCTGTTTCCCTGAAATTAAGACAGTGTCTTATATTATTTTTTTCTCCCAAAGTTGCCCTAGGTCTTATTTTCAGGGGATGTCTTATCTTTCCATGCGCTAGATCTTATTTTCAGGGAAACACGGTAGTTTGCATTGCTATAGGTATTATGTACTGTAGTTCTACAATAAAGTAAGATAGAGAAAAAAATGTTATCTAGAAAATTATAGGGAAGAAAAAGTTTACTATATATATTGGAAAAAATCCAAGTATAAGTGGACCTGTGCAGTTTAAGTGCATACTGTTTAAAGATAGCTATATTTGAAATAGCACTTAGTGCAGTGCTATATTAATCTTAAATTTGGGGATAAAATAATTATGGCAAACATAGTGGCTAAAAACTGAACACTATCATTTCTGTAGATGAGAAGTCTAGGCATGACTTTGCTGAGTTCTCTGCTCTGGGACTCAGTAGGCCACAGTCAATATAGGCCACAGTTGGCCAGGAGACATAATCATCTGGAAACTTGACTGGGGAGCAGTCTGCTCCAAGCTCAGTCACACTGTTGGAAATATCCACCTCCTTGTAGATGTGGGACCAACAACCCATTGTCAAGCTGGCTGTTAGTCAAGGGTCATTCTGCTACAGGCCACCTGCAATCCTTACCACATGGCTCTCTCACACAATGGAAACTTATGTTTTGATAGAAAGAGATGCTGTCCCTCCAGGTTCATAAAATAGATGCATTTACTACATAATCTGATCCATGGGGTGAAATCCTAACACTTCTGCAATGTGACATACCCTCACCAAAGGAATGACATCCCATCATCTTTGCTAAAAGCAAATCATAGATCCTTATAGTCAAGGATCATCCATGGGTATGTCCACCACAATGGCTGTTCTTTTGTCATGAAGAAAAGGTGAAGACAACTTGGTCTATGAAGTTTATTCCTATTTTAATAAATCTTCTAGCCAAATTTATTTAATTTTTCAAATATATATATTACGCTGCACATTGGTTTATTTAGCCAGCAGAGAAAAGGACTACTAATTAGTAAAAGTTTTAAAAGCCAAATGCCTATTTCCCCCCTGATATTGACCTTTTGAAATGAAGGCTTTAATTTGACAGATTTTAACTAAAGCGGCCAAAGAGTTATGGTCCTTTTCAAAACTATATTTCAACTCATTTCTCACCGACACAGTCTATTTAGGCACATTTTAATTAGCCCAGGGATAGATGGGAAGAAAAAATACAGGGTTTTAAGATTTTAGAACACAAAGTATTGGTAAGTCTGACTGGGAACTCTGTTTTTCATGAGAGATTGCCTGCTCACCGAATAAATTCCTTACTCTCTATCTATCATGGCCTTCAATTTTCCAACAGAATAGCCTGATTCATCACTGTTATGCCAATGACAACTTCTCTATTCGCTGTTGCCTGCTGATTCCCCTGGGGAAACTCTAATACTTCAGGCTTATGCGGAAGATATTAAGTTTGATATCATAGAATTTCTGGCACCTAGTAAAATACGAAATGCATTGACTTTGACTATTTAGACAGAAAATTTAGACACTTAAAATTTAAAAGGACCTCAGACAATTAATGTCAAAACAAGTTTGTTTTATCCATGATGAAGATGAGGGCTAACAAGGAAACATGATGTAGCTTAGACAAGTAAACCAATGAGTTAAAATAATTAAACTTCAGTTTTCTACAGCAGTGTCTGTCCGCTGTATTAAATAGTCTCTATGTACCTTTCAAGTCAGCCCACACAAGACAAAGTATTGCCCCACTGTGCTAATGACGGAAGGAACCTATTTTATGATGCTTTCTCTTCTGTTCACATTTCAATTATTCTACCACTCCAGCTCTTTCTAGATCTCTTCATCCCTTTCAATTTTTTTCTCCAATCTGTATCTTTCACTTTCAATTACTAATAAAACACAAAGGTATTAAATCATTCTGTCAATTGTTGTCAAGCAATGTTTTACTGTAAGGTAGAGCAATTCAGTGCCTAGCATTGTCTCTGTCCCCATTTTCACTCAACATTTCACCCTTCCTCACCTGTTCCTACTCACACATCATTAACCACTATTGTCTACTGCTTGGCTTCCTGATTTCTGGTTCTCATCTTACAAAATGAATCTCCTGAAACAATGGGGCCTAGAAATCGTGAGCATTCACTATCCTGATATCTGACCCTTGGAGACACCACCTGTTCTGGAGGGGAGTTCTGGAAAAGAAAGCAATGTGGACAATTCAGAAATTCACCACTTATATTCTCATTTGTTCATTTGGACATGGTTTTCAGGGAGGGTGTGACAATGATCTATGACAGCAGTGTTTCCCAAACTTTTGACATATGTTTACCCCTTCTATAATTTTTGTAAAGCTGAGTACCCTTCATACTCATTAGAACGTAGAATTAGGCGCAGCTAAGCATGGTGCAGTGCATATCCCCACCAAACTCTGGTGCAATGTGTACCTCCACCAAACTCTTCCCGTACCCCTGGGGGTACGTGTACCACACTTTGGGAAACACTGATCTATGGGAAAGAGATACAGCAGGGAAAATTCTGACTCTCCACTATTCTCATGAAATTCATATTCCAGTTTGGGAGATAGATAATAAACAAATAAAAATAAATATATAATGCAATGTTAAGTACAGAAAATATGCTATGAAGAGAAATAAGCAGAAAAGGGAAATGTAGAGTAATGTAAGTTGACAGGTTGCTTTGATATGATGTTCACGAAAAGTTGGTTAAGAAATGAGCTTAGGCAGGGACCCGAATGAAGAGACCATTCAAATGACTATGGGGAGAGCATTTTCAAAGTGAGATTAGCAATGTGCAGATCTCAATGGGAGGACAAGCTCTTTTATTCGAGGAAAAAAATAACTAGGACCATAGTGATAAGACATGCAACAACATGGAGCATATGGAGCAATGGCATACAGCACGGATGAATCACATATACTTAAAATTCAGAAAAAGACTTATTATGAGTCAATTTACATAAAGTTCAAAGACAGGCAAAGGTAATTTATGGTGCTAGAATAATAATTGTCGGGAGAAATGAGCAAATGAATCCCTTCTGCTGGATTTATAGTGTTTTAGTTTTTGGATATGGAATATTCCCTTTGTAAAGATTCATTAAGCTGTACACTCATAATCAATTACCTTTTCTGTAGCCATTTTGCTAAATAAACATATTTTAAAAATCAAAATGCCGATAGAAGGAGATACGCCACACACCAGGGAAAGAAAATGAAAATATCCGGGTTAGAAAAGCCCATCAATCTAGATCTTTGAATGGAAAGACTACAATATATTGTAGCAGTACAACAGATGTTTAACATGTACTAGGTGACAGGTCTGAAAACCAACACTACTCAGGTTCTAAGTAGGAAGAGCTTACAACAGAGTTTGAGGCAGACCAGACAATTGACATGCATTTTATAAATAGCAAAATTTTCTAAAGTGGTGAGGTTCACATTATTCTGTGGAATATTCTATAAAGCTGGGTAGCATTTGTTTCATTAGGAACTTAATGGACAGAGTTGTTCAGAATCTATCATATCATTCTACTAAGTAAGGAGCTTGGTTTGTGGCACATGCCCTCTGTATAAGGTTTGAATTCTTATGATGAATTTTTTTCCTTTTCTTCTCTTGCATTCTTCATCTCTCCCCAAACTCATGCAGTCTGAAAATGCCTTCTGCATACTACTATTGTTTGACTAAAATTTTTTCAATTCTGCAAACCTGGCTCTTCATTTGCATATCTCTTTCTCAGTTGCATATTTTCTATCCCTTATATAAGGACTTTTGTTTCTTTCTTGAACCCCTAACCCTGGACATTGACAGAGCAACCATCACTTTGTTTATTTTATGTTTTCATATATTTTTATTGATTTCAGAGAGGGAGGGAGAGGCAGAGAGAGATAGAAATGTCAATGATGAAAGAGAATCATTGCTTGGCTGCCTCATGCATGCCCTCATTGGGGATCAAGCCTGCAACCTGGGTAAGTGATCTCACCAGAAATCAAACCATGAGGTCCTGGTTCATAGGTAGATGCTCAATCACTGAGCCATTCCAGCCTGCCTATCACTTTGTTTATTTATTAGCTTCTTACCTGTCTCTGTTCCTGGTTAAATTATAGTCTGAATGAGGACAGGTACTACGTCTTCTGTATACACAGCATCAAGCACAGAGCCTGGCACATAGGCATATTGGTTTATTCTTGCTGACTATATGAATAAATGGAATGGAAGGAAAGGAATAAGGAAGTATTGGATGTTGAAATGACAGAAATGGGTTAGACATCAGGTCTCTACTCCTTGTCCAGGATTTTGTTCCTTCGAGAATTACCCACTCAAATGAATTTAGGGACAAGCAAGAAATAAAAATTTCTGAAGTGATTAAAAAGGGAGTCTGAGGGCTCTGATGAAGGTAAGCAAGGCTTTCACTAATGGCAAAGTGACTCCTCGGGTCCTGCTTATATTTGTCATCTGATAATGCTGATCAGTATGGCCAGGTACACTGTGATGACTTTTTTTTTTTAAAGATAACACATAGATGTGTGGATTTGAAATGATAGCTAGTAATTCTAGCGCCATCATCAATCATCTTTATTACTTATTTTTAAATGCTGTGCTTACCAACAATCTCTCTGCCTCTAGTTTTCCACTATTAATCTACCACAGTCCATTCTAGACATGTCATTTTCAGAATGATGGTTCTGTCTTTAATTTTTGTTTTAACACTTTCTTAAATTTCTGATGCTTTATTTGAAGCATTTTCATGTTTTAAAAAAGTCGATATCAGTTAGTCTCCTCAATATGACAGAAACTGTACTCTTGATTTGATCTGATATTTTAAGAAAAATGAGTTCATAAATTAGAAAGTGTTAGCACAGGTAGTTAGCTAGTTATTAAGAAAGGACAAAATCATGGGAATCCAACATTATTGAGCACAATAAGCTAGAGAGCTTGAGCCTGTTTGCTTCACCAGGAAGCTACAGTTTCACATACACTCCAGGGGCATCACAGCATTTCTCAGCCAAGAATTAACACCCCTCTTTCATTCACTCTGGTATCAGAATTTGGGGATACAGTGGGGGAGTCAGCACATGTGCAATAGCAGTCAAAATGACATAGGAGTTGGTTCCTCACCATAAAGGCCTGTTAGTTTAATTTGAAAAGGAATCATTGGTCAGAAGGGATCTCTCTCTCCTCTCTCTCCCTCCCTCACTCTCTCTCTCTCTCTTAGGGACTCACACACATTAAGTTGTCTCTGCATACCCATGTGGCCTTAGCAGCCATGTGGCCACTGCCTGAGTGTACTCCAAATGCAGGCTCCAGGTGGAAACTGGGAAACTGCAGTACAGCAATGGATTGCAGCCAGAAATGCAATCTGAGCTAGCCAAATGCTGGGCTGTACTAAGCTTTAATATGACATAGGATCTCTGGACATTGGCTCCATCTCTGGAGCTGATTTTTTATGGTGGGGACAGACAGAGATGGACACTGGGAACCCAGAAAGGACACTTTGATTTTGCATCAAGCATCCAAACAAATCTTACCACCAGACCTCACCCTCCCTCATGGGTTCTTAGGGGTGCTTTTTCTCAATGCACCACAAGAATCCTACTTCTACCAGTAACAAAAGTATTTGGAGATTTTCCAGTGTTCTTATTTTTCTCATTCTAAATTGGAGCCAATGATACAGGCTCTCTTGTCTTTTAAGTTTAATTATGTTTAATTAATATTTAAATATATTATCAAAAAAAAAGTGAATTGAAGTTCACATTTTCCTTAGATTTGAATTCACGTTTCTATTATTATGTTTGACATATATTTTGTACTCAATTTTGAGTAAAAACAACTAATAGATTATATTCATCTTCAAAGATGATGTTAGAACTTCCTGAGGCATAAACCAAAACAACTCAAAAAAAGAAACCTGTTTAATTTTTGCACTGGGCCATTGATGGCTACGTCCATTGTTAATTGAAATTAGAGTTCAAATTTGTTTATAATAATAGATTTTCTATAACAATATTAAGCATTTGGTTCGTTCAAATTGTGAATTTATTATTCTGAGCATTTTGCAGAATATTCATAGTTATTATTAGAATAACAAAGGGAGTTCTTTTATAAAGAACTTTAAGTCCATAACTTAGAAGAAATCTTACTTGAGCTTGAAAGTTGAGAATAAAGGCAAATGTCTAGGGTTGAATAATAAAATAGGCATATTTCCAGAGTATAGTAACAGACATTACAAGAGGAATTTTTCAAACTCAAATAATACAAAAGTATATTTTAAAGGCATTGTCAGCTCAACAAAAATTTTAAGTAATATTTGATATTTGTCCCCAGATGTCTATAATCCCAATTTACCTCTGATAATTTACTATAGAACTTGTTTCTAAATATATAGTGTATAATATTTTTTAATTTATTTTTTAATTAAATTATTATCTGTGTATATATCTTACCATTGCTCCCCCCATACATACCCTCCCTCCCCAGATTTTTGTGTCCATTGGTTGTACTTATATGCATGTATACAAGTCCTTTGGTTGATCTCTTAAAATGTTTCCCTTCCTTTATTCATGGTTGTCATAGGTTTGTATCTATGGGGCTAATAGGCAAAGCTGGTCAGGAGAAAACCTTGCTATGAGCCCTCTCTCACATATTAGCCTTAATACCCCTTTTAAAACATATGTTTGCATTTGAGTCTCACTGTACTCAGTTTTCTAGAACAATCTATGAGAATAGGATGAGCTATAGTCATTGATTTTTCTTTCCTTTCCATTATTGCTGATAGGTGATTAGCTGTTATCTTTTGATGAAAAGACAAGAATTCTATTTTATAGAATATGTTTGTTTTTCTGAAATAGTATTGTAATTAACTCACCAACATTTTTAATGTGTCGTTTTCTATTTCTAACTTACTGTCTTAAACTGATAGTTGAAAGGCAAATGAGAGAGAAAAAATAAAGAAGCCTAATGGGGGCACAAGCCAGATATGCAAATGAGAGAACTGAGTCTTTTAAAGTGACCTACAGATTGTGCAAGAATGACTGTTACTATGGTTACCTCCAGGGAAATATTCAAGATTAAAAAGAAAAATATTAAAAAAATAGGCTATTTGCCTTTTCTGTTTCTATTAACTATGCTAATTATTTGTCCCTTTGTTTTGATTGCAGAAAAAACATACCCATGAAAAGAATATTTACTTTTTTTTAAAGAAAGTGTAAGAGAAGACAGTTAATACCTCTGCATGAACATTTGAAAAGTCATTACTTGTAGGAGGATATAGTCCAACATCACAGATGTAGCTCTGATCTCACTAATTCAGCAGCTGACCCTACAATAATCTTAAGATTTCTAGTCTCTATACCAGTTATATTTTGCTTTACAACAAATATCAACACAATTCAACAGTTTAAAACAACAGTTAAATTTGTTTTCAATTGTCTCATGACTAATTACCAGAAATTTAGCAAGTTAAAACAATACAATGTTATCGTTATAATTTCTATGTTTCAGGAGTCCACTGTGTTCTCTCTCTACTCAGGGTTATATAAGGCTGAATCCTCAACTGTATCCTTGACTTAACAAAGATTCACTTCCAAGATCCCTCAGGTTGTTGGCAGAATTCATTTCCTTATGGTTGCAGAACCAATTTCCTCATTGTCTTGCTAGATATTAGTGGATTACTGCTTTTAGCAGCCAGAAGTTGCTATCAGGTCTTGCTATGAAGAATCTCTCCTGAGTTGAAATCTATTCATGCTTTAAATCTTTCTAGCATTTTCTCCTGATAATCACCAGAAAACAATTTCTGATGGGCTTATATTATTAGATCAAGCTCATCAGATAGGTAATCTCCCTATTTTAAGGTCCACTTTGAATATAACCTAATCATGGAAGGTAAATCCATCAAGTTCACAATCCCAGTGATAAAAGAGTGTGTGCATGTCAGTCAGGTAAAAAATCTTGTCTACCCTCACCATTTATAAATGTAATGAACATGTTGGGTTGGGCTCAGCTAGATGATTCTTCTGGTATGAGATATTGTAGGCTCAGTGAGGTCTCTTATGCAGCTTCAGACAGCTGGTTATGAGGCTGGGGCTGGATGTATTATGATGGTTCTATTCTGAAGAGTTTTATGGAGAGGCTAACTGGGGCCTATCTCCACCTTGTCTTTCATCCTCCATCAGGGTAATCTAGTGCTTATTATAATGGCAGTGGTCAGAGTTACAAGAAAAAGAGCTTAATTGTGCAAAGCCTCTTGAGGCTTAGACTCTGAATTCATACGTTTCATTCTTAGCATACTGTGGCCAAAAGAAATCTCAAGTCCTGCCCAGATTAAAGAGCTGATGAAATAAACTCCACATCAATGAGATGGGAAGACTCTATGAACATATATTGTATCTACCAAACTTTACTTTTTCCAGATAAGAATAATTAGCAAAAAGAAAAAAATGTCAAGGAGAACTATGTATTCATAAGTACACAATGAGTGAACATTTATATAATTTAAAATTTTTAATTTTATAGTAAATATTTTTTGCATTGCAGGGTCTGGGGGGAAAGTAGTTGGAATTTAAAACAGTTAAGGAAACAAAACTACAAAAATGTTATTTTTTGCAGCTATCTTGATATAAGAGGATAGGTAACAGGAAGATTGGAAGTGAAAATTAGGAGGAAAGCTTAGCTGAAACTAAATTTATTTATCCTATTTTAACTCTGCCTTAACCCAAATCTTGATATCTTAAAAAGATGGAATAAAAAATCTTTGACTTATCATTCATATTTTGTCCTCTGGTGAGCTATTCATATACAATAAAAACCACTAAGCATCCTTCCTCTGTAACCACTTTTATGAATATTAATATTTATTCTTATCATAAAAGTTCAAAGGAAATTTGCAAAACTTATGTAGACATTTTCACCTATTCAGGATTTGTTACATGCCAACTTTCTTCCCTGGCTTTTTTACAGTCTCATGGGAAATAGTGGACAAATGAACTAAATGAGACAAAGCAGTTTATTCATAGGGCCTTATCAGTATCTCTTAGAAACTGATATTCAGTTGATAGCAAGCTGTTAGGGCAAAATTAAACATCTATTCTCTGTAATCAATATTGGCATATTTTCACTAAGCCAATATACACAATTGCTTTAAAGAAAGCAACAGTTGACTTGTGTTCCAATGATAGCAGGAGATTTCGTTTTAGAAGACAAGCCAGAGGAATGGCATCAACCCTTAGCATGAATCAAGTCTTATTAAAGCTGAGGATTAGATAGATTAGCTTTCCAAATTCCAGGGTTATGGTGAGTCCAAGATTCAAGTTTGCCTCCCCTTCCATGATGCCTTTCAAAAAGGCCATCTGCCTCCACACAGCTCTCTTAAATTCATTTTGCTAATTATATTGCTATGGCTCCCAGGAGAGTGGAGAGGACATCTGCTGTCTTCAAATATGCAGATGTTCAAAGAATTTATAAACTTCTCAGATTTTTAAATAAATATTCACTACGAGATACACTTCAAGGTGTATGGTATTGAAATTCTAATTAGTTTCCCTTTCTGAAAAAGATTTAGCAAAAAGAGAAATCAAGAGATCAAAGTATTCTGTTGCTGAATGGAGTAAATCTTTCAAGAATATTTCTATACTCCTCTTATATGAACCATAGGTTTAAATACATCCTCACTCCTAAAAATATCCAATGTGGTGTGTGTTCATTGTTAACTAAGAGGAGATCAGGCCTGAGATCTAGAGATATGGATTCTAACTTTGATTTTATTCATTCAACTACCAGGTAGTTCTTGTGAACTTAACAAGTACCTGTCTGCTCTGGAAATTGGCAGTAGAATAGTAACCAAGATAACATCTTTTCTCCCAAAGTGTATGCATTTTGTATGGGGAAGGAGAATGACAAATAATTCATATAATTTAATATGTCAAATGGTGATAGGATACGGGAGGGTAAAGATAATAACTGTGAAATGCCTGTTAGACATCTGAGACTTTGTCTCCAATTCATTACACAATCATAGACAACATAGGTAACCCGTGACTATCTGCTCTCGCATCTGCCATATGGAGAAATCCAGCTCCAAGCCAAAGAGTATATGTTATGTTAGGCCCAACCATGGCAGGCTCAAGAGGGAAGCTGCCCTCCCCACACTGGACCACTTACACAGTCAGTGCGCTGCAGGTCCGGGAGGGAGTCACAGTCGAGGGCTCAGTCCTCTGGCTGGTCATGCTCTTCATGAAGGTATATTCTCGTGCCTTCATTCAGAGACCTCATTATGTAAGACATCCTCAGGCCTCTGGGCCAATACATCTTTGGTTGGATATCCTTGATTCCTACTTCAGGAGCCTTTTGTTTGAAGCTCCCTTGGCAGTGAGACAGCCCCCACATCTCTGCGGATCCACCTGAGTCTCACAGGGCACTCACTGTTCCTTGGAGGAAATGGAACAGGGGGTACTTGTCACATTCCTTCTTTAGTCTCTTGCTTATACCATGGCAGGAAGTGATTAACGGCTTTATTGTTACTTTCCTTTTGGCTTGTCTTTAATCAGGGACTCTGGCACTTAGCAGCTCAGCTCTCTGTAGCTTAGCTGAGCCACTGACTAATGGTCCTGGAGAGGCTCAAGCAAGTTTACCTTTCTAGCACCAGCTCCGGAATTTCCATGAACAAGTTGCTACGCACATCAATCTTTGACCATGAGGAAGAAAGTAGGGGGGGGGGGGTATCACGCACACCTTAAAATTGCACCAACTTAAAAAGGACCATGTTTTACTTATGTACTATAACATACAACTCATGTCACAACACAACACAAATTGTAAGTTATCCTGAAGATACTTTATTTTTCATACTTTTAAGCATCCTTCACCTCTAATTCTATGCTGTACTCCAGCAGCGCTGATGAATTATACTTCAATTTTACAAATATTTGTCATGAAACTATTAGATGCTGGGAATAGAGTGGTAAGTTAAAAGAGGCAGACTTCCTGTGAGGGTGGTCTTAGTGAGGCAGACATTAAACAAATAATAATAAAAAGAAAGATGTGGTTTTAAAGGAAATAGCATGAAGTGTGATGAAAGAATGCAACAGAAAGAATAGATTTATAGGGTGCCATATTTGAGGAAACAACATTTCCCATGAGATCAAGTAATACTATAGGAAGGAGTCAGCTCAGTAAAAAGTATGAGTGCTATCTCAGACTTGCATGTAATGACCGGGGGCAGGGCACAGTTCAGAGAAAGATGCAGTTTAAAAATTAATTTGAAAAAGTCAAAGTAGTATAGAAATATACATCATTATTATAAATCATTGCAATAATGTTGTCTAAATGTCAGAAAGTTTTATCTGTGGCTGAAACATAAGTAACACACAAGCTCTGAACACAACCACAGAATACATAGTTCAACATCCTATCTCAGAATGCGCTGGCTCATTGCGAGGAGCCGGAGCAAACAGGAAAGATGCCACGATCTAGAACAAGCAGCTGTGTGGCCAGGATGTAGTTGCTGGTACTAGAAAGGTCATTCCCATGGCTAACGCGGCTCTCTGAGATGCTAGGGACAGATAACTGAGTGTTATCCACCCTGCTTAGCACAGTACAGGGGCCCTGGGAATACAGATCCAGAAAGCAGTGAAGCGACATCAGAATTGTCTATCTACTGTGACAGGGGTGGGGAGTCACTAACAGCCCATGTCTTATGCTCTGGTCTTGGTCTCACCTATTTAGATTATGGCAAGTCCTCTGCTGGAAAACAAATCAGTTTCACTAAAAAGAGATGTTGACAGAAAGCCAGGAAGTCTGGTCAACAACCTTAATTGCTCTAACCACTCACCCTTTAGTTGAGACATTGTTAGCTGAAGCAGTCTCCACCTTGTTTTGTCCCATGTAAGTTTCTGTTATTTCCTGCCTAAGGGCTACATGTAAATTTCTGTTTATGTTGCCTAAGATGTTTTCCCCAAAGCCTCAATAAAAGGGGATGGCAGGGCCAGAGCAGGAGTAGTTCTCCCACTAGAGTTGGACTACAACCTGGCCTCCCCATCACCAAATTGAATTTCTTCAAGTCTTTTCATTTGTGTGCAGCCCTTATCTAGAAATCGAACCCTGAATTGTAACCCTTTCCAGGTGGGATGCGAAAGAGATTCCTATAGTGCTCAGATAACATTGTGTCATTATAACAATGAGGGGGGAAAACATCCCAGCCAGGCCACTGTCTGAATGGGGTTTTCTCTAGTGACTTTGGTTTCCTTCCATGTACCAAAGTGTGCACATGAGGTGAATGGGCCTGTCTACATTGTCCCAGTCAGTGAGTGGAGTGTGAGGGGGTGTGAGGAGCCCTGAGACAGAAGGATGTCTTGTCCAGAGTGGGTGAGTTTCCAAGTTGTACCCTGAGCTGCCTGCATAGACTCCTGCCACCCGTGACCCTGCATTGAAATAATTGGGATGAAAAATTATTATCTTATTTGTTCTTATTCATCTTTCTTAAATGAATTTATAGTTCATATTTATGTCAGTGTTTAATATTAGAAGGGCTTTGGGGTCTTTATTTAAAAGTTTAGTAATTTTTTTTGTGACCAGAAGTATGCTGTATAGAATAAACTGTTATGTATATTAATTAGCCTATGTTAAAATTGGTTTCATTGTATTTTGTTTCACTTAAAGTCAGTTTCCAAAAGCCTATTGATAACGTGAAGGGCAGGCTCACTGTGCTAGAAATTGACTGTGGAATCATCCTATGAGTCTGTCCTTTACCTGATGGAACGGGCGTTCCCTGGCTCTGCTCTTCATTAGCTCCTTCATTTGTCTTGCGGTTCTTTAGGGACCGGCTTATGCTGACATCTTCCATTTTATTTCCTTCAATTCCTCTACCTCTAGGGCAGCACTTTTTCCACACTCAACATATTTTCATTCTTGAACGCACTATGTTTTGTCTGAAGATTGGAACATGATACATCCTTTTCTCTCTGACAGTAACACACTCTCCTTTCCCCTTCTCTGCATCTCAAGTTCCTCCTCAAGTTTCATGTATCAATTTAGATATTTCCTTTAGGAAGTTCTTTCTGATCCCAAGACCAGGTTACATAGACCTGTTCTATGCAGCACTCCTAGGTTATGATTACATGGGTCAGGACCTGCAGTTATAGATAGACAATGCACAACACCTTGTTTAGATAAAATGGATGTTCTAAACTAGGGGTGTCGAACTCAATCAGAGAAGGGGCCAAAATCTAAAATCCAGCCTAAATCGCGGGCCGAATGGTTTACTGAACAGTCATAAACTGTCATTGTGATGGAAACGCAGCGGAGTGCAGTGATGACAGCGAGGTGCGGGCCACATTGCAAGGCCTGGCGGGACGGATTTGGCCCGCGGGCCTTGTGTTTGACACGTGTTCTAAACAATGGGGTAGTTTGTTTTTGTTGTTATTTTCCCGTTGAGAGGTTGGGGCGGGGTCTGTCAGGGGGCCTGTGAGAAGAGCTGGGTTGCAGAACTGCAAGTGGTTTGCAGGGGATGAGTAGAGCCCCCTCTAACTATCAGAAATGGGGCTCTGGGTCCTACAACTGCAAGGAACTGAATTCTGCCACTGGAATAAACTTGGAAGTATATTCTTTCTCAAAACCTTAAATGAGAATGCACTGGGCCCTGTTGTTAGTATGCCAGTATGGCCAAGGCCACTCTGAACACGGGAATCTTAATTAGAATGTTCAAAGCTAAGGTACCATTAACAGGTGCAAGGCCACAGTGATCTCACGGCATACTGCACCCACTTGCCCTTCTATAGCCCAAATGATTGATGCCATGGTTGGCACCTAGCCTCTTTTGTCTAAGTAGTATAATATGTGATGGACCAGCCAGTGTACAGGCTGTTGCTGTGATGTGAAGAGTGCTGGCGAAGCTGGGGTAGGCTCAGAGGACGTAGCTATTATGTGAGGCTGGAGAGGTTGGAGAAGCTGCTGAGGCAGAGAGCTCAGGTGCCACTACCATGTGAGGTGGTAAATCTAAGGGCAGCATTCAGCTGCTCAAATAATACCTGTGTATAGAGACTAATACTTCCTGGCCAAGATGTTTTTGTTAACCAGCTGGTGTGTGGCCTGTCTGTATGGAATTTTGCTGTGAAGACCTGTTGTGTCTGATGGCTATACACTGGTTTCTACAATAAAGACTTATTCTTATATACCCACAACTTCTTATGCATTCTCCATCTACCACTTGACATCCAAGAAGGTCCAGCGTCTGGCAGAGGGGCTTGGCCCTCATAGTTAGTGCAATGGGCAGGATTTGAGAAGGAACCTGTCCCACAGTTGGCATAGTTGTTAGCAGAATTCAGGGGGGAAAAATATATGGAACTACCCAGATCTAGTGAGGTGGCAGTATCAGAATGGTAATAGATTAAACACATAGTGGGTATCTATTTTACAGAATAGCGAGATATAGGTGTTGCTTTGAGCCAGTATGTTTGGAGTAATTTGTTACACAGCAGTGGAAAACTACTTCTCATTGAGTCACCATTTAAAAAATCTGAGGACTCCAAGCCAACCGTGCTGTGAACAGGCTCACGCCACATGTAGATATTTTAAAAGACAATCTCAGCTGAGGTCCCAGGAGAAAACCAGGATCCATAGCCAGATATGTGAGTAAAGACATGTAATGATTCCAATCCCTGGCACAGGGGACATTGAGCCATTCAATCTTCCCAGCAGAGAACCAATACACAGCAGAGCAGAATTAAGCCACCCCTGATGTTCTCTGTATGAATTTTAAACCCACAGAATCCATGAGCAAAATAAGATATTCATTTTAAACTGCTATGTTTGTGGGTAATTTTATATGCAGCATTAGAGAGTAACTTCTGCCACAAAATGGGTATTAAGTAACTTACAGGGACTCTCTTAGAATAGACAAGAAAAGTGATTGTACTCAAATAGCCAGGAGTGCCAGAGAGGAAAGATAAACATTGTGCTCTTGGACTGTTCTGGTGGAAACCCAACAGTTATACACATGCAGATCTGCATTGATGAGGCTAGAAATTGGAAGTGATACACTACATTGCAACCCCTCCAGAAGATTCAAAAACCTTACCCTATGCAGTCCTGCCTGGAAAAGCTGTTCTCCTATGTGGTCTCAAACACATGCTGCTCATATGTACCTCCAAGTCATTGATCATGTGTAGAACATTTGAGGCCAAGGTATAAGCAATTTGTATACTGTTTTAGCTTTTCTGTCTCTCTATATAAAAGCTTAAGGGACTGTGTGACCATTGGACAGGTAGCTATGCCATGCACTGACTATCAAGGGGCAGATGCTCAATGAACAGGCATGGAAACATGGAACAGACTGATGAATCTCAGAGGGAAGGGAAGAGAAGGAAAGTCAGGAGAAATTAACCAAAGATCTTATATGCATACTAGAGGCCTGGTGCCCAGATTTGTGCACCAGTGGGTCCCTCAGCCTGGCCTTCAGGGATTGGGCTGAAATGAGCCCTGGGGATCAGGATGAAAGCGGCCTGGTGCATGGATTTGTGGGGTCCCTTGGCCTGGACTGCAGCGATTGGGCCGAAACTGGCAGCCTGACTTTCCCCAGGGGGTCTTGGATTGCGAGAGAGTGCAGGCCAGGCCAAGGAATCCCACTAATGCAAGAATCTGTGCACCAGGCCTCTAGTATATTATAAGAAAGAAAATAAAAATGAGTGAGAGTAAATGTGGAATGAATCGCAACATAAGTCTACCAAAAATATTCATATATTCATTCTTTTATTGGAAATAAGTTCCTAAAGGGAAGAGCAAGCAGTCCTGTTCATTATTTCATGTTCAATATCTGGTAGAATGGCTGACACAGAGCTGCTCCTTGTTAAATATATATTAATAAGCAAAAGGATTTTTTCTTCTTCTTGAGCAGCCTTCTCCTGCCTTATTTTGGCAAAGCTCACTCAAACCATTTCGAGTATGCCATGCTAATTGAAATCTTTCCGAACTTTGAATTTACCTTTGTTTTGTCTTTGCTTCACTTGATGTTCACATGGAAGGATAATTTTATCATTAATATCTCAGCTTAAATATAATATCTGCAAAAAAATCTTACTGGACTACTTTCTCTAAATTGATACCCACCAAATATCATCATATCATGACCCCCTATTTTAATTATCCACATGGCACATATTAATATAGGATATGTTCTAATTGATTGACTTCAATTCATTTTCTCTGAAATAATCTGTATGAGAACAACTACTTTGTTGAGCAGTGTCTGACATACAGAATGGACTTATCAAATCTGTAGAGAATGGACATATTTTAGTCCTCCATCAGCCCTGCCATTTGGAGTTTGGGTGGCTTTATAATTAAACTAGAGGCCTAATGCACAAAAATCATGCAAGAGCATGCCTTCCTTCCCCTGGATGCTGGCACTAGTTTCTCTCTAGCATCCTGGACCTGGGCATTCCTGGGACTGCTGGCAGGCACCTGGGAACTGGGCTTCCCTCACAGCCCCAGCTTCATCCAGAAGGTGGTCTAGAAAGATGTCTGGGCTAATTAGCATATTTTGCTTTTATTATTATAGATTATTTTGAATTGCCCTTCCTGCCTTTCTGTATTTTATGTTATGTCCCTTTGTATTTTATGTTATGTCCCTTCTGGAACTAAAATATATTTGGATTATTATAAAAGAATTGCATTCTCTTGTGGACAGCTCTGAAGACTGTGTTCCTATCAGCCACCTCACTAGCTATGAACTCTACTTGCCTTAGTTCATGGTGTTCTGCAAAGCGGAAGAAAGTGTTAGCAACAAATGAGCTAAGCATAAGGCAAGATAGGGATGTGACGGTCCAGGCAGAATATAGGAAAGTCTGCCTCATGGCTGAGAAGTGTAGTTATTAACTGAAAGATAATTTTAGAAGAAAATAAAAGCCAAAGTGACCTAAAGCAAATCCAGTCTGTTGGATTAAATAAAGGTCTATAAACCATCCTGGCAAAATTCAGGTCCATTCAAGTGGACCAGACAGACTTGGTAGATGGAGCTCTACTAGAGGAGTAGAAATTGACTGTATCACTTGAGTCTGAGGTGTGTGGATGGTAAAAACAGATGTAAAAATTCTAATATTTTGTTATCCAAACTTCTCTTCTTTAAGAAGGGAGACTTCCTTAGGGGATAATATAGACCCAGCTACAGAAAGGAGGATAAAAGGGAGAATGCAAGGGCCAATGACCAGTCAAGGTCCTAAATGAAGGAAGACAAAAAAGAAGTGGAGAGAACGCTCCAGCAGTTCTCATAGCTATAGCATTGTGTCCCTGACAATTGAGAAAGCTGACAGTGTTTTAAAATATTTAATTCCCCAATATCAAAATTAATCCTTTTTGAGATGATTTGGAAGGAACTCTATTTAATATCTATTTTTAAATTTAAAAACTTGTTTTAGTTTTAGTTGTAAAAAAAACACACCCTGCGTTTCATGTATTTGTATAAGTAAACAAAAAAAACAACAACCCTTCATCTTGTTGACAATACCATTAGTACAAATGTAATTTTAAATATAAATTTAAAGCAAAATTATCCTGTTTTCATAGCTACTGCACAGGGACATTAGTGAATGGAAATGTAAAATCTAATGAAAAACAGTATATTGATGAATAAAATAGGTACAAAGGTATGAAGGCGTGGAACAGACTAACTTATTTCAGAGGAGACTGAGGAGAGATGGAAAGAGATTAATCAAAGAAATGTATATGCATATATTTATAATCAATGGACACAGACAATATTGTGGTGAAGGTCAGGAATGGAACAGGGGCTGAGAGGAGGGCTGTAAAAGGGGGGAAATTTGGGGACATCTGTAATACTATCAACAATAAAGTAAAAATAAAATAAAATAAAATAAAATAAAATAAAATAAAATAAAAACTTTGCAACCCTATTCATAAGAATAGCATGCATTTATTAATATAAATACATTCCATTTAGCCATAATCTTATAACATATGTGGTTGTTTAACATCACACATCCATAAAAATATTTGTTATTCTATTAAAAATGTATTTATTTACATATCCATTGTTATTCATTAAAATACTAAACAATTGTTCTAACAATCTGGTTTTGTGCTTGACTAAAGAACATTTGTAATTAATTGACTATATTTAAATATTCCTTTGTAAAGTGCTGTAAATATTCAGCTTGATATAAATTTAAATAAACTATGAATAGCAATGGTACCTACTTACAACCATACTATGAGGATTAAATAAATTAATATATGTAAATGGCTTTGAAGCTGCTTAGTACATAATATGCATTAAGTAGTAGCTATAATTATTATCACTAGAAGCCCCATGCACAAAATTCGTGCACTCAGGGGGTTGCTCTGCCTGAATCTGGGCCCTCCTGCAGTCTGGGAGCCCTTAGAGGATGTCTGAATGATGTGGAGACAGGAGCCTCTCCCTCCATCATCACTGCACTCCCCAGCCATGATCCTGGCTCAGCGATTCTGACTGAGTGGCACTCCCTCTGTTGGAATGCACTGACCATCAGGGGGCAGTTCCTGTGTTGAGCATTTGTGCCCTGGTGGCCAGTGCATGTCATAGCAACCAGTCGTTCTGCCATTCAATCAATCTGCATATCAGCCTTTTATTATATAGGATTATTACTGCTATTATGTATATTACTGCTATTATTTATATCAATGTTACTATTAATAGTATAACAATGGACTATTCTATAGGAGATAGGAGATAAGTTAGAGTAACCACTTCTTACTAAGGCTTTGGACACTAGGTAGCATAGTGTTGGAGGTTTTATACCTTTTCTAGTACTATAACACGTTACTATATTCATACACTCATAATGGAATTCATGTAGAAAGTAGACACACAAACCTATGTGCTTGCTGAAAAATGTCACTGATCACACTCCATTGTGTGGTTAGAAGTAAATTTGAGTAAATTATCTGTGGGCTGTCTATCAAAGGCCTAAAATTTCTAGAGATTAAATCATAACATTGGGTAAAAATATGTTTTATTTGGGAAGAGGGAATGATCTGTACAGCTTGAAATCCGAAATAAAAACAAAGCTGAAATGACACCTGTTGGAATAAATAAATCCAGAATTAGGCATCTGATTTCATAAGTTGGCAGCAGATTGCTGATTAATATTTGCAACTGTGGGCCATCATAATCTGAGTTATGCTTTTAGAAATAATTCTGCAATTTGTGTGTATGACAAATTGAAGAGGAACACTACTAAAATAGTGATGCTGATTGGAGAAGATGGCAAACTTTATTCACAAGGTCATGAAGAACTAAACTTCGGATGGCAGTAGGAATAGAGTTTGATCTCTGAGTAGGAAGATTAAAGTGGATTTGAAGCTCTGTGCTGGCCGTTGTATGGAGATAGGACTTTTCTTTCAGAGACAAAATAAATGAAAGCATTTCTCCATCTTCTCTCTCTGCCATAGTTTTCTTCAGAGTCCAAATAGTGATCATGCACTTGTTTAGTAAAAGCTTCTATGGCATTTCCAACTCTATATGATGGACTTATTAGTAGAAATTATCACTATATTTTCTGTAAATTTTTATCAATAGATACATACTGATTGGATAAAACAACATAATGGCATGAGCGAGCATAGTTAATTAACCTTCTTAAACATATCAGTAATTTTTGAATATTTATATTAGCTTTGCTACCTTATTTATTTAATATTAACTTATATTTAAATAAATATTGTTTTCATTCTACTATCTCCTTTTTAAAATTATAGAGACTTAAAGAAAAACATGATGGATTATTGCTGAATATAACAACCAAAGACCTTAGAAACTACAAAAATGTTTCTAGCATCCCTAATATCAGGAAATATTTTTATAATATTGATATTGGTTTTGATGTAAATAGATTTTGCTTTAGTGCAATTTAGAAATGCAATGATATGGAAACTACAAGGTGCATAGACTAAGGCCATTAAAGTCTCTATATTGTTCATTAAAATGGTAGTAGCCATGTTGTCTCTAGTCTTTCTGCCTGAAGTTAAAGAATTCAGTCAGCTAGAAAACCAAGGAACACACCTCAAGTAAAATGAACTTATTCAAAGTGATCCCATACTTAAACCAAATGCAACTGTGTAATTGTCTTGCCTTTAATTTTTCTGAGAAAGACATTGCTTTCAGAGTTAAAGTTATATCCAATATTAAATATTATTCTGCAGTAATAAATAAAACATCCACTAGTTATCAGTCAGGAGTGAGTAGTAAACCACTGAATCTATCTCTATAAACATAAACATATTTTTATGTTTTAAATTTATTAAACATAAAAAGCAACTACCAGATGATATAAAATATTTTATAAACATCTGATGTTTTATAACTGCATTTGCATCCTATTATTGGTTGGCACAATTAGACCCCAGAATATAATATTTAAAATAATACAGTATATTACATGTTTGGTTCCCAGGAATAAGGGAAAAGTATAAAATGGCAATATCAAATTGGTTTTCAGGTATATCCATGGTCCTCCCCAGAGTCATCTACAATACAAAGTTTAATAGATGAAGCACACTTCTCTCAAAGAGGTTAGCAAACTGAATGTATGACTTGAAATTTAGACAAGGCTTTGCAAGGAACCTCATACTACCCTCCCCCAATAGCTCCTAAGATCCCAGCCCACAGTTGCTGACTCAGAAATGAGCTCAAGATTGGAAAGAAAGCTTACATGGGATGTTTGAACTAGACATAATAATAATAATAATAATAATAATAATAATAATAATAATATGGGATGTTTGAACTAGACATCATCATCATCATCATCATCATAATAATAATAACAACAACAACAGCAGCAGCAGCAGCAGCAGCAGCAATAGAATACAGTGATTCGCTTTTGGTGGCTAAAATGTGAAATTATTTTTCCCTGTGCATTGGTTCTCCAATTTCTTCCATGCAGAAAAAAATAAAGCTGGCACACAAAGAATTTCACAAATGTTTAATAGAGGGGAAAATGTCAGCCCATGTTTAGGTCCGTGGTTTTAGTTTTCCGTTATCTAGCCCCTTTTGCTGGATAACACAAAACTAAGATTTTTGCTCTACTTATTTCCAATGAACCAGGATTCTTCCAGTAAGCTTCCTTTTGGCCACAGCTTGTACAGGTTAGCTTCTTGAATTTTCAAGCCACAGATCCTCCTGTGTTTAATTAATTTAAACATTATTTTTGCATTCAATGGTACTTATGAAATATAAATTATGTAGAATAACTTATGATACTATAGATGCGCACTTGGAAAGACAACACTAAAGACTGCTTCATAGAATCCACATTCTGGGGAAGAACAAGGCATTTAAAGATGATGAATTGCTCTATGACAGTTTTGATGAGCGTGATGGCAGAGAGAGCACTGGGTTCTGAGAGTGCATGTGAACCATTTCTGGAAAGGCAGGGAGGCTTCATGGAGGAAGTGCTATTTAAACAAAGTTTGGAGGTCTGATTTCATTTCCTGGAACAATTCTTCCATTTCTAACCCACTCCAAATATATTTAGAGTAGAAAACTGCTCTTAGGCCCTTACTAATTCCCCCCCCCCCCCAATTCTATGGATTCCCTTGCTTAAGACATAATTTTTATTCAGGTGCCTAATGCCTATTATTAAAAAGCCAAGCTTTGAAATCATGAGTCTTTCTGTTGTTCTAAATGTATGACACTTGTATTTCAAAAGTCATGCAGCTATCAGGAGGTCTTCTATTATGAATATAAGAAGACTAATAAAAAAAAAAACTAGAAGTACAAAAGAACTTTCCTTTTTAAGTCATAACAAGCTTTAACACTGAGTACATAGCATATAGAAAGGTATCTTCTGATAGAAAGATGAGGCTAGGGTGAAATTGAAAGGAAACAAGGTATAGAAAACACCTACTACAATCCTTTCAGATAATAATGTGAAAAACAGCTGTAATGTGTCATTGAATACTCAAGAGGAAGTAATGAGCTCGCTGCTTCTGTAAAAATGTGGCATTTTTGCTTAAATCTGAACAATGCAGGCATTGTCTATAATAAGCAAAGAGGTAGAGTCTGGGGAAGGCAACATATTCAGTAAGTATAAGATTGGGTATAGTAAAGAAGGAAAACATTCCCTGCCCCTCCCCTCCTCAGGAAACCTGCAAACAGTTTAGTCAGAGCACAAAAAGTGAGGAGTCAGCTGCCACAAATGAGACCACTGAGATGGTACCAGGCTTGGAGGCAGGTACAATGAAAAATAATTTATGTTTAATCCTAAAGATAATGGAAATCCAGGTACAAATTATGTAAATGTTTTGTGAGATCATGAGTACCACAACTAGGAGTCCACACTTCAAGAATCATGGTAGGATGTTACCTTCTTCATGTGTATGTATCCATTGACCTTCAGATCAATTATTTCTTCATAATGCTGATGCAGAGAAAGAGTTTTACAAATTTGTGAAATGTCTATATTGGTCCCTGTATCAGCTGACCACTTTGAAATCAAGAATAATAGAGATACTGTGTTTCACTTGTACTGGTGTGATGGAAAAAAAGCAAGCCTCCCTTGATATACTGGGTCTCAGCTTTATATATTGATAATATTAGAGGCCTGATGCATGAATTCGTGCACGGATGGGGACCCTTGGCCTGGTGGGTGATCAGGGCCAATCAGGGCCATCTTAGCTAGTCCTGATAGAGTTGATTGGGCTGGCCACCTGGGGGTGGAAGGTAGGGAGGGACAACCGAGAGAGGTTGGCCTGCTGCTAGAGGTTGGCTGTGGGAGCACACTAACCACCAGGGGGCAGCTCCTGCACTGAGTGTCTGCCCCCTGGTGGTCAGTGCACATCATAGATACTATCTGGTCATCCGGTCAACTGGTTGGTTGTCATAGTCGCTTATACTGTTATACATATACATATATATATATATATATATATATATATATATATATATATATATATATATATGCTTTGATTGCTCCCACCTGTGTTTTAACTCCTATATGCTGCCATTGCTATACTAGAACACCTTCATTTAATTGTGCATGTGTGTGACTGCGTGCATGTTGGTGGCTTCTCTAGAAAGATTTCTAAAAGATCAGAAGAGAAACACTTGAAAATATACCATATAAGAGTAAAGATGAACTATTGTCATGTCACCTTTTGTGGTTGGCAATATAGAAAAAATGGCAGGTCTGTATCATTAAAAAGAGGTAGAGAAATGATATTATACTTCAAAAATAAAAAAATAAAAACATAGTTTCCAAAGAATAAGAATGTAGGCAAATTTACTTTTTCATGAAATCAATTTCAGAGAAATGCTATTGTGTCTAGCTGAAGTAATTTTTATGAGCAAAAAACACTCTAACATACTTAAAAATATTACTGCCCATTGGCATTAATAAATTAGGAACCAAAACGAAGTGCCCACTGGGAAGACATTTAGAATTTGGATGCTAAACTTTAACTTATGACATGGAAATGATAATTAAATTAATATCTGGCCCTACACTGGGGGCAAGGAGCAGAGGAGAAATGATAAATATTAACATAAATGTTAGAACGATAGCTCTGCATGAAAATAAGTATTTTTACCAAATAAAAAAAAAAGACAAAAGATAACATCAAAATTTAACTTTAGGGACTAAAGTTATTCAGTTTATTTCTGTAATATAAATTATAAATTAATTCAATAAAGATAATATTTAAAAAATAATTATATCCTCCAATATGAAATTTTAGATTCTGCATTATTTCAAGAGAATAAAATGGAAGATTTTATTTTAGTACTTCGGTAAATCATATATAAACTTGAGTAAAATTTAGTTTTATTATTTACATAAAAATCAGTTGATTTGTTTTCATTTTATGAACATACCAGTATAACATGTATATGGTACCACTTCAGAGACACAAAAATGAATTCTCTTGTTGCCTGCCCCAATTTTGCCTACATTTTAGATAACAATAAACAATAACAACATACTAACACATTCTTTTCTTTAATGTAGAGTGAGTATGTGAAATTACATTTTGTTTATCAAAGTAATATAATTTTGCAATTCAGTGGGAGAAGTTCCCCCCCAAAAATTGGAAAATCTTACAGTGTGTTTAAAGTCAACTTTTATACAAGAAGTAAAGAAGCTCTGTTTTAATTCCCCAACTTCAGATCAAAGTGGCCAAGTTTTCAGAAGTTCACTGGCACCCATTTAAAAACTTGATTAAATCTTTCACAGGCTGCCATCAAAATTGTGGCCAATGTTACAGTCATCTCAAGGCTTCCCTTGAGGAGAATTCCCTTCTAAGCTCACTTATAGGGTTATTGGCATGATTTTGTTCCTCCTGGTCTCTTGGACTCTAGGACTGGTCTACATGTTCCCTCCATAAGTCACCCCACACTATGAGAGCTGACTTCATTGAATGGATCCCATGACAGAGAGTGAGTGAAAGCCAATAAAATGGCAATGATTTCTATTGCCTCTGTCATATTTTCTTTTTCTAAAGTTAATCCTCACTGGAGGATATTTTTCCATTGATTTTTAGAAAGAGTGGAAGGAAGGAGGAGAGACAGAGAAAGAGAGAAACTTTGATGTAGGAGAGATACATTGATTGGTTGCCTCCTGCATGCACTGTGACCAGAGTGACAGATTGAGCAACCAAGATATGTGCCCTTGATCAGAATTGAACCCAGGACCCTTCAGTCTGAGGGGCTGGCACTCTCTCCACTGATCCTAACAGTTAGGGCTGTCATATTTTCTTTTTTAAAAGTGAATCATTGGGTTTAACTCACACTCAATGGGAAGAAAGTTTGCAAAAGTGGATACTAGGAAGCAGAAATCTTTGAGGGATATCCTCAAAGTGTGCCAACTACAATGGGTGTGTAAATATATTCCTGCCAAAAACATGTTTTTTCCAAATTTCTGTGAGTAAAAGAGCTTGGTCCCCATGAGACAACTGAAAGAACTCTTACAGTTGTAAACACTAGGAAGCTGCATTCTTTAACCAATTAAATGCCACATACCATTCTTCCTCAAATAATATATTGATGTGTACAGGACATGGGAAGCTCATAATCACAATCTGCCAAAAACAAAGGAACATTTCCATGGTAATTGTATCATAAACAGATCCTGTTCAATAGTATGGTGTGCTATAAATCAAGAAGTTCTGACCAGTTACTTAAACACAAATTTCATTCCTCAGATGCTTTTATGTTGATTCCCAGAGATTTTACCTTGCTTGCTTTTATCTGGATTTTCACATAATGTAGTTGAAAAGGAGAAAATAATATATATCACTGTTAATTGTCCACACTCAAAGAAAACACAGTAATGAGAATACATATTTATATGGAGATGCTATCTTAACAATTCAATGCATTTAATAGCACCTCACACACTGATGCATACAGGCAAACCAAGTCAAAAATAAGAATGACTATTGAAGAAAGATTCTTTAATACTTACCGAACTGCTGTTAGATGAATTCTTAGAAAATGCAGAAAGATATGGAACATTATTCTTCCTATGCTGAGTGATTCATTAATGTTCAACTACCTTAGATGATACTGTGACTATCCATGCAAGTTATTGGAAAAATGTAGCCCTGGGGAGTTAGACAAATGTAATGCAGGGAATAAAGTTGGCCCAGGAGGGAAATGTATGACCTACTCACTATATTAACTTTGTATTGTCTTTGCTCCTATGATTTGTTAAGAAAACCTATAAAAACAGTTATTAATATTTTAGAAAAATTTTGGATAGGCTATTGTTCTGAATTTATATAGGAAATCAAGCAGACTACTAGACTTTACATTCAAAGGTTATATTACACTGGGCCATTTACACAATGTATGTTCTTTGAATTTTAAATATGATTGCACTTGAATATAAACTATTTTAAGAGAAGTTTGTCCACTTTAGTTATGACAATAAATAAATAGATATATAAATTATTATTAACTACTATGTTCTAAGTATAATTATGTGACACAAAAATCTGCAACTTTCTTCAGAATTACATTAAGTCAAATTTATAGATCATTTTAGCATATAGAAATAAATTTCACATCTCAAAGGAAGTTATTATCCTCCACATATCTCTTTGAAGTAGCAACTTCAAGACAATCCAACTTATAAAGAGACATAACTAAAATATTCTGAACTCATTGTTTTATTCCTCCAAGCACGTTTTTATCAAAATATGCTTCCATTCCAGCCAAGTGTGTAGAATGGTGTTCCTTTGCACATCATCCATGGATTTCCTGATTAGAATCACCTGGATGATGTGTTATCATGCATATTCTGGCCACAGATATAGCCATTCTGAATGAAATCTCCAAGGGGAAGCCAGAAAATCCCCATTTTCACCAATCTCCTTGAGATTATTACCTCCAGTAACACAGAGAATCACTTATCCTAGCTGTGCAGATGGATGCATCTCAGCTACAGAGATGAACTTTCATTTATGAAATGAGTAGTGATGGCTTGAAAGAAATGGGAGATAATGATCAGAAGACTGGAAAGTAGTAAATTGTCCTAAGAAGCATTTTGCTTTTCAATAACAATTACTGAAAGTTTATTATGTGTCAAGCATTGTACTGGCACTTTACATACAGTATCTAACTGAAATCTTCTATGAAAGAGAAATTTTGAATTCCCAATTTATAAATAAAGAAACCAAGACTGTGATAATGTATTGACCTAAGATTAAACACACAACATGGGAGACATTCAAACCCACGTCGGACTCATTACTTCTAAGTTACCTTGGAGAGAACAATGTGGCCTGCAGTGGTTAAAGAAAGTGTCCCTGGGAAATGCAACTCATTGGGGCTTTGGTATCCAGTGGAGTGACACTTAAAATAGCTACTGAAGAATAACTGGAGTTTAAATAAGTGTGATAACAATGAGAGTGCATTCCTGCTTTGGCCAACAATGCAAGTAAATCCTAAAGTTGGACATAACTGAGATGTACATGGCACCAAACACGGAAGTGTAGATCAGTAGGTCAAGTTCCTTTCCAGAAGATTGAAGGTTCCTCTGGTAGACCATAAGCGATAATTCTTACTTCCATCAGTGTGAGGAAAGGAACATTTTATTTATGTGACAATATTTGATAGAATCTTTAGTCTGCACCTATGTATTGGAGTTGAGAGATCTTGGTCCATCTAATATTCTTTCATTGCATTTTATCAATCCCTTTGTCTCATTTGTCCTTTTTTGCTAGTCTGGAAAGGGGGGGGGGGGGGGGGGGTTGTTCTGCCTGTTGTCCAAATAAGGACTCCAGTGATTTTTACTACAATTTCTGGCATGGGGGGTTCTTAAACTAGTGTCCAAAACATTCATGATTATTGTGGATTAACAGTAACTGGTGGATGCCAGTGCAATCTGTATAGTTATTCATTCCTTATTTTATGCTGACAGAGTCTGAATTTTATTTAAATTTTAACAGGGCTCCATATGGATTATCCTAAGTCCTTAATGAAAAGTCAATTTCTCTTCTAATAGATTGATTTAAGAATGGAGATATGAATCAATCCTAGCAATTACACAGTAGATGAAATTGTCTCGAGGAAGGAAAGAATGGTTCTAGGGAAGGATTGTTCTCTGGTCAAAAAAGACACACATAGAAAAATCACCAGTTCTTTAGCTGGACATTTTCAGCTCCGGACGCTATTCTGGGAATGGATGCATCCATCTTGTGTCTGTTAAGAGGACTAGACCAAGTGCAAAATGACATGCCAAGAATGGCAGACAAGAAAGGCAAAATGTATTAATGTCCATTGTGACATTTGAGAGTCATATCACTATCTTTGGAACTTACTTATTTATATGTGTGTGATGATGAATTTTTATTATTTAAATTATTTTAATTTAGTTTTTTGTTTACTTGCAACCAAATGCATCTTCACAAATTCTAGTGGAAAAAGATACAACTTTGAAATTGAAATTTTGTACATGGTTCTGGAACTGGAATGTGTAGCTTATATGAGATTTGTAAAAATATGTAATAGCAGTAAGTTCCTAAGATGTACAGATGGACATATTGATGACTTGTAAAAGAGCATACTCTGTGTTATGTTCATAAACCTCACTCTTATACTTCAGTAAAGCAATCATTTCTCTGTTACCTAAATAAAATGTGATCATGTTATTCCATTGCTTTAACCTCTATGTCAATCTCCAAAGATATTTGCCTTTAGGAGAGAAAACAATTTTAATTTTTCTGTTTCTTTATAATAAGCTTATTGAATTATCTAATCCTTCAAAAAATCAATAAAAAATGCACACAAAGCTTCTTGACTGATATGTTCGTCATGAACAAAGAAGTAAAAACATAGAGGGGTGACCTGGCTAAACCATATCAGCCTTTCAGCTTCTACGGATGGAGCAGTGTTCCTTTAAGGGTGTGTGTCTAGGAATACCAGGTGCTGGCCATGGCAGGAGGCTTGCCAGAGTCAAAGAGAAGCAGAAGATACTGAACAGTAACCAAGAAAAAGGAATATCCAGAAATAATGTTTTCTGGAGAGCATGATGCTAAACAAAATGTCAGTCAGAGAAAGATAAATATTACATAATCTCACTCATTTGTGGGTTATATAATGAACAACGTAAACTGATGAACAAAAACAGATCCAGAGACAGAGAAGCATTGATCAGACTATCAGACCTCTGAGGAAAGAAAGAGGAGAGTGGAGGGTAGGAGGGGAGAGGGAGAAATCAACCAAGGGACTTGTATGCATGCATATAAGCATAACTAATGGACATAGGGGGGGTGAGGGAATGAGGGCATAAGTGTGGAGGTGAGGGGGGCAATGGGGAGATAAGGTCACATATGTAATACCTTGATCAATAAAGAAAAATAAATAAAAAATAAAAACACAACACAGAGATTTCTAGAGTGTTGGATTGCTATGGATTGTCTTAATGCCAATATCCTGGTTGTGATATGATGCCATAATTTTGCAAATGTTACTATTGGGGGGAAATGGTACATGAGATAACTCTATTATTTTTATAACTGCATGTGAATCTATACTTTTCTCAAAAAAAGTTTAATTACAAATAAAAAAATATATATCAGAAGTTCTGGATTCTGATTCTATATCCAGATGAATTTTAAAAAGACAGTAATTATTCAGCCTCCATTTACTCATTTGTAAAAGATTAATTAGTGTGTACTATATCCTGGAATTGGGCAAATAAAGAGAAAAGTTTAAGAAAAAAAATAGTGTCTTTCAATTACCGAATAAGGAAGACTGACACTGGAGTGGGAAGGAAAAGGATAGGCAAAGCTACACATTATCTTTTGAAACTCAGACTATGAACTGGTTTAACTCTCATTTATTCACAAAAATCCACCAGAGCAGTGGCTGATTGAATGGAGGGAGAAAGGGAGCACCATCTTATCTGTCTATTCCCTCTTCATTGTGGTAGGAACAGAATCCTTTTCAGATTCAGCATCCTCAGTGTATTCCTGTGGGAAGGAACTAAAAGGAATGTGTTCTGCCACTTTATCAGCAAAACTTGTGTTTCTCCTTCTGCTGATCAGCACTGCTTCTCTGGAAGATGCCATTCAGATAGGAATGTTCTGTTGTGAAAGATGCTTAAGCGTTGGATTCTTTAGTGGGTGCTTGTCTTCCCTCTGCTTCTCTACCGAGGGTTGTAATAGATTCTCCTTGTCCATAACCAAGTCCCATTACCTCTCTAAGTATCTATAATAATAAAAGCATAATATGCTAATTAGACCGGACAGCTAAACAACCTTCCGAACGTCCTTCCGGATGACCTCCCAAACAAAGCTACAGCTTCATGCAATGGGCCTCTAGTATAATATAATTATGTATATTAAAGGAAAATAAAAATGACAAGAATGCAAGCCCTAAAATCTATTTTGTAATACAAAAAACACACACAAGATTATGAAGACAATTAAAAAATAATATGAATTTGTGAAACAAATTTATTCAGCTGAAAGTTTATTTCATCAGATAGGAATATAGTTTAATATAAAATTAAATTGATTCTTTTTGGTTATATTAAAAATTATGAATTAAAAAATACCGCACCAAACAGACTTTATTGAAAGGGTATTCTATATGTCAGTCATGGTTCTATCTGTTCTTCATTTTCATTTAACCTAATTACCTTGAACCCATAAGTAATGAAAATTGCCAGGAACAATACTTGCCATTGTAAACATCGATTTTGGAGTTAAGCAGGCCAAATTAAACATCCACCCTGCCCTCTAATGCTGTTCTAAATTTGCATAAGTTATTTTCACTGAGTAAGCCACTGGGTTCTCATGCATATAATAGAGATATACTAATTTATAGGTTTGTGAGAATTTATTTAGTATAGTACTTGGCACTTAGTAACTGCTCAATGTATATTAATTCCAACTCTTTCTCTAAGATAAAAAGGAAAACTACATTTTTTTAATGGTAGACCCATATTACAATAGATGCCCACAATAATTTTATTAATATTTAAGCATTGAACAAGTGCTTACTATGTGCCACTACTAAGCACTTTACATGCATTATTTCATTAATATCTCAGAATACTATGGCGATGTAAAAATAGCATTATCTTTATGTAACATATTATGTACCTGAGGCTAATGAGTACACTGCGGCTATGAAACATTAGATTCTATTCCAGTGAGTCTGATGTCAGAGCACCTGCTCTTACTCTTGTGTTGATTTAACTCTGTGGATATATGTGTGTACATGTGTGTACATTTTCTTTTTACTAAGAGATATTTGAAGTAAGTCTTTCCTAACAAAAAACAATAAATAATATGATTATCTGTAAGCATTTATGGAGTGCTTGCTCCCATTGTTTTTTAAAGTTACACTTACCTATAACTAAGAAGGATACTTTTCAGAATTAATAGTGATAACGAAAGACCTTTATAGTTAGTGTTTTGGATAGAAATTTCTTGACTTACGTGAAAAATACCCTATATACTAAAAGCCCAATATGCGGAGTGTCCAGGTGCCTGGTCGTCCATTCAACCAAAGTGTAATATGCCAATGATATGCTAAAGCTGCTCAACTGATCACTATGACATGCACTGACCACCAGGGGGCAGACACTCCGGCTGGTAGGTTACTTTACTGCGGGATCCAACCAATTGAGACTGAGCCAGATGGGCTGGACACACCCTGGAGCTCTTCCTATGGTCCCTCCCTGACTGTCTAACCTCCCATGTCCCTCCCAAGCCCTGATTGTGCATTGGTGGGGTCCCTCGGCCTAACCAGCACCCTCTCGAAATCCGGACCCCTCAGGGGAAGTCAGAAGGCTAATTTCAGCCAATCTCACAGGCCAGGCCAAGGGACCCAACTGGTGCACAAATTTGTGCACCAGGCCTCTAGTATCAATATCTATTATAATAATAATAATAATAATAATAATATGCAAATTGATCATCACTCCTTGATCACCCTGCAAAGGCAGGTCCAGGCCACTGACCTGTAGGCTGAGGTGAGTGGGCAGGGCCTCCATTTGCAGGCACCATCAATTGCCCCAAAGAGGGAGGACCAGGCTCCCCCACAGCAGTGCTGTGGCAGGTTGGCACAATCTCCCTTGGTGGGGACAATCCATCACAGAGCCTTGACCAGATGGGTAGGGCCTACCTCTTTGGGGCAATGATGTCAGAGCCCCATGATTGATCGCCCCAAAGAGGGAGGCCCAGGCTACCAGGTGGTGATGCCTCTACAGAGGTGATCCATAGTAGAGCCCTGGAGGGTTGGAAGGGCCTATCTCTTTGGGGCAATTCATCGCTGAGCCATGGCCCAGTGGGTGGGACCTACCTCTTTGGGGTGATTGCGGGGCTCCCAGACTGTGAGAGGGCACAGGCCGGGCTGAGGGACCCTCACTTCCTCCCCACCACAGTGTCCAAATTTTGTGCACCAGGCCTCTAGTATTTTTATAATATAGGTTAGAGAAAAAGTAGGTTTATAGTTGTGAGTATATGAAACAGTTTATTCTTTTATTATTCTTTATTAATTATTGTGTTTTTCTATAGACCTATTTTTTCCCACCTTGTATATATAGATACATGCATTATATATATATATATATACGTATATATATATATATATATATATATATATATATATATATATATATATATATATATGTAACTTTCTCTCTGGTTTATAGATATAGCCTACAAATTTTCTTTTCTAAAACTTTCAGCTATACAGGTTTTTCAATCCTTCTTTTATGAGTTCCACATTTCACCACATAATTAAGAATTTAAATGCTATTTATTTACTAATTCTCTTAATTCATGAAATTTGCTTTGTTAAATACTATTTGGTTCAGTGATCCACCAAGAACAAAAACAAAACAACAACAACAAATCTCTAGGGAATCCTTTCTTTGTTAATGATAGTATTGGATTCTATGGAGATTAGAGGAGAAAAATAAATTACATTTGCCTTCAAAGTACATATACTCAACTTGAGAGAGAAAATATAGCTCTGCTAAAGCAATTGCAGAGTAATATGAGACTTTAATAACAGAACAGTTAATATTGTGGAAGTTAGTCAAGAGGGCAATAAGGCAAAGCTTTATAAAAATTGCAACACAATTTATCCCATAAATACAGGGTGCAAGGTTTAGAAATGAAATGGTGAACAGATGATTAAGAGTCATGTCAAGTAAGTGTGACAAGTTAGTTTTAAGATTAGATACTCAAAGCACTATGATATCAGTTCACAGGCTCTGAGTCTAATATGTGGTTTTAGAAGGACCTCTGGAAGTGATTTTTATATAAGACCTGATTGATTAATAGGAAAAATCACCTTTGACCTTATATAGTTTTGGAAAGTACTCTCAGATCATGACATCAGAAAAATGACTGTCCTACATAATGTAGTATTTTCTTATGTACTTAACTGTAAAATATATGTGGGTAGGAGGAGTTTATATGCAATATTGCTTAATACAAAAATTTATTTCAGTAATCATTTTTCTAAAAATATATTTTATTGATTTTTTTACAGAGAGGAAGGGAGAGGGATAGAGAGTCAGAAACATTGAGAGAGAGAGAAACATTGATCAGCTGCCTTCTGCACACCCCCTACTGGGGGTGTGCCCACAACCAAGGTATAAGCCCTTTACTGGAATTGAACCTGGGACCCTTCAGTCCCCAGGGCAATGTTCTATCCGCTGAGCCAAACTGGCCAGGGTTCAGTAATAATTTTATGTGTATTATGTGTGTGTGCTCTCCCTGTTTGATATTTTTTGTACCAAACTATACGCCTATTATCTCATTAAGTCTATCCCTCCAACAAAAAATATCCAAATATTTTGTGATATGCAAGGTTCTAAGATGACTCCCAAAGACCCTCTCTCATAAAAATCTCATAATTCCCTTGAATTGGTAGAGTCTGTGACTATAATGAGATATAAGTCCTATGATTGTATTACATTATATGGCAAATGTGATTTTTTAAAATGTAAGTTTACAAATTAGTAGACTTTAGTTCAATAAAAAGAAGATTATCCAGATGGGCTTGACCTAATCACATGAGTCCTTTAAACCTGCATTTAAAGGCCAGAGAAAAGGAAAAGTCAGAGACCCCAAGAACAGGAAATATTTGACACACCATTGCTGATTTGAAGATGGAAGGAACCACATACATGGCTAAGAATATAGTAAACTCTTGGAGTTGAGAGTGATCTGTCAACAAAGAAATTAGGACCTTAGTACTACAAACACAAGAAACTGAATTATTTCAACAGGAAGGAGCTTTCAGATGAGGACTCAACCTGGTCAACACCTTGAGTTCAGTCTTGTAATATGCTAAGTAGAGAACCCAGTAATGCCATGTGTAACTTTGCACCTTTGGACCAAATGCTAATAAATCAGTATTATTTCAAAACCATTAAGTTTGTGGACATTTGTTATGCAGCAATGGAAAAGTAACACATGCTTGCATGTGTGAAGCACTATTTTAGACCCTTGTAATGATAGTCAAGATAAGGGTATTATCATTTTTTAAATATTTTTTTCTTTATTGATTAAGGTATTACATATGTGTCCTTATTGTCCCATTGCCCACCTACCCATTCATGCCCTCACTCCCCTGTTATTTGTGTCCATTGCTTAGGCTAATGTGCAAAAATAACAAACAAAACCATCAATAACTCTGCCAAAATTTAGATTTACTTATGCCAATTTCCAAGCAATTATCCAGTGCATAACTATGCATCAACTTGAGCTTTTTTAATCACCGTCTCAATACCAGCCCCTCTTCATGATAACTAAAGAACACTGTTCTTACACAACTCACAAATCTGTACCAATTTGGCTTAAACTAGTCTCATGACCACCCCTGGTTGTGTGAGAAATGAATGTACCCAGTCTGAGAACAGGGTTTATATGAGCAACAAAAGTTTCTATTCTTGGGTAACGAAGAAGACCTAAATCAGTGGCCAAGTCAAAGTTCATGTCTTCTTAAAAATTACTTTCAAGTACTTCAGGGGAACCATTTGCCTCTGGGTACATTAGGACATTTATTAGAACATTTAAAAAGGGAACAAAGTAGATGAATGTTTAAATTTGAATTTCAAATTAACAAAATTAACATTGTCAATATGCCAGGAAGTCTGTTTCTTAAGGTCCCACTAACTTACTGAGGGCTAGATAGAAGCAGGGAGGAAAATACAATTGTTTTTCCTCTAATGGAACTGGGAGAAGCCAATGAGACAAGTGAAGAGGGCAGAAGCCCATGCTCTCATATGTAAACCATTCATAGTTTGAACCTTGGGAAGACTGTAAGCATATTCATACAACCACACTTGGGATGGGAAATATACAATCGGGCTGGATCTTTCAGAATAAAAATATGTCTTAAAACATTTTTGATGTTCACCCATAGGCAAATAACCTGAAGATATTAAGCAAATTACTTACTGATAAATAAAATAATAAATAATAAATAAATAAATAAATAAATAAACTAAATATGTAAATAAAATGTGAAGCAAAGATAATTTTTAGGATAATATGCTGGTTCAAATGATATAATGGCCAGGCAATTCTAAAAATTTACTTCAGCTCTTTGCAATTACTTCTCAGTTTTCATGTTTTCAAAGATGATCTTGGACCAATTTAAGGAATCACTTTTTTACCTACAATTTGGATTCCTCTGTGACTATCAGCACCTTAAAAAAAATCACTGAATGTATTCAAATATCTAACAATACAACATAAGGCACAATAATAACTAAAATTTTATTTTCTTTGCTAATGTTAGGCTGCTTATTAAAACCAGATCCCTATTTATATGAATTACTCTGATACAGAAACTTTGAATCAATTGTTTTAATACATTCTATATAGTTCAACTCCCTAATTGCTTTTAATTTTATAAGTCCCAAAGAAATAATTCCTCATTTTTTCATTGTTCTATAACCTTCTAATTCAAAGGGAATAGCATTTTATGTCATGTTACAATGCAAAATTAATTATTCTGCTTAACAAAGGATAATTATTCATGTTTTATCTTAAATAATTAAAGATTTGAAGTTAACTAGATGCTTTTATTTGTAATTTATTATATTAATGTATAATTGCCATTATAATTCTTTAATATAATTTACATAAAATATATAGGCAATAAATTATCTCTAAAAGTAATATTTTTATGCATTAAAATTTTTCATGTTTGCATTATGAACCTTCAACCTGGTACTTTACCAAGTTCCATGAAGAAATGTACACAAAATTCAGAGTCTTCCTAGTCAAGGAAGCTGGAATATGAAAGGATGACAAAACATCACAAATGAAAAATAATTATAACATAAGCCAAAATAAAGTAAATGCTAAGTGAAAAGAATATACAACATACTAACAGAAAATAATGTCTTCAAGTGTTTATTGATGTTTATTACATGCTAGATTCTGTGATAGGGCACAGGGGTGTGATAATGAACAAAAGCAGGCTTAAATCTGAATTAATAAAGATTTTAGCCCCCTGGGAGAGACATACCTTGAGCCTACATTCATGCAAGCAGATGTAAAGTAGCCACGTGGTTAAATTGTCTAAGGGAGGTCAGAGCCTAACTAGGCAGAACTTGCTTTTAGGAAGTGATACTTGGATTAAGAGAAATGAAAGTGAGAGATGGAAATTAAATAGTCAATTGAATGGGAATTAAATAGTTAGTAAAGAGCAATCCAGCAGGAGGGAATATAAAAGTCATGAGTCCTGTATGAAGACGAAAGTAGCAGGTTCCAAAATAAATGAAAATCCTCATTACTGAATACAGTAAAGAGAATGAGATAATATTGAAAATTAGTCAATTTCTTTGGAAACTCATCTAATCCTATCAAAAGCAACTCCTTCATCCAAATTGAAGTGACTAGTAGGAATGAAAGTGCCAGGTGTTATTTATGTAGCTATTAAGAGTATTTAGTTTCTATATTGTCATAGGATTAAAGCAAGCCCAAATGCACCTTGGGTTAGCCTTCGTCTTTTCATGTAAGGTCCCTAAGAACAATGCAGAAAAAGCAAAGAAAATAAGAATATAATATTCTATCTTTACATGTGCTTAATGTTAAAACATAAATGAAGAGCTCTCTGGGAAATAAAATGGATCAATAATTTGCATTTGAACTCTTTGCACCAATTAACCATCCACTCTATGGTCCTTTTGATCATGAGACCAAGCCAGTAAAATATTATAAACAAGAACTTATAGAAAAAAGAGAGGGAGGAGATAGGTAAACATTTAGAATGGCTAAGAAAGTTCTTACTAAAGGCTAAGATTTTAATAAATTCCTATAGAGAGTGAGGCAGCAAGCTATATGGATATTAGGAAGGGAAGAAGTAAACAATTTCATGATGAGATTTTTTATACTAAGTCTATAATATATGATTAGTTTTACTTCCAAATGCAGAGAAATCATAATATAGACTATTACAGGAAATTACTAATCACTGAATTACTATTTGTTGCAGTTATTTTGTTAACTAATATATATATATATAAAAGAGAAACATGCAAATTGACCATACCTCAGGTACACCCACAAGCCACAACCACAAGCCAAACAGGAGCAAGTATGCAAATTAACACAACCAAGATGGCTGTGGCCAGAGAGCTGGAGCCAGCCAGAGGCTTGGATTGCCCCCAGTTGATGGAGAAAGCAACGTTTCCCTGCCCTGGCCAGCCCTGGCCTCTGCTCAAGGCTACAAAGTTTCAATTATAGAAGATAAATAAATCCCAGATACCAGGGCCTCCACTTGGGCCGCTGGGGGTAGTGGCTGGCCTGCAAACCACCACAGGCTCCTCTCCCAGGCTGCCCCATGCCTCAGGAGAACCCTCACTATGATCCAGGACACCCTTCAGGGCAAACCAGCCCATCCCCTACCTATGTACCAAGCCTCTATCCTAACTAATAAAAGAGTAATATGCAAATTGACCATCTCTCCAATACCCAAGATAGCTGTCTTCATGTGGTCAAAGATAACTGCCCCCATGTAGACACAAGATGGCCACCACAAGATGGCCAGCAGGGGAGGGCAGTTGGGACACACCAGGCCTGCAAAGGAAGGCAGTTGGGGGCCGGGGACCAGACCAGCAGGGGAGAGCATTTAGGAGGGATGAGGCTGGCAGGGGAGGGTCAGCAGGGCAGTTGGGGGAACCAGGCCTGCAGGGGAGGGCAGTTAGGGGTAATGAGGCTGACTGTGGAGCAGTTAGGCCTTGATCAGGCTAGCAGGGGAGTTGTTAGGGGGTGATCAGGCTGGCAGGTAGAAACGGTTAGGGGCAATCAGAAAGGCAGGCAGATGATCAGTTGGGAGCCAGCACTCCTGGATTGTGAGAGGGATGTCTGACTGCCCATTTAGGCCCTATCCTACTGGGATCAGGCCTAAATGGGCAGTCGGACATGCCTCTAGGGGTCCCAGATTGGAGAGGGTGCAGACTGGGCTGTGGGACACCCCCCATGCACAAATTTTGTGCACCAGGATTCTAATATATATATATATATCTCATGCCAACTATACCCAATAAACATTATTATTATCTTGAGGATACTGAATCTCAAAGAAGTTTAATTTGTAAAATTTCATATATATTGAAATACGTAAGTCAAGATTTACCTGCCAAATTCAATGTCAGGAAAGCTCATATTATTTCCTCTACATCTGTCTCTGTAGCCCCTCATAATTAGAATTAGAATAAATTTGGAGGCACTCAGAAAGCCAGTTTTCTAATGAGTTGAAAACTCTGATTATGAATCTGAATTAAGAAAAAAAATTTTTACTGACTTCAGTTGTTTCCAGAGCTTATAAAGGAAGCTAAATCAATGGCCTAATATAATAGAGACTATATTATGATTTTTAATCAGCATTTTGGTGAAAGAAGAATCAACAGATTGCCTTTTTCAAAACTTTATGTTGCTTCTCCAACCAGTGTTTTGGTTTCATTAATTTAGTTTTGAGCCTCAGGCATTGATTTAATAACCAAAAGTTCCATAAACAAGTCTGATTCACAATATCTAGCAAATCACTGAGCAAACTTTTAAAGGACCTGATCAAAATCACCCAAAAGCAATTTTACCTGAGGGGAAATGAACTTATAGAAGATAAGTAGGGATCCTTTCTCAAGATCTTTACTTTTAAGGACAATGCATCTGCCAATAAATAAGCTAAATTACCTTTGTAAACTCTTTATCAACTCTGACCCAGGTAGTGTGCAATTTCCTTTGCAATGTGTTTCCAGATAGTTGGTGCTGATTGGATGGTATCAATCTTACAAATTGCATTCACCACAAGTTATTTAAAAGGATACATGATGTGACCAAGGAATAATAAGAATGAGTCTGCCCATTGAAAATAGAATATTACGAATTTTACTTGGTGAATTTTAAATATATTAGGCATATATTTGTACTATTCAGTTTCTTGAAGTGTTTACCTGACTTAATTTTTAAAAAATATTTAAAACAAAACTTAGATTTTATAGATTCCCCTTATCACTTCAGGTTATATTTGAACTTTAAACTCAAGGTTCTCCAGGAAATATTTAATATAAATTCACTTTGTGACTGACAACTAGACAAGAAAGTACCAGAATGGTGAAAATTTGAGGATATTGCCACAAGACCATTTTTGAAATTAGACAAACAATTGTGATATTGCGAAGAAGGTCATTTATTGTGATTTTAGGAATTAAAAGATATCCAAGAGTATACAGTTACACAATGTATAGTGAAAGCAATTTATTGCTGCTTTTCAGTATTGGAAAAGAAAAAGTTCATGCTGTCATTGATTGACCTTTAGAAAGAAAAATGTAGCTGGCTTATGGGTAAAAAGAAAGAAATATATAGTTTTTACCTTTACAAATAGACTTTCTGCAGTTGGGTCCTTTGTGTGTTTTTTCCATCCTTTTATTATAATGTAATTGAATAAACTGTTCGTTGTAAAGTCTCATTATCTTAATGGATATACAACTTTTTGTTGCAATATTTTTATACTGAAAATCTTATAAAAATTAAATTAAAAATAGTAAGATTTATTTTTAAGATTATGTCATAATTTCTTTATTTGATAAATATCATGGCATAAAAATACAATTTTAAATTTGTTTTTATATAAAAAAAGAAAGCTTCATTTTAAAACAGTAATACTGTTGAACATCTTTGTAGCTGTAAGTGTAACTGTCAATTTCTCTCCTTCAGTAGAAAATATACTATGTAGCATAAAGACAGTGATTGATACAAAAGTTTACATGATAAATGATCATACTCATGGCCAGTTTTTGCAATTGAATAAAGAATGATTGTCTTGGAACTATGACATTTCTCCTATTCAAAATAACCCTCATATGTCTCTCCTCTTTTATCTTCATTTTGAGATCTTCACATCTTATTGCATCATATATTGTATGACTTACTAAATAAGAAAAAGTACCTCGTTGTGCAGGCTACCTTAGCTTTAATTTTATCTGGTTAGATCAAATTAACATATTTTTATGTCGGTGTATTCCATAAATTACCTGTTTTCACCAGCAGAATTTATTGAATATCAATTTTACTTACAAAATTAGTTCTCTGTCCACTGGCTTTGTTAGTGCAATTTGATTTTCTAAATTTATGGGCCATGGTTTTGCTAAGCCCTTACCACAAAAAAGATGGCATTCAAAAATATAAGTAGTTATAAATATAAGCCTGGTTTCAAATCTACTTACCTTAAGCAACATCAAGTAAATGTTTCATTAATTAAAATACATTCCATTTTATTTTAAAATTAGAATTTAGTAATTATATTTTTAAAACTTAATTTATGTCAATGGTTACAGAATATAACCCTAGACTCTCTCAAAATGTCTCTTAGCTTTATGTCTGAGTTAATTTCAGTTAATTGAGATAAGCTTTATTTATTTCTCTTGAAAGTCATTGCCTTGTTTACTTTGAAAACTGAAAATAAGCATCTTTTTCTAAGGTCTCATGGATTTTACATGTGGTTTATATTTTAATTCTATTTTTTTAAGTTTGGCAAATTTGCTGTGATACTGCCAGCAATAGACTCAGCTTCTACTATAACCAGCATTTGATGGCCTGAACCTCTGAAAACCAGAGGCCTCAAAAGATTATCTCAGCCAAGTAGCCTTCAATGATGCTCAGTCCAAGCAAACATCCTTTAGGGACCAAGTGCATCTTCTCAGAGCTCAGGAGGCCAAGGCCTAATCATACACAGCATCTATACTGCCCAAACCCTAATTTAAGAAGCCACCTAAAAGATCATACTTTTTACTTGCTTGAGTGAGTATGTATGACATTCTATGCCTAGCTCCTTCAGGCAAGGGATCGCTTGGGCATGCTTTTCTTCGTATTGGCCTTTGGTTTCCCTTCTATCTGGTTAAAAGAGGGATGGTGGAAATGTATTTGTGTGGGCATGGTTGTCCTGATATCCATCTTGTTCATTCTTCCTACAGCCTGTCTTTGGGTGATGGACAAAGGAAGTCTACTTAGGCCACAGGGATTTATAATTTAGGAATTAAGGAAAATTTCAAATAAATATATTATCCACATATGTATCTATCAGACTTACTTCTAAGCACATCTTTATTAGAGAATGCCAAATAATGCTATTTGCAGTAACAGGTATTATTTTGATATTTCACTGGCTTATCATAATAAAATTATGTTTCTTCTTTAATACACCACCTAGTGTGGGCAGGATGAGGGAATATCAAGGAGGCCAGGGTTCTGCCCTACGCAGGTCCAAGTTCTTTCCATCTTATGTCTCCATCTCTGAAATATGTTTAGTATTTTCTGCCTTCAGTTAACAGATGGAAAACATAGAGTCAGAATTTTGGAAGGAAAGTTTTTAAGGTTTAGTCCTGAAAGTGATGCTCATCAAGTTCACCCATATATTGTATTACCCATTGATAACAACTTAGTCACAGGGTCACACTTAGGAAGTTCAAGAGGCAATGCATTTCAGTGAATCACCCAGGTTAACTGTATGGGCCATTACTGATGGGCACTGGGAGTCTCTGCTATAGGTTTTATAGAGGAGTTTACTATTTTCCATATATAATTATAGATTTATATATATTATTCCTCTCTGATTATATTCAGTTCTAATCAGGTATCTTGTGAACTACCAAAAATAAGTCTAACAACTTTTATCTATTTTGTTTTTTCTACTAAGACATAGTTACCTAGATAAATGATTAATTACTGAGGAAAAAAATAATGTTTAGTTAATTACTTAATTTAAAATTTGTTTCTTTTAAATAAAAATTAAAATATTTAACTTTGTAAAACTCTCTATTTTTCAACAGTGTTCCCAAAATGTTGGTCAAGTTTGTCAGGTTGGCCATGCTGGTTTTTGAAAATTTTAAAGACCTTCTTAGTCTCATAATTACAAAAATTATATGAGCATTACAATGTTTATACTAGTAAGTTAGAAAGTCTCAAACTTTTTATAAATATTTACATTCACTTTTCAGGTAAAAATAAGGAAGTTTAAATCATTCAATAATTTATTCAGTTAGAAACAAAACTATATCAAATGCACAATTTATCTAATAAAGACACAATAGAGAACAACCCAGCATTTGATCTTATATGCATGGGTTTACAATCCAATGTTTATTAAAAAAGGAAATTATTTTAAAGTGTTCTGGAGAACAAAAACATACCTGAAATATGTTTAAAATGTCCAAAGATAAACCGCATGCAATACCAGAGAGATGCAATGGAATCAATTTTAATTATTGCTTAAGTACTATATTGAATACTCACAACCTCACCCAATATTCTAGTCACTGGTACTCTGACAAAATTCATATTGGTTTATCTTGAAATACCTCACCTCAGTCTAAAACACTGATTACTTCTTTCAGTCCTAGGACTTTTGTGTGCTTCAGGGATGGACCCAGGAGAAAATGACTTAGCTCTCAGTCTATACAGCCTGGAAGTGTAGTGCCCTGAGAGACAACTCTGGTCAAGGAGCCTTGGGAGACAGTGGGTCAGTGCTCCTTTCTTTTCTTTTTCTCTCCAGATAGTTTGTCCTAAGTCACCTCTTTTAGGCTTCTTAGAGCTTCTCAAGGGATTGAGTACAGAGAAACCAAAGCAATTGACCAACTAGGTAAATGTTATTTATATATTTAAGTACCTGGGAAAGAATAGATTCAATGAATATTCACTTCAATAAATGGAAAATAAGGAGCACATGTATCTATTAAAATAAAAATTGAGAAGTAGCTATTATACTTTACTTTGACTGATAGTCACCAAGTTGTTGATTTATATTCAGGTGCTAGATAGGTGACCTGTATAATGTGATTTGTCAAATAAGTAGAGAAGAAACTGCAAATTCCCTGTGCCTTTCTTTCAAACATCTGCCTTTACCAAAAGGCTAAGAGAAACATTCAACCTAAATTGTGTTTTTCTCCAGTTATAAAAATACTAGAGGCCCAGTACACAAAAATGTGTATACTTGGAGGGGAGGGGTCCCTGGGACTCCCCAGAGGATCGGGCCTAAGCTCGAAATCGGACATTCTTAGCACTGTTAAGGAGGAGGCAGGAGAGGCTCCTGCCAACACCTCTGTGCTTGCAGCCATGATCCTAACTTGTGGAGCTTCCCCTGTGGGAGCTTCCTCTGAGTGGAGCTTCCCCTGTGGGAGCAGACTGACCAACAGGGGGCAGCTCCTGCATTGAACGTCTGTCCCTTGGTGGTCAGTGCAAGTCATAGAGACCAGTCATTCCTGGGTCTTTCTGCCATTACGGTCAATTTGCATATTACCCTTTTATTATATAGGATACTTTATATGCAACTCTACCTTTATGTGATCTTAGAGTCTCACTTTGACCAAGCGTGTGCATTGCAAAAATAAAAGGTGTCGCCGAAACCAGTTTGGCTCAGTGGATAGAGCTTCGGTCTGTGGACTGAAAGATCCCAAGTTCGATTCCAGTCAAGGGCATATACCTTGGTTGTGGGCACATCCCCAGTAGGGGGTGTGCAGGAGGCAGCTGGTTGATGTTTCTCTCTCATCAATATTTCTAGCTTTCTATCCCTTTCCCTTCCTCTCTGTAAAAAATCAATGAAATATATTTTTTAAAAAATGAAAGGTGTCACATATAATTTAAATAACTGACTTGCCAGACACTTGTTTTCAAAACAAAGCAAAAGCCTTACTAGCTACAAACTCGTTTCAATTGAGCTCTTCCTTTCACCCCCATCCCTCAAAAAGCAGTACCTAATTACAAAGGCTTGGGTGAAGTCATTTATTTGGAAGGTGATTCCTTGTGCCTCCCTGATAGCATGTTTTATTGCCAGCTATACTGGATGCCACCAAGAAGAAACAGATTGAAAGATGGAAGGCTGGTGCATTATCCAATAGTTTCCATTGAAGAGTTGTCCCCTGCATTTCTGGGCTAAAATTTCACCAGATCTAGAACTCCAGAACCTTGGGGAAGGTCCTGGGGTACATGTGAAAAAAATAAAAGAATAAAACACAGACATGCTTAAGGTTGTACTGATTGCCATGGTGAATCAGTACCTCTTGGTACAACTAAGCTGAAATAAGAGACTGGCCAAAGGAATGTAATGTGGATACCCAAAATGTCTGTTACAACAGTTTTTTGTAGGACAGACATAACTCTTGGTTGCTGGGAAGCACCAGTGACTACTGCAAATAAAAATCCTGGCTATGTCCCTGGCTGGTGTGGTTCAGTTGATTGGGCATCGTCCCATGAACTGAAAGGTCATTGGATTGATTCCCATTCAGAGCACATACCCAGGTTGAAGGTATTCTCCTCAGTTGAGTTGTTTTTGGGAAGCAGCCTATCAATATTTCTATCTCACATTGATGCTTCTCTCTCTCCCTCTCACTTTTCTCTCTCTAAAAAATCATTAAAAATATATTTAAAATAAATCCTGGCTATCTTAGAGCTATTCTGATAATATTAATATGTTCAAGTTGAGTTAGGCGAATACTTGGTTAAATACAGCCATTATTATTTGATTGAGATTCCAAACTGTGAATAATTTGCAACATTTTACAATAAACCTTTCTCTAAAAGGGATTTACCTCTGTTATGACATTGTTTTCTTCCTTGTAGTGATAAGAAATAGCAATGCTAAGATATTAACATAAATTATTTATACTTATAATTTATTCATAATCAGAACATATGTTTATGCTGATATCAGTATTTATTGAAACTAGTAAAAATTCAATACATAATATTAAAAGTATGTTTCCTGAACTAAAAATTAGAAGAGTGTATTTTTAAATTATTTCCTTTGAAAGAACATTTCATTTTGACTGCTTCATGGGAAATGCTATAATTGGCAGCATTTGTGATTTGCCAAATGACTGGAAAAGTAAAACTGCAAAATAATGCTACACTTATCTTAATTTGTCCCCATTTTTCACATATTTTACACTTCAGAGAAAGGACTATCATATTGAAGTTGTTTTCATTATGGGGGAAAAAGTACTAGTTCAGATACCCAAGGCAATTATAAGATCTGCTATGAAAATAGAATATTTTTATAATTAATTGAATGGAAACTTTTTTTTAATTTTGATGTAATTGTTTCTGTAAATAATCTAAAGTCTACCTTGTATCTAGTGTTCTTATTTCAATTTGTTCAAAGTCACTTTTGACCAGTTTAATAATTTGCTGGTGCCAGTATCTAGAAAGTTTCACAACACTGAAATAAGATTTAGTTTAGCCACTTTCCACCTGGGCCCTCCTCTCACAGTAGCTATAAGATTAGAATAACAAAATAAATACTATTTATTTGAAAAGAGTATATAAGATCTTGAAGTCTTGATATTAGTCAGTGTACTCTTGGGAGAATCAATTTCTACTCCAGTTGTAGAGAGAGAAAGAAGTATCTATCTTATGTAATAAAAGAGTAATATGCAAATAGACTGAACAGCAGAACAACTGAACAACCAAAGTGCAATATGCTAATGATATGATAAGGCTGCTCCACTGCTCATTATGATGTGCACTGACCACCAGGAGGCAGATGCTCCACCCAGTAGGTTAGCTTGCTGCTGGGGTCAGGCTGATCGGATCTGAGTAAGATGGGCCTGGCATGCCCTGCAGCCCCACCACAGTCCCACCCTGACCCAATCATGCACCAGTGGGATCCCTCAGCCTGGTCTGTGCCCTCTAAAAATCCAGGGCCCTTTGGGGATGTCAGAGAGCCAGTTTCAGCCTGATCCTGAAGGCAACTCCCCTTGGGAGGGTGCCAGAGGCAGGATTCATGGCTGGTGAGCACCGCTGTGGTAGCACAAGTCTCTCCCGATCAGGGACTGATTGGGTGCAAGCCTGTGGCAGGCACAGTGGGGCCTGGATAAGCGGGAGTGACAGGTAGGAGCTGCAGGCAGCATTGGACTGTGGGTTTTCGCCTGATCCCTGCCGGCCACTCAGAGGGACCTCACCTAGGCACAAATTTGTGCACTGGGCCTCTAGTTTATAATATTTGAAGCCATTTCACTGTTTCCTGTAACAGGGAGTATTTTATAAGAAAGGCCACAACAATAACTTCCCTCCACATGTTTTTCTACATTGGGACTATGTCATTACCACAATGGATAGAAGATAACTTCACTACTTGAATCTGTGTGGACCTGTGATTCCTTTGTAACCAATAGAATGTGGTGGAAGTGACACCACATGACCTCAGAGGCTAGATCATGAGTGACAATGAAGCTTCAGGCTCCTTTGATCAGACACAGATTGTGAAGCCCTGAGTTGCTGTATAAGAAATTCTACTACCCTGTGGATGCTGTGGTAGAAAGAACCTAAACTAGCCCATAGCAGAGGACACATGGAGAGGCTTTTAGACTACTTGATTATAGAGAAAAGGAGTGTTGATGGGTCGCATGGTGAGTTTGCAGATGGTCCAGCCCCCTGCTGTCTCAGATCTGGCCATTACCTAAATATAATTACATGAGAGATTCAGACAGAACCACCAACCTGAGCCCTTCTGAATTCCAGGCCCACAAAAACTGTAAGAATAAAATTATTGTTGGTTTAGGGAGATAATAAAAATATGTCTTAAGGAAAAAACCTATAACTTTTGTGTTATGTAGATTAATTTTAAGTTAATATATTATTTTCAGTCTTTACCTCATAATAGAGTGCTATATATGATAACATATATTTATTGATAATTTGCTTTCTTTTAAGAGGGCTATATATTTAAACCTAAAATCCCTCCAAATTCTTTAATCCAGAAAAAAAAAACAAAAAAAAAAACATAGTATATCTCTACACAAACCTGAAAGAATATACCATGTTGCAAATAAGTAAAAATACAGGATAGGAAATAATTGTGTCATTTTTATGAACATTTTACTATAGGAACCTAGTGGCTAGTCAAGGTACACTTTACCAAGACAGAGAAAGGATATAACTGCTGTCTCAGATAATCACCTCTCTGCCTCTAGACTCTGTATTTTGGTTTAAAAAAAAAAGTAACACCAACATCAGTTAATATTTATTGAAAATTTACCATCTATTATACTACTTATTCTACTCCATTAATTCCTGACTTTATCTAATTTATTTTCCTCACCAAATATATGAAGTAAATACAATTATAATATAAAATTATCTATATTAATAAAAGCCTAAGTGGCCACCATGCTCTTGTGTCATCATAAGATGATCATCCCCACATTGTCACAAGATGGCTGCCACAAGATGGCTGTCCCATGTCCTCACAAGATGGTTACCCCCATGTTGTCACAAGATGGCCACCACAAGATAGCCAGCTAGGGGAGGGAGTTGGGGGCAATCAGGCCAGCAGGCAGAAACTGTTAGGGGCAATCAGGCAGGCAGGCGAGTGGTTAGGAGCCAGCAGTCCCAGATTGTGAGAGGGATGTCTGACTGCTGGTTTAGGCATGATCTTGCAATCGGACATAACCTGAAGGGTCCCAGATTGGAGAGGGTGCAAGATGGGCTGAGGGCCACCCTTTCCCCACCCCCACCCCCAGTGTACAAATTTCATGCACTGGGCCTCTAGTGAATAAATAATTGTGTATAATTATTCTTATACTAGTAGCCCTGCACACAAATCCATGGACCAGTATCTCTCTGCAGAGCCTTGCCGCTCTGCGCTCATATCCAGAGGTTCTCAATGGCCCAGAGGCCCATCTGTGGCTGGGCATGGAATGCTTGCCTCATCACCATTGCAATGAAGCAATCATTCTGTCAGACTGCTCACCCTGCCTGCTCTCAGTGCCCACTGCCCTGGGACTGGGCTGAGAGAACTGGGTGCCGCCATCTTGTGGCTATGGGCGCTGCCATCTTTTGTGATGAAGTGATGGTTAATTTGCAAATCACCCTTTTATTAGGTATGGTATAGTTATGAATGAGAGCTCCCTATGTATCTTAGTGTAAAATAAAGCAACTGTGCATTGGCATATAAGGACTTTCACAGTTTTGCACATTGAAGTTATTTGTATTACAACTGTTCACTTCATTTCAAAATCCTGGTCTCCTTGCTCCTCCCAAAGCAAAGGGCATATTCCTGTACACTGGGCACTCCTTCTACCGGAGCAATTCTGCGGATGGATGCATGCATGGCTTCTTCCCCCATTTATCTCCAGAGTTTATTGCACACATAGCACCGTCTTAGTGAGGTCTACCCTCACCTGACCATATTGTTTAATAGTTTAACCTACTTTCCCATCTCCATTCCTCTAACTTATCCTTTTATGATTTGTCACCATCTGGCATATTATAAATGACTAGATACCCAATGCATGAAGATTTTTGCAATAATGGGCCTTTCTTTCCCTGTTGCTGGCACTGCCTTTGCTCTGACCTGAGCCACTATTTGCTCCAGCCCAGAGCTAACTTTCCTCTTTCCCACACTGCCCAGAGGCCTGAGGCAGCTGGGAGGATGTGGAATGCCTGTGTAGTCACCATAGTGATGACCCAAGCATCACACTCCTCCCCAGGCTGCTTGATGCCTGTGTATGCAAATTAACCCACCATATTTGTTGGGTTACTTTGCATCCTCACTCCTGATTGGCTGGTGGGCGTTGTAAAGATACAATCAAGTTGCATCTTACTCTTTTATTAGTGTAGATACTGCTGACATGGAAATTGGCAAACTATATCTCACAGTCCAAATCTTGTCCAACTTCTGATTTTGTCAACAAATTTTTATTGTTACACAGATATGGTCATATAATTACATATTTTTTAAGACTGCTTTTATGATGAAATGAGGTACAACAGAAATGTAGTACCTCAAAAGCTGAAAATATTTATTATGTGGCTATTTACAGAAAATAATTTTGACCCAGTTAAGTACCTATCTTTATATATTAAATGTTATATGGATTATTACCTGAAATGGTAAAAGAAACAATATAGATAGATATAGATAGATATAGATATAGATATAGATATAGATATATAGATAGATAGATAGATAGATAGATATAGATATAAATATAGATATAGATAGATAAAAATAAACTGTATTTTTCGGACCATAAGACGCTCCGGACCATAAGACGCACCAGTTTTTAGAGAAGGGAAATGGAGAAAAAAAGATTCTGAAACAAATAGTGTCCTAAAATATTTTATGTGCATTAAAACCCAACATCACAGTCATAAACACATGTAATCAACCCTGTAAAGTAAACAGCAGCATTTAGAACCATTTTAGAGCCGGGCAAGCACACAGAGACCACACAGAGCCGGGCAAGTAAAAAAAACTTTTTTTTTAAAGTATATGTGTAGGCTATATTTGGACCATAGACGCAGGGACTTTTTCCCCCCACTTCTGGGGGGAAAAAGTGCGTCTTATGGTCCGAAAAATACGGTAGATATAGATACAGATATAGATTTATAGGTATATAAAAGCTACAATAAAATATATTCTATATAATAAAAGCATAATGTGCAAATCGACTGAACAGCGGAAAGACCACCCTGAGGACCATCCAGGACCATTCTGTGACACCCACTGGAACCAGGCCAACTAAGGGGGGTGTGATGCAATTGGTCAGGGGCCCAGCCATTGCCCCGTGATTGCCCCGCAGAAGGAGGCCCAGGCCATCAACCAAAAGGCTGTGGTGGGTGGCAGGGCCTGCCTCTGTGAGGGAAGCCCAGATCCTAGGTGCTGGCGGCTGAAGGTAAGCCAGTGCTGGTAAAGGAGGGAAGGAAGGCCTACTCACACAAATTTCATGCATTGGGCCTCTAATATATTTATATTATTAGAAGTCCCTCAAAAAATAAATATTTAATTGTTCAGTCCTATTTATGTTATCTAAGGTACAAATATAATATTCTAATATTCCAGTCTTTGTTATCATTCTACTTTATTTCAGACAATATTAGGAAGTGTTGACATGTGACAGGTTGATACAAGTTTTTATTTGAAAACCATCCAACCTCAGAGAAGTATTATTTCACATAATTAGAGGAGTGAATTAAAGTCAGGATTTATCATATGAAATCAAGAATAGTTTTTAGCTTCACCGTAAAATGTATTATGTTCATTTATTTGTTCAATAAGCATCTTAAAATTCATTTTTGCTGGCTTTATTGTGAGACTATGTGTATACAAAGGTAATTAATATTTGGACCTTCCCACAAAGGAACCCATAGACTTGGAGATGTGGGCAGACAGAGAGAGCTACCCATGAATTCAGACTGAATTCTGCATTCAGATGTGTATTTGCAACGTTTAGGTGGACTTGGTTTCATTTATGTAAGCAAATATTTTACAATTGAGCTGGTTGGTTGTTTCTTTGTTCTTTATAATTGTATCGATATATGGGAATTAACTTTATATGTGTTTTTTTTTGGGGGGGGGTGGGAGGTGGGTAAGTTACCTGTAGATTCATCAATTGGCTATGTGGTAGTAGATTGATTACATTGGACCACTCCCATCATGGGAAGGGTAGTGTATTGTTCTTACTGAAACAGATGCTTGCTCTGAATATGAATTTATCTTCTCTACATGAAATGCCTTTGCTAACACGACCATCTGTGGACTAACAGAATGACTTATTCACTGTTGTGGTACTTCACAGCTTCACTCTGCTTAAGGAACTCACTTAGTAGCAAAAGAAGTGCAGCAGTGAGCCCATGCTCATGAAATTCACTGGTGTTACCATCCTCCTTACCATCCTAAAGAAGTGGCTTAAAGAAATGTCGAAATGGACTTTTGAATAATGTGCTGGAGCAAAGTTTTCTGGAAGACTGTATGCATTAAGTCTGTATCCAATGTATGGTGTTGTTTCTCCCATTGCCAGGATTCACAAGGCCAATATGCAAAAGGTGGAAGGAAATGGCACCACCTACTATTACCCCTAGTGACTCACCAACAAAATGTATGCTTCCTATATCCATGACTTTATGCTCTGCTAGCCTAGAGGTCACAACTGCGAGGGGGGAAATACTTCCACAAATAGGGAAAGCAATCATCCCATTAAACTGGTAAATTTGGGCTTCTGTGTCTCTAAATCAACAGCCAGAGAAGGGAGTGACAGCATTGAGTGGGATGACTGTCTGACTACCATGGGGAAATTGCACTAATAATCCACAGTAGAGGAGAAGAAGAGTATGTCTGGGATGCACTAGGGCATCTCTTAGTATCACCATGCCTTGGATTAAGATCAGTGGAAAATTACAACAACCCAAACCAAGCAGGACTACTAATGGCTTTGACCCTTAGACATGAAAGTTTACATCACCTCTTCAGGTAAAGATTCCATGACTAACTGAGGTGCTTGCTGAAGGCAAAGGGAATATAGAATGTGTAGTAGGAGAAAGTAACTCTAAACACCAGCTATAACCATATGGCATACAGATATAAAGATGGTAATTATTGTTTTTCCTTCTTACTCGGTTGTGAATATATGTGTATAACAAATATATTTTTATTTTATATGCCTAAATCAAGTAATAGAATATGCATTGACTATATACCATAGTATTTAAGTGTTATTAATTTTATATTATAGTATTTAAAGCAAGAATAAACATCAATCAACGTCACACAAGGACTTTACCTTTTGTTCTTGGGAAGGGGTTAGTGATTTTATGTTGTACTCAGGGTAGTTTTATCATGTTATGTAGACTTATGATCTTGTTGTTTATTTGTTTGGAGACTAATATGTTTTAAGGAGATAGACATATATGGATGCCATGATGACAAAGTGTGTACTATGATAGTTAATTTTATGTGTCAAATTGACTGGGCTCATCTATTTGGTCAAACTTTATTCTGGGTGGGTAAGGAAGTTTCTAGATGAAATTAACATATGCACTGATAGCCTGAGGTAAAGCACATTGCTATCCCTAATGTGGGTGACCTTTTTCCAATTAGTTGAAAATCTAAATAGAACAAAAAAGCTGACTTCCATCAAATAAGAAGGAATTTTTCCTGTCTGACTGAGTTTGAACATTTATCGTTTCCAGACTGGGTTCAGAATGAAACACTGCTCTCTGGTCTCAATCCTGTCAGCTTTGGGACTGAAATCTACACAATCATCTCTCCTGGTTCTCAGGTCTTTGGACTCAGGTTGGATCCACACATAGCTTCTCCTGACACAGACTGTGATACTTCTAAGCCTCTAACTATAGGAGCCAATTCTCCAAAATAACTCTGTATAAATAGTCTACTATTCTGTTTCTGTAAAGAATACTGACTGACACAACAGATATTGGAGATGAGGATGAAAGTGTTAGAGTGGAAGTGGTGTGACAGTCTTACCAGAAGCACCTAGAGTTCTGAGATATTTGCCTAATTTACCAAGTGAAAATGTTGAGCCAGGGAAAGGCGAGTTTATCCACAGCAGGCAGTTTCTGAGCACCTTCTGGGTTGTGGCCAATGCAGGTGTGGGTGCCTGGAGTAAGACTCATCTGAAGCACATGTTGCTCTAGGGCGTTCTTAAGATCTCTGGATTGTCATGATCCATGGTGTGTTGGAAAGTTAAGTAGGACACATAAAAGGTAATTAAGGAAATATGAGACATCACTATCACCAGAGGCTAATCTAGGAACGTATATTTTGTAGATTTTCTTGACAGGAAGATTCTACCACTGTGAAGAAAGTAATGAGATTAGGGAAGAAGTGGGAGGGAAACCATTACTGCCCCAGAAAGGTAAAGCAGGGATGAGAGCTCTGGAAACAACAAATGTAACATTAGCTAGTGTTTCCATCATCCTTAGTTAATCACACAATCCATTGCTAGACCTGAAATAAACAGCATTTTCTTTTCCTGATTTCTGAAATCTCCTGATTTTTCAGAACATTGAACATTTTTAGTGGCCTATGTTCTTGCCCTTCCATGTTTTATAAGCACTACTTCCCTGTATTAACTCATTTCCTGCCATAAATACATATAATTGATTTTAGTTTTCTGGCTGAACCTTGAGTAATATGTCAGTAGAGTCTATCTTAATGAATACAAAAAATCAAGCAGATGTGCACAATGAAACAGAAAAAATAGTATATTAACCCTAAGAAAAGAAGGACCATTCACACGCTTCTGTAACTTTCCCCCCACAAATCCCAGCTTTACTTTAATTCCTGCTCATACGTTATTACTCCACTAGTTTGCTAGGGCTGCCATAGCAAAGTACTACAGACTGGTGGCTTAAATAATATGGATTTATTTTCTCATAGTTATGGAGACTAGAAGCCCAAGATCAGAAGGGTTCTTGGGCTCCTCTGAGGCCTCTTCTTTGGCTTATAGATGGCCGTCTTCTTCCTGTGTTTTCACAAGGTCTTTCTTCTTTGGGTCAATGTCCTAATCTCCTCTTCTTATAAGGAACCAGTCATATAGGATTAGAGATCACCCAAATGACCCTATTTTAACTTATTTACCTTTGAGGGCCTTATCTCCAAACACAATCATATTCTGATATTCTGAGATACTGGTGTTAAGACTTCAATATATAAATTTCAGAGGGAAAGAATCCATCCATAACAATCACTATTAACCCTGAAATCTTGGAAAATTGTTCTCAAGGCATAGACTAGCGATTCTAATTGTGATTTTTAAAAATATTTTTTTATTGGTTTTTAGAGAAGAAGGGAGAAGAGAGAGATAGAAACATCAATGATGAGCAATAATCACTGACTGGCTGTCTCTTGCATGCCCCCACTGGTGATCAAGCCCCCAAGCCAGGCATATGCCCTTGGCCAGAATCAAACCTGGGACCCTTCAGTCTGCAGGCCAATGCTCTATCCACTGAGCCAAACTGGTGAGGGCCTAATTGTGATATTTATAAAATCCTTACTAGATTCCAAGATGTGTACACATATTTTTATACTTTCTTGATTTATAAAACAACCTTAGGAAATCACTGTTTTTATCCTCATTTTACTATGGTCAAAGTTGTTAAGTAACTTGCCCAGTGTCCTATAACCATACTAATGCTTATTAAGATGAGCTATTTGGAACACTTTATAAGGGGGCAGCAAGAATACATTATCAGGGATGAGATTAAATATGAATAATCTCATTAAAACCAAAGGTTCCTATAAACTTCCTATTTGGAACCTGAAATTAATTTGTTATCATACTTGGAAATCATGATGCTGTTAATAATTATGCTTTCTTTCTTTTAGTTTTTTGTCTTTCTGTCTATATGATGAGTGCATTTCAGAATTTTCCAGGCCCCAATCTGTGTTCTTGATCTGTTGATGTTAACAATGGAAAATGAAAAGAGTGAATTAATAAAGACAGTTTGAAATTTATCTTGTACAGTTGTAATATTAAAATAAACTGCTACAAGAAATATACTAGAATTTAATATAAGGTGGAAAGCAATAAGGTGTACAGAAATAAAGAGACACAGAAATAAAGACAAGGAGAGTCCATGTTGTTCAATATGCCAAAGTCAAATAGCAGATGTTTATATGCAGACTTTATTTTATATCATAATAAGTGATACTGCTAAAGGAGCATCAGATTTACAATTAACAAATGTCAAGCTATCTAATGAGCTTCATGACTTGTAAAAGGCATGGTTCTGCCCAGCCTGCACAGCTCAGTGTTCAATGATTCTCTCTCATCATTGATACTTCTGTCTCCTTATCCCTCTCCCTTCCTCTTTGAAATCAATAAAAATATATATTTAGAAAAAGAAAAAAAGAAAAGGCATGGATCTAATAAAGGCTATCTTTTGTCAAAAATTTTCCTTCCTAATCATGAAGTTTGTTATTCCATGCACAAACTATTTGAATTACTATAAAGAATATTAGGTAATATTAATTTTTTATTGTAAGGTTTACTAATAAGTTGGTCTTGAGTAAATTATTATTTTAATCCACTGAGAAAGTAATAAACAATGGCATGTATTATGTGTCTGGTACTTGGTTAGATACCAGGGGAAACAAAGATGTCTATGTCTTAGTCCTAACCCATAGTTGGCTTACAATCTTCTTCTGAAGATGAGGCTTACATAAATAAGTTGATTGATATTAGTGTAATAAAGTACTACTATTCATTTGAGTGATGGCCCATAAGAGTCACATAAAAAAACAATGTTTTCCAATTCTTTCAATAAAAATAGTATTTAACTCCTTATAGTATTTTTCCATGAAATTAGTATACGTATATATACATATATATATATATATATATATATATATATATATATATATATATATATATTTGTGTGCACTAGAGGCCTGATGCACACAAATCCATGCACTCGGTGGGGGAGGGAGGTCCCTGAACCCAGCCTTTGCCCTCTGACAGTCTGGGACCCCTTGGTGATGTCCATCTGCCGGCTTAGGCCTGCTCCCCAGGGGATCAGGCCTAAGCTGGCAGTTAAGACATCCCTCTGGCAGTCCAGAAGCCCTCAGGGGATGTCCACCTGTCAACTTAGGCCCACTTTGCTGCAGTCAGATATCCTTAGCACTGCTGAGGAGGTGGGAGAGGCTCCTGCCACCACTGCTGCACTTGCAGACATCAGCCCAGCTTGAGGCTGAGCGGAGCTCCCCTTGTGGGAGCTCATTGACCACCAGGAGGGAGCTCCTGCATTGAGTGTCTGCCCCCTGGTGGTCAGAGCGTATCATAGCAGTCAGTTGTTCCTAGTCATTCCACCATTAGGGTCAATTTTCATATTACCATTTTATTATATAGGATAGTGACATTTGAATAATAAAGTCTTCTACATATAATTTAAAAATAAATTATGTGAATGCTTGGCATGATAGTTGTATATTTTATAATAGTGTTATAAATATTTTTTTAATTGTTAGAATACAGTAAAGTAAGGAAAACAGCTCTAAGTCTTTCATTAGAAATCCTCATATTGGAAACTAATGATATTTTATACTTCCCAGGTCTGAAGGAAATGCTAAAGAAATGAATAGTGGTAGAAAAATATTTTTTGCTTTATATGTATTACTTCTCTGTGTTGCCAACTGCCTGGCTAGCTCAAAGAGTTAAAAAATATGTCAGCCTCATAGTGGGCCACTCAAAAGGGCAACCTGATGAACAAGAAGAGAGAAAAAAAATCCATTGCAAGATAATAATGGAATCATGTACAAACTTTTAAATGTTAATGAGCTCTTGAGAGAAGATAAATGACAGTTCTGAAATCAGTTGTCTGCCTATATCCATTTTCAACATAATCCTAGTAGTGAAGATTTGACATATTATGGGTAATTTGAGGTGAATGTTAACTGTGGAAATGGTAATTTAAGTAATGTGAGTCCAACTGATCCTGAAAGAAACATCATTTGGTCAAGAGGTGAAATAGAAGAATTTAAAACTTAGTGTCTAGAAAACCCAAAGTACATCTTATTAATAAAAGAAAAGTGAATGACTGAAGAATAATCTTTAATTCATTGATTTCCATGTCATTATATATCCTATATGATAAAAGGCTAATATGCAAATAGACTGAACAGCTGAATAACCGGAACAACCAACCAGTTGCTATGATGTGCACTGTCTACCAGAGGGTGTGTGTGGAATATGGCAGGCACAGGCCGAGGCAGGATGGTGGAGCAGTTGAATGGGCATGCCAGACAAAGGTGGGGTGCCTGTTGTCATTGGGGCGAGCCTCTGGTGGTTACTGAAAATTCTTTACTCCCAGGTGCTAAGGTTCTGCTCATTGCTTGCATCTGCTGCCAGCACCAGCCCTGCTCACACCCACTGCTGACATTCTGTGCCACCCCTGATCACTCAGGCTCAGGGCCATCAATGGGTGCGAGTGGTGGCTGCCAGCCCTGATCTCCCCTGAGGGGTGAACTAAGAAGCAGCTACCATTCTTCTTGCTGGCTCCGATCACTCCGCACCTTCAGTGGGGGTGAACTGAGCTGGTTCCATCAGCATTTGGGAGCAGCACTGCTGACAGACAGCGGACAAGGGGGTTGCAGTGGGAGGGGGTGGGGGGCATTGAGGATTGGTCGAGACCTGCCCCTGTCCCCTGTGCCTACTGCAGCCTCGCAGCTCACAGTTCCTTTAAAGTGCATTGTTTCACTAGTACACACACACTAGTACACACACACACACACACACACACACCAAATTTCCCGCAGGCTTGAAAATTGGACAGGGTTTTCTATATTGCATTTTTGAGAATTCCTTCTTCTTTGGGGATCCTCCGTTTTTGCTCTTAAGGATGTCAACTGATGGGATGAGGCCCTCTCATACTCTGGAGAATAAAGCATTTTACTTAAAGTTATCTAATTTAAATGTTAATCACATTTAACATACACCTTTACAGCAACCTCTCGACTGGTGTTTAACTAAACTGGGGACCATAGCCTAGACAAATTGACACATAAAATTCACTATCACAAAGTGTAATATGTAAGCATTATTAAACTTTATCATCTTGAGGAATCTAAAATAAGTAAGCATACATTGATTCAGCTGGTATTATGTGAGAGTTATTCGAATAAATAAATGAGAGAGAGAGAGAGAGAGAGAGAGAGAGAGATATTACTCTATTTATAGTAGTCAAATTTCTTTCTTGACCACAAAATCCTTACAAGAAATTTTATTTTCTTAAGATAGACAAATATTTTTGTTGGTTTATTTATTTTTACTTGTCACCAAACAAGCCTAACTATTAGAGATTTTATTAAGTTTGGCAAAAAGTAGACAAATAAGTTACTAGAATCTACAAAATGCCATTCTAAATAAATCAATTTCTTAAGAGGGCTCTCTCAAAGGACAAAGAGTAACAACAACAACAAAGCACTTTTCTTTAAGATTTTACACTTAATTCCAAATATAAAATATGAATTAAAATTTGTTCCTATATGTCATAATAGAATATTTCATTGTTAGAACTATTATGCTGATTAACATTCCTATGCTAAATTTGACTTAAAGAAATGTCTAGATGAGATATCAAGACAATGAAAGAATCCTTTCAATTTCATAATTATAGGGATTTAAACAATCATGAATTAATTCCATACCTATTCTAACATTTTAAAAAATGCCAAAATTAATTTGCCTCTGAACTATTTTAAATGACTAAATGTTTAAAATTCTACATTTAGCCAAGACCAGTTTGGCTCAATGGGTAGAGCGTCGGCTTGGGGACTGAAGGGTCCCGGGTTCGATTCCGGTCAAGGGCATGTACCTTGGTTGCGGGCATATCCCCAGTAGGGGGTGTGCAAGAGGCAGCTGATCGATGACTCTCTCTCATCGATGTTTCTAACTCTCTATCTCTCTCCCTTCCTCTCTGTACAAAATCAATAAAAAATATATTTTAAAAAAAATCTACATTTAACATAAATATTGAATTTATAATTGTTTGCTGTTATACAAAGAAGATGATCATTTATTGATTTTCTTTCACAGATAGGTGCATGCTTAAATATTCTCTGTTCTTTCAAAGACTTTATAGTCTTTTGAAGAAGCTAGTGCTATGAAAGTAGCAAATTTTAATTGGTTATGGGCCATTGGGAAGAAAGTTCATGTTGATGTAGATTATTAAAAAAGGACTGATTTCAGTGACAGAAATATAATGGTGGTTTTGACACAAAATTAATGGGAGAGGTAAGGATCTCAGTTTCCCTGTAGGCACAGTGTGAAATTAGCCATAAAATACATGAGAGTTTTTAAGTTAACTATATTATTATTATGTGCTATATACTATAAATATGTGAAAATGTATATATGCATTGAGAAACTTATGTGGATGAAAAGAGTCAACATTTTAGTGAATAAATAAAATCAACAAAAAAGTAAAATACAATAAATTTGTGTATGTTTGATTGAATAACAAAACAATATACATGGATATTAGTTCTGTATAACAAACAAGCTACTCCAGGCTGAACAGGGAAGCAAGGACACAAAAGGCTGTAGAACTGTCTATATGCATGTTTGGAAAGAACAAATACTGTACGCTTTCCTAAAAATGATTGACAGTAGAAAGGCTGAAAAGTTATTATCATGAAAGACACTGAGTCTGCAACTGTGCTTCTCAGAGCCATGAGAGCCATTCTAACTAAGATAGGAGAAGGAACTACGAACTACGTACTAGAAACATGATCAGAACCCCTGAGACCCCAGAGACAAACCTATCTGTATTTCCACATGATTCGATCCATAATGGGATATCACATTTTCATTTGGGTGCTGAACTTTCCTGCTGCGGTCAGACATTTAGTATCTTCCCAGTTGTAGATTTGAAAAATCAGCATTTCTACTCCAACTTTGGAAATTCTTCTGAAAGTGGAAGTCAAATGAAACACTTTATGTGAGCAGTAAAGCAAGTATATTTTCTAAGCATTTCATATTAAAATGGAATAACATAGCAAACAATGAAATGATGATTTTGTTTTCTTCATGTATACTTTTCTCTTTTGAATATGCCAGATTCTTCTTCCTCCTCCTCCCCCTCCTCCTCCTCCCCCTCCTCCTCCTCCTCCTCCTCCTCCTCCTCCTCCTCCTCCTCCTCCTCCTCCTCCTCCTCTCTTCTTCTTCTTCTTCTTCTTCTTCTTCTTCTTCTTCTTCTTCTTCTTCTTCTTCTTCTTCTTCTTCTTTCTCTCCCTCACTCTCTAGTTTTAAGTGTCTAGATTCTAGAACATAAGATAATAATATTTTTTAGAGTTTCTAATGTGAGTTTTGAGAGTTAAATTGAACTCTCCATAAAAAATGGAAGGGATAAATGATGACGGTGTGATGAACGCACAATAGAATTATACACCTAAAACCTATATAATTTTATTAACCAGTCATATTCAAAGGCTCAAAATGTCTAAAGTCTCATCATGAACAGACAGCCAAGTGTCCAAGAATGCACAATTCACATCAGTTTCATTAATATTTATTTTTTATTCAGATACTCTAATTCTGTACAATAGTTTTGTATCTGTGGGAATGTGTTCCAAGACCGGCAATTCATGCCTAAAACCTGAGATAGTATTAATAATTAACTATATATATTAGAGGACTGGTGCACAAATTTTGTGCATGGGTGGGGTCCAGCAGGCCCATCCTGATTGGGGCCAATTGGACGAGGCTGGTGGAGGGACAAACACTTTGCATATTAGCCTTTTATATATATAGACTAGAGGCCCAGTGCACAAAGAGTTGTGCAAGAATGGGTCTTCCTTCCCCTGACTGTCAGCACCACCTTCACTCTGGCTGAAGCCACCTTTCTGCCTTCTCATGCTGCCCAGAGGCCCAGAGAGGCTGGGGCAGTGTGGTATGCCCGCGTTGTCACCATGGTGATGATGCAAGCATCTTACTTGCCCCAAGCTACTCAGAGCATGAATATGCAAATTAACCCACTATCTTTATTGGGTTAATTTGCATATTCACCCATGATTGGCTGGTGGGTGTTGAGAAGTTATGTCAATTTGCATCTTACTCTTTCCTTAGAGTAGATGTTTTTACTCTAATAACTTTGGAGTCTGTGTATGTGATGGAGGAAAGCTAAAAATAAAAAAAGAGCACACACAATAATAAATAAAGAATAAAATGTGACCATGGGTTATGCATAACAGAGATATTACTTCTGACATTTCAAAGGTATATTAACCTAAATGCACAAGAACAATGGAGTGGGCTTGCTCTCACTGAAGATGTTATAGGCTTGGGCATGGTTACCCACTATGACTGGCAGAGTTAGGCATCTATGATTTATTACAGCATCCCTTTATTTTTCATAAGATAATTGGTGTAAAAGATAACCAAATATTATATGGTAAGACATCCTGTTCTAAACTTGTGTTTGTTTGTTTATTTTCAGGACCTTTGGCTTGCCTTCAGCTTCTGATTACATATGTATTGGTAATTTCCATGATCATCATCAGCTTCATTTTCACAAACAAGCTCACTCTTATTTTTCCTAGATGTGGCAACTGAAAGAATTATTTTAGGAGTTCGATTATTCATTCTTAAATAAATCTCATTTTACATAATGTTACTTTTATCCTGCTTCAGTCTTACTCTAATTTTATTCTTCCTACCCAGTTTCAGAAGTTAAAATTTGGCTAAATGGAATAATATATTGTGATATTTATTTTATTTTCTAAGATGATATAATCTATTCAATAATAACTGGACAAGTATAATTATTTTTCTTTAGAGATATCATACTGATGTACAGTATAATATCACTAATACTAAATTTTAAAGTCTAAAAATGTTTTATTTTATATGATGTTGAAATATTAATTTAAAATAGTCTATTAGCTTGAATATATCAATTCTTATAAAAATATATTCTATATGTTCTTAGAAACAGTTAACTTTTTAAAAAATATATATATTCTATTGATTTTTTTTACAGAGGAAGAGAGAGGGATAGAGAGTTAGAAACATCATGAGAGAATCATTGATCAGCTGCCTCTTGCACACCCCCTACTGGGGATGTGCCCACAACCAAGGTACATGCCCTTGACCGGAATTGAACCTGGGACCTTTCAGTCCACAGGCTGAGGCAATATACACTGAGCCAAACCGTTTCGGCTGAAACAGTTAACTTTTTTAGGTCAAGTTTGGAAAGTTAACTTTTTACTTTTTTTCTACTTCAAATATTGAGGTTGATTATTTGAAGATACCCATCTTAAACTTTCAAGAAAATTGCTTGATGGGCAAAAAAATTTATATTGTATCATTTTTGGAATTAGCTACTTAATTAAAAATTTCATTCACTTTCTTGAAAATAGAGGTAACTGCAAGGAAAATTTAACTTTCAATAAATTATTATTTCTAATGAAATTACTAAACCTATATTACCAAAGTTTAATATTTGTGTAGTTTTCAGGAATTTTTATATTCACAGATAGTTGAGATTTAATGAGAAAAAAACTCATAAAAATGTACATTTAAGACAAGGTTGCTTCAAAGTTTATTTTTTTTAAAGTAATGTATTCAGAACTGATTTTTTAATTTATTCTAGGCATCAATCAAAATATGTCTCAATTTTTTAAAATTCCCTTTTTACTTTATTATAATCATAAAATATGGTATTTTTAAGATTGCATAATAAACGGTATTATGTTTCTGATATTCAACTTTTGTTAATTAAATATCTGAAAAAATTGTATTTATTTTTTAATCTGTATCTTTATATTTCATAAATTAACTTACAGCTCCCAAACCAAGTTTCATATTTACCTAGCTCTTATAAATATAAAAACATAATAAAGCATTAAGTAACTTTGCAAAGCCAAAGACTGAATTATTGGCAACTTTGCTCTTTTAATTATATTACTAGAGGCTGATGCACAAAATACTTGAATGGGTAGGGCCCCTAGGCCTGGCCAAGGGAAAGGGGCTCTGCCCACTCACTGGCTGGCCCCATTGCTGCCCACTTGCTGGCTGGCCCCATCCCTTACTGAAGCTGCCAGTTGCCTCCCTCTGCAGGGTGACCAGAGGGATGATTGGAGGACCCCTGCTGGCACCTGCCTTGGCTGGCCTGTGGCCTACAGGCTGGGGGCAGCTCCTGCATTGAGCTTCTGCCCACTGGTGGTCATTTCACATAATAGCAAATAGTCATTCCATCGGTTGTTCCACCACTTGGTCAATTTTAATATTAGGCTTTTATTATATAGGACTATGGGCCCTGTGCACAAAATTTATGCGCTCGGGGGTGGGGGGGAAGGGGAGGGTTGTCCCTTTGCCCAGCCTGTGCCCTCTCACAGTCCGGGAGCCCCATGATCAATTGCCCCAAACAGGTAAGCCCTGCCTACCCAGCCAGGCTCTGCAATGGATTGCTCCCACAGAGGGGGCTCCATCCACCTGTCACAGGGCCACTGCAGGGGAGCATGGGCCTCCTTCTTTGGGGCAATCAATTATGCTCCATAGAGGGAGGCCCCACTGCAGCTTGCCGACTGGGCCTCCCTCTGTAGGGCTATCCTGGAGCAATGGCTGGGCCCCTGACCAATCACATTGCAGCCTCCTTGGCTGGCCTGGCACCAGTGGGTGTCATAGCATGGTCGTCTGGAAGGTCATCTGGACGGTCGTTCAATTGTTCAGTCATTTGGTCGATTTGCATATTACACTTTCATTATTATAGATAGGGCATATTGAATGCCCTGTGAAGAGATAAAGATTTGAAACAGCCAATTCAAAATCCATTTAGACATATAAACTAAGATCTAAGAAAAAAAAATACCTTGAGAAATGAGTATATATCTGTAACTGCTAATTCCGCCTTCTCCTGCTGTTTCACTGATTCTAACCGTAGAGAATATTAAATGAAATCTTGAAGTAATGGAAAGGGTGATTGTGTTAAAAGGGGCTGAGACACCAGTCAACCAAGACTCATGATGTGATTACCCTTCCTCTTGGCAGTGCCACTGTGATGAGATAAGGGACTGCAGAGTTCAGCAGGAAGGAAGAAAATGTAATGATGATTCTAATTTTCATGTCAGTTTTTTTTGTACTTGGAGAATATCCTGCATCACATCGCTTCCAAAACCAGGAGCTGCCTTGTGCTCTGCCACTTGCGAAGGTGAAAGAAATATTTTAAAGACATGTTTTCAAGTTTATGCTAAACAGTGTCCAGAAAACCCCAGTGGAAATAAAGATCGATAATGTGTTAGTGCTGGCAGAGAGTGGATCAGCCAAGGAAACTAAGCTCCCACCATTTGATTCCTAACTCTACCACTTTTTAGCTGTAATCTTAAGCAAGTGGCTTAACCTTTATGCCTTAGTTTGTCAACTGTAAAATGGTGATAATAATAAAAGTGATAGTATTTTCTTCAAGTTATTGTGAGGCATAGGGAATTAATAAAGGAGCAAAGCATCTAAATCAGTACCTGGCCCTGGGTAGTATGGCTCAGCAGGTGAGCATTGGCCTGTGAACCAGGAGGTCATGGTTTGATTCCATGTCAGGGCACATGCCTGCAATCCCCAGTGTGAAGCATGCAGAAGGCAGTAGGTCAGTGATTCTCTCTCATCATTGATGTTTCTATTTCTCTCTCTCCCTCTCCCTTTCTCTCTGAAATCAATAAAAAAATAAAAATCAGTACCTAGAACGTAGTAGTCACAAAACTCTTATTTGTATACCTAAAAAAATATCTCATGTCTAGCTTTATAAAGTAATAAATGAAATGATTTTCCATTTAGAAGAGATATATGTCAACTGTAGAAAATTGGAAAAAATAAAGAAAATAATGAAGAATAAAATTTTAATCATTCAGAATGCAGAGGCTCACAAATAACTATGTAATCTAATTATGTTATTTACATTTAAGAATACTTTCCATATTTTAAATATGCCTTTACAATATATTTTTAGTGATTTCATAGTATTTATTACATTACTTATTCCATAATTTTTCTACCATTTAGTATCTGAGCAGGCCTTCGTTTCTCTAATGTACATACAGTAGTATCTACATCTTAGTTAATAGGAAAATTAACTTAGGCAATATGTATAGCATTAACAAAATTTGAGCATGAAAAAATGTTATTTATATTATTTAATAATTGTCATTTCAAAATTCCATTCTATTTTTAACTCCTTTTACATCTTCAATTATGCATTAGAGAACTCACACAGTTGAATTACTGAAGCACACATTATACATATTATTAAGATGTTAAAACTGGGAGTTATTTTTAAATTGCAGTTAAGCATAGTTGTTTTAACTAAACTTTTCTTGTTTTTGCTCCAAGCAAATCAAATGCACTAGAATCCCTCTTAATATTTTTCTCCCTTTTAAGTTTCAACTCATAAAGGTCCTCCAAGCAAAGACTTGGTGAACACTTTCAATTACATGATTACAACACACACACACAGACTCATTTAATGCCCTTTGCAGAACTAACAGGATTCTTTTGCCATGAACCATCTTTTATGATATTTAAAGGTGACTTTATAATGCAGATATTTTCAATTTTATGTCTCTGACTGTAGGGAAAATATTCTAATTTGCAATTATATTAAAGTCAGACTAAGTGAAAAATCCTAGTGAGCAGGTATACAGGATTATTGTTTCAGATTTGTTTATAAATATCTCTTTTGAGTTCTTCACTGTATTAAAAGTGTATAGAAAGTAAATATGTACCTGCAATTTAAAATTACTTATTTTCTAAATATGAGCTGACATATTTAATCAGTATGTCAAGTTTTCATATAAAGACTAAGTTAAATGTACTCAGGAAATTCTGTCTTGTGTTGCAAGAATAATATCTTGATAACCAAAGAAAAGACTTTGGAATATATTTCTTAGATTATGACCCTTTGCCATCTAAAGAACTATAGAGATATTCTCTCAAATGATGGAATTTCTATCAGACTTTACTTAATCTCATGACTTTTATTGAGATCATACATTGCACATACATTGTTTCTATTTTGGCACTGTAGGTATTTTAATAATTCTCTAATATCATTTTCAGTAATGTGCACTTTCATTGTTATAGAAATATGAGAAGTTATTTTTAATAAGTGATAAGGTTCTAAAAAGTACTGTGACAGATTTAGTAGCTAATACAATGCCAAATATTCTTCTGATGTTCATATCATTTTATTAACTAAAAATTCCAATCTAATTTATATAAACAAAATAATACAAAGAAAATAGGAAGTGCAATTAATGGTAGCTAGCCTTCTTTAATTTATTATTTTATGTCAAGAACGGAGTAGATTCCAACTTTTATGCTAAATCCGGAGAACTAATGAGGATCAAAAATTGTGCCAAGAACCAAAGTAAAGAGATTGATTAGCAGTATTTGCTGAAAGAGCATTAAGGAAGCTGGTGACATGTACACCATGTACTAATTGTGTGAATGTCCCAAAGGACATTCTTTTAGACTAAATTATTCTCATTTTTAGTCCCTTTATTGGTTCATCATTTTTTTTATTAGTTATGCTTCTTGCAGGTGCAAGAAATTGAACCAAATTCAGAATGGTCTAAGGAAGCGCACACACACACACACATGCACACACGCACACACACATTTACAATAGATTGGCTAATGTAACTGGCTTGCTGAGGTTTAAATCTATATTCAGGAACAGGCAGATCTGGGATTCTCTCAACCCCTCTATTCTCTCTTTTGTCTCTGTGTCCCCTTCATTTCAACACATAATCAGCCTTTCTAAGGGCAAGCATGAGGACCAACATCTTCAGGCTTTCATTTGATTGGTGGCAAAGAGCACATTTCCTCCAAGTTACCGAATAAATTACATGATACCGTCATTTGCTGAAGTCAAAATACAGCTCTGCGGTGGAGAAGGTTAATTAGATCTAATAGAATAACATAGAGTAACTAGAGGCTTGGTGCACAAAATGTGTGCATGGGTAAGGTCCCTAGGCCTGGCCTGTCATCAGAGTCACCGTCCCCAGCTGCCTGCAGCTGGAGCACAGCCACCCACCCCCCAGTTCCCCATTTGCTATTGGGCAATCAGAGCCTGCAGGCTGGGGGCAGGAATCGAGAGATTGATTGTTCCCACCCACTTGCCAGCCCTGCCCCCTGCTGCAGGTCACCCTCTGTGTGTGGGGCAACTATCAGGTCTTGGCCTGGCACCACCTGCATCTGCCTCCACCCACCCCTGGTTCCCTGTCCCCCTTTGGGCAATCAGAGCCTGCCTGCCAGGGGAAGGGACCAAGAGGTTAGTGGCAGGCCCTGATTGGACGATCAGGTCCTGCAGGCTGGAGGAAGCTTCTGCATTGACCGTCTGCCCCCTGGTGATCAGTGCGCATCATAGCAACCAGTCATTCTGCTGTTTGGTTGATTTTCATATTATCCTTTTATTGTATAGGAAAAAAGTGAAACACCACAGGAAATTCAGGAGGTTTCACTTAAAGAAGGATGAAACAACAAATAGTCATAATAAGAAATAGCAACTAAATATTAATTTGATAATTTCCACTCTACTGGTTTTTGTTTGTTTGTTTGTTTATGTGTGTGTGTGTTTCTGGTTAGGAAATTACCACAGACTTGGTGACTGTAAACAATCCCCTTGAATTTCCTGTAGTGTCTGTTGGTCAGAAGCCCAGACATAGTTTAGCTGGGTTTTCTGCTCTGGTTCTCACAGACTGGGAACGAGATGTTTTGTTTTCACAATTAAGCAATTAAGGTATTTTTACATGGAATGATAAAGGGTTAGATTAGTGAAAGCTAAGCAAGAAGCCTGGACCTTTAAATTTCACTGGTCTAGGTATGGAATCTTTTTTACTTCTTTAAAAATATTAAATAATCAAGTTGGTATTTTTCCAGTATTTTCTTTCAAGATAAAATAATGCCTCCCCACCCCAATCATTTTACAAAGACCAAATATATAGGGAAAATAGTTAGTGATTGTTTCACATTTTTTCCTACCTGGAGTACTGAGGACAGTGTTTCATATGTATACTTTATTTAAATGGGATTGATCTGTCATCGAATGCACTATTTTTCAAATTACACCATGCATACCCAGGATTTTTTTTTAATTACCAGTGTAAGATTTAAACTTTATCATTAACCACATTTTTCATTATAAAAGTAGTGCATAAAAAAGTCAAGCAATACAAAGCTCCATAAAATAGTAATAATATTTACATTTTTATGTAAATATTATTTAAATATCTTACCACTTTAACTATTCTCTTCTTGAGTAGCTATGACGAAAATGTTATGTATATCATTCTAGATGTTTCTACAAACAGAATGTACTAACACATTATTTTAACATAATTATTTCAAATTTATAGATTTGTTAACAATTTTATATTTTCACTCTGTGATTCATCAAGTTGGAAAAACAAATGTCATCTCATTATTTTAGCTGCTCACAGTCTCTCATATTATAAATATACCAAGTGTCTTTATTAAGGTACATTTAGTGTTTTTTTATTTTTTTATTTAAGAAATGTTTAAAAAAATATAATTTACATTTATGGGTCACATTTCCTCATTGTTTAGGATAGATTTCTAGAATTAGACTTTTATGGTCAAAAGTACACACATTTATATTTTTTTATATGTATTATCAAATTGCTTTTCAAAAACTCAGTAACGGTTTATTCTTCCTTATTTTTACCCAGTGTTTTGGAAAAATGATCAGGCTTAAAAACACACACACAAATTAGGCAATGTTATCCCCTTAACATTTATTAAGATTTTAGTATGATATTAATCAATAGGGGAGGGATGCAAGATGAAGATAGTTGCTATGTAACTGCCTACCAGCCGGTCCTGAGAGCAGACTTTTTCTCATTCTTCTGGAAATGTCAATGCCACCTCAGTTTCATTTTTCACACCATGTACATGCAGCTCACTGAACTCAGTCACTACCTAACTTGTTCTTGGTTATATTTTTCATGACTATTTTCATCTGCAATACACAAAAATATTTATAATTACAGAAATAATGTTAACTGTCAAATGAAAGATCTTAAACTGTAGGCATTCTTTTCATTCTGCTTAGTAGTTTGATGTTTCATAGGTATTCATTGATATTTAAAATAACACTATTGCCGAAACTGGTTTGGCTCAGTGGATAGAGCATCAGCCTGCGGATGGGTTCGATTCAGGTATAGGTCATGTACCTTGGTTGTGGGCAAATCCCCAGTGGGGGCATGCAGGAGACAGCTGATTGATGACTCTCTCTCATAGATGTTTCTAGCTCTCTATCTCTCTCCCTTCCTCTCTGTAAAAAATCAGTAAAATATATTAAAAAAGTAAATAAATAAAAATAAGATAACACTATTGACTTTGGAATCACAGATTATTGATTTTAATTCTGCCATGGTGGTGTTCTTCGGTTTACTTTTAGTCTTCTGAGTTGACTCATTTTTTTTCTTCTCTTCTGTCTCTCTAATCTCTACAGCACATGTGTCAAACACAAGGCCCGCGGGCCAAATCCGTCCTGCCAGGCCTTGCAATGTGGCCCGCACCGCGCTGTCATCACTGCACTCTGCTGCGTTTCCATCACAATGACAGTTTATGACTGTTCAGTAAACCATTCGGCCCGCGATTTAGGCTGGATTTTAGATTTTGGCCCCTTCTCTGATTGAGTTCGACACAGTTTTAATCTTAAACCTGTGTCCATAACTCCTGCGTATTTGTGTTGACTTCATTTGATGGTAACCCCCTTTTCCAATTTGTGAATTAAGATTCAACATGAGACCCTTTCAGTGTGTCTGGAAGAGATTAGCAGTGCCCTGGCCTGGCACTATCTCTGTGAAATGAGAGAGGCTGTACCTCCTGATCTCTAGCCTTGCTTTTATTTGATCTTCCCCTTCCTTTTCACTAACTTCTCTCTCAGCTATTTTTCCCCAGTTTCAAAAGCACTTTCATTCCTTGAGAAGTTTTTGTTTCTGTGGAACTTTTCTTTAGAAAGCAGTTCAAAACCCTTACCTGTCATCATTCTGGTTAATTCTCATAGTTCACTGTAATATTGCCAAGTAGAGAGCTCTATATTGATAGTCTCATTTTATGTCAGATCTAAGGAATACAGAGACTAAGTATACTTTTCAGAATATATCTCAAGAAAAAAATTAATCTACATTAAACTTCTACTTTTGAACTCATTCTTGAATAGCTATTTAATGAGTGTCTCCTTTGTCAGGCTCAAGTATAACAGAATTGATTCATTTACTTTTTCCCAAATAATATACAATATATATGATCCTAATATGCAAATAAACTGAACAGCAGAACAATCGAACAACTGGTCACTATGACATGTGCTGACCACCGGGTGTGTGTGCTTGGAACATGGTGGGTGTCGGTGGCAGTGGGCTGGTGAAGTAGGTGAGTGGGGGTACCAGACCAAGGAGGGGTGTTGGTAGCTGTTTATGGGGTGAGCCTCTGGTAGTTACTGAAGATTCTTTGCTTCTGTGTGCCACAATCCCACCTGGCACTTATATCTGCTGCCGTGGCGGTAGGAGTGGGGCTGCCGGCAGATGGGACAGGAGGGTGTCATAGCCGGAAGGGCTGGGTGGGAGCGCAGAGGATGAGCAGAAACCTGCCCCTGTACCCACCACAGCCTCACAGCCCACATTTCCTTTCAAGGTGCACAAATTCATGCATTGGGCTCCTAGAGTTTTCATAAGCACATAAAGAGACAGAGTATTATTAGCATTGATGCATTACTAAGTGAGAGTATGAAAATTTATTTTTGTATATATATCCTGCCTTTACTTCCATTTCTAAGCAGTAACAAAATATGTGTATAACTCTCAAGCTTCTCATTTGCATATATTTTGACAAATTTTTGTTGAGGAACTCTGACAGGGGCAGGATAAAAAAGATATATCAACCAATTACTTGTTCTTGTTTGCTGCTAAAACTACCAATTTTTGCTGAATTTAAAGCAGTTTACTAAAAAATCTTTAGTATTCTAAGAGTAAAATATACCTTTAAGTTGCACAATTTTAGGGTTTAAAAGTATTTTCATATGGGTTCAGTAATAATTTTAATGGTCTTTTGAAATGCATATAATCATTCTCATCTTATAAGTGAGGAAACTGGGATCAAGAACTTTAACTAACTTTAAAGGGTTCAGATTATCTTAATTCTTAAGTGGAAGAACTGAAAGAAAAATCCAAGTTTCCTAACTCCGGGATAGTAACTTCTGCCTCTTAATACAAATAGTATCTATTAAAGGTTCACAATAGTCCAAGAGCTGTTATAAGTGTTTTCTATGTTTTGCCTCATTTATTCATCACAGACACTGAAGGAAGTAGATGCTCATAGAATTACAGATGAGGAATCGCAGGCTTCAATCCCACAGGTAGTTGAGAGTGAAGATGGGAATGAAGTGCAGCTCTAATTGCAGAGTCAACACTCCTAGGACATCTGCTTTCTGCCTCCCTTTGCCACTAATTAAACCCAAAACCACTGAGCATTTTGTTTATACTTTCCTGGTGTAATTGTGACCAGCACAGAGCAGCTGCTTTTCACTCCTCAGTGACTTTCTGCACATTATGCATATGACACGTCATGGATGTGTCTTTAGAGTCTGGTCATTAAGGTGTGGCCTGCGTCTCGGCCTGCATCCCAAATACACAGTTTCATGAAAAAGCTTGTGAGAAACTCAATATCCAAGACCCCACCTGGCTACCCTAGTGTAGCACCATCGTTGACTAAGATCCCCAGGTAATTCTATGCATGTTAAACTAAAAAAAACACTGCTTTACAGAACCAACAAGCAAAAACAATCATGAAAGCGATAGATCTATTGGGATATTACTTTCTTCTGATTAATTTTTATGGCTGTTATTTATAAATATAAAATGTTTCTCTTTATAATGTCTTTGAAATTGGTAGTGCTCCATGGTTTTAGGAGTCACAGAATTGGAGAAAACTTTTTAAAAAATATTTTGTTCTATTGGTTCTTATTTGCTTCAGCTCTTGAGATTTCTTCTCATTAAGTTTCATTCGGGTCTAATCCATGGATGACAACAGTACTTTGTATAAATTAGCACTTGCTTCTGCAGTATAGACTACGTATGGGAAGAGAATGAGGGAAGTGTTAACTTAGAAAACTTGAAGCATAAGTCAGATGCTTGTTTTTCTTGGGGATGTTTAAAATGATATGCAAGAAAACCATTGAAGATAATTATGGACATAAAGTTGGCTTTTATTTGAACATTAAAGTTCAATAAGACACTATATTGTATAGTGTCATGAATTTTTAAAAGTTATAGTACCTTCACATTCTTCACATTCTTCACATTTGTGTTTTAAATTAAAATGAGCGGAGAAAACCTTGTCTTTATATATGTATTTTGTATTATTTAGAAGATAAAAATAGAAGCATTACACATACATTTATATCATTATAAAATATATATATATATATTTTTTTAATAGGAAAAGAGTCAAGAATTTCAGACCAGTTGATCATATTGTATCTTTTCAATTAATTGTATTACCAAGGCCTTGTGGGTCTCTTAAGTGTAAAATGATTTATTTTTGTTATATCTTTTGATTTCTTTATTTTGTATCATTTGGGAGGATTACAGAATATAAGGAAGTATATTACCTTTTAAAGACCAGTTTCTGTCTACATTTTTACCCTCAGGCAACAGCTGACAAATGGACATGAATTTCTCCTCTGAGTGCTCCATAAGCTGGTATTGTCCTGACATTACAAAGTGTTTACCACAAAAATCCATGGCATTGATCACCCAGGGCCAGCCTTTGCTTGATTCTAATTCCACTGACATTGAAATCTGAAGCTCTCTGTGAGTCATTTATCACATGTATTAAAATGTTCCACTGAGGATTAGAATAACAATTCACTATTGCTTCAGTGTTGCCCAAGGGGCATTCTATGCAGCAAATCTTAATGCTTTATTGAAATAGTGCTTTGGCTTTAATGAATGATCCTTTACAAAGGTATCTTGCTTTCAATTGTGAAAGTGATGTTGGCCTTTTATATCTGGCATCTTTGCCCAATATTATATGAAGCTCTTAGTTGAATATTGTATTTTTCTGCTCTAAGTATTTCATCTTCAATATTTTAACTTGGATATATCAATTGGATTAATTAAACTATTGTGTAATGGATATCTTTGTAAATTTTCTTTTTCAAATGGGGTCAAAGGATCATCATCTAGTGAAGATTTCAAATAACAAATATATTTCATATGAATAAAAAATAAAATACAATTTTTTTCATAAGAAATGAAATATTTGTACAATAAAAAAATTCTGAATAAAACCTGTTACTTTGTACAACAGGTTTTTTGCAAAACAGAGATTTACTAAAATCTTATTGTTTCAGAAACCTTCACATATATAGTAACCAAATCCTCTCTCCCTTTTTTTTCCCTCTTCCTGTCTCTCATTGTAAATGACATGTTTTTGAGATCTGACTAGAAAAAGGATAAAAATAATTTTGTACAAGTTCTAATTTTCTTTTTCTACTTGAAGATTCAGTCACAGTGACTTCAAAAGAACAGATAATATTTTATGAATAAAAAAGATTGACTTATAATTTAAATATTTAAAATAATGTATGAAATTACAGATAGTATAAATTGATGTTATGTTTCTTTTGTTATTTGAAATGTACTCAAACAGTATGTATTTCCTCCTTAAATATATTTATTCCTTAGCCAATAAAGTGATTTAATGAAGGTAATGCAGGAAATGAGAGGAAGCCACAGAAAAGGAAAAGAGGAAGCCACAGGTTTGAACTGAGAAAATTTAAAGCCTTTTTCTGATGCTAGATTGTGCCTACTACTCAACTTTTTTATGTCCCTTTAAATAACTGCTATTTTTATACCAGATATATATATATATATATATATATATATATATATATATATATATATATATATTCAAATCTGACCTTTTGTAGCAGTTTATCATACTAAATCAAAGAATATTTAAATTTGAAGATGACTTTAATTCTTTTGTTTCACAGTCTGATAATTTTTTGAAATATTGATGGAAAATTCACAAGTAATATGATCCCCATTTTTAGCAAGAAAAATGCCATATGATTAGATTTCTCATGTTAAACAACTAGAAGAATGGTAGATAGCAAAATTTCAGGGGAAATAAAAAGTAGATAGTTAGGGAACAGAGTGGATAAGAAAGGTAAAGCTAAGGGAGGAAGGTGGAGGAAGAAAGAGTATCCTAATGAAAGTGATTTAGACTTCCCAACACTAAAACATAACTTTAGTTCTCATTTTATCCTCTATTTTGTCTTTAAAGTGGAGAATCAGATTTCCGTCCCTACAGAAAATTGTTACCAATGAACTACCGGCTTATTTCTTATATAACCAGAAAGGTGAGCACTGAATCAGTGACTGGTGATTGTGAAGTCCATGCTTGCAAGGTCATTCTTAATGAAAGGTATCTGGTTCTGACCCTGCCAACTCTGAGTAGGCTCAGCTTAGGAGAACTTTTTTTTTTTTTTTTTTTTTTTTTTTTTTTTTTTTTTTTTTTTTTTTTTTAAGTATCAGTCACAAATAGTGTGCAACCTCATTCTTTACCCTATTATAATGGTTGGCTAACGTGTGAGATTACTTGTAACGTGTGAGATTATCTTAAAGATAAATGTGGCTTACAAAGCCAGTTAATTTATCACTTCACAAACAGTGTCACAAATTTAACAAGCAGGAATTTATTGATATATATAAAAGCATAAGCAACAGATCAACCAGTCGACTGGTCACTATGACATGCATTGAACACCAGGGAGAAGTCAACTTGGACTGATGGAAAGAGAAACAGGTGATTGAATCTTTGAAAGATCACAAGCAGGTGGAGCTGATCTGCAGTTTGCATTGGGAGGCCAGGCCATCAGCCCAAATTCCACACCTCCCCAGGGACCTCTCCCAAGGTGCTATGCCCCCAACCCCTATCAACCCCTCTTGTCCCGTCCTCCCTGGGCAGCCAGGACTGAGGGACAGAGGGAGATAAAAAAGAGACCATGAACTCTGTACCGAGCTCCTGCCTCCTCCTATCAAACCGGAGCCACCCCAGGACTTGCAGGACAGCAAAAGTGCATACAGCAAGGATCATGAGCTATCAAGACTCCCCTGTTCACCCTGGGCACCCCTCAGGCCCTCACCCTACTTCTTCTATCCTCAGTCTGTGATGGCTAAGGAAGCTTTGCCCTAAGGACTCACTTCTTCATAGCTGGTACAGCAGACCAAAGATGAGAGGGGAGGAGATGTGATGTGGTGGAAGATGGGGGGTGGGAGGGCGGCATGCTCAGACCCGGATGAGTGGGCCAGGATGAGTGGAACCAGCTATTCCAAAGCTTCCTGCAGCTTCTCAAACTACTGTATCCATCAGGGGATGTATAACGCTCAGGGGATGTTGGATGCCAGTTTCAGCCCGATTCCCACAGACCACACCAAAGGACCCACCAGTGTATGAATCCATGCACCAGGCCTCTAGTACATATATATTTTACCAGCTAGCAATTCTTGGGGGGGAAAAAAGTCCTGCTCCCCAGGAAGAATAAAAACCTTACTAAATGAACATTATAAATGACAAAGAACTATTAAATAAAAATCCAATTGCTCAAAAAATGTGGTATAGCTGGGATCGGTTTGGCTCAGTGGATAGAGCGTCGGCCTGTGGACTGAAAGGTCCAGGGTTCGATTCCGGTCAAGGGCATGGACCTTGGTTGTGAGCACATCCCCAGTAGGGGGTGCGCAAGAGGCAGCTGATCAATGATTCTCTATCATCGATGTTTCTAATTCTCTATCCCTCTCTCTTCCTCTCTGTGAAAAATCAATAAAATATATATATTTTTAAAAAATGTGGTATAACCTAGAGAACCACCAGATAATGACTTGGGTTCTGAAAGGATCTTCCACTTTAAGAAAAAAATCACTTTATTTTTCCACTCAGAAAGCAATTTCCGATTTTTAAAACTTCATGTCTAGCTTTGACATTAAACTAATATATATTGATTCCTATCTCTCTGGTTGGACTAGGGAATATTGATTCATATGTTTAAAAATTATTGACACCCTTATCACAGTGTTTCTGAAATTAATATCTTAACATTTTCAGAAAGCACCAATCTTTACAATCAGTAGATTAATATTCTGACCTCAAAGTCTACATTTACAGGAGAAGAGTAGGGAGAGGAGACCTCCAGAATATTATAGAATTTTGCCTACTCCTTAACTTTTTCCCTACTGTGTAATTATTTGCCTTTTGGGTCTTATTACTATGAATCTTCACTGTTATGTGGAACAATTATAGGTATTTGACATGCATGCTCAGAAAAGTAAATTATTTCTCTACCTGAATGACATAGGTATCACACAGCATTCTGTGTAAGTATGATGTACTACCAGGCTCTAGTTGCCTATCGGCTATTAACTTATTTAATTATCACAATAATTCTGAGATAGACATTATTTTACATTTATAAAATTTTAGCACAGAAATACATAGAAGAGATTTCTCTAAAGTAATAGCTAACAAGTAATAAAGACAGGCTCTGAATCCAGGGACCAGGCTTCAAAATTTCCTGTTTTACTCACTATAAATAATGTCTGTTTTAATACATGTTGACATGTTAAATAAATCCTTTTCTTATGGTGGTGGTGGTGGTGGTGATTATGAGTTTAATGTAGATATTTTTCTAAATTAAAACAGAAACTGTTTACAATAATTTATTTTGACCAGGATTTATTAAGGAGGAAGTTATTAAGGAGGAAAAAGAGCAGACCTAAGTTTATTTCAGTTCACATCTTATGCCAAGATTCAGAATCTCTCTCCTGCCTTAGGTACATAACCTTATGCACTAATTAAAAAACACAAAAGCCAATTTACCAAATACATCTCAGAATTAGAGACCCTTATAATCTTATAAAATCATTGTATATCTCTTCCCCTGACTACTGATTGCAATACTATTATACATCCCCCCTTCACATGACTATAGGGTCAGTTAATAAAACACCTTGTTAACTCAATCATGGCAGTAGCATCTGTAATAGTTATTAGTTTAAGTTAGTTATAGTATTGCTGGACAAACTCATTTCAATCCTGATTGAACTTCTGAGAATCCTGTTCTCTATATACTAATTTAGTCTCAAGCAATCACACTATATGCAATGTAGTAGTCCTGGTGTAGGCAGAAATATATTGTAAGTACCTGAGTAAAAATAAAATAATAATCTAATGAAAAGAAGAATATGAAATAATTTGATTAGTTAATTTTAAGATTTGAAATATAATACCTCAACAAAGAAGTATACAGTTGGGACGTGCAAAAGAGTTTATGTAGATACATGTTGTGTGAGAGTTTGGCATTGCAGATTTCCTATGCCTGCTGCTCCACCACAAAGGAGCTAACCTGATCTGTTCAACTCTTCTCACAGAAGAAAGATGTGATGGTGTGCCCATACTTCTTGGTTGAATGAACTAGATCATGCCATAAACTATTCTTGAGTTCAATTCCTTCTGTAGTACCAATTCTTCATCTGGCACAGCATTCTTCAACCTTCCATATCACCATGTACTATGTATCTGTCTAAACGTTTCTTTCTCCTGCCAGGCGATAATCTCCTGGGAATCACGGACAGTGCCTGCTCATTTCTATACCGTTAAAGTGAAGAGCTTCAATACCACACAGAGTGTGTACTCATTAAATATATCTTCAATCTATTTGAATTACATGCATTCCATTTGCTGTCAAAATATCCAAAGAAGAAAATGTGAAAATGCATGTTAAAAATACCCTTTACTAGAACAATACCCACGAATTGTTTATTCATTCATTTGACATATGTTTATTAAGCCTTACTGTGTGGCAGAGATACATTGATAAATTAAACATCCACAGTTGATGACCTCAAGTCATAGTTTGTTAGAAAGGCATACAAGACATTAAATGACATAGTGATCACAAAGTGTGATGTTCACAGTTATAGGAAAAAATATATGGAACTATTTAACAGGAATTAAAGGGATGAATATTAAATACTCATGGTGTTTTAACTTCTGTGCAAGGCTGTCCTCTTCCACTCTTCTTTGCATACATCTTTTTTCTTTTTCTCTTTATTGAGGCAATACTTCAATTTTGGGAGAATTGAATTAGGAAGAGTTGCTTTTATATACTATAACCCAGGTTATAGTCATATTTGATACCATGAGAGCAAGGAGCTTGATTCAACTTGAGACAGCCAAAATTTTCACCTCAGTTTTGGAATTGCAAGAAATAAGATGATATAAAGAATGTTTCTCAAATGAGCTTTGCAATACTTGGTGCCCAATACATGAAAATAATAAAGCTAAGTATATTGCCAGGCATGTAACTTAGACTAAAGATAAAATATTCCAAGTAACTTTATAGGAATTATATATATGATTTTTTGGCTAGAGATTCTGACATAATTTCTCAACAGGAAATTGAAATTGTAAATGACCTAAAATTTAGTGACACACTTTAAAATATATCTATGATAAGAAAGTTTAATTAAAGATTTTAATTTGAAATTTTTATGTAATACTCTAATGCTGGCAAACACAATGCTTTAGAGATGACTGAACATGTGGTCTGTACTTAATATATAGCTGTTGAATTGTATTGCATCTAATTTCCAATATCTGACAAATTGTTGACACATTTACTTAAGTTTCAAAATACATATAACATGCAAAGTTAAAACATATTTGGAAGAAATAATGTGCCTAAATTTCTTATGTGATTAATATTAAAGTTAAGAAATTTTAAAAAAGACATTTTTAAAATAGTGAAAAAAGTTGCTTATAACAGTGGTGGCATAAATTAATACATTTATTGTAATTTGGCAAAACCATTAGCATTTTAGAGAATTCATGTCAGAAATTTTATTTCTAGGTATTTACTTTTTAGAAGTGATTGTGGGTATATTTATGATAGAGTTATAACATTGCATGCTGCAATATAGTTTGCAAGAGAAGTAATTTCTAAACAACTTAATTGTCTAAGAATTGAAAATTGATTGAATAAATTTTCATAGGCTGTTACCATGCAATACTATGCAGTCATTAAACATTGTATTGTGGAATCATATTCAATGACTTGGAAAATGATCGTTAGGCTATGCTAACATAGTGTGTAAAGAATAATGCCATTTTATTCATAAATATCACATTATTGGGATGATTTTATTTCCTGTAGTTTTACTGCTTTATAAATGTTTTTCTTCAATGTCTGCCCTTTCCTAGTTATGAAAAGATAGACTTTTATGTAGTAATAGGAAGGCCCTAATCACAGTCACATAATACAATCCAGATTTACTAGTTGTTACTTATGTATTTTCCGGCTTATAAAACGACTTTTGAAACGAAAAAAAGTCAACCAAAAATTGGGGGCAAAAGACCAAAATTGCACAAAAATTACCTGCAGATCTTGACAGCAAAGTAAGTCTTTTCTTTGAAGTGGGGGAAAGTCTTATACAGCGAATATAGGCCTAAACCTATGTTTTAACTGTAAAATTAGGGGGTCGTCTTATACGCTGGAAAATACAGTATGCAAATTTCACAGCTTGTCCAAGGGACTCTCTGGGGCAGTGTTTCTCCAGTGATCCAGAATGTTTTGGTTTTGTGTCTTCATAGTTTCAGCACAGGTTCTCCTATATGACCACAGTGGCCAATGTAATGACTGACTTGTTCTCTATTTTTCCAATTTCTTTCCTCTTTAATCTGTCCTTTAAATGACTATATTTACTAACAAAATGTTTTTCCTCATGTTTCAGCATAATATGAATAGTCAACCTCTTTTGATACAAGACCATTTCTTTTCATTTTCCTCTTGAAAAAAAAGCAATTGTGCTCATGTTAAAATGAAAGTGACTTTTCCAGGGCCAGATGAGTCCATGCTGAATAGTCAAATGTGTTACCTGAAGACTGAGCGCATCTCGTAATGCAAGATGGGAAAATATATTTTATTATAGCTATTGTTCTTAATGGTGCAGTGCATTAAAATGCCCTGACTAATGGTGGTTCATTCAGGTGCTTTTTGACTGAACACAAAGGGCTTTTGTGATCAATGAATGTGATGGACATTCAGAGGTAGTCAGGGGATAATGAATTTAGGAAGGAAGAGCCAGAACACCAAGTGATCTGAGCTTGGGCTGCCATCCAATTTATCTGGCACGGAGAATAACCACTGCTTGGACCTTGCTGGTTTGGGGTCCACTCCAGCTGGCCACCTTGTCCTCAAGTGCATCAAAAATTAAACTTGCCCTGGTCCCAATGGAGTGGCAGCTAGATGCTAATTCTTCTCATGAGTGGAAAATTATTCTTTCTGCCAGAGTTTCTTCCCACTCATCTGCTCAGTGAGAGTGGTGCCCTCCGCCTTCCCTGTGCCATGAATATTCACAGTATTATCTTTGGGGTAATTTATGAAGATCCTTCTCAACAGCACCTCCTTGTAGGAAAATGTAAGCTCATCTGGGTACCAGGGAGAGAAGATCTTTGAATTGAATGTTAAAGTGCCATAAACTACACTATTATGGAGGGTCAATACTATTATGTTTATTATAAGCTGCTTATGTGATAGTGTATATTTTCCATCAGGGTTCTTTATAATCATTTTTGGTATTAATGGGCCCCCAAATATTGTACAAGACAGTGTGACTCTTAACTGAAGTATCTATCAGAATCACTTGGAGAGCTTGTAAAAACTTGGCCTTGGCCAGAAAGTTTCTGATTCAGTAGCCTGCAGAGGATCCTGATATTTGCATGGCTATCTCCAAAGTGATGCAGATGCTGGTGGGAAAACAATTGGAGAGCTCTGATATAACAAAGAAAACACGGAAAAGACTCAGCTTTGTTATATCAATACTAGAGGCATGGTGCATGAAATTCATGCATGGGAGGGGTGTCCCTCAGCCTAGCTTGCACCCTCTCTAATCTGGGACCCCCTCAGAGCCTAAACCAGCAGTCAGACATCCCTCTCACTTAGGCTTTTATAAGTATAGATTCTATTAGATAACACTTACTTGAGTTTTCCATTCTGGGGACCACAATCTTGGCTACAATTGCCTCCATTTAGTATCTTTTGAAGACATTTTAAAATTTTAAATGGATTTAGCAAATTTTATTAAATCCTTAGTAACAGTGAGAATATACAATTGGCCTGCTTAACTTACGAACTTATATATGTGTGTATATGTATATATATATATATATATATATATATATATATATATATATATATATGACTGCGTGTTCCTTAAAGAATGTCAAATATAAAATTGTAAATGTAATTTCAATTGTAAACTATAGACAGATGTGATTTAGGGATCTATCTTTAAGCTGGTTAGTCTTCATTGGCTCATTGGGCTCAGAATAATTTATTGACTCCATGCTCTTTTGTGAGCCACATGATTCAATATAGAATAATTACTTCAAAATAACAAAATCACCTCTTTATCCTTCTTTCTGCCCCATTCTCTACTTAGTTTTATAAAACATCTTTTAAAAAGAGATTACAACAAAATCTCCCTTTTCTGCAATTATTCCTCTTTCATCTTTCAAATGTAAGTTTTGCTTTGATAGTTTTAATTATTCCTCTTTTTAAACACTGTTATTGACTTTGATGATATTTTCTTTTTTTTAATATATTTTTATTGATTTTTTTATAGAGAGGAAGGGAGAGAGATAGAGAGCTAGAAACGTCAATGAGAGAGAAACATCGACTAGCTGCCTCTTGCACACCCCCTACCGGGGATGTGCCCACAACCAACATACTTGCCCCTGACCGGAATCGAACCCGGAACCTTTCAGTCCACAGACCGATGCTCTACCGCTGAGCCAAACCGGTTTCAGCTATATTTTCAATTTGTGATTTTCAAAACACCACTGCCACTGTTGTTGAATCTATGTGTTTATCTTTTTATGGTCTGAATTAAGATATAAGGTGTTGATCTTTGTACTCTTGGACCAATGAGAGAAGTTTAGAGATCCTGAGTTTTTGGTGGAAAGAGAATTCTTTCAAGTATTATGATAATTGAAAAAAATCTTTCCTCCTAGTGACAAAAAATTGACTCTGAGACTTTTGTTTTAAGATGTGCAACCATCCCCAGTGCTGTAGTCTTCTGTAATTAATTACAAGCTAACAGCACAATACATAGCACACATTTGACACTATTATCATCTGTTGACCTGATGGTTGACCAATTGGTTCATGGTCTGACCAATTGAAATTATGTCACTAGTTTCAGCAAATGTCTTATATGTACTTAAACAAGGCCAAACAAGAAAAGGTCATATCTTGGATCTCACCCTTGCATATGACTTACATATAAGAAATCAGTGAAAGTTACTTGGAAAGAATTTTGTTGTGTTTCCCTAGCCTTTTTGAATCTGTATAAAGAAACACATCTTCTTAGTAGTTCTGTTTAAAATAATTTGTTCACTAATGAATATCATATAAGAAACAATCAATTCCATTTTTTTCTTGATTCTTTGCTCTGTAATATTAAATCACTCAAACCATTATTTTTGTTAGTTTCAGAACATAGAAACAGGGGTTCTATCTTCTTTAAAAAACAAACAAAAAAAAAAACTTTTAGGAGAAACATGCTCATTTAACAAATATATAGCTAATAATAACTATAGTCTCTGTTGAGTTGAATTGGTTATTGTGTTTGTTGGGAATGAGGAAAAAAACAGATCTCTAAAACATTGCATTAAATAGTGTGTTCTTCGCCATGTCATGCCAGAATTGGATTTCTCTAACAGTAAAAATAGCAAAACAAATAATGAGTTTAAAATTAATAGCATACCAATGCTCTATTGACATAAAATCTCTGGATATAAAATTTCTTAATGATTGAAATTTCTGAAGTCCAGTTGTAATTATAAGTAAGTTCTACTTCATGGTTTTTATATCACTAGAATAATTATTTTTTAATTACTGTCCTCTTTATAAAGTGGAAAATAAATGGTTTCAAACAAAACTTTCATTCAATTTGTGGTTAATTGGTATAATTAGAGTATATTTTATCATTTTATCTTTCCAAACTGATGACATTTTGAAAAATGTGGAGCTTCTTTGCTTTATCTTTCTTGAAATATTTATCAAGCTAGTTTATACACAGGAGAAAACATTTTCCTTGATTTTCAAAGTTATTTACTGATTTTTAAGCCAATTTTTCATATTTGCTAGGGGAACTTTCATATAAATTTTTGTTTTTACTGTGTAATTTTCAGAGATGTATGGTAGAGCTCGATCTATGTATTATTTTTCTCAATATCTAGTGGTTTTTGAAGACCTATACATCCTGCCTGTGTTTTACAAATCCTAACACATTAGTTTCATAATTTTATGAATATTCTGTATGCTCATGGATCAATTTTTGAGGTTAATTTTAGGTCTTAATCTAAAGCAGTAATTCTCAAATGGATTGATTTTGTTCCTCAGAGTAAACTGAGTAATGTCTATAAACTTTTTGGTTGTTACAACTGTGGAAGGAAGGATTTACTATTGACATTCAGTGAGTAGTGGCCAGGCTTGCTCTTAGATATTCTAGAATGGACAGGACAGTTCTCCATGATAAAGAATTATCTATTTCAATATGTCAGTAGTGCTGAGGTTGATAAGCCTGACCAAAACTCTCATTCTTTGCAGCCAATAGCCATACAAAGTTTGGAATATTTGAAACTTATTTCAATAAGCTCTTGTATTAGCATCAACTTACGGTGAACCAGTCATTTCTGTTTACTTTTTTCTCTTCGTATTTCCCTGACAAATATATGTCATCCCTCTGCATCTTAGTTGTGAAGGCAAGTTGAGGAATGAAAATATGAACCTCACTTTTTTTTTAAATAGGTGTTCACTTTTGTGTGTAGGTAGTGTGTAATCATGCTGTTTAGTGTGATTCCATTTTGGATTTTTCCCCCCTGTATAATTATATTGAGTTTAAGTGAAATTTTTAAATTTCATAGAATACATGATTTATTAAAACTATAAGAAATGCCAAGTCTCTCTTCACTTCATTTCTTAAAATCCAATTTCCAAATGAGTTTGCAATTACTTGCAAACAACCAAGTTTTCTCATAATGTATTGCCAAAAATGTGATTCATTTCTCTCCTATCATATGTTTGAGTGAGCTGGAAAGAAAAACAGAGAAAAGATGTGCTGATAACCCAACATAATACACATATACAATAAAAAGGAGAGAATGTGCTTTATATTTTTATGAAGTAAGATATAGAGTAATCAATCATTCTACTCTGAGATAAATTTTGATGACAAAGATAGATCCATGAGATGAAATCAGAAATCAGTTCTGGTCAAGAAATAGTTAAAGAAATAGCTATTAGAAAGCTGGGCGGGGGGCGGGGGAGGGGAGAGGGGGCAGAGAACAGTGTGAGGGTGCTGGAGACTGGCTGTAATGAATCAGTAAATCCAGGTTTAGAATCCAGGAATCAAATTGTAGGAATCAATCCTCTGACTTATAGTTCACAGTGCAAACTTTCAACTCAAATGAGGGGTATGTTAGGAGACAAACTGGCTGTATTAAATTGTATAAATCAAAAAAGATTCTACTGAGTTCTAGACCTTGTTAATTTTAATTGCTATGATGATTAATCTAATGTGTGCACTTGGCTAGGGTATGGTGAGCAGTTGTTTGGTCAAACACAAGTCTGGATGTTGGTCAATTTTTTAGTTGGAATTGCCATTTCAATCAGGAGTCTTTGAGTAAACCAGATTATGCTCCACAATATGGGTGGGGCTCATCCAGACAGTGAAAGGCCTTACGAACAAACAGTGAGGTGTCCCAAAGAAGGCATTTTTCTGAAAACTATAACATAGCAACCCTGCTGAGTTTTCACTTTCTGTTTTTTCTGTGTATTATGTTGGGTTATCAGCACATCTTTTCTCTGTTTTTCTTTCCAGCTCACTCAAACATATGATAGGAGAGAAATGAATTTTAATTGCTATGTTCTGGGGACATACTACTGTTCTGGGGATTCACACACAAAACAACGTGAAAAATTTCCTGAATATATAGCCTGTCTGCACCCACCTCCCCACCATGTATCTATGTATTTCAGATTGGCCAAATCCCACAATTGCCAAGCCAATACCTTAAAATAAATCTTTCTGCCTCTCTTCCCTTCCCCTCACTCTCTGCTCCCACTCTACCCCCTCTTTTATCTCTCATTCTTTTTGTCCTTCAGGTTCTGTTTCTCCCATAGGTTCTATTTCTCTAGAGAACCCTGCCTCGTGCAATTGCGTATTTTGCTGTATCTGCTTATGTTTGTGATGGAAATCACAGCATCAGGGTCCCGTGTCCATTTTCTCTTCCCTATGCCTTTCAGCAGAATGAGAAGTCTTGGTGCTACTCTCCCTCCTGACTTGGACCACTGACCTTTCGCTCTTCTCCTCTTTCTCCTGCCTTTTGATTAAGTTGATTTTGTTGCACATAATTCTGTGCCCATAAAGCTGTATCTCCAGTTGCTTTTAAAGTAAGTTTTTTTAAAAATATTTTATTGACTTTTTACAGCGAGTAAGGGAGAGAGATAGAGAGCTAGAAACGTCGATGAGAGAGAAACATCGACCAGCTGCCTCTTGCACACCCCCTACCGGGGATGTGCCAGCAACCAATGTACATGCCTTTGTCCGGAATCGAACCTTGGACCTTTCAGTCCGCAGACCGACGCTCTACCACTGAGCCAAACCGGCTTTGGCATAAAGTAAGTTTTTGATAACTTGCAGAATTATTTTTTAAATGTTGGGTCAACTGGTGTATAGGTTGCTATTCCTAGCTACAATGGCTACAGACCATCTAGCCACTGCTGATTTTTATACCAAAAGCTTTTGTGAGTTGCAAGAGCTGAACAAAATCTTCAGCTTAGCAATTTTAAAAAGGTAACACGGTATCATGTAAAATATACAGAGCATTTCATTTTATTAACAAGGTTGAGGAACAGGCTGATTCTATCCGATGCTCCTTAGAAAAGTCCTCATGTTGTCAATATGACAATAGCACTAGACTTGTGGATGTGAGGGTTAAAAACAGCCTTTAACCTGTAATATCTAGTTAACTATTTTATGATGTAAACACAATTTCAGGTGACTACCTATGTCCTTTTCTCAGTAATCCTTCCCTACCACTAGAGTTTTACAATAAGCAGAAAATGCCCCAAGCCTTCACATGTAGACATACAATATAATGATACTTATGTGGCATAACTCTTAATATTTGGTCATTGTGCTAAATAATTTGCATAATAAGTAAGTAGAGAGTGGTTCCAGGATAAGGTTTATTTTCTCAGATCAAGGAAGTTGCTTCTGGATTTGAAGCTGCAAATCTAAAAAGTGCAATTTTACATGAAATATCATTGCTCAAACTTGTCTTTATTCTTTGTTGACAGCTAGAAAACAGAAAGTGAAAATGTGCTGCTGGGTTGACAGTTGTCAGCAATTATTTTGCTCTTTGTTAGAGAAATAATTATATGTTTACTGAGAAAAGGAAAGGATTTATAATTAAGACACTCAAAATTCTACCTTCAATATGATTTCTAAAACTCTAAGAAAAATAATGTTTGTAATGTTTTGTAGTAGATTTATTTTATAATTAGGTAATTCTGGCCAAAATTCACTGTCTTATGCCAAATGTATCCAGCAGATATTAAACTTCTTACCATTCAGTGATTATTTCATCCCTGAGATTCTTTCTTCCTGAAATGTATTTAGCCCTCTCTTGCAACAAGGCCTACCTTAGTATTTTTTTAAGAATCAGTTTTCTAATGTGTTATGTTATCTCAAACCTCTACCTAAAACATATTCTGTCACCTTTCATGTTGTAATAGAATATATATCTATTAGAAACTCTCTCAGTTTTATATGAGGCTTCTGTTCCAACCCCCTCCATTGAACTATGAACTTCTTGAGGGAAGGGGGAACAAATCTTACTCCTCATTTTTGACATGTAAAAAAATACATAGCCTATCTTACTCATACCCCTGAATATACATAAACTATAGTAATTTAAAGAAGGAATCAGCTCAGAATTTTACACATTCTACAGAAGTGATTAATCTTGAGTTTATTACATAATCATCTATGCAGCTTAGAAACATACTCTCCACTCCCCAACTCCTTGATAGTTGGATTAATTGGATGTTTACATCAATGAAATATTCAAATGTGAGAGGTTACAACTGTAAATTAAAAAATTAAAAAATAAGAAGACATAAAATGCGATGATATGCCATTATGGGTCAGGTTGTAGCATTGAGCATTTTTATTTTTTTTTACTTATCCATGTATCAAATACCTACTCTGTCTAAGCAATATTCTAGGTTTGGGGATATATCTGTAAACAAAATCAATCTCTGACTTTATGGAAGTTATAGTATACTGTCAGAGGGAAGAAGCTGATAAAAACGAAAAATAACAAAGATGTCAACTTACAGTTGTTAGAATGTAAAAGAACTATGGGGAAAGGGTGAAAAACTAGGGCTAGGTGAAACAGATATGTTATGTTGGGAAGGGAATTTCAGTTGTAAATAAAATGCTACAAGTTGGCCTCATTGCTAATGTGACATTTAAGTGTGGGATTCTATGGGTCAAGTATTGGTCAGGATAGCTGGTATAAGTGAATTCAGGCAGAGGGGTATCTAATTTAAAGCTCTAAATCAAGGACATGCCTACTGTGTTGAAGTGTCACTAAGGATAGTATAGCTAGAATATACTGAGTAGAGTGAGTGGGGATAGTAAGAAAGTTCAGACTTACAGGATTGGGAGCAGAATGTGTTGGGTTTATGGACCATTATAAATAATGGTTTTTAGACCTTTCAGGCTTTTAATCAGCATATTGTCATGACTTGCCTTAAGCATTTAAAGATTGAACGTATATAGGCAAGAAGCAGAAGGACTTGTTAAGAAGGTATTGATACATCACAAAAACAATTGAGAGACAAAAATCACATAATTATATCAATCCATGCAGAACAAACATTTGACAAAATCCAACATTCTTTTTTTTTTTTATAAAACTCCCAGCATAGTGGGAATAGAGGGATCATACCTCAATGTAATAAAAGCCTTATATGACAAACCTACTGCCAATATCATACTCAATGGGCAAAAACTAAAACCATTTCTTCTAAGAATAGGAACAAGACAAGGATGCCCATGTTTACATTTCCTGTTCAACATAGTACTGGAAATGCTAGCCATAGCTATCAGACAAAAAGGAATCCAATTGGAAAAGAATAAGTAAAACTATTATTATTCACAGATGAGGTGATATTGTACATAAAAAAACCCTAAAAACTCCATCAAAAACTACTAGATTTAATAAATGAATTTGGCAATGTAGCAGGAATCAAAATTAATACCCATAAATCTAGGGCTTTTCTATACACCAATAATAAACTCACAGAAAGAGAAACTAATAAAAATTATCATTGCACTAAAAATATTAAGATACTTAGGAATAAACTTAATTTAGGATGTAACAGACCTGTACTTGGAAAACTATAGGACATTGAAAAAAAAATAGAGGAAGACATAAACAAATGGAAGAACATACCATCTTCATAGATTGGTAGAATCAACATGATTAAAATGTCCATTCTACCCAAAGCAATTTATAGATTCAATGCAATCCGCATTAAAATACCAAGGGCATATTTCACAGACTTAAAAGAACTCTCTAAAAATTCATCTGAAATTTAAAAAGTCCCCGAATAGCCACAGCAACCCTGAGAAAGAAGAACAAAGTTGGAGGGATTACAATACCAAATATAAAGCTATATTACCAAGCTGTGGTTCTCAAAACTGCCTGGTACTGGCATAAGAATAGAAGTATAGACCAATGGAACAGAACAGTGAACCCAGAAATCGACCAAGCCATTTTTTCTCAATTAATATTTGGCAAAGAAGGCAAGAACATACAATGAAGTCAAGACACTCTTTTCAATAAATGGGGCTGGGAAATTTGAACAGATACATGCAAAAAAAAATTGAAACAAGATCACCAACTTACAACATACACAAAAATAAACTCAACATGGTTGAAGGTCTTAGATCATAAAAATCTTAGAAGACCCCATAGGCAGCAAAATGTGAGACATATACTGAAGCAATATCTTCACCAATTCAGCTCCTAGGGCAATTGCCTGTGGTATTAACCCAGCATCTAGATGGGTTCAGGAATCGAGAGAAGGCTGTGTGTAAACTGATTAAAGAGCCCAGAGACAAAACATAATTTTGAAAGACACTTGGGGGTCAGAATAGTTTGGCTTAAGAAACCAAATTTCTCCTTATATCAGGACCCCTTGATTTTTGTTAATTGTCCTAAGTCAAGATATGTATACCTCAAAGGCCAGGGTTTGATATAAAGAATCCATTGTCAGATTGAAAGATGGCTTCGAGCTGTTCAGGTGTTAGGCCAGTATGAGGCAATAACATGTGGATTAAAATGCCCTTAGCTGTCTGGCAGCAAGCAATCATTTTATACATCTTTTTCAGGTTTTGAGGAAATGACCTCAGCCATCTCAAGATGGTCCAGCCCTGCTAACATGTTGGAATTGGCTTTGGCAGGCAATGGAAACTAAAGAGAAAATAAGCAAATGAGACTACATCAAAATAAAAAGCTTCTGCACAGCAAAGAAAACCATCAACAAAACAATAAGAAAACCTACTGCAGGGGAGAACATATTCACTAATGTTCTCTCAGATAGGGCTTAATATCCAAAATTTATAGGGAACTCATACAACTTAACAAAAGGAAGATAAACAATCCAATAAAAAAAAAAGGACCTAAATAGACACTTTTCAAAAGAGGACATACAGAAGGCAGAGAGACATATGAAAACATGCTCAAAGTCACTAATCATCCAAGAGATGCAAACCAAAACAATGAGTTATCATCTTACACCTATCAGAATGGCTATCATCAACATATCAATAAACAAGTGCTGGAGAAGGTGTGAAGAAAAAGAAACCCTCTTACACTATTAGTGGGAATGCAGATGGTGTAGTCGCTATGGAAAACAGTATGGAGAGTCTTCAAAAAAATTTAAAAATGGAATTCCCATTTGACCCAGTAATCCTGCTTCTGGGAGTATATCCCAAGAAACCAGAAACACCAGTTAGAAAGGATACATGCACCCTTATATTCATAGCAGCACAATTTACAATATTTAAGATTTGGAAACAGCCTAAGAGCCCATCAGCAGGTGAGTGGATAAGACAACTGTGGTATATCTACACAATGAAATACTATGCTGCTATAAAAAAGAAGGAATTCTTACCATTTGCAACAGCATGGATGGGTATGGAAAACATTATGCTAAGCGAAATAAGCCAGTTAAAGAAAGATAAATATCACATGATCTCATTAATTTGTGGAATATAATGATCAACATAAACTGAACAAATATAGATCCAGAGATAAGGTAACACTGAACAGACATTCCAACCTCAGAGAAAAGGCAGGGGAGGGGAGGGAGCAAGAAATCAAGCTATGGACTTGTAAGCATGAATATTAGCATAACCAATGGAAACAGAGTATGGAGCAGTGGGGGCTTGTCTTGGGGAGTGGGAATGGAGGGAGTGCAATTGGGGAAAAGGGAGACATATTAATACTTTAAACAATTAAATAAATAAATAAATAAATAAATAAATAAATAAATAATAAATAAGGTATTGCAATAAGCCGAATAAGAATTGATAATAGCTTAAACTTGCATGGTGACAGTGAAGGAATACATTATTTTGAAGATAGAATGGAAATCATTATCCAACATGTTAAATGTAGAACATGAGACAAATGGAATCCAAGGATCTTGCAATCATCCTTGGATTCCATTTGTCTCATGTTCTACATTTAGTGAATGGTCTGGTCTCATACATTGAGTGAATGAGTTCCTATCAGCTGGAACCTATAAAGATCACCTTATATGGGATAAAAATTTTGCCCACACCATAGAATTAAGGTGATTGATATAAAAAATTATTCTGGATCTTTTGAATGGGCCCCAAATGCAATCACATGTATTCTTAGAAAAGGAAGGCAAGGAGAGATTTTATACACAAACAGAGAGAATGTGAAGATAGATCACAGAAAGATTTGAAGAAGTTAGCCCAGAAGATATAGCTACAAGCCAAGAAATTCTGGCAGAAGAAGCTTAAAGAAGCATGAAACAGATTTTCATCTAGAGCCTCTGGAGTTTACATTTCTCTGCCAACACCTTAATTTTGGCCCAGTAATACTGCTTTTGGACTCTAGCCCACAAATCTGTGAGATAATAAACTTATTTTGTTTTATGGAACCAAGTTTGTGGTAATTTGTTACAGCAGTCTCAAAAAAAAAACCAAAAAACAAAAAATAACCACACACACAAAAAAACTAACACAAATCCTAACACATTGTACTTCAAATTGGCTGTAAAATTGCATCCCCCGTGCCAGTCTATACTATTGAAAGGTCTAGATTGTTCTATATTGCTGTGAAAACTTGACATTCTGAACATATTTTTAATTTTTGTTAATATAAATTATGAGCATGTCCAATCACTTTTATTTTAATTATAATTTCTCTATTAATATTTAGGTTGAACATATCTTCATAAGTTTATTGGCCATTTGTAAATTTCCTCATATAACATGTGCTTTTCAAATGTTTCCCATTTGTATTTTTATCTGTGATTTATAAGAATTATCTATGATTTTTATTTTTGCTTCACTGATCTGTATACTTATGCTATCACCAGAATCACTATTTAATTTTATACAGAAGCATGATACATTTTGTATATAATAGGGCAAGTCCATCTTTCTGGATCTTTTTTCATAAAATCAGATTTGAGTACAATTTTTGTATTTGAACTTTTATGCAAAATTTATTCTTGTATAAAAGTTATTTAGCCATAGCATACACATTTAGTATTTATGGGAAGCTCAGGAGTTTTAGAAAAGATCATTTATGGGTATAATTGATGCAACATTTAATTTATATATTAGCTCTACAAGAAAAATAAATGTATGGGCTTATAATGGTCTAACTTTAAACACTTCATATATTTTAAAATATTTTTGCATTTTTATATTTCAAGAACTGAGAGAATACATTATTTTAAAAGTGTGTTCATAGTTTATAGAATATAAACATAGCAGTATTTTTATTATGATTTTATATATTTCACTGACTCTGATATATTGTGAACTTTAATGGCCAATCCTATTTTTAATATAACTGAACAAAAAAAAAAATATCCTGAAAACTATGCTGTACATAAGACAATCTCTTTTATTTACATATGTTTATTTTTTGGAACAACTACTTTCAACTTAATTAGATATATAGTTAGCATATATAAATCATGCATATAACTTAAAAAGTCAATATAAGCAAATTAAAGTATTCCTAAAACTCTTTTGTTGTCAAAATATAAATTTCTAAATATCTGTTGAACTCATGGGCTTTATGTGTATGTTTTTAAACAAAGCATCATCATTAAATGCCATAAAGACACTGTGATATAGCCTTTCTTGGAAGAATTAATTAGAGGTCTGAAGCCATTGGTTATGTATCTCAAAGCAAGCTTTGCCTTTATGTAGATCACATTTTCTTTGACTCCAACTTTGACATGTTGTTAAATATGTCTGATTTAATACCTTCCCACAACCAGTGGTATCTATGTGTTAACAACAAAACAAAACAAAACTCCGTTATTATCTGTATAACTTTTTTGAAACCATTAGAATGCAATTGGAATATTTGGCTACAGATGATGTAATGTTTACATATTCACAAACACAAGTATATCTTGACTACCACCAGGTCAAAGCAATTATTTAATGCCATAAATTATAAGATGCATTCTAATTTAAAATATATATTAAAATGTGGGAAATGTGCATCTTAAAATCTATAAAATGTACTATTAATTTTATTTGGTTGGAATATTTTCTGAACTCTAACATATTACACTGACAGTGGACATTTCTCGTAAACATTATAAGGAAAGCATTATAATTATTACAATGATCTGCAACTAATCAATGTGAATTCAGTAAGGTTCAGGGATAGAAACAATTAAGATGAAAATGTAAGAAACATAGTAGCAAAATTAAATCATCATTGGAGGCAAAAAGAATACTATATATATTTTTATTTATTATTATTATTTATTCATTTTTTGGCAGAAATTTGAATCAGTGACCTGTAGAAGAAGCTTAATTATTTCCCAAATAGGAAAAGAGGAAGTCCATGAACTGGGACTTGACCATGAATTAGTCTTCTTGGCTCAGATTCTTGTTTTTTGTTGTTGTTGTTGTTGTTGTTGTTGTTTTTTTTCTGAAAATGGGCTTCTTCCTCTTATGCTACAGAGCAGCTTCTTCAGTACAGGGGAGGGAAGAGGACTTAGCCGCTGGTAGTTCTGGGTAATTTCATCTGTTTCCAAGGTTTTGATTCATCAGCTTCACCACTTGACCTCTAAAATTTTCTCTCTATGGAATGATGCTGAGGGATTTGAACCGTATCATTTTCCTATTTTTGTGACATATAACTCTGGTCCTACTATATACTATGTGCAAAAGTAGGTTGACAGTTGCGTTGTGAAATTCTTTTCAATTAATAAAGCCATTGTAATAACCATAACCTGCATGGTTTTTCCATAATCTTTCCAAGCAAACAATTGTAAACCTACTTTTGCCAACCCCCGTATTGATCTTACTTTAAGAACAACATATGTTGTGGTTAAGAAGCTTTTGAATCTTAAATCTCCCTCTTGGAGATTTAAGGAGTGTGTTATATACACAGAGAAATGTCACAAACAAAGCAAAACAAAACTGTTTAAAAGTGCTCAGTTCTTAAACAAAAAAAGATGTTTCTGCAAGAGAAGGCTTATTTTTCCGCACAACAATTATCACTGTTCCCTTAATTCTGAACTGGTTCTTGCTTTTCTAGCCTGAAGAGAGGATTCTTTTTCACTTTGCTTTGAAACACCACACCTTGATCTAAAACTAAAGGTGTACGTGGGACAAGAAGGTGTATTGTCAGGGCAAGCAGCATATCAGGGCCCTGACTTGATTAATAAAATGTTCACCTATTTCTGTATGGTGAAGTAAATATCCCATATAGGTGTGTTATAGAAATAGTTATTAGATTTCCCGCAGTTGCACTTTCTTTCTTTTTTTTTTTTTTTAATATATTTCATTAATTTTTTACATAAAGAAAGAAAGAGGGATAGAGAGTTAGAAACATCCACGAGGGAGAATCATGGATCTGCTGCCTCTTGCACACCCCCTACCTGGGACGTGCCCACAATCAAGGTACATGCCCTTGACCAGAATCGAACCTGGGACCTCTCAGTCCACAGACTGATGCTCTATCCAGTGAGCCAAACAGGTTTCGGCCGCAGTTGCACTTTCTGCTTTAGAAGAAGCAGATGATCTCTCTTTTAAGGTCAAATATGAAGATCTACAAATATTTACTTTTTGGACAGGAATTGTAGTCTGACCTATGGTTGCCCTTCCGGAAGCAATTTCTTGCATCCAAAAGTCCAATTCAAACCCAGGATAAATTCAAGGTTTGTTACAAACATAGCCTCTTACATTAACAATATATAAAATTCTGTTCTCTGTATCTTGACAATAGTTATTAAAAATATGATTTTCACTTTTATGACCAATGCTTACTGTATTTGTGTTGCTTAAAAATTGTGAATAGACTCTTAAATGTATTTTTCCTGTTGCTAAAATTGCAAATAAAAACAATAACAAAAATTGGCTTGAAATAAAATGATACAAATGTTATCATCTGATGAGCTAGATCTTTTAAGGAAGCCACTTTAACATGGCAAAATATATTTAAATTTTTCATTTATTCCTGACATTCTAACCTTTAGTTTAGAGTTCTTTTCCCCTCTATATTATCCTAAAAGCTGAAGACACTTTTTCACAACACAGCATATACTTTCAAATAAACCTACTTCAAACAAATTCAGTTTATCACCTACAATAGTGATAAAAGCTTTAATTCTTTAATATATGCTATAGCTGGAAATTTGGCATACATATGTATATATAACATGTATGAGTCTAATATATATAGAATATATATAAGTAACCTTTATACATATGCATTTTTCTGTATATCATATATATTTGCTGTGTCTAACATGTCAAAGCATATCCATTAAAATAGAAATCAGTTCTTTAACTCAAATATTTTTTTTATCCTTCTACATTGATTCTGTATCTCTGAATTATGAAGCAGAGTTTTTATTTTTTCCTCTAGAATGAACCTTATTAGTAATGGACACAACTGCTCTAGATCTTAATAGAACTTGTTTTCTGTTGTTTGACTATGGCAGCAATAGGTAATAAGGAAGTTACTGAAAAAGAAATACTGTGATTTGAGTTTAAAATAGAAGACACATTTTTGTGTCATGTTATATAAAGTAGCTGGACATTCAGGTACAGAGATATTTATACAGACTATATTATTTTCCTCTCATTCCAATTTCACCTTTTGGAATTGCTAAAATCAACTATATAAGCACCATAGAAACCAGACATACTCATGTAATTTGGCGGTGGTTGTGGGGAGGAGAAAAAGAAAGAAAGAGTTCCAGTTAATATTTAAACTCAACTAACTTTTCTGCTTATTATTATTTTATTTTACCTTTGTTCCAGTGATACCTTAGGACATATTCTAAGCTTCTAGCTCTTACAGGCAGCAAGAGCAATTCTACTGCATATTTTCAATAAAGGCAGTAAACTTTTTAGCCAATAATCTCCAAGGTTGGGGTAGATGAAAGTAGAGTAAAGGAAAACAACAATTTGCTTTTCCCAACTAGGAAGGATCCAAGTAAGCAGTAAACAAAAATTTTTATTTGATTCAAGTTAACTATATAGTTACACTATTTATATGAGACAATCTAGTATTTAATAAAAGCACTTAAGGAGGATGGAAAAGCCATTTGTAGAACTATTCTTCCTTCATGTCTTTCTCCTTTATAATCCTAATCCTTCTGGAAGTCACTTCCACACATTTACACTATTAAATTCAACTGCAGGTTCCATGTTAGCATGTTAAAGGCAGTATCCACTCGACATCCTATGTCCATTTTCTCATTTTACAGTTAAGAAAATTAAAATTGAGGAAGGAGCCGAAGCCGGTTTGGCTCAGTGGAAGAGCTTCGGCCTGGGGACTGAAGGGTCCCGGGTTCGATTCCGGTCAAGGGCATGTACATTGGTTGTGGGCACATCCCCAGTGGGGGGTGTGCAGGAGGCAGCTGGTCGATGTTTCTCTCTCATCGACATTTCTAACTCTCTCTCCCTCTCAATTCCTCTCTGTGTAAAATCAATAAAATATATTTTTTAAAAAATAATAATAAATAAATAAATAAAATTGAGGAAGGAAATCTCAGGATTTCTGACTCCAAAAACACCAGGGTTCAAAACTTTGCCTTTGAAGAACCCACTACGCACTTACAGAGTAGATACTATATGATTGGGAATGGACTTAGAAACATTAGAGGACATAACCTGGTGCAGGAATTATAGAATGTTTAATTTAGAAGTTGATTACTTAAGCGAGAGTAAGAGTGCCAGATTTTCTAATCTTATGACTTTTTATGGAAGGCCAATGTTCTTTTATGTATTTGTTATAGAAGTAAAATAGGTGCCACAATGCTATATTTTAAGAGTATTTATGATAATAATATGTAACCTATGTCAGTCCCAGAAATGTTAACTGATTAATGGATCACATAAATACATAGAATGAGACAAAGATAAACTTGTCGATGCTGATTTCTTCTGTGTAAAGAATTGGATTAAACAAAATAATCCAATTATCAACTCATTCAGACTTCTGCAGAGCCCAAAACCGTGACCTCCGAATCATAGATACTTAAAAAGGATTCTAAGTATGCTCTGTGCATTCAAGATACTAGGAGAGCTTGTGATACTTTTTTTATTATTATTGTTTAAAATATTACAAACAGTACTACATATGTCTCCTTGTCTCTTTTTTTTTTCTTCCCAATTGACCTTGCCCCAGCTTCCCCTACCCCCTGCTCCAAAGGTAGTTTTTCTGTCTTTCACATAACTAACAAATTTGATTAGTTTTGTGATTGAAAAAAAAAATTGTACATGGAAAAAGAATTAAGTTTGAAAGATTACTAGATCTGTATTAACAGTGTTAAAGGCAAATAGTTGTGGAGCTCAATGTTCAAAGAATACACAAGTACTACAATAATCTGTCAGCATTTAATTTAAATTCAAGTAAATTTATGTACTTTAATATCTTAATGTAAAAATCTGTCCTGTCACACTTAAATTATGTCCATAATCATAAACTCATATAATTAAATTATTTTTAATATATCTTTTTAAAGTATAAAATGTCTAGAAATATGAGATATAGGTTGATCAAAACTCTGGCTTTTAAGGATCTTTTAAATGAACTTGCATAAAAGTGTCATCCCTTAAAAGACAGCAGAATTCATTTAGAAGAGGCTTATGAAGAAGAACAAATGGATCTATTTTCATCAGTTAGACCTTTACAAGTAAGAGAATTATTATTTCTTAATATTCAAATTTGTGAAATAGCTTTAGAGGGCAAAAGAGTCAGTTTCTGCACTTCAGTGTGAAATTTAATTGTATAAACTATTAAAAATGGATATAAAATAAACCACATTTTGCAGCCCAGTGTGGTTCAGTGGTTGAGCATTGACCTATGAACCAGGAAGTCATGGCTCAAATCCTAGTCTGGTAATATGCCTGGGTCACAGGCTCAATTCCGAGGGGGTGGGGGTGTATGCAAGAGACAGTCTATTGATGATTCTCTCTTATCATTGATAATTCTCTCTGTTCCTTTCTTCCTCTCTCTGAAATCAATAAAACATGTCTTTAAAGTAAAACACATTTTATCTTAATTAAAAGAAGCAGGAAACAATAATAAAGAACACTTCTTTTAGTAGTGAACTTAATATATATTTTATTCAGACAAGTTTGCACATTTACATTAGTGTCATCAATTACTTAATTAATTTTATCCCATTATTTTATTCAATAAATCCACTGACCTTCCCTATGTGTCAGGAACTCTTCTCAAATTTGTGATTTGATGCTGGAAGGGCAGATCCATCTCTGCCCTCCAAAGCTTACATTCTAATTGGATCACAAAATTTCAAGTTCTAATGTAAAAATTAAGCAAATGAGGAGGTAGAGAATACATGGGGAGTATTTCCGATTTGGGTATAAGAAAGTCTCACGCCTGTGATATTTCAGTTGAGGTCAAAGGAAAACAAAGAGCTATATTTTCATTATCCTCTCAGCCTTTGTGCTATTTTTTTCATAAACTTATGATATACAGTATTATAAATATCATAAGATGTTTGCTTTAAAGTTTAAATTATCAGTTTAAGATAGTTTGAAGTATTGAAAGTCAATCTAATGTTTATACATATCTTCTCTTTTTTGGTATGTTTCATTCATACAGATTTTTCATCTGTTATTTTTCTTTTGTGTGAAGTAATTCCTTTAATGTTTATTTAAGTGAGCTTACAACAAATTTTTCCAGAAAAACTATGTTTAATTACATTTTAAAAGCTATTAAGTCTAAATACTGAAGCCTAGGTTTGATAACATTTGTTTTGTTTTGTTTTTACCTTTTTAAAGATGCTGTTCCATTGCCCATCTGGTTATTCCTGAGTTATATCCTTTTATATTAACCTGGCAATCCTCAGCTCCATGAACTGGTCTAGAACATTTTGAACCCAAGGAATGGTTCACGAAAACCTCTGATTTATATCCAGCTGGACGGAAACAGAGGTGAGAACCTAGACTTACAATTGGTATAGAAAGGGGGCAGTTTTGTGGACCCTTAAACTGTGGGATCTGATGCTATTATCAGGTAGATAGTATCAGAATTGGGTTAATTTCTTGGTGGTTTTTTGGAAAGAAAAGTAATAATAAAACAACATTTCTGAGCCAGAAAATGTAAGAGAACAAACAATTTGAATCTAAAGCAATATTAGGTTATCAGTTGGAAATCAATTTGAAACAAAGCTTTAGAAGAAATAATGCAAATCATTAAAGAAATGTTAATTGATATGTAGATATTTGGTACAGCATATTTTCAGCAATCTTTGCTAAGAGAGCTGTGCTTCTTTAAATTTTGTTGAATATGTTGCCTCATACACTGACCTGACATCTAGGGTACTGCATCCAGAAAAAAATCTGAAATCCTGCTGTAAATAGTGTGGATTTTAGCGAGAGAGGAAAGGAAAGGGAGTGATAAAGAAACATCAATTGGTTGACTCTCTTATGCAGTCCAACTATGGACCAAACCTGCAATTTGGTCATATGTGACTTGATTAGGAATTGAACCAGTGACACTTCAGGGCACAGGACAATACTCAAGTAGCTGAGCCGCAGCAGCCAGAGTATAATTGGACTATTTGTTTTTTCATTTAAAAGAGTAATGAAGATTTGAGCAAATTAGGAACAATTTCTAAAAATTTTGACAGACCATTTTACTGCCTTCAGGCAGAACCCATACAAAAGATAATATTCTTCTTTGTATCTTTGTCATCGCTCCATGTTAATGATTTACATGTTTATATTGATAACATCCAAGACATCAAGGTAAAACCTGCTAAACTGCTCTAAATCTGCTTTACAATAATTTAAAACAAAGCTAGAGTGACAGTAGAGGTTGTCTATAGCCAAACAAGTACCATGCTATTTAAGTTTTCATTCTCATTTAACTCTTAATTTATATTTTATATAATACTAGAGGCCTGATGCATGCAATTCATGCAAGAGTAGGCATTCCTTCCTCTGGCGGCAGGCACCAGCTTCCCTCTAGCACTGCGGGTCTCAGGCTTCCCTCTGGCACCTTGGGACTCAGGCTACCCTCTGGCACCCAGGACCCAGGCTTCCCTTGCAGTCCCAGCTTTATCCATAAGGTCATCCGGAAGGACTTCTGGTCTAATTAGCATATTATGCTTTTATTATTATAGATACTGACTTTGCACATTATTATTTATTAATTTTATTTCTCCCAGTATTAATTTTGCAATTTTAGTGAAGAATTGGAAGAAAATATTTATTTCTCTATGTATCACTTTATTTGACAAAACATAGTAAAACTTTAATAACTAAAAATATTTTTAACTTTACATTTTAGTCAAGAGCAATTATACTTCCTTTATGAATAATTTTTCTTACTCACATATATTTTGTTGCTGCCAGAATTCTTGAGAGTCAGGATGGTCTATCATCTTTCCTTTCACTTACCCAACAGCTTATCACTTTAGGCTGGGCATCTTTTATTTATAAATTCAATAATCATATCCTGAGGCATTCAACCACAAGAACTTTTAACGTTTAAATGACAGAAATGGTTAAGAACAAGCAAGATACAAAAATAAATCCTCTGGATGAGAATAGTTATTATATGAATATATGAACTGTCATGATTTCAAATCTCTTTGATACTCACTACCATTTATCTAACACATTATTAATATGAAATTTTTATTCAGAGTGACTGACTCTAGTATATTACTATTGTATTTTAAAACATGTGTCTTGTAAAAATGCAACAGAAAAAAAAATCTAACTATACTTTTTGTAATCATAGGTAAATCCTCCTCCAACAACAAAAAGAACATAGAATCTGCTCTATAATATCATTTGAATTTGTAAGTGTGATTGTATATGCTTTTAACACTAGCCTATTCTATGTGGAAAAAAATCCTTCCTGTATACATAGCAAATCTCTTTGAATTAAATATATTTCATCTAAAATAATCTGAAAAAAATTACTTAGGAATTCAGTGAAATAATAAATGAGGAAGAGTTTGGATCACATAGGATTCAATAACTATCATAATAGTTACTCTGTGAACCTTTGAGCTTTATTGCAACCTTTGTTTTTTTATCTGCATATTTCTCCATTAAGAAAATATGTTTTGTCCTAGTTGGTTTGGCTCAGTGGATAGAGCTTTGGCCTGAGAACTGAAGGGTCTCAAGTTTGTTTTGTGTCAAGAGCATGCCTGGGTTGCAGTATCAATCCCTTGTAGGGGGCATGCAGGAGGTAGCCTATCAATGCTTCTCTCTTATCATTAATGTTTCTATCTCTCTCTCCCTTTCCCTTCCTCTCTGAAATTAATAAAAATATATTTAAAAAAATATGTGTTGACTCTTCTAGATGCCTGGGATATGGGTGAAATAAATAGATTGTTCTAGTTGTGGGGATATTTGGATAGGAAAGTAAGGTGACAGGTGAATTGGGAAAAATGGGTAAAAATTTTTTTCCATGCAGTAAATAAAACATGAAAGGAGAAAAGAGAGGAGCCAGTGGAGCCAGGTCATGCTCAGAGTTTACATTTAATAGTAAATGTGATTAGAGAGTTATTAACAGAGGCATCCTACTTTGAGAATATTAAATTATATTATAAATGCATACAAGTATCTGGAAATTATTGGTCTTCAGTAAATCTCTAACTTTCATTTTTTAAGAACCAATATTTAAAGGTGTTAGATAAGCAGTATGGAATAATAAAAAGTATATCATATGCATTGAAGACAAACAAATTTGGGTTTGACTCTGCTCTTAAAATTAAGTGTGTAATCTTGGGCCTAAAGGGATTAAAGGTCATTTCAAGCAGCTTCCACTTATTTTTAAAAACACTTTCACACATCTTATTTGCCTTTATGACTAGTACATTTGCCCATTTACTTTACAAAAAATGGGATTAAGTATAAAATAAAGTTGGATATAAAATATATAAGTAAAAAAATACTTTGACACCATTGAAATATTAATATATCATGATTTTAAAACATTATGGCAGTATAATTATAATAGAAATATTCTAAACTTTACAAGATTTCTAAAGCAAAATTACATTGACAAAACCTAATATCTATACTGAATTAAATAAAACTTTGATATTATATGCTTTTTTTGTTCAGAAGAAACTTATAAAATGTCACTATAAGGTTACTTGTTAAAATTTTATTTTATAATCTTATAAGTGTTATAGAAAATTTAGTTAGCTTAATTTGCATTGATCCTACCTATCCAGGCTAATTTCATATTAAACTCAATATACCACCCATAGCAGTATCAATTTTTGTATATATAGATATTTGTGTGATTTTAACATTATGGATCTTACATTATCATCTGATAGTACCATAAGACTGATTAAAATTAATTGAGGTAGAAAAATACAATTTTTTGTTTCTATAAAAATTTTTAAAGTTTCTATAACTGCTTATCTCCATGAAAGCTGTGACATTTAACAAAATCTTATAAGTTATATATTTTAAATCTGGCATTCTAGCTATACTTTCCTCATAAAAACTGTCAGTGATTTTAAGTAATTAATAATAGGTCTTCCTTTATCTTCTGTCTAAATGGGAGTGCTAATTATATCTATGTTGTACCTTGTCTACTCTTTGAAGAGAAAATAAGGTAGATAACATTTGTTTCATGCTTCAGGGTCACTGAATAAGATGGAGAGTACTGAATATTACTGCTAATCCTACATTTGAGTTATTTGCAAAAAATGCAGACTTTTTGGATAGGAGAATGGATATATCCCACATGTGAGAAGAGGGGATTCGATCCACAAGAGAAGACTGAAGCTGATACCAGCATCATGTTTCCCAACCCCATTTTTCTTGCCCTGCGGGATGACTATTATCCCCAGCCCTCCTAGCAGTTAGCTGCAGTCAAACTACTGCACTCATGCCAATGGAATGTGCCCAGAATCACATGTGTCACTTCCAGGTCTGGACCTGAAAATCAGTCATGAGGTCCTTCATGCTGTCTCTGTCATCCCCAATAGATGAAATAAAAACTCGCTGATGATGGAGCCACAGAATGGAGGGGGGGTCTGGATCATTTAATGACAGCTTGGGAGGAAATAGTCAGGAGAGCCATCCACCCTGCAATCAATTTACAGGCATAGGACCTTCACTTTAATTTTCTTTAAGTTTGTAATATTTGGGGGCACATTTTTTACAGCAATTTTCTTAATAGTTTAAAGATACATAAATACTAACTCCAATAAAATAGGTCTAATGTCTGTATCCAGTTGCTTCCATGATTCCTGGCACAGAGTGGTTACTTGGTAAATTTATTAGGGACAGAGTACCATATTTTTCGGACTATAAGACGCACTTTTTTCCCCCCAGAAGTGGGGGGGGAAAGTCCCTGCGTCTTATGGTCCAAATATAGCCTACACATATACTTTAAAAAAAAAGTTTTTTTACTTGCCCGGCTCTGTGTGGTCTCTGTGTGCTTGCCCGGCTCTAAAATGGTTCTAAATGCTACTGTTTACTTTACAGGGTTGATTACATGTGTTTATGACTGTGATGTTGGGTTTTAATGCACATAAAATATTTTAGGACACTATTTGTTTCAGAATCTTTTTTTCTTCATTTCCCTTCTCTAAAAACTGGTGCGTCTTATGGTCCGGTGTGTCTTATGGTCCGAAAAATACGGTAAATAGATGAATGACTAAAAATGGAACATTTTAAAAATAAATGTTACCCCAGCATACCCTGGGTTCATTTCTGATTTAGGTTTAGACATACACTAATTTTTTCCTTTATAAACAAACTAGTAGCCGTGCACATGAATCCTTACACCAGTAGCTTGCCAGTAGCTCTCTGCCCACTGCTTCACCTTCCTGTAGCACCCCCCACCCCGCTCATAGCTTGCTGCCCTGCTCCCTTCTATAGCTCTCCACTGCCCAGTAGCTCCCTGCTGCCCTCCAGTGCCCCACCTCATAGCTTGCTGCTCTGCCGCCTCCTGTAGCTCTTGCTGCCTGCTTGTAGCTTACTGTTCCACCCTACTACTAATCTGTGATCAGGTCGTTATGCGATGGTTCATTATGCTTCAGGGTGTAACAACCATTTGCATATTACATCTTCATTATATAGGATGTGACACTAAAAGCAAACACATATAGTTTTCTTGTTCAGTATTAGCTTTGTTTTGCTATAACAAATGACCATAAACTTGGTGTCTCTAAATAACACAAATTTACTGTTTTACAGTGCTGTAGGTCATGAGTCTCATTGGGTTAAAATCAAGGTGTCAGTAGGGCTGTGTTCTTTCTAGAAGCTCTAGAGAACTTGTTTCTTTGCCTTTCCCAGCCTCTGCAGGCAACCTATATTCTTTGGATCATGGTCCCTTTCTCTCTTTGAAGCCAGAAATAGTGTTTAGGTATTTTTTACATCATATCACTCTGGTCTCCTTTTACCTCACTTTTCCACTTTCAAGAATTCTTGGACTGCATTAATTCTTGGATTTGCATAATCCAAGATAATCTCCTTATTTTAAGGTCAGCTGATATCAAATTAATCCCATCTGTAAATATAATTCTCCTTTACTATGAAAGGCAACTTATAATAGGTTCCAGCAATTAGGGTGTGGACATCTTTAGGAAACCCATATTCTGCTTATAAGATTTATTTTATATATAAGTAGTAGTTTATTATATTATTTATTTATTTATTTATTTATTTATTTATTTATTGGTCATACTAATATACATTTCCATGACCAGTGCTCTTTGTCACAAGGGCTCTTTTTTCTCCATATCCTCCCCTACATTTGTTATATATTGTCTTTGATAATAGCCATCCCAGCATATGATATTATGGTTTTGTTTTGCATTTTCCTGATGATTATGGATATTGAGCACCTTTTCATGTACTTGTTGTCCATTTGTATGCATTTTTGGAAAAATTCAAGAACTATTCAAGTCCTTTGCCTATTCTTTTCTTAAATTTATTAAGGTGAAACTGGTTAAGAAAATTAGACAGGTTTCAGGTATATAGTCTACAACATCATCTGTACGCCATATTGTGGGTTCACCACCCCAAGTCAAGTCTCCTTCCATCAACATTTATCCCCTCTATACCACCCTCAGCCTCCCACCATCCCCTCCCCGATCAAGCACCATAATGCTGTCCTTATGCATGAATTCTTTCTATTTTTTTTCTTTTTTGCTCAATCCCTTCACACCCCCTAAGCTGCCAACCTGCTCTCTATTTATGAGTTTGTCTCTAATTTGCTTGTTAATTCATTTTATTCATTAGATTCCACAAACGAGTGAAATCATATGGTAGTTTTTTCTCTGACTGGCTTATATAAGTAATAGTTTATTACATTTAATGCAATTCATAATTTGCCATAATCAAGAACCCTCGCAGGAAGCTGAAAATTTTCACAGGACACACCGAACTAGTTTCATTAATTTTCATTCATAAAAGGAATATACTGAAAAAATAAAGGAGATTAAAAACAAAACCTCCATTTTTTATTTTAAACATATTATGCAAGATCAGTGAAGTTAATGAATTTCCCATTTGTTTTTGCTTGTTATCTTACTATCCACTGTATATTTATACCCTTAAAACAGCTTTTATCTCAGGCTGTAATGTACCTTTGTAATGCAGGAGATGATTTTGAGATATTTTCAGTTCCTTTGTAATGGTCTAGAAGTGTCTGGAGTGGTATCAGATTTCACATTCATCCTTGTTCACTCAGAAACCCATTTAGCTGGAGGCCAATGGGACATATTCTCTTTCACATGGCTGACACTAAGAGCCAGATGATAAAGGATCATACAGCTTTTGTTTTTCAATTCCCCAAATCCCATGTTTATACCCTAGCTTTTTTCATTGAAGAAAGGTTGGTCTCATATAACAAAACTACCTCAGATTTCAGAGTCACCAACACTTCCTAATACAGGTCATTTTGTTTTACAATCTGAAATCTATCATATTATTTGTTTTTCCTTTTTACCATTTTTCTTCTAAATAAAATATGAAAAACAACTAATATTTTATTGTTACCACTGCTAAATTAAAACTTTTCAGTAACAGAAAATGAGAATTTCTGGGAACTCTTGTTTTCTTTTATACACACACACATGTATTAGATATAATAAATGCTTACCTATGCATTTATTATATATTATAAGATATATAAGAAAATAAGATATGTACCAACCTCCTCACTTAAGAAATGTAATATTACTAGTGTCTTTAAATAATCCTCTGAACCCATCCCAAATTCATAACTTCCCCATAAGTAGGCACAGTCCTGGAGTTGTGTTAATCATTGCTTTATCATACATCTACATATATCCTAAAAGACATAAGTTCAATGACAAACAATAAATTGAGTCATGTTATATGAATGTCTCTAAAACACCTTTTTTTCCTGCCAAAATTTTATTGGTGAGATTCATTATGCTAACGAGTAGGTGTGACATAGTGGTTTATAATAAGAAAGATATATTTGGTTTCTGGCACTGAATTCCCTAATGAGTATGTGTGATATGGTGATTTATGATAAGAAAGATTTATTTGGTCTTCTTCCTAGTTTCTGGCAATAGAATTCCATAGTGGTGAGAGAAATAAAGGTGTCTTTGCTCATATTAATGAAATGACTTTTGGACCTCACCTGTGGATAGAAGGCAGATTGTCAGGAGAACAAACCATGATTAGAGGATTGCAACTTTCAGTCCCTACTTTTTCTTTGGGGAAGAAGAAGGGGCTGAGGCTGAATCAGTCACCAATGACCAGTCATTCAGTCATTCACGCCTCTTTAATGAAACCCTCATAAAAACCCAAAAGCAGAGCTCTGAGTGAGCTTCCACATTGGAGATCCAGACACAACTATATGCCCGCTCCAAGTTCCTCAGGGACAGAGCTCCTGCTATCAGGACCTCATTCTATGCATCTCTTTCTTTGACTGTTCATTCATATTCTTTAATATCCTTTAAGTTAGTTATCTAGTCAGTAGTTAGTTATCTAGTCAGTAGTTAGTTATCTAGTCAGTAGTTTCCTGAGGTCTGTGAGCTGCTGCTTTAGCAAATTAAGTAAATCCTAGGAGAGGATTGTGGGAAGTTTCGATTTATAGACAGTTGATCATGTGGAATCTGGTGCTATCTCCAGGCAGATGGTGTCAGCATTGAGTAGAATTGTAGATCTAGTGCCAGAGACTCACTTGGTGGTGTGAAAATAACAAGCATTCTAATTCTGGCTTATTCATTCTTACTGCTTTTTAATCATTTATTTTTCAAATATAGAATAATTTATCTATTCTCTGTAGTTCATTACAGACTTATTATTCAAACAATGCTACTTTTTTCTTACTCATCTTCTGGAGCATATGGGAAAGTGTTTCCTTCTGGTATATATTCAAAAGTGAAATCACTGGCTGTTAGATAATGCACATATTCAGTTTTACTAAATAATATAGAATTTATTTTCCAATTTATTTATAATGAATATGTAAATTTACCTCTAACGTAGCAGTGTGTAAGAATTTCCACTACTTCACCATGTGTTGAAACTTGATATGGCCATGTTTTCCAATCTGGAAACTTATAAGTTGCAATATAATTTTATTTTTAATTTACATGCCTTTGATGACTAATGTGTGATCACACTTAAATCCTCCTGCTGACCAGCTTGCCTCTATGATTTCCTGTTTCTGTCTTTTGTTTTTTTTCTACTGAGTTCTCTATATGTTTAAATGACATAGAGATTATTTTCATATATATATATATATATATATATATATATATATATATATATATATATATATAAAATCAGTGTTGTTTTTATGCTGTGATTTGAAAATTTTTTCTTTGGATAACTCTTGATGAATAGGGCATTGAGGAGCTAGGGAAATTCCAGGGCAAGTAGAATAAGAAAACTAAGACAAAAAAGTTAAAACAAGGCCAGACAGTGTGGGCAGTTTGCAGCCAGCTTGTAAATTGCAAGTTCTTATCTTTCCAGGTGAGGCTTGAAAGCAAATGGTTAGTGAGTCTCCAATTTAAAAATGAAGGAGGGAAGGAGAGGAAAGGAAAAAGAAAGGGAGGAGCAGTTTTAGTTTTTACTCCCTAAGCAGAGAAGCCAAAGCCTAAAGGCCTGGCAAGGTAAAATTGCCAGGCACTCCTCATGAATCCTGGGTGGGCCATGACAAAAGTGACCTTGAGAATTAATCTGTCCCAAGATATTCAGCAGAGGTATTTTGAAATCTGTGGACAGAAGGGTACAGAACACCTCAAATCCCCACCCAACTCACTCCTCATGTTGGCTGAGTGAGACCATCTGCACTCTGAGCCTGATGAAATACAGTACATTTACTGGCCTTGCTTCTTGAATAAATCTGCTCGCTTTAATTGCTTTAGTAAATTGGCTTGATCACAACATGATCAGAGTCTCTCCTTTAAATTTATTAATAAGAGAAGACAAGACCCAGGGAGGAACAGCCCTCACCTTCAGACTCCGGGGGCTATCCAGTAGCACATTTTCTGGTGTTTTGGGTGCCTGTAACAGAAGTGCTTACCTTTAATAATATCAAATCTATTATATTCTTTAGGGTTTTAAAATTTTTCTTTAATAAAGTTTTATATATCCAAAGATTATATAATATGATGAGATGTGCTGTGATATCATAGATATGATAGTTTCTTAGAACATCTAATGATTTGCCTTCACATTCAATTTCTTTACCCACTGGAATTGAGTTTTTTTTATGATGTGAAACAGGATCTAATTTTTTTTATTTATGTAGATAATTAATTATCAGCACTTTTACACTATTCTACACAGACAGTGTTATCTGTGACACCATATCTGTTTCCATGAATGAAGTACTGCTTCTAAGCTATGTATTCTGAACAATTCTGAATAATTTTTCGGAATATTGGCCTATGCTTGTCAGTGACATTTGTCTTAACTAATAAAACTTTTTAAATATTTGATGTTTTTTAAATGGCAAGTTTCTAATTCTTCTCTCTCACTAGTGCCTTGGTTAATTTTTGGCTTCTTGCTTTTTAAGTACATTTAAAAATATATTTTTATTAATTTCAGAGAGAAAGGGAGAGAGCAAGAGAGATAGAAGCATTAATGATGAGAGAGGATAATCAGTTGGCTGCCTCCTGCATGCCCTCTACTGGGGATCAAGCCCACAACTAGGGCATATGGCCTGACTGAGATTTGAACCATGACCTCCTGGTTCATAGGTCAATGCTCAACCACTGAGCCAGGCCAGTAGGATGACATTTTAGTATCTACTTGCAAATTTCCATTATAAAAAAATGTTGTAATTTAAAATATATATATTTTATTGATTGATTTTTTTAGAGGGAGAGAGGAAAGAATACCCACACACAAACCTGCACATACACCAAGAGAGAGAGAAACTGAGAGAGAGAGAGAGAAAGAGAGAGAGAGAGAGAGAGAGAGAGAGAGAGAGAGAGAGAGAGATTTTCTGTTCATTTGTTGATTCTTATATGTGTCTCACAAGTGATTGCACCCACAACCCAAAACCTTGGCCTATTGGGAGGATTCTAAACAACTGAGCTATTTGACTAGAGAAAAAATGTTATAATTTTTCATTGAAAGTTCACTCAAACTATTGTTAAATTGAGAGAGAAGTTAATATGCTTTTTATTTTAAATTGTTCTATCTTTGAACATTATATTGATAGATCTCTAATGACGTTTTTCAGTCTTCAAAAATTTATGATTCCCTTACAGTTGTCTTAAACATTGGTATTAGATTTATTTTCAGGCACCATATATTTGTACTTGCAATTATAATTGTTACATTGGATAAATTATGCTATTTAACTTTGATATTGATATTTTCACATAGTAACCATACCATAAGAGTTTTATTTCTTATTTCTTTTCTATATTTTGTATTCATTTTCTTTTCCTATTATGTTGAGTAGGTCATCCAGGATGATATTCAGAAAATAAGAAATTCTGGGCTAAACATGAAAAAAAAGCTGAACAAATACACTATAAAGGGTATGAATGAAGCTAAATCATGAATTTAAAATCATTTTAAATCTTGAAATTAAAATTTGAAATGTCATAAAACTTAGTGTTTTTAAGAATGTTGAAAATATGGTAATAATTTTCTAGATCATTTTAAGATACCAAGAAGATGAAGAGAAAGATTCAGTTGAATCACAATAAAGTATCGTTTTGTTTTTAAAAATGAAATTAATGCTAGTTATATGTTCTAAATGTCAAAGAAATAATGTAATAATATAAGTGCAAATATTCATTTTAATATTGTAAAAATAGCTAGTAGATGGCATCTGTTACTGCTTAACCTGGAAGAATTATAAAATTTCTTAATATTAAGTTCTAACTTGAGTGTTTATCAGGCACTTTGTGAACTTCAATATTGATATTTGTTTCTTCATTCTCTTTGTCATACAAAGTGTTCTATATAAATGATATGAACAACTTGATGAATTTGTAGATACTAACTAAATATATATGAATTATCAACACAACCTATGCCATTAACCTAGCCATCACCTTTAAAGGATGTCTCCCACCCTCTTATTTATTTGCTATATTTTAATAAAACTACTTAACATAAAATCTACCCTTTTCATAAATGTTTAAGTATACAATACAGAATTGTTAACTGTAGGCACTATACTATACAGCAGAACTCCAGAAGTTATTCATCCTCAATAGTCAAAGCTCTGGGAACCACTGTTCTGCTCTCTGCTTCCATGAGTTTGGTTACTTTAGTTTCATTATATAAGTGGTATCATAAATGATTTGTCCTTCTGTGGCTGACTCACTTTGCTTAGTATATTGCCTTGCAGGTTCATCCATGTTGCCACAAATATCATGATTTCCTTCTTTTTTAATTTTTTAAATATATTTTATTGATTTTTTACAGAGAGAAAGGGAGAGGGATAGAGAGCCAGAAACATCAATTAGAGAGAATCATCGACCAGCTGCCTCCTGCACACTCCCCACCGGGGATGTGCTTGCAACCAATGTACATGCCCTTGACCAGAATCAAACCCTGGACCCTTCAGTCCGCAGGCTGATGCTCTACCACTGAGCCAAACCGGTTTCGGTGATTTCCTTCTTTTTTTAAACACTGAATACTATTACATTGTATGCATATGTCATGCTTTGTTTTTCCCTTCATTCTTCAATGAACATTTAAATTGCTTCCATATCTCAGCTTTATAAATAATGATGCAATAAGCATGGGGATGAAGATATCTCTTCTAAATCCCTATTTCAATTATTTTCCATATATACTTACCTTGAAGTGGGATTGTTGGATTATATAATAGTTCTATTTTTCTTTTTCTTTTTAGAAACTTCCGTACTGTTTTCCACAGTGGCTGTACCAATCTACATTCTCACAAACAATGCATAAGGGTTATTTTTCTCCACATCCTTCAACATTTACATTTTATTTGTTTGATAAAAGCCATCCTAACAGGTGTGAGGTGATATCTCATTGTGGTTTTGACTCCATTTCCCTAATGATTGTTCATATTAGGTACCTTGTGATATGTCTGTGGGTTTTTTTTGTTGTTGTTGTTGTTTGTATATATATACCTTTTTTGGACAAATTCCCATGAAATTTTTGTCCTTTTTATTTTTTTTCCTGTTAGTTGCTCTTGACTATTACAGTACTGTACATTACTATATACTTTGTTAAAATTAGTACTGATTTCTATTTGTATATATTCTGACATTTTCTTTTCTAAAAATGATTAAAAAATAACTTTTTCCATGCTCATGGTAGTTAAACTGCACTGAATACATTTTTGTGAAAACACCCTCTTACTTCAGCTAATTTAAATGAGTTAGTACATGCATGTACAATTGGTAAAGTCAAAGGGAACATTAAATTTTATATTTATCCTCTTATTGTAGTAAAGTAAAAAATAAAATCGGTGGATGTTTTTCTTCCGAATTATTTGAGATGGAGCTTGTACATAATATGCATTTTAAACTTTTAAAAAGAAAACACTGAAATACTCAGAAAATTTTAATCAAAATCACCACAATATTTTTCCCTCCAAATCATTGTAGAAGAAACTTAAAGGAAATGGGCAGCTCAGTGAAAAAAGGCAGTGCAGAAGAGAACTGCTGTGAGAAAGAATGCCAGGAAAATGAGAAGACAAGCCACAGACTGAGAGAAAATATTTACAAAGACACATCTATAATCTATGAAAAACTCTTAAATCTAAACAATGAGAAAATGTAAAACCCAATGAAAAAATGTACCAAAGACCTTAACAGAAACCTCACCAAAGGAGATATACAGGTGGCAAATCATCTTGTAAATAAGTGTGCCACCATGTATGTTATTAGAAAAATGCAAATTCACACAACAAATGAGATACCCCTATACAACTGTTAGAATTGCCAAACCCAGGAACATTGATAACACCAGATGCTGGCAAGGATGTGAAGCAAGAACCCTCACTTATTGTTGGTGAGAATGCCTAAATGGCCCGGCCACTCTGGAAGATAGATTGGAAGACCAGGGAGGGCAAAGTGGATAGTGCAGTCTTTAACAGGGGATTAAAACATTATGTGTGCTTATGGAACATGAAAGGATATTTTAAAAGAAACAAGGAGATTTAGGGCATCCACCTACTCCAACTCCAGGCCTTGTGTCACAGCAGCAGGCCCCATGTGACACATTTTCTTTTTTATTTTTTTTTTAATCTTTTTAAAAAATATATATTTTATTGATTTTTCACAGAGAGGAAGAGAGAGGGATAGTTAGAAACGTCGATGAGAGAGAATCATTGACCAGCTGCCTCTTGCACACTCCCTACTGGGGATGTGCCCGCAACCAAGGTACATGCCCTTGCCCGGAATCGAACCCGGGACCTTTCAGTCCACAGGCCGACGCTCTATCCACTGAGCCAAACCGGTCCCGGCATGACACATTTTCTTTAAGAGAAACTAGATTTGATTTACTAACAGAAGATAAAGAGAATGCCCAGAGGAGATACCAAAGCTGTAGACGCTTTGGGTGGCAGCTCAGAAGCTGGGCACAGTTAGTTTGCAAAAGAAGTGACACTTCAATGCTTCAACAGTTTTAGTTTGTTTCTTTACTATCAGAATTAACTTCAGTTATTTATGTGTGTGTGTGTGTGTGAGTGTGTTTTTCCCATAAGTCATTCTTAAATACATGCCTTTCAATAGATATGGTTATATAATTGTAGTCATATGATTCTATAGTGCAGTCTTAGCCTAATCTTCATCTATAGTCATAAAATCAGTAAAATGAAATAGGTCTAGCAAATCTATTTAAAGAATTGAAACTTTGGGATCATGCCTGGCAAGGAAATGAGACTAAAATACAAAACCTTCTTGTCAAATAAGGTGAAGGTTTCCTCCTCTTGTGCTTACCTCAAGCTCTGGCAGTGTGAAATACGCTGCCTTTTTTAAGCAGGAGAGCTGGAACCGATTCAGCCGTGTTTGCTGTAACTGGCATCCTGTCTCGCTTACAGCAATGGAGATATCAGGCCAAATTCTCCCTAACAGCACCGGGGAACTGCCTGGGAACCCGCTCATCATGAGGACAGTTGATTGGTGTGTCTATCTCAGGAAGCATCACAGACACTGGTTTCCCAAGATAGGCATTTCAAAGTCAACCTTGACCCCTGATGTCTCCCTCATCTCTCTCTCCAATCTTTTTAGCGGTTAATCCTTCCCCTTGAATGTCTTTGGAATCTGACATTCCCTTTCCATCTTCACTGCCCTAACTCAGGCTTTTGTTATCTCTTACCTGGAGCTTTTCAACAGCCTCCTTTACAGTATCTCTTCAAGGCATCTTCACTTTACTCTCCAGTCTACACGCCATACCACAGTCGAGTGATCAGCTCAGAACACTACCGTGGCAGATGCTGATGTCTATTTTCTTAGAACTCATGTTGAACTACTCAGGATTGTGCCTGAGAGCTTAATTATTGAATATGTATCTTGTTAACTAAATTTAGTTTTAAGCATCTCAATGAAGGGCTTACTTCACTTTCATTTTGATTTTTTTTTTTTTTTTTCTGCTTCACTCACAGTGCCCACTGCAATGGTGAATGCAGTTAACTGGGTGTTGAATGCAGTTATATGTTTAATTGTTTGATCATAGGTTAGATTTCAACATTTTGAGGGAATATCAGAGTTAATATTCATTGGCAGCCTTCTCCTAAATCTTCTATGGAAAAGATTTTGGGCTTCCATTATAGTGCAAGGTGCCAAGGACATTCTCTACTTTTTGCCAACATTTTTATTGATATAATGTATGAGATTAAAACATGATGCTAGACTGAAATTGCAAGGAGGAAACTAGACATAAAAAGTGTAGATAACTGAATAGTCCATCTCAGTTCTGTAATCAGTATTCAGAAAATAATTATTTTCCATATGACAGGTATTGTACACTAGAGGCCTAGTGCACAAATTCATGCACCAGTGGAGTCCCTTGGCCTAACCTGCAAGATTGGACTGAAACCAGCTCTCCAACATTCCCTGAGGGTTCCTGGATTGTGAGAGGGACCAGGCCGAGGGACCCCACCGGTGAATGATCAGGGATAGGGAGAGACAAGGGAGATTGGCCAGCCAGGGAGGGACTATGAGAAAGCTCCAGGGAATGTCTAGCCAGTCTGGCTCAGTCCCAATTGGCCAAAGCTCAGCAGCAAGCTAACCTACTGGTCAGAGCTTCTGCCCCTGGTGTTCAATGCTCGTCATAGCAACTGGTCAACTAGTTGACTGTCTGCCCCCTGGTGGTCAATGCATATCATAGTGAGAGGTTGAGTGGCCTTAGCACATCGTTAGCATATTACACTTTGATTGGTTGAATGGATGACCATACAACCGGACACTTTGCATATTTGGCTTTTATTATATGGGATAGTTATCCCATATAATAAAAGCCAAATATGCAAATTGTTCCCTTGGGTGGTTGTTCAACCCAGAGGTCAACCACTTGCTATGATGAGTGCTGACCACCAGGAGGTGGCAGGGAACATGGTGAGTGTCAGTGATGCAAGTGGCAGTGGGCAGCAGTGGAGGCGCTGCCAGTCCCGATGGGCCTCAACAAGAGTGGGACTGCAGTGGGAGGGTGGAGCAGGCCAAGGCGGGTGCAAGCAGGGACCCGATCACCCCACAGACAGCAACCAGCAGCAGTGGTGAGGGCCAGGGTTGCTACATGACTCCAAGGTGCTGATGGAGCTGGGCAGGGTGCCTGGCCCTGATTGATCATCCTTTAGGTGAGATGGTGGAGCAGGTAAGGGGGCGGTGCCAGGCCACTGCAAGGTGCCAGGAGGGACTGCAGGGCTGCAAGGCTGGGGGTGCAAACTGGGACTTCAAGCCTGGGGGTATGAGCTGGGCCTAATCCCCACAGGGCAACCCAAGGTATCACACCCATTCACAAATTTGTGCACAGAGCCTCTAGTATCCTAGTATAGGATAATATGCTGACCATATGGATGCCCTGTAGTTGATGCTCCATAAATGAATACTATTCCTTGTAATTTTCAGACTTGGTATCCTATAATCATATTTTTTATCTAGATCAGTGGTTCTTAAAAAGGGGTAGTTTTGCCCTCTAACAAGTGTTTGACAGTGTCTGGAAACATTCTTGGTTGTCATTACAAAGGGGATGCTATTGACATCTAATAAGTAGAGATCAAAGTTGCTGTTAAATATCCTATTATGCACAATATAGTCACTCAACATGAAGAATTATCAATTCCAATTGTCAATATTGGTGTGTTAGAGAAACCCCCATTTAGAATTACCTTGTACCATTTTCTCTGAAAATTTTTAAATCAATCTAGACCTAGAAATTTGTATTTTGGTTAATAAATTCTACTTCTATAAATATATATATATTTAAAATGATTTTGAAGTATCTATTCTACAGTTACTCCAGCCACTATTTACTATGCTAACGTACTAAATAATTACTATAATGCAGTGTTTCCCAAACTTTTGACATATGCTTACCCCTTCTATAATTTTCATAATGCTGAGTACCCCTGGTACTCATGAGAATGTAGAAGTAGGCGCAGCTAAGCATGGTGCAGGTGCAGTGCATATCCCCACCAAACTCCGGTGCAACGCATACCCCCACCAAACTCTTCCCATACCCCTGGGGGTATGCATACCACACTTTGGGAAACACTGAAAGATTTACATTTAATACTGAATATTCATTATGAAAAACACAAGAAAACAGATAAGTCCTCTGCTCCTAACCTTTTCTCAAATATTTTTTTTTTTTTAATCTGTGGCTTAGAAAAATCTTTCTTATTAATTATACTTTGAAAATGTTATCACAAAGAAGTATTTCCTGAAAGTTAGTCAGAGGCTATAGGGCACTGGCTAAGCCAGAGACCTTCCATTGCTAAGAACATGAAAGTCAGCAGTTTAGCTGTGTTTATACTAATTGGCCAAAGGTAGTCTAAAAGGCAAGATTTAGTAGGGACTGAAAAATAATTCGCAAACTTAATTCAGCCTGTTAAGATAAATCAAGTTTATCTTCCCAATAGTTAAAGTATAGCATGAGGAAGAAAGGCTAATTCCTCCCTTGATCTTATATAGGACTAGAGGCCCAGTGAATGAATTTGTTCATGGGTGGGGTCTGCCAGACTGCTCCGATGGGGACCCATTGGGCCGGGCTGGCAGGGAGAGGGGCCACGGGATGTTGGCCAGCTGACCATGCCCTCAATTGGTATTGGGGACTAATTGTGGGTGGAACCAGCCAGGGAGAGGGGCCGATCAGGGCCAGGCCAGCCAGGGGGTTGGGGCCAATTGGGGCCCGGATCTGACTGGTTGGTTGCTGCAGTGTGTATCATAGGCACTGGTCATTCTGGTTGTTCTGTGGTTCTGGTTGCTGGGCTTTTATATATATACTAGAGGCCTGGTGCATGAAAATGCGTGCACTTTGTGGGGGGGGGGGGTCCCTGAGCTCAGCCTGCCCCATCTCACAATCCAGGAGGGATGTCCTACTGATGGTTTAATCTGCAGTCTGGCCTCCCTCTGCAGGAGGAGACATGCTGATCAGGGGAAGGCACTGTCCATATCACCTTATAACTGCTGTTGCCTCTGGCCTCCCTCTTCAGGAAGGAACCAGCCAGTCAGGGGAAGGCAGCGCCCCCATCATGCAACTGCCAGCCACTGCGGCTGCTGGAGCCTCAGCCCAGCCTTCACAACAGCAGCCATCATCCACAGCTTGCTGGAGCCTCAGCCTGGCCCTCGCAGCAGCAGCTGCCATCGGAGGCTGCGGCTTCGTCCGGAAGGATGTCTGGAAGACATCTAATTAGCATATTACCCTTTCATTAGTACAGATAAGACATTTTTAAAGCGAATGTTTTCTGCATTTTTTTCCATTTGGTATTTTAAAATTTACTTACTGATTTCTTTTGCTACATTTATATTTAGAAAAAGCAACATCCTTTGAACGTTTGGGTAAAAACAATATGGTTGGGTTTTCATACAGAGGAGAGGAAGAATTAAGAGAGGGCATAGAGCAAAACTGAAGGTCTGCTCTCCCGTTTCCATTCTGTGGAAACCTGCCCCGGTCAGCACTCAGAATAGATTGATCCATCTATCTGTATATTGTCTGGACAGACGGGCTGCATGTGCTGTGGAAGGGGACAAACAGAAGATGAGTTTGTTGGGGTGATTCACAAGCTGTCTCCAATCGGCAGACACTCACACACTGTGCCAAACAGTGCAGCCATTCTCTGTCCTCCTCTGACTGCGTAGAACATGGATCTTAACACCTCCTCTCAAGAAAGTTTAACAATGTTTTCTAAAATTCCAAAATAATGAGTAGGGCCTTTGATAATAATGCTGCACAAGACGTATTAGAGAATTAATATTTATAAAATTGTCTCCACTTCAGAGCTAAGGTAGGGAAGGGTCAGATTGATAAATAAATTATCTAAGTCCTTCCTGTGAAAAATAGCACCATCAAAATTTAATTCTTGCCCTGACTCCTATTAAGGCTGAATCCTATTCCTACTCTATGGTGCTACCTTTAATCTTTGTAGAGTTTCATTCCCAATCCAGCTCACGTCTCACTTCATTTCAGTGCCCTCTGTCTATCATATCTCACGAGTTCTTCAAGATTTAACTGAAGTTGTATTGATGGCTACAGCACAGCTCATCTTAAATTGATTTTTTATTGTTTAAACTATCAAGAAACATTGTTTTGAACTATGCACATTCTTAAAAGTTAAACAAACTATAGACTTCTATTTCTCACTAGATTGCATACTCTCTAGCATAAACCAGTCTTTATGCCATACTATGTTCAAATGCTTTCTTTCTAGTATTAAAGATCCTCTGCAGAGTACTCCTGTACACATTCCACTAAGGCTGTTGCTTGGATTAATTGACACTAATATGTGTGACTGTACCTTGCCTAGTGTTTGCCACCACAGTGCATGAGAAAACACATAAATTCTCATGGATATAAATATGTGAGACAAATGGGGGTGTGGGGAGAACAAGAGGAAAATGGAGTGGGATAAAATGAAAAAAAAAATCCTTGGGAGAGCTGGAGAGCTGGAGAGGTATTTATAGAGATAGAGGAGAGAGAGAGAGAGAGAGAGAGAGAGAGAGAGAGAGAGAGAGAGAGAGAGAGAGAGAGAGAGGGAGAGGGCGAGGGCGAGGGAGAGGGAGAGGGAGAGGGAGAGGGAGAGGGAGAGAGAGAGAGAGACCTTGTTTTGCCATTCATACAGAAAACATTTTGTTTCTTTAACCTGGAAAGGGGAAAAGAAGCAAAAGGAACTATTTCTCCCCAGACAGAAGATATACTTCCCAAGTTATTTTCTCCTTCACAGAGAAAGGGGAGAATTGGAGGGTCCTCTGATTCTTCATGGAGAGACGGGAAAAGCAGAGACTTCCTTCCAGCACAGGGCACAGGCAAATGGCTTCAATTCAATGAGAGGCCAAGGTAGCACAGCAATGATGGGGAATTTCAGGGAAGACCTGAGAGAGAAAGGGGTGGCATAGAGAGCAGCTGGGTGGTGATTCAGATTTAGGGTGACTCAAATGGTAATTTAGTTGTTAATGGGGCTGATTGCTAAGCAAACAGCTGGGGAGTCTGCCAGGATTCTCCTGGGGAAAATAATGAAAATCAGAGTAACTTAGGTTCCAGCAGTTCTGTTTGGCCAAATAATGTATTGTTTTGGAATGATTCGCATCTCATTGACTGCCTGTGTCTAGACTGATTGCCAAGAAAGCATTTGTACTATATATAAATTAGTGTTATATAATAATAAATACTATATCTAACTTTTATTTTCACATCTGAATGGCTGGAAAGTTTCCAATGTATTCTTGCTGCTTACCCATATTTTTACTCATCTTTTTTTCAACCTCCATATACATAGTATAATTGTCATCTGTTTTCTTCCTTGAATGTTAGTTGACATCAATAAGTGTGTTCATTTCATGTTGTTTTTGTTGTTGTTGTTGTTGTTTCATTGCTGTGGTAGTACTTGGTAATGTTTAACTATTGTGCAAAAGTAATTATAAGGACATGTAAAAACATCAAGTATAGTTTCCAACTCTTGTTCAAGATTAGAAAGGCATTGGCAATCTAAAATGCTGAGGATTGTTGGAAAAGTCACATAATGTACATACCTTAGGCTATGTTTTTTGAAGGTATATATGGTGCCATATTCACTTTTAAATAGCTTTTCAAGTCCAGATATGAGACCAGCATACATAAATTCTCAAAAATATTTGCTAAATTAAATGGAAGTTGAGCATTGATTCTAACTATAAATGGAAAATATTATCCTAGGAGATTTATTTCCAGGAGATGATTTATCTAAATCAGAACTGTGGTTTAATCTGGTCTTGTCACTGAGCATAAACCAAATAGTGATTCTTGTCTATGTATGATTGTGGGGGTGGAGGGGTGAGGAGAAGTACGGATGGGTGTGTCAAAATCTCCAATGTACCTCTATCTCCCCCACTGCCCTTCAATTGGTAGAATGTTTGAATTATACATATTTGATGTTTAGGCAAACAAACAAACAAACAAAAAAAAAACCCTGTTGAAATAAAAACTATTATAGAAACAATGAACCTGAGTTGATAGCTAAATATCCCACTTACACATTAGCTAGTGTAGCATTATTGCATTCATAATGAGACCTTTGCAATTTGTATAATAGAATCCTGAAATTTTATTAAGTTTAAATGGTAAGGTTATATTTGTTACAGAGTAATTTGGGAATTATTATGATTCTAATAAGGCAATTATGACTTTGGGACTTATTTCTATTATCGATGACTGCATAACTAACCAACACACAATTTAGTGCTTTACTGGACTCAGGAGCATATTGCTTGAGTCTCTTCTGGAGTTTCAGCCAGGTGGCAGCTGTGGCTGAAGTCACCTGGAGGCTTTATCAGGACACGTGGACACTGGACATCTGGGCTTCTTTCCAGTTCTGTGTAGCATTATATACTCTCTTCTCCATCACTTTCTGGTGGCTGAACTATCTATTTAGAGATCTCAAGAACACAAAAATGGAAAATCTTAGGCCCTCTTAAGACTTAGAAGCAAAACGAGCCCAGTGTTCCACCACCACCTTCTACTGATTAAAGTAAGTCACAGGGTCCTCCAACTCTCCTTGTGGGAGAGGAAACACAGTGGGTCCTTGGCGGCCTTGCTTGTAAACTAGCTGCGGCAAGGATCATTCAAGACTTCAAGACGGAATGGGCAATACATTAAAAACAAGAAAAGAAACAGCATGTGGTTTAAATGGAGCAGATCAGCTACACGTATTTGTGATGTTTCTTGGACAGAATCCATTTTCCTTGCAGTTCAGTGTATTCTAATTTTCATGAAATATCATCCATTAAACTAACCAGAAATATTTTCCTGATTACGCATCCATTCAAACTTCTTTGGTAGGTTTGTTCTGAAAGTGTTTCCAGTAGAATTTTTTTCTTCTTTAAACTATTTTGTAAGGAACAACTAGGTTATTAGGAAACAATAATCCAATATTGATCAAAGCACAGTATTTTTTATTTAATAGGAAAAACTACCAAGAGCAATGTAAGAATTGTCTCATAATATTTTTAATCACTCTTTCTCTTTTAATTAAATGAAAAGTAAGATACTGAGCTAGAAATTGTGTCACTCATGTTCTGCAGACCAGTATTCTAAGTATACTTCCAAATAACTGGTTTTAAAAAATTACCTGGTAATTCATAATCTCCATTCCCCTATATTTACTTTGGGTCTCTGATGAGATTGGTCCTATTTGCCTATCATATGATTTTAAATTATGCTATTTTTGCTGAGGATGGAATTTTTTGCTTTAAAAATTATCATATGAGTAGCTAAAATAATTGTTTCAGTATTGTAAGAAAAAATAACTTACTATCACTGAAGAATAATTGAACATAATTTGGACAAGGTACTTGCTAATATTAAAGTCAACATTACTAAATTATTTTATTTTATTTTTAATATATTTTATTCATTTTTAAAGAGAAGAAGGGAAAGAAGTAGAAAGCTAGAAACATTAATGAGAGAGAAACATCAATTAATTGTCGCCTGCACACCCCCTACCAGGAATGTGCCTGTAACCAACATATGCGCCCTTGACTGACCCTTCAGTCCATAGGCTGACATTCTATCCAGTGAGCCAAACCTTTTAGGGCAATAATTTTAAATAATAGTTTAGTTTATTTATCTACTCAATATGTAGCAGCACTAAAAATAAAACAATATGGACCCAAAACTATTGTAAGATCTATTCTTAAGTTCCACTATGGTAAAGTAAGGGAAAATGCTGTAGGTCAAGATAATTGAGCTATTTCAAACCTTCCTTCCCATTCCAAGGAACTGTGAGTCTGGCTCGCATGTTCTCAAATGCTCACACATAATTTTTAAAAGCATGATTGCCTTTGTCTCTTCCTATTATTCTCTTTCCAAATGAATATAAGTATGCAAATTTTTCAGACACTTCATAAACAATTCAACTATAAATTTAAAATTTTCTACATAGTTGTTTGTTCTTTGTCCAATATGTTACATTTTCTACATATAATCATTTTGACACTCATTATGATCTCTTTTCTAGTTCAAAATGGTATAAAAATCCGTGTTAGTTTTGTGTGTTTTTTTCTATTTCCATCTAGGTACTCATTTACTTTAATTTAGACTGCAGAAAGAAAGTTCATAGCATTTTTTCCTTCTCCTAAAATACCTAATTATTGATCTTCTTAATTATGAAGAGATTTGAGTGATTTCACTGAGGTTGTGTTCATATTTTATGATATAGGTTAGGGGATGTCTAATAGTTGAAAAATTCTGCAATTCTACCCCTCTATCCTCAGACCAAAATGGGTCAACTTTTACCTATGTATTTCTATATAATTCTATACAAAACATGATGTAACTATTACTCCATTGCATTTTAATTAGCCAATTATTTGCTTTCCATCTCTGTAGTACTGTTATCTCCTAGGAGGCATGACTCTGATAACAATTAATTTACTATATAATTGAGAGAATTGATGGAAATGCTTTTAGAACTTGATAACTGATTACATGTGGTGGAAGGGTAAAAGGGGAATTTAGGATTATGCAGTTATTTTCTAAATTAGTGAATATTTGGAAAATGAAGCCATGAGCTAAAGTATAAGATATAGATGGATGGAAGGTTTATTTACAGGTATTTTCATGTAGATGATTGAGTTGATTTTTATGATAACATTGTTTTGGATATATTATCATTGTTCTTCAATAACAGCAATATTTTATAATAATAAGATTAAGGTTTATAAGCTTTATTTTTAATTGTCTAACACGGATTAGTGAGTTATCAGAGCAAGTGTCTTGGGCCTAAAGAGATATCTAAGGTATTCCAGTCTTTCAGTGTTAGCTTGAGTAAAGTCTTTATAACTTACTAATTTGTTCAGCACAAAATGAATAAATGCCTATGGAACAGTTTCAGAAATATTTAATTATTGAAATTCAAGGATCCAAAGTTAGAGGAAATGAGGTAGAAAACATCTTGCAAATTCACGTATGTCTCCCATGCCCAGAAACATATATACATATATGATTTATTAGAGAAGCTTGATGATTTAAGGCTCAAATAAGGCCAGATCTAAATATGTATGTGGGCCAATTTTATTGTTATCTTCCAGCCGTGCTAGAAAATATTGACAAATCACGTTATGTGGATCTCATATTGATGATTTGTATCAGGCCTTCTTCAAAGATGTCCATTTAAATTTCATTCTGTGTCACTAGTTCTCATACATAATGAGAAAAATGTGGTGATGCTTCAAAGCATTGACCACACACTGAGGTACCCACTTAGTAATATTGAGGGAGTTCTCAGGGATCTTTCGAGAAAGCACCTCAGATAATTATAAGGATGTAAGCTTTAGATCCACATTAGAAACTTGTGCTCTCTACTTTTTAGACAGTTACATTATGGTTTTCTGACACTAAAATCTGCTCACTTGTTTAGACATTTAAAGTGGTTTATATTATTCTTTGTTGTTCACTCTCCTATGATGGTAATTTCTCTATGTTAATTTTTCATTTAAGAAAAAAAAATATGATAAAACATGGTATTATAATGAAACTGGGAATGCAAGGCCCCAAGTAACTGCCACCTAATGTCATAATTTGAATGCCAAATAAGTAAGAAAAAGGAAAATCAAAACACTACATATCTTTTTATACTTACAGTAGAGGCCCAGTGCACAAAATTCATGCACTCAGGGGGTCCGTCAGCCCAGCCTGCAGCCTCTCACAGTCCAGGAGCCCTCAGGGGATGTCCAACTGACAGCAATAGTCAAACATCTTTAGCAGTGCCGCAGAACCCCTGCACTAGCCAGCCATGAGCTCGGCTCAGGGCTTCAGGCTGAGCTGTGCTCCCACTGTGAGAGTGTATTGACCACCAGGGGGCAGCTCCTGCATTGAACGTCTTCCCCCTGGTGGTCAGTGCAAATCATAGAGACCAGTCATTATACAGTTCAGTAGATTTGCTTATTAGCCTTTTGACATTAGCATATTGTTATTTTTTTTCTCTTATAGATAATCAAAATGTCATCATAATCAACAGTCACAAAACAACAACGAAATCGCTCTCACAATGATAAGTTTATCATACATATTTTTTTATTTTAATGTAACAGTGCTAATTTCATTTCCAACTTTGAGGAAAGTTTGCTATTATCTTTTATTGTTGTGTTTACTGACCTAATTTCTAATTACAATAATCTGTACTTTCCCTAGTTCCTTTATCATCTGTCACATTTATTTATGATGAGTACAGGAAAGGTTATTAGAAAATGACCTTACAGCTGGAACAAATAAGAAATCTGATATTTGGATAATATGAGCAATTATTCTTTTAAGCCATCAAAATCCATATTAAATATCTCACATAAGCCTGGGATTATAGAATTTGATTTCAACATGAGAACAACTGAATTAAGCACAGCTGAATCAAGAGATTTATAATGAATTCTACTGGGAGCAGTGCAAGCCCAATTTATGTACTATTCATAAGTAGGCATGTGATATCGTGTTCATATTATAACTGTTCATGGTCTTATCAATATTTTTGGTTGTTTTTATCCTTTGTAGTAAGTATACACTTGGAGAACATTATACATGCAAAGATATTTTTGGAAAAATTTTTATTTTACCTCAAGTATGGTTGGATTATTCTGGACATTTTTACTCCTAATAATAATAATTACCACAATATGTCTGTCATAGTTATTTAACTTTCTAAAAATGGAATAACATTTATAAATCATCCAAAGAACACTAATATAAAATTCCCAAGTTTTAATTCTAAAGAAGCCATTTCCAGTAAACATAATTGTATTTTCCTCTGACAATGGCAAATTTAATAATTATATTTATATTTATTATTAATGAACAAATTTTAAGAGTATTAAAAGAAAATAAGGACATATGCATTAACTCATTATGTATTCATTTATTCATTCATATGTTTCTAACTTATAATCCTCCCATAGTTTTGACTATCAAATACATTTATCTTTTAAACCTCAAGTTAAAACCCCTTAGTTATTTTATATCTAATTATGTTTTTGCTCTTCCATACATGTATGAAATCCAAAGCAGTGTGGCTCTGTAGGATTATCATATAGATTAGAATTCCTGGGTTCCGTGTGCATAAACTATATAAAGAGCTTCTTTCCCAACTTTCCTAAGAAATCATGGCAAGAGAAATATATATATCAAATTTAAAATAATGGCAAAACCCTCATTAGGACGCTGTATGCTGATTAATTCCTATGTCAGCTGGTACTATATCAGCTTGGGACTATATCATTCATTTCATATTTAATTTCCATAGACTAATACAACAGAAATCACAAAAGTACTACTATAGAAATTAATAAATTAAACGTATTGTAGAATTGAGTAGCATAACAATAAAACTTAATTTAGTAAAGAACAAAGTAAGAACTCTTTATAGGAACAAATTAATTATCCCCACTGGTTTAGAATCTTGGACAAGGTATATCATATGATAAGGTGCAGGGATAATTTCAAGTGGAAAAAAATTATCTAGTAAATTCAGAAACATCTGAAAAAAAAACACACACAAAAAAACACACAAAGCCATCTGCTATAAAGAAGAATTCCAGCCAAGAACAGGAAAGAAAATATTGGTTTGACAACCTTGACATAAAAGCTACTTATTTTCAATGCCAACTTCTCATGTCTTGCCAGTTCAAAATCACATCTCTCTGAGAATGGCATTTAGGCTCATTGGAATCTGATATTTAAAAGAGACCATCTTATCATACAAGGAATTAATGTGAAAATAATTTTTCAAGGTGCCAAATTGTAGAGACAGACCAATCTATATAAACTATAAACTATACACACTAATAACTGTGGGAAAGAGAATCAACCATTAGAATCTGTGACTCAAGGAGAGGGCAAACAGCACCAGCTGACATAGGAATTAATCAGCATACAGTGTCCTAATGAGGGTTTTGCCATTATTTTAAATTTGATATATATATATTTCTCTTGCCATGATTTCTTAGGAAAGTCGGGAAAGAAGCTCTCCACTATACAGCTTTTTGTCTAAATAGAAAAAACCTGAAAGTGACTAAATCTTCTATGTTATTTCAAGACATCATTTTATATATTTCAGATAATAACGCTGTGATTGATATAAATCATTGATAGTTCTTTAATGCAAAAAGTAGTGACCTTAATTTCTGCCTTTTTCCTCCTCTATATTCATCATGAATAAAGGCTAAAATAGAAAAGCAAGAATGATTTCCCTTTCTTTTGAAAGAAAAAGGACTTCATTCTGTGATTTCTAAATCTTTAACACAGATAACAATAGCAATCCAGGAGTCCTAAAGAAAATGTAGATGAGAATGCTCTGGCTATATAGAAGCAGATAGAAGCAGATTCAGGAGAGTGGCAATAACAACTTTTAGATGTATAAATTGTCCCACTCATCTGCAAAAGGAGCCACCATTCCCTGCTCTGCATTAAAAAGCCAGAATGGGGGAGGGGGAAACTAAATAAAAGCTCAGCTTTTTTTTTTTTTTTTTTTTTTTTTTTTTTTTTTTTTTAAGGACATTTGTTATTCATTGACATCTGAATAGCTATAGGCTCTGGTTCACATATACAGGGGTGTGCAAAGGTAGGTTTTAGGTTGGAATACAAAGAAATAATGCAGTAATTAATAAATAATAATACAAGAACAAACTGTGTTTCATGTACTCACAGCTATAAAACTTTATTTGCCAACCCCTGTATTTAAAATTTTATTCATAACCATGAAATTTTTGCACATTTTGCAGTCATTTGTAAGCCCTAGAATACGTTCATATAACTTATCTGAAGCTATCAAGGAAGAAATGAGTAAGACTTTCTTTTACCATTGAACTAAGATATAATTTACTTCCATATAATAAAAGCACAATATGCAAATCAACCCAATGGCAAAACAGGTATCTTTGACATGCACTGACCACTAGGGGGCAGATGCTCAATGCAGGAGCTGCCCCCTGGTAGTCAGTGCACTCCCACAGGGGGAGCACTACTCAGCCAGAAGCCATGCTCACAGCTGCAAGCACTGCAGTGGTGGTGGGAGCCTCTCCCTCCTCCATGGCAGCACTAAGGACCAGTGAGCCTGGCTTCTGGCTCAGTGGCTGGGGAGCACAGCTTCTCCTGCCTCTGCTGCAGGCCAGCGGTAAGGAACCAGAGATCCCGGACTGCAAGAGCCCTGGACTGTGAGAGAGTTGTCTGACTGCTGGCAGGTGGACATCCCCCCAGGGGTCCCGGACTGCAAAAGGGCACAGGCTGGGCTGAGAGACCACACACCAGTGCATGAATCTTGTGCATCAGGCCTCTAGTACTCAATAATTCTGTTGTCTGAGTTAATTCAATATTAGACGCTTAAAGACAACATTTGTTATTTTGTTCATTTTAAAAAATTATATATTTTATTGATTTTTCACAGAGAGGAAGAGAGAGGGATAGAGAATTAGAAACATTGATGAGAGAGAATCATCGATCAGCTGCCTCCTGCACACCCCCTACTGGGGACGTGCCTGCAACCAAGGTACATGCCCTTGACCGGAATCAAAGCTGGGAACTTTCAGTCCGCAGGCCAACGCTCTATCCACTGAGCCAAATCGGTCCGGCTATTTTCTTCATTTTAACCCAGTAAAATTTCTTCATTTAAAAATATAAACCCATTCATCTAAATGTGAATATGAAAATACACTTGTTTCCTAGCCCCAGGTGCTTTGTCAAATAGTGCTTCTCTACTTAATTCTTCCAACAGCTCTTAGCAGTCCTTACCATTACCATGTGAGGAGACTGAGACTTAGAAAAATTAAATCTCTTGTCCAAGAATGTACAGCTATTAAGTGTATAACCTAACACTTGCAGATTCATTTTTCTTAAATGGCTACCTCGACACTTAATTAACTACCTATCCTACCAGACCTCATGTCACCTCACTGATAATTCCTCTTTCAAACTGAGTTCTAGTGGCAAGAAAATATGTCATCCTGAAGTTAGTGAATGTAAATCTGACCCAAATGAGCAGCCTTCTACATATGCAAATGGATACGTAGAATTAATTTTTAAATCTAATTTTTTAAATCTACTCACAGTGGTTGTAAATATCATTTGCTAATATAAGCTACAATTATGTTAATATAAAATATCACGGGTCCTTGTGTATTAATATTCATACATTCTCTTAATTCTACAATTCTATTTCCTTTTGTTAATTTTCTCCTTTAATAGAGAACCTATTAAATTCATGAAATTTAAGAAAATAGGATCTTACCAATGTAAAATAGATTCTTGAGATGAAAGTACTGTGTTTTTTTTTCTATGATAATTCAAAGACTACAGGACTGAACAAGTATTTTTGGTAAGTGTTTTAGAACTAGTTCCTAAACATCAGAAATGTATGATAACCTTTTGCTTTGAATCTCCTACTACATTGAGGATGTAATTGAATTACAAATGCAAATATAAGCAGCTATTTTCATTGCCTGGGTGCTGCTGAGTCAGTGATATTCATATGCACATAATATTTCCTTCCTTACCAAATATCCAAATAAAAATAGAAGCTCTCAACATTTAAACTTCATGAATTTTAATTTTTCTGTAACATCTCAACAGCCATATACATTATTAGAATTGTATAACTTCTACTAGGATATTTATATCAGCACACCTGCCATAGGGGATATTAGTGCCTCAAATTAAATTGCTAATAAAGTTTTATTACAATGCTCAGTACAGGTGCTATCCTTAAGAAAGAAAAACTGCAATTACCACAGATAAATAAATATTTGCGACCTCTTTGCAAAAGTGGTTATATAGTAGATAAAAATGACAATACTTAGTGTTCTTCCCTGAATTCCCTTTCAACTATTGGGTAAGAAAGCCAAAATTGCAAAAACCGGTTTGGCTCAGTGAATAGAGCATCAGCCTGCTGACTGAAAGGTCCCAGGTTCAATTCCGATCAAGGGCATGTATCTTGGTTGTGGGCACATCCACAGTGGGGAGTGTGCAGAGGGCAGCTGATCGATGTTTCTCTCTCATTGATGTTTCTGACACTCTGTCCCTTTCTTTTTCTCTCTGTAAAAAATCAATGAAATATAAAATAAAAAAGAGGGGAAAAAAGAAAGTCAAAATTGTGCCCTGGCCAGTGAGCTCAATGGTTAGGGAGTCAGCCCATGCATCTAAAGGTCAGGGGTTTGATTCCTGGTCACATACCTCAGTTGCAGGTTGGGTTCCCAGCCCCTGTTGAGATGCATTTAGGAGAAAACCAATCAATGTGTCTCTCTAACATTGATCTCACCCTTTCTCTCTCCCCTCCTCCTTTCCACTCTCTCTAAAAGCCAATGGATGAACAAAACAAACCGAAAAATTGTAAGTCATTCAATTCTCACAGTATATTTCTGTCTTTGAAGTCTCTATGTAAAACATATGCTTTAGTCCTTGTGGTCTTAAGACCAGTTTTCTGTTGGCCTGGGAGGACAAACACTAGACTGAGCCCTTCAACCTTCTTCATGGTCTGCTAGGGCATTCCAGTGGAAAGAGACATTAAAGTCCCATAAGCCTGATTGGATTATTTACTATGGGATCCTGTGTAGCATAAATAGTGGTATCTTTTTAATTGGATGATGCCAATCAGTTACATTTCTGTCTATAAACAACAGGATTGATCGTAATAAAAATAAATGGCTGGAAAATATGAGCTGTAATGAAGAGATAGGCAGCCAGAAAATATCAAACTCAGACCAATTTTTTGACCACCTAATTAAAACAAATTTCTTCTTCTCATCAGTGACTCAAAAATATAAATACATATGTACTTAACTTCTCCTAAAATAAAGGTGAAATTTGATCTGCTATTAATTTATATTTTCTATTCAGGACATCTGAATGATATGTAGACCTCTTTGTGAAAATTGGCTAATATGTCCCAAAGTCTGAAATTTACCACTAAACTTAGAAGGTCTAATATATTCATATGGAAAAAGTATAAGGCAAGTATTGTAAAAACTTCCATTCGGAAACACATAATGACTACAAGTTTATAACATGTATCACAGTATGTTGCAAAGGAATAATAAGCTATATCTATGCTGTCATTTAAATATTTTTTTCTTCTTTTGGTTTTACAATCTGGGGCTTTTGGTTGTTTTTGGAAGAATATTCCTTGGCTACTGCATTTAATTATTGTTGATTCTCCTTTCCTGGAATTTTTTTTAACTGACTCTATCTTCATGCCACTCATTCTTACTGTTTCTTAGGCCACTTCTTGTTCATTCTAGTTAAGGTTTGGAGACTATTTTAGAAGTCAAGCATTCACATATTGTAACAGGCTGGACTGTGCTGTCCCAGATAACAAAGGCAATAGAGAAACTGAATAGGTTTCTATTCCGTTCATTTCAGGTCAGTTTCTGAGGTATTCAGCTGTAAATTTTAACAAAGCATGTTGAGTTTCTGTTTTATTAAAGTATTACTTTTTTTTTTTCACCTTTGTCCATTTCATCAGATGTTATTTTTCTGGAATTTGCTATTTTGATCTCTACCGAGAGGACATATAAATAAGTGCCAATAATTTGCACTTGACCCGACATGGCATTCATTGCCAAATGAATGATCCCACTCTGCATTGCTAAAATGATCCCACTTATCACAGATGGTGATGGGGGGTGTTTGCTTATTAGACTGGGCTCCACAGTATTTCACTCAATTGCTTTGATTTACAGACCCAGGCAGAAAAAGTCACACTGGCGAAGTCATATTTTCTTCACTCATGGCTACTTCCACAAGGGGTTGTTTTTAACCCTAAAAAAAAACTTGCCAAAAGATTTAATAATAAGTAGCCATCAGACCCCGACAGCGTTAAATTATTCTGCCAAGACTCCTCAAGTAGTAGTTTAGGGAGGACCGTGACCTGTGTTAGGATACATCCATCCATGGATCAGGGTGGAAAGACATTTGCTGATTTCTCTGCTCAGGAAGATCATCACTGCTTTCATCAAAGAATGAGGAAAAGTGTGGCAGGGTAGCCTTTCAGCTTCAACAGGTTCAGTCCCAACACTGTCTCAGCACAAACAGGGAGCTATGCTAGCTACTGCAACACTATAAACAGCCCAGAAAATGCACTCTATTGGCAAATACCCTCGCCTGTGCCAAGATAAAATATTCAGAAGTTTACTGCTCCCAGGTACAAAATTAAAGTTAACACAGGGAGTAAAGAAGAGGGAGAAGGATTGTGTAGAATGGAGTAATAGACCAAGAAAACATGACCTATGACAGAGCAGGAGCATGCTGGAACACAATATATAATAGACTAGAGGCTCAGTGCACAAAATCCGTGCAAGAGTAGGCCTTTGCAGCCATGGCTGCCTGTATCCCTCCCTCACAGCCGGGGCCAGCTGCCTGGATCCTGCAGCTGCAACCCCAGCTTCGTCCCGGAAGGATGTCTGAAGGATGTCCAGTCTAATTAGCATATTACACTTTTATTATTATAGATGTTGTGGAAAGTTAATAAGTGTTCAGTTGACCTATGGGTTACCTACAAGTGGAGATTTCTATAATCCAGACAATTAGCTGATGATGATCAAATGAGGCTCTTTTTGGACCCACAGCTTGACTGTATTTCCCAGGCTTCCTTAAAGTGATTGTGTCTCTCAGATCTAGCCAATAAAACACCAGGAAGTTTTCTGACTCCTTCTCTCTTCTCCAATAACAAACTTCCCTATAAAGTCCTCTGTGCTCTTTCCCCTTCCTATTGAATGGGCAGGGAAAACTAATCATCTAGAAAGCCATGCTGAAAGAGAGAGACTGTGACCTGGGTTTCTGAATATTGAAGCAGGCACCATTGCAGCTGTATACTGCTGAAGACTCAAAATGTCATACATTTCTATTGCATAGACTCATATGAGTTTGAGTCAAATTGGCACTATTGTCCAGTTTATACTAGTTAATAAGAAGTCAGTATTTTTATTTGACTATGGTATGGTAGGGAATTATTAAACTGATATCAGAGACCAGAAGGTATCTCCATGTTGTACGTTGATTAAAAACACTTTGTAATACTATGATTTTGGTAGCTCAGAAGACAAAGAATTTACCATTACTATAGTTCTAGGAGAAGAAGTGAGAGCCCAGCCAGATATAATTTGAGTGTGTGTGTTGACTTAATTGCTGCATTTAGCAAGGTTTAAAAAAAAATAGCTTAGGTAAGAACTGACTGAGAGCAGAGCTATAAGGGGATAATAGTGAAGGAATAAAAACTGTGCCAAGATGGAAAAGGTAAACTGCTCCTGGACCCCAAAGTACAGAATATAAAGTTTCCTACCAAATCATATAATTTTATAAGGCCTCAAAGTTGAATGACTCCTATTAAAATTAAATAGATAAGAGGAAAAAAGAAGCAAAGATAAAATTAATTCTAAGAATTCTTTCCTGGGAAGAAATTTAGTAAAAATTACTGGCATATGATACTGAATAAAAGCAAAATAAAAAATATCAGAAGCCAATTGAATTGTTTTTGAGGGAAACCTTGAGTCTGATCCAAATAGTGTGTGATTGTAAAAACACAGGCTGTAAAGAGTGTGCAACCTAGCACAAGTTATATTTCCTAAGGACTACTTCAAATATGACCACATGAATAATTGACAAGATAGTCCCATTCCAAGGATGGAACCGGTGACCACTGGGAACCTTAGACAAGCAAGTTCCATGCAGAGAGAAAACCCAGAGTATAATGAAAGAATGTAACCAATTTTTGCATCACACCATGTTGTTCCAGCAGAATGGAATCACCTTGCCTCCATGTATAAGTGACACCTATGTGCTTACTTTGATTCCTTTTGTACACAGGAATGTTTATTGTCTATCATCTTTCCTTGCTACACCATTATATATTGAAAGTGGGGAAGTGGCTGGTAGACATAATTTGCATTTTTATAAGTTGAATTACTATGAGAAAAAAAACACATTCAGGAAATACAGAAAGAACATTATAATACCAAGAAACTCGGGAACCTTTAGATGGAATCAGAAACTGGTAGAGGAGGCGGAGTGCGTTTTATGTGAGTGTATAGAACGAGGGGCACAAAGGGATGTTTGACGAACTGAAGTTTTCATTGTAGCTAACTTCATCAAAATCAAATTCCTCCCCTTGGCACCCAGCTCAAATACAGATTTTGGTTTCATTGTAGTGAGGTGGGATTCAGTGCTAAGTCACAGAATATGTATCATTTAGCTTTTGCTGTATGACTAACCACTCCCAAATTTAGTGGCTTAAATAGACTTTTATTTTTTAAGTTCTTGATTTTATAAATCAGTAATTTGGACAAGACTTTAGTAGAAAGTTTTCTTGGTTTTGCTGGAAACCATTTATCTGTGGATCTACTTCTGGAGGCTGTGTAGCTGTCAGCTGGGGCAATAGAGAATTCTTAGCCATATGTCTCATCCTCAAACAGACTGTCTGGGACTTTTCTCACATTTCAGTGAAAGTAGGGGTTTCTAAGAGCATCAAAAGAAGGTAAACCCTGCATTTCAATAACTTCCCAGTTTCTGCATGTATCCCCTGATTTAAAAAAATATATATTCTAATAGCTAAGTCCAAATTTAGGATTCATAGAAATATATTTAAATTCATTAATTTACTCCATGTTAAATATATTTAATCTCATAATGGAAGAAGCTGAGAAGCCCAATTGCAAAGGAACCTTCAAACAGCAATGGGAAGATTTGTAGCCATTTTTTTTTCAAATATCAATAAAATAAATAGACCTACTATGTGCCACTTTCAGATCTACTACATAAAATATCTCATGCTATTTCCATGGTCTTTTTTTTTTTTTTTCTTCAATTAACTGACTAGAGACAACTGCTTTGGGGCATTATATCTGGTCAAAGATTCCTTGCCACTCTTTTCATCAGGATGAGAATATCTGCTGACCTTATGAGTTTCTTGAACAAATAAAATGCACTTGCATTTGTCCCACTTTGAGGCCTAGCCTTTAAGAGTTCTAATAATTTCCAGTTCGACCTTCTTGAAACCCTGAACCATATTGTTAAGAGTTTCATCTGGCCGGGACTGGTTTGGCTCAGTGGATAGAGCATCGGCTTGAGGACTGAAGGGTCCCGGGTTCGATTCCGGTCAAGGGCATGTACCTTGGTTGCGGGCATATCCCCAATAGGGGGTGTGCCAGAGGCAGCTGATCGATGACTCTCTCTCATTGATGTTTCTAACTCTATCTCTCTCCCTTCCTCTCTGTACAAAATCAATAATATATATATATATATATATATATATATATTAATAATATATATATATTATTGATTTTGTACAGAGAGGAAGGGAGAGAGATAAATATATATATATATATATATTATTGATTTTGTACAGAGAGGAAGGGAGAGAGATAAATATATATATATATATATATATGCACATATTTTTTTTTTTTAAAGTTTCATCTGTCTTTGTGGAGACACCATGTGGACAGGGAGAAATGACATGCAGGTCTTCAGCTGTTTTAGCAACATTCCCATGTCTGAGCTGCCAGACATATGAAGGTAGCCATCATAGATTTCTGGACAGCTTTGGAATGATTCCTCTATCCACCTGAGCTGCTGGACATGTGAATAAAGACCAAATTGAGACTCCAGATAATGGCAGTCAGATGAGTGAGCTTGGATAAACCAGTGGAAGAATTGTCCAGGTGAATCCAGTCACTGTTGGCAAAATGTCAATATGTTTTTGTTTGTTTCTTGTCTTCAGACACTAAGTTCTGGGATAGTGTTTCATATAGTAATAGGTAACTGGAGTCAGCATGGTGGCCTTGGAAGATAATTGAAGATAGAAGAATCTCTACCTACTTGTATGCCTGAATAAATTGACAATAAATGCTAGAGACCTAGAAATCCTCAAGATAGTAATGAGAGTAAGAAATAAATTTTGTCCTATTGAGCCATTTTATGTCTAGTTTTGCTTTATTTTCCTGTGACTGAGCTTAAGCGACATGATAAAGGCTTCTATTGTCAGTGGTATGTTTCTGTTTCGAGACTCTGCTCAGCCATTGTCCATTCATTCCAACAGGCAGCTCACTTTCTGATGACTTAAGGCATCTCAAAATCTCCTACCTCTCCAAGAATAGAGGTACTAGTGATTGAGCACCTTACATGTTATCTATAATAATAAAATCATTATATTCTAATTAGACTGCACAGCTGAACGACCTTCCGGACGTCATTCCAGATGTCCTTCCAGATGAAGCCCAGTGGCAGGAGCCAAGGCAGAGGTGGTTAGGGGCAATCAGGCAGGCAGATGAGCAGTTAGGGGCAATCAGGCAGGCAGGCAAGTGAGTGGTTAGGAACCAGTGATCCCAGATTGTGAGAGGATGCAAACGGGGCTTAGCCTCCCGCCCGCCCCCGCCCCTTGTGCAAATTTCATGCACTGGGCTTCTAGTTGGAATTATAAAGAACAGTTTTGCCTGTGGCCAAAGTGGAACAGGAAGAATCACTGTGAAGTTGCCTCCTCAACTGGTACAGAGGTAGAACCTCCCTGTCACATCAGAACAGGACAGCGAGACATATTTTAAACTAACATAGAAAATATTTAACCAATTCTGCACAAATAATACCATGGTGTTCCAAAGCCTTAATTTCCATGAGAATAAAACATGTTGATATCACCCGGGCAATCTGTACAGGAGTGATTTATTCAATCTGCATTTAATTATTAGGTATTAAAAAAAAACAGGAAATGATCAGTTCTACAATTATGAGCTTATTTATAAAAATACTAATATATTATAGTATAAATATTTACAGAAAAAAATTAAAAACCATATGAGAATGAGGCTGAATGTATTACATCCTGGAGACAGTCATGTCTTTGGAGAAAAGGCCTGTTTGTTTCTCATAGAATGCTAGAGTAATTAGGTACTAACAATAGCATCAAAGATCAAATTATAAGATAGCAAAGAATGCAAACTCTTAGTAATATGGAGTAAAACCAGCATGACAATATATAGGACATCCTCAAAAATTAATCACTGTCAGTTCCTCAGTATAAAATCTTCATGAGATCTAGGGTAATATATTTATCTATCATCTTCAAATATACTCTGCTTCCCCTTTTATATACCATATTTTACTCTATCACTTAATTATTAATTTTAGTATTTAGCATCCAATGTGTGTGCCATGAACTAATAAAACCTGAGAATACCAAAATAAAGGAGGGAGACAAAATCCTCCAAATAGGTCAAATTTAGTCAAATAAAAAAAGACTAGGAGTTGCACCTTTGCTGTGTGTGTGTTCGTGGACATGTGTGTGTGTGTGTGTGTGTGTGTGTTTGATATGAGCACTGTAGTAGATATTATTCTTTACTTCCTGAGAGCCTTTCTCCCTGCTAAAACAGGGAAAACTAAGATAAGTTGACCACCCTATAGAATCTATAGTATATAGTATAGAAGAACAAATAAATGAGTAAAGGAATTCCTAGGAGCAAAATAGAGTGCAACAACTTGGCCTTAATAGCTCTAGCTTTTTCTTTGAGGAAGTTAAGTGTACATAATCTGAGTTGCCTGGTAGAGTAAACACTAGGCACACATGGTTATTGAAAACTTGAAATGTAGCCAATGCAACGGAGGAATTGTTTTTTACTGTAATTAACTTAAATGTAAATTTAAATAGCCATGTGTGAATATTTCAGTTGGGCTACTAATTACTTCTGGGACAGGTTATGATCATTTACTGAACAAAACTGCACTGAGTCATTTCTTTCTTGATTGATAGGGTTGGGAGACCCAAGGCATCCTCAGGAACCAAACAGAAAAGGAGATGCTGAATGTTATTCTGCCTCATGTTCACAAATCCAGGCAAAGTTTAGGAAATTATTCTGGCCTATGTGTTTACTATTAAGACTTTTTTTTTTTTCTTCAACACAGCCCCTGAGTTGCAATTATTCTGCCCAAAATTCATTTTATTGTGAAGTGAATCTCACTATTCTACTTGGAAGTCTTTCCTTCAGCCATACCTAGACCATAGCTTCTTCCTTCTCTTCTTCTCCTCCTATTCTACCTCCTCTCCCTCTTTTGTAAGAAGACCTCTACTTTACACTTTTTAGTCAGTTTAAAAAAATCACTTTTCATCTTTTATCACCCTCAAAATTCAAGCAGAATTCATAAATATCAATCATTTTCTATACTTTAAGACTTCATAACGTTTATACAGAACCATACATAAGTCATCATAATTTATCATGAATTCTTTCTACTTATTCATGTATGAGTCTCTCCTCTGCCCTATGAGATAGTTGAGCCTTAACTTAGTATTTTTTTAATCACTTTCTCTAAAAATAAGAAAAAACTCCATTCTCTAGGAATTTCACTTACTATTCATTGTTTGTTGTTGTTGTTATTTTTTTGGGGCTTTTGCTCCTTTGTTGACATACAACATGCTAAGGCATAGCATTTTAATATATTTTCAGATGGTTTGGGAAAACATTAATTTTTACAAATAAATGACATTATTCACCAAGGATTATAAAATCTTTACTCAAAACTAGCTTCTTCCCTAAATTTTAGAGACTTAGTTTCATCCTTCTCTGGTAAAATACATGCATGTATCTTGCAGAATCTTCAAACTTAAGAAGCAAATGGTGATCACAATGCTTGCCAATTCCTAAGGAATTAAGGACTGTTTTCTCTCCTTTCTCTCTTCTACTATATAAATTCAAAGGATTGCCTCTGCTTCCCTATCTAGCATTTTTAAATAAACTATTTCTTTTACCTTTTATATACCACTAGAGGCCCAGTGCATGGAAAGGGTGTCCCTCAGCCCAGCCTGCACCCTCTCCAACCTGGAGCCCTTGAGGAATCTCTGACTGCCCATTTAGGCCCAAACCTTGACATTCCTCTCACAATCCAGAACTGCTAACTCCCAACTGCTTGCCTGCCTGCCTTCCTGATTGCCCCTAACTATCGATACTTCTGCCTGCCAGCTTGATCACCCCCTAACCACTCCCCTGCCAGCCTGATCACCCCCTAACCACTGCCCTGCCAGCCTGATTGATGCCTAACTGCTCCCCTGCCAGCCTGTTTACACCTAACTGCCCTGCCTTGCAGGCCTGGTCCTCCCAATTGCTCTTCCCTGCAGGCCTGGGTTCCTCCCAACTATAACTTCCTTGTAGACTTGGTCACCCCCAACTGCTCTCCTCTGCCAGCTTGGTCACCCCTAACTGCCCTCCCTTGAAGGCTTGATGGCCCCCAACTGCCTTCTGTTGTAGGCCTGTTCTCTCCCAACTGTCCTTTCTGCTGGCCATCTTGTGGTGACCATCTTGTGTCCACATGGGGACAGGATCTTTGACCACATGGGCCAGCCATCTTGTGTGTTAGAGTGATGGTCAGCTTGCATATTGCTTTTTTATTAGATAGGATAGAAGCCTGATGCATGGGTGAGGGCCTGCTGGTTTGCCTTGAAGGGTGTCCCAGATCAGGGTGGGGGTTCCTTGGGGCATGGGGGTGCCTAGGTGAGGAGCCTGAGGTGATTTGCAGGCCAACCACATCCCCCAGCAGCCCAAGCAGAGGTCCTGGTATCTAGGGTTTATGTATCTTCTATAATTGAAACTTTGTAACCTGGAGTGGAGTCAAACCTTGTGCTCACCCTGCGGTGGCAGCCATTTCTGTTGGGACTTATGTATCTTCTATAATTGAAACTTTGTAGCCTTAAGTGGAGGCCTGGGCCAGCCAGGGTGTGTGGAAAGCGTGGCTTCCTCCATTTCAGGGGATATCACAAGCCTCCTGCTCTTTCCAGCTCCATCGCTGCTGCCATTTCTATTTGGATTTATGGATCTTCTATCATTGAAACTTTGTAGGCTTGAGTGGAGGCCTAGGATGGCAAGGGCAGGTGGAAAGCTTGGCTTCCTCCATTGCCAGGGAAACCCAAGCTCCCCTCCTGCTCTCTGTGGCCGTACCCATCTTGGTTGGGTTTATTTGCACATTTTCTCCTGATTGGCTTGTGGGTATAGTGGAGTGATGGTTAATTTGCATATTACTATTTTATTAGATAGGATTGTTTACTCTATAGCTTAAGTATTAATTTCAGTATTTAGCATCCAATATGTGACATGAACTAATAAAATCTGAGAATTACAGAATAAGTGAAAGAGACAAAATCCTCCAAATAGAGGTAAAATTTGGTTAAATATAGAAATATGTGTGTGTGTGTTGTTATGGGCACTGTAGTACATATTATTCTTTATTCCCTGAGAGCCTTTATCTCTAAAATAATTAATCTGAACTTATAGCACTGATATTGAAAGATATATAAATGACCATTTGATCCAATTCTCACAAATGAGATATGAAGATTTAGTTGAGTTGGTCTGAAAAAGTCTTAGTTATAAGTGAGAGACACAGAAATGGGTAATTTTTCTTTCTCTGGTAATGATTGAAACTCTCTTTCAGATTATCCTAACATCCAACTAAAATATTCTGATTTAAAGTTCATATGTATCCATGGTTGTCTACTTTTGGATATTTTAATACATCATTTGCTTATATTAATATTGCAGAAGTAGTAAAATTGGAAAGGAATAGAAATAGAACACTACATTTATTAAATGTGGTTTTAAAATGTTGAATATTTAAAACTGAACATTATAAAATATAATTATAAAAACTTCCCCAAATCACAGTAACTCAATGACCTATATAAAATTGATTTTGCAAATAAGCTGTTTAAAAAGTAAATGTTATATCCTAGATCCCAGTTAGCAACAAAATAAAAGAAGTTTACAATAAAGATATTTTTTTACTTAAGCATTCTATATACTGTTCAAATGATAAATAAAAATTTTACATGACATATTAGCTATAGATTTTAGATGATTAATACTTTTATATCCCATCTTTAATCACAAACATTAAAACAAAGGTTAGTGATATAGTAAAAATTAAAAATATTGCAAAAACAATAATAATTCACATGCAGCTAGTTTTTAATTTTTCTATTGATCAATTCAGCATCAAATTTAAAGATTAAATTATCTTCTATGCTTCTAAGTTTCAAAACAAAATTAGGTTCATAAAATTCAGAATGTCTAAATATTTGATAATTCACAAACTCATATTGTAAAAGGTGTGTTTTTGTTGATTTATTGATGGTAGCCATTCTGGCAGGTGTGAGGGTGAGGAGATATCTTATTGTGGTTTTAATTTACATTTCTGATTATTAGTGACATTAAGCATCTTTTCGTATGCCTATCAGCCATCCATATGTCCTCTTTGGAGAAGCATCTATAAAAGGTCCTTTCCAACTTTTTAAATTGTATTGCTTATCTTCCTGTTGTTGAGTTCTGTAAGTTCTTTATATATTTTGGAAATTAACCCTTTATCAGATGTAACATGGGCAAATAGGTTCTCCCATTTACTGGGATTCCTTTTCATCTGTTAATGGTTTCTTTTGCGGTGAAGAAGCCTTTTAGTTTGATAAAGTCCCATTTGTTTATTTTTTTTCCTCTATTTCCCTTGCCATATTGCTCAGAAAGATGTCTGAGATTTTACTGCCTATGTTTTCTTCTAGAGTTTTTATGGCTTCACAGCTTACATTTAAGTCTTTTATCCATTTTAAGTTTATTTTTGTTAAGTTGGTGATCTAGTTTCATTTTCTTCACGCACCTAATTTTCTCAACACCATTTAATGAGGAGACTGTCTTTACTCCATTCTATGTTCTTATCTCCTTTGTCAAATATGAATTGGGCATATTGGTATGGGTAGATTTCTAAAGTCTCTGTCATGTTTCATTGATCGATATGCCTGTCCTTATGCTAGAACCATGCTGTTTTGAGTGCAATGGTCTTGTAGTATAGTTTGATATCCATTGTTGTGATACCTCTAACTTTTTTTTTTCTTTCTCAAGATTGCTGAGGCTGGTGGAGGAAAGGAAACCCTCATGCATTGTTGGTAGGAATTCAAAATGGAGTAGCTACTGTGGAAAACAGCATGGTGTTTCCTCAAAATATTAAAAATGGAACTGCCTTTTGACCCAGTGATCCCACTTCTGGGAATATATTCTAACAATCCTAAAACATCAGTTTAAGACAATATATGCAATCCCGTGTGCACAGCAGTTTTATTTATAATAGCCAAGACCTGGAAATAGGCCAAATGCCTATCAGTAGATGAGGGAATGAAAAGCTGTGATACATTTACACAATGAAATACTACTAGTACATGGACATAAAAAGGAAGGAAATCTTACCTTTTGCAATAGTATGGATGGATCTAGAGATTATTATCTTATATGAAATAACTTGTAGTTATTTTTATGCTTTCATCTTTTAAATTCTATAGCTGAATTAAAAGTGATTTAGATATCACTTTTACAGTACTACAGGATTCTGTATTTGTCTGTGTTTATCTATACCTTTAGCAGAGAACTTGAACTTTTTGTGTGATTTTATGTTGCTTCCTTTGTCCTTTTGTTTCCATTTGAAAGAATCCCTTTAGCATTTCTTGTAAGGCAAGTTGAGTTGTGAAGAATTTCCTCAGTTTATTTTTATATGAGAAAGCCTTTATTTTTCTTTATATTTTAAAGGGCAATTTTACTGGATGTTATACTCTTGATTAGTAGATTTTGGGTTTTTTGTTTTGTTTTCTATCAGCACTTTAATATATCACCCACTTCCTTCTGTCTGTCATGTTTCTGCTGAGATAAACAGTGATAACCTCTGGGAGCTTCCTTACATATAAACATATTTATTTTGATACTTTCAAGTTTCTCTCTGTGTCTTTTAATTTAATAGGTTGGTGGTAATGTGTCCCAGTGTGGGTCTCCTTGAAGTTATTTGAGTTTCTTGAAACTAGATGTCCATTTTCTTCATCAGATTTGGGAAGGTTTAGCCATTTTTTCCCCCTCAAATAAAATTTCTACTTCTCTATTTTATCTATCTGAAGTTCCCTTAATGAATATATTGGGGCATCTTGATAGTGTTTTGTGAGTTCTTTCAGCTATCTTTGCATTTCTTTTTCCCCTTCTGTAACTTGATAATTTCAAATGACTTTTCTTCTAGTTCACAGGTTCTCCTGCTTAATCAAGTATGTTTTTTAACCCAATTTTTGAAGTCAGTTATTGTATTCTCCAGCTCCAGAATTTCTGTGTGATTCTTTTTATAGTGTCTACCTGTTGATATTTTTATTTTGTTTACAACATTGTTCTTCTAATTTCAATTAATTATCTATCTGTGTTCTTTTGTAGTACATTGCATTTCTTTAAAAACAAATACCTTAAATTATTTGTCAAATAATTATAGATTTCTATTTCCTTAAGGTTAATATCTGGAGATTTATTTTTATGAATAAATAAATAAATTTATTTTTAAATAAATGTGACCTTTTGATTGGGTCACATTTCCCTGTTTCTTTCACGTGCTTTGCAATTTTTTGTTTGTTTGTTTGTTTGTTTTGTTATTTGTGCATTTGGGGGGAAAAGCTAATCTCTCTGTCTTTTCTGACAGGCTCCATGCAAAGGAAGACCTTCACCATTCAGCTTGGCTAGAGGTTCTTGGGGCCCCTCAACCCTTTTCGGGGATTACATTTTCTCTGGGCATATGTATATAATTCCCAGTTGCTTTAACAGGAGTTTGTATTCTCTTGCTCCCTCTTGATACCTGTTTGCAGGACTATAGGTTTCCAGCTGCTGCCACCAGTATAAGCCACTGAGCTTTCTTTTATTCTCAGCCACCCTCAGGCATCCAAAGTACATGGTTCCCTTTCACTGCTTGGAGTCCAAAAAGACAGAAACCAACCCCTCAGAGAGGTTCCTGAAAAGCCAGCATGTTGAGTGGTTGTTCTGGTTTTCCCCTTCCTTCCCATGGAAGTAGCCACACGTTGGGCTTCTCCTCTTCACTGTGAATTGTGCCAGGTTGAGGGAAGAAGTACAGTAGTTGAAATAAACAGCTCTTCTAACTTGTTTGCTTGCTGGTGTTCTGAGCTTTGAGCTTTCCTGGGGCACTGTGATTCCCTACCTGGTTTCTAGAGTGCTTAAAGAAACTTTACTCTTTGTGGATCATATGTTATTGCTAAATTGGTGTTTCTAGGGGAGAGGGGAGCAAATAAATCTGCAATTGCCTATTCTAATATCTTGCTGACATCACTCCAAGTATTTGGATTCTTTTCTAAGTGAACATGTAGAGGCTAGAGAGACAAAAAGATCTGTTCCACTCCCATGAGCTATTGCTTCTGAAGGAAGAGTGGCAGATTCTATGGAATGGGTAGTGGGATGGTGGCAAAGTAATAGCAGTCAGTGTAATATACTACATTAATAAATGGTGCATTTATGACTTTGATATATATTGATATTAATACCCATTGAGTAGAATATAACTACTGACACATTAAAATTAACAGGCAAAATCAAGGCCTCTTCAAGAAACAATCTCAGTAGAATACTTTAGATCTCTTATAATTCCCTTTTCCAATGGCCTCACTCAGATCTTTGTGGTGTTTTATATTTTTCACAATATCAAGTTTTTATTATCCCGCTGATATGTTTTATTCATTATAATCATTTTAGGATATGCCAGAGAGCCAAACTTTATAAAGTTAGATCCAAGATCAGCATGAAAACTTTTTTGTCATTAATGATTCAAAAAGTTTTGTGACCCTGCCATTACTATTAAAACAGCCTCTCCAAATTAGAATGCTGATATGATCTAAAATTAAGCTTGCTCTTTCCCTGCTCAGGAGAATGAGAGAAGAGTAGAATAAGTTCTGTAGCTATAGTCTTGATCTGTAGGTCAGCAATTTTTTTTTTTTTTTTAGCTATTTCTCATCCTTTTGACTATTCTTTGATTATCAACTTCACTATATTTTCTTCATACTAGCTACACTCACACAAAGTTATATCTAAGGTATAAATATATACTATAATTACAGGGTCATAAGATACATTCATTTTCTACTTTCTCTATATTTTTATAAAACATTCCTTAATGATTATATAATTAAAAACAAAACAAAAAACACAGTATATGAAAGGTCCCCTTTCTATAGTCCTTAACAAAATTTGATCAGGAATTTCAATTTACAGACCAATAGATTTGAGATGAAATGTTGTTAATTTCTTTAAATATATAGAGAATTTTCACTTTATTTTATTTCTTTTTTATTGAATTTATAAGGGTGACATTGGTTAACGAAATTACAAAGTTTTTGAGGGGCACAATTCTCCAAAATTCACTGGCTGTGTTCTGACAACACAACTATACACTGTATTGTGTGTTCACTATTCCAACCTTCGTCTCCATCCATCACCATTTATCCTCCCTACAACTAATTATGCTTATAATTGACAGGATTATAATATGACCCCAAAGAGGCTAGTCCCCTGGTATGCATGCCCTTATATAATCCCTAAGGTTATGGGTTAAACCTGTGGATGTGATCAGATATCAGATATCAATAGCATAAAATAATCATTTCTGTGATTATTTTATGCTATTGGCAAAGAATTTTTACAGATGTAATTAAGGCCAGGGACTTTTCAATGTATGTTTCTTAATCAACAGATATTAAGTTATGGAGATCATCTGAGTGAGACTTAATTAGGTGGGAGCTTTTTAAAAGGAAGAAACTCAAACCCAGAGATGCTCTTTGACTGGCCTTGAACACATAAACTGCTATGTTGTAGGAGCAGAGGTGCATGAGGGGAAAAAACAGAGGGCAGTTTCTAGAAGCTGAGAATGGTTCTTAAATGATAGCTAATAAGAAGGGGGTGCTCTCTTGCAAGGAACTGAGTTCTTTGAAAAAGAATGAATGATTTTAGAAGAGGACTCTGTAGTTCAGTTGACATTTGATTTCAGCCTATGAAAGACTGAATGGAGGGTTGTACCTGTATTTAGATATCTGCCCATGAGACTTGCAAGAGAGTGAAGTTGTTTTCAGTTGCTATGTTTATGAGCATTTGTTCCCTAAAAAAAAAGGAAAACTATTGTTAATTTGTTATAACTTAATAGAGTCCACCTTCTGAGAATATGCTAAAATCCTTTGCTTATATTTTGAATATTTATCTTTGTTAGTTCTTTATACATTTGTGATACTAATATTTTGCCTGCATAATATGATGTAAATTACTTCTCCATTTGTTTTATTTAATAATGGTAATTTTATACATAATTTTAATCATGTTGATATAATTGAACAATTGGTTTTTATGATTTGTGTTCCTTAACTTGGTTTAAGAAAATACCGCTACAAGTCCAAAATATGGTCGCAGTGAAAAAATATCACAAGCATAGTGTTTATCATCAAAAAAAGCAGCATGTACTAATCGACTAAATGTACATAAAGTCTAAAAAGAGGTGATAGGAATCAACATAGTGATAGTCTTTGGAGGAATAGTGATTGGGATGGACCACAGGGATGGGTTTGCTACTTGGATTAAATGCTAAGGTTTCACAGGTGTGTTCTTTTTGCCAAATTCACCAATCTGTATTCTGACTATCTGTACACTGTTGTACATGCTTGGTTTTAATAGCAACAGATGTGCCTTCCTATTGCAATGCAGTATACAATTGTATAACTACATCACAAAATACAGGGGTGGGCAAAAATATGTTTACAGTTGTGAGTATGTGAAAAACACTTTATACTTGTATTACTATTTATTAATCATGGCATTATTTATTGGTATTACAACTATAATCCTATTTTGCACATCCATGCATTTATCTCATTTACTATTGATGGGTATTTAGTTTGTTGTGTTTATTAAAAGTTGTGCTATTGTAAACATTGTTTTATGTTTTTGATTAAGCTGTGAAATCATTTCTTCCTTTTGTATAACTAGTAGCTTAAGTGCTGGGTCATAGGATTTGCATTTGTTTAGCTCTGAGTAATATTGGCAAAATTTTCTGAAATAGAAATATACACTCCAACCAGAGTTCATGGGCTCTTCAGATATTCCACATTTGACAAATAATAGACATCATTTTCATTTTAGCTATTGGAAGAAGGGGGACACAGAATTAACCACTGTGGTTTACATTGCATTTCTCTGATGAAATATGAAGTTGAGTACCTTTTAATTTAACTTTTGCATATTATTTTGTGAACTGCCTGTTCATATCTAGTAGATATTGTATCATTGTCATTGTTGATTTGTAGAAGCTCTTTATTGTGTGCTAGAGGCTTGGTGCACTAGGTGAGGGGGGTTGTCCCTCAGCCTTGCCTGCACCCTCTTGCAATCTGAGACCCCTCGGGGGATGTTCACCTGTTGCCTTAGGCCCAGTGCCCCTGGGTATTGGGCCTAAGCCGGCAGTCAGACATCTTTCTTGCAGTCTGTGGCTCTCACAGTCTGGATCCCCTCACTCCTTATGGCCCGCCTGCAGCAGAGGCAGGAAAGACTGCTGCCACCACCATGCTCGCCAGCTGTGAGCCTGACTTCTGGCTAAGCGGAGCTCCCCCTGTGGGAGCACACTGACCACCAGGGGGTAGGTCCTCTGTCTGCCCCCTGGTGGTCAGTGAGCATCATAGTGACCAGTCATTCTGCTGGTCAGTCAATTTACATATTAGAATCTTATTATATAGGATAGAAGTCTCTGTCAGATGCATTCATTGTAAGCTTCTGCCACGATGGAACTTGCCTTTTTCACTCTCTTCATGGTAACTTTTGATGTGTAGTACTTCTCACATTAGTCCAATGAATACACTTTTTTCTTCTGTGACTTATGTTACATGTCCATCTCACTTTGGATAATGCTGTATTTTTACTGTTTAATATGGACTTTGAAAACAAGCTAAACAGTATTGTATCTGAGAGCAAGGGCTCAAAGTTTTTGACCATCTGGATTTGAATCCTACTTTTCTTTTTTTCTTTTTTTTAAATATATTTTATTGATTTTGTACAGAGAGGAGGGGAGAGAGATAGAGAGTTAGAAACATCAATGAGAGAGAGTCATCGATCAGCTGCCTCTTGCACACCCCCTACTGGGGATATGCCCGCAACCAAGGTACATGCCCTTGACCAGAATCGAACCTGGGACCTTTCAGTTCCCAAGCCGACGCTCTATCCATTGAGCCAAACCGGTTTCGGCTTGAATCCTACTTTTCAATTCTACTTGTCAGTGGCATCACTTTGAGTTGTTACTTAACCTTTCAAAATTTGAGTTTTCTTAATAAATAACAACATATCTCAGACAGTAGCTGTGAAAATTAAATAAAATAATTTATGTGAAAGCCATTAGGTAATACTTGACACAAAAAAACTGCATAATAAGTTTAAATGGTTATGTATAATATAAATGAATTCCATAGCTGTAGAGTAATACATAAAATCTTATGAAATGAGTATGTTGTCAAAAAAGGTAAATCTGACTTTATTACTTATTTTTTAAAGATAATATATCTTTTTTTTAATTAAACTTATTGGAGTGACATTGCTTAATAAGATCATGGTTTTTAACAGACATGTTATATTAAAACTCATGCTTTCTTGGAGAAAATCTGGATGATGAGTGAGGAAAATAAATATATTCATCAGGGCACTTAGATGCAGGCAGCAGAACCTAACTTTAGACAATTTAAGGAGACATGGAATTAATTAAAATAACCTTGGTGAGTTTATGTCATTGTTGCTATTGCTGAAAAACCTGGTAAAGAGCCACACTGTTAGAAATAACAGGCCACAGCACACTGCAGAATGTTCTGGCCAGGGTTCTGCTGCCCTGAGTCCTACCTCCAAGCACAGATGTGCATCTTGCTCCCTGTCAGGCCTAGGGAAACAGTCTTACTGCACCGCTGCCTTTTTGGCAGATAATCTCTTCTTTCAAAGGACCTGCTCCTTTGGATTACTTACTTCCAGACTCCAATACCCTCTCTGGTATTCTCTTCTTTGGTGTGATGAAGTAGCCTACAAGCGGTGAGCTACCCTTCAGAATGCCCCCTGGGCAAGGAACTACGAACAGCTTCTGCCCAGCAACCAGTGAGGAGCAGAGTCCTCGCTCCAGCGGAGTGGGTTTAGAAGATGGTCCCCTCCATTGAGCCTTGAAAGGTTTGCAGCTCTGCCAACTCACGGAGGCAATCTCCTGAGAGATATTGAGCCAGAGGAACCAAGCCTTCAATCACCAGGCTTTTGACCATTAGAAACTTGGAGATAATAAATGTCGGTGTTTTTTAGCCTTTCAGTTTTGAGTAGATTATCAATCCAATGTTTATCAATATTTTTAATATTATTTTCTGATTAAGAGTATTACAATTATTAAAATAATAAAACCTAATTTTAATCAGAATCCAATTAAACCATATACTTGATTAAATAATTTGATTTTTTTTAGAACCTAATAATGTCTTATAATTAAACTATTTTGAGAAAAAAACAGAAAAAAAATCAGCATACACATTGTTGTATTAGTGTTAAGGCTTCTGTACTCATGTATATGAGCATTTAATAGTTGATATAAATAAAATATGATTCTTGGATCTTGATAATCTCATACCAACTAAAGAGTAAATTTATGGTAACAGAGCCACGCATTTCTTGGTTGGTGAGAAATGTTAATAAATGGAAAACTTATTTATCCCATATTAATAATTTTAAAAGTAGAAAATAAATAAATACTTTATAAAATGATTATCAAAATTATGGATCAAATAAAGTAATTTTTAAAATTAAATTTCATTTTTCCTTAATCATTCTAATTAATCCCATGAAAATCCTCCTAACCTAGACAAAATAATTTGGTTATGGCAATCCACAAATCTTCTGTTATACATCTTGTTCTTTCTTTTTAAATAAGCACATTATATTTGTATTGGGTCGGCAAGTAGGTAATTGCGGATTTTTTAAAGAAAATCAAAGACAATTTTTTCATGGAACTAAATAACTTTATTCTGTAATGTATTGCCCATTTTGATCAATGACCTTTTGCCATCTTTCAGGCAGCATCATAATCCCACGTTCAAAAAACTTCTGGTTTTTATTAGCAAAAAACTGAATCAGGTACAATTTGACATCATCATCATTATTGAAATTTTTACCATTCAAGGAGTTTTGTAAAGATCGAAACAAAAAGTAATCAGATGGTGCAAGGTCAGGACTATATGGTGGATGTGGCAAAACATCCCAACCAAGCTCCATTAATTTTTGCCGAGTGACCAAAGATGTGTGTGGCCTTGCATTGTCATGATGGAATACAACACCTTTTCGATTTGTCAATTCGGGCCGCTTTTCTTCAACTGCATTGTTTAATTTCATTAGTTGTTCAATGTAGACATCAGAATTGATCGTTCGGTTGGGTGGTAAGAGTTCAAAGTAGACAATTCCTTTGTAATCCCACCAAACTGATAACAAAACCTTCTTTTGATGAATATCAGCTTTTGATGTTGTTTGAGTCGGTTCACCTGGCCTGCTCCACGATCTTTTCCGCTTGATATTGTTGTAAACAACCCATTTTTCATCGCCAGTTATCAGTCGTTTTAAAAATGGATCATTTTCATTACGTTTCTTTAGCAAATCGCAGCTGCTAATGCGTTGCGTTAACTGTGATTCTTTCAGTTCGTGAGGAACCCATGTATCGAGTTTTTGAACATAGCCAAGTTGTTTTAAGTGATTTTCAATGCATGTATGTGATACATGAAGCTTCTCTGCAATCTCACGTGTTGTACTGTGACAGTCCGAATTGATTATTGCTTTGATTAGGGCGTCATCAACTTCAACTGGACAACCAGAGCGTTTTTCATCTTTGAGTGAAAAATCACCAGAACGAAATTTGGCAAACCAATTTTGACACTGCCGTTCTTTTAAGGCTTCGTCACCATAAACAGCACATAACTTTTTATGAGCTTGCGATGCGTTTTTCCCTTTGTGGAAATAAAAAATCAAAATATGACGAAAATGTTCCTTTTGATTTTCCATTTTTCAACGAACGCCAAACGAAAACTACAAAACAGATCAAAAAACTTTTTTTACTGATTAACAGCTGAATAGCCAACTATCAAATAACAAAATGTGTTTTACATTTTTACTACGTCTGCAAACCTAAAAATTCAACTGAAGCCATATATGTGTGAAACCCGCAATTACTTACTTGCCGACCCAATATTAGAGTTTGAAAGAAGTAAGCTTAACCAACGGGTTTAAAAAAAAAAAAAAAAGAAAGCACTTACCAAAATGGCTACTATTTTTGATGCTTTAAAAGGTTTCAACTGTCATTGAATTATTTCTTTTTTTAATGTACATATTTTTAATATAAAAAGAATCACTTTAGGCAAGAAACATGAAGAGTAAAGGCAATTACTATTAAAACTAACACTTTCTACATCTAATACAAAAAATAACATTTATAAAAGTTTAGTGTTTAATTTTCAATTTTCAGAAATAATAAAATTCAAAGTAATATCACTCAAAGCAATTCTAGCCATACTTACTGACAAGCAAGATAGCCTGGCATTGGTTTAGTAAGACATTAGAGACCCAATGCATGACATTTGTGCAAGGGCCTTAGCCGTGGCCCCCACCCACTGCAGCTTTGTCCAGAAGGAAGGAAGTCTGGAAGGAAGTCCAGTCTAATTAGCATATTATACGTCTATTATTATAGATGGCTTAGTAAAAAAAAAAAGGATATCTAAATATACAAGAGGCTAATATACAATGTCTTTTTGGGAGTTCAGCTGGGAAACCGGGAGTTCGATCACTCGCTATGACATGTGCTGACCACCAGAGGGAGGCGCAGAACGAAGGAAGGCCCCAGTCAGTTGGAGAAGTCCCCAATTGGCCCTGATCCCTGGCCAGCCTAGGGACCCTACCAGTGCATGAATTTTGTGCACCAGGCCTCTAGTTGCTTAATAAATACTAAACTGCATTTAACCTTATCTGCACAAATCAGAAAACATTTCCCCAGTGCTTTTATTTTGTAGACAAATATAGCCGTTTTAAGTGATGGTCCCTTTGTGTCTTTAAGAAAAAGGTCATTGATTAAACAATACCTCCAGAAACTAAAAGCAATCTTAATAAAACAATGCATGTTGGGCTGTTATAGCTACAATCGAGTATCTTTTGCAAAATAACCATTCAAAATGCATTCTATTTAATATGATTCTAAGCTTAAACTTATTTAATGGTGAATTCCAGACTCTCACTGCCCTTATGATGCTCATAGTCTATTTAGGAGGGACCGGTAATATACAACTGATTGAAGAGAGGAATAAAGCATGGATCTTAAGCTTAAGTATTTCACTATAATTCTATACTATTCAGCATTGTGGTCCCAGCCTCCAAGTTGTTCTCCAGAGATTGTCAGCTGCTGGTATCTATGCCTTTGTGTCAACCCCTCCCACACTGAATAGATCTGTCAGTAGGCTACTGTGAAATATGACAAAGCTAAGTCATAAAAGACATTACAACTTTCACCTTGCTCTTTGGGATACCTTGCTCTAGAGACACGAGCTGCCATGTTATGAGGCCAGGAAAGCAGCCATAAAGGGAGGTTTATATGAAAACTTTGAGGCCTCTTAAAAAAAATCCATGAATAAAATGAGCACTTCTAGGCATGTATTGAAAAAAATACAAAATACTAATTCAAAAATATATATGCATCCTTTTGTTTATTGAAGCATTATTTACAGTAGCTGAGATATAGAATATGAAAACTACTACCTAAGTATACATCAATAGATGATTGGATAAATGAGATTACATATCTTCATAATCTTTATATACACTAGCCATAAAAAAGTAACAAAATCTTACAATTTGCAATGACATGGAGGGACCTAGAGGGTATGATGCTAAGTGAAATAAGTCAGACAGAAAAAGACAAATACCAGGTGATTTTACTTATGTGTGGAATCTACAAAGCAAAATAAACAAACAAAACAGAAGCAGATTCATAGATACAGAGAACAAAGTGATGTTTGCCAAACAGGAAGAGGGTTGGAGGACTGGGTGAAAAAGGTGAAGGGATTAAGAAGTATAAGATGACAGCAACAAAATAGTCATGGGATGTAAAGGACAGCATAGGAGATGTAGTCAATAAGATTGTAATGGCCAAAACTAGTTTGGCTCAGTGGATAGAACATTGGCCTGTGGACTGAAAGATCCCAGGTTCGATTCCAGTCAAAGGCATGTACCTTGGTTGTAGGCACATCCCCGGTAGGGGATGTGCAGGAGGCAGTTGATGGATGTTTCTCTCTCATTGATATTTCTAACTCTCTATCCCTCTCCCTTCCTCTCTGTAAAATATCAATAAAATATATATTTTTAAAAAAAGATTATAATGACTAAATGTGGTGTCAGGTGGATACAAGACTTATTGGGGCATCTCTTTGTAAATTATATAAATGTCTGACCACTATGCTGTACACATGGCACTATTATAACATTTAATATCAACTGTAATTGAAAAATAAAATAAATAAAAAAGAAACTGAGAACCTAATAACCCTATGTATGAGTCTCTGGTGAAGAAGATCCTCAAGCCATAGATGAGCTTTCAGGTGCCTTTGCCTCCAGCTGGCATCCATGCTTCACCCTCATTATAGACGCCCACTCCCCCCACCCCAATTCAGAACTAAAGAGTTAAGCTTCCCTGAATTGCTGACCTGCAGAAAATGTGTGACATAATACATTGCATGGTTGGATTAAGCGTCTAAGTTTGGGAGGTAGTTTGTTATGCAGTAACAAATAAGTAATGCATACAGAACAGCATATATAAAAAGAGGAGCACTCGTATTTAGGCACTAACATGAGTACGTTTTTCTGTATGGGTATGCCTGCGGATGTATAGGAAAGAAAGAAATATGTGCATGTTCAATAAAGCACTGAAGGAGCACACATCAGTGAAATGTGCAAAGTGAGCATATCCTATTCCCCAATCATCGTGTGATATAGATTTTCAAAGAAATGATACAATAAATTTCTCTCACACACACCATCATGCCAAAGACTGTTAAACATGGATCCTTGCCCTCTGAAGCACAGCAGGATAAAAATTAGAGGATGTTTAACTGGGTATCTCCAGGGCTACCCACCACTGCTGTCAACCAAAATGTTCCAAACGGTTCCTCTCAGTCTGTCTACTTGTATTAATGAATATGATGGTGTCTAAAACCATATGGGATTCTGTACTTGCCTTAATTAAAATTAATTGCCCCATGAATGATTAATGCTTAATCTGAACGTTTCATAGTTTCTATATTACTGAGATACCACACAATGGAACTCATCTACATTTTTTTGTTGCTCTTTCCATCCCCATTAAAAATGTAATTAATTGCTGCATCTGTTTTTCTTTTACTAAATATGACCAATGGCTCATTTTTAAGCATTAAGTATTTGCTGCAGACATTTACCTGAAGATATTTCTGGCACCTCTAGTTATTTACATTTTGCTTGCAATCGCAGTAATAACTATCTGATATTCTAGGTAACCCTAGAATGAATGGGCTTATTTGTCAATGAGAAGGCATACGTGCATTCTTCAACCAATTTTGGATGATTAAAAAAATAAAAAATATATAAATTGTTGTAACTATCTCTGTAAATGCATTTTCCCCCAATAATGTTTTACTTTTGAACATTATCCTTAGAAAACATAATTTCTATGTTTTCCTTGTATCAATAAAATAATAATTTTCTAAAAACAAACAAACAAACAAAAAACATTTATTGCCATGCTAAAGAGATTAAGCCTTCCAAACTAATAAATTTATGACAAAGTTCCCACTCTGAGAAAGGTTCCCTAACAATGATCTATCCTTACAAAGTGATGTTCAGGAATAAAGTTAAATTATGTGATCCATGGTGAAGCGGGCTTTATTTCCCTTGAGAGACATAACCTCCATATCATGGAGTTATAGTGGACATTGAAGCTTACAAAACACTAATTGGTTTTAGGAGTTAATTGGCCAATTAGTGGTAAGTGTCTTTTCAAATATATTTTTAGCAATATGTATTATTTAAGTAAACTAGTCAAATATACAACTATGGCTCATGAGTTTGGCACTCTGAAACTCAGTAAACCAATTTAGATTACAGTTCATTTAGAAGAAAGCAAATGAGTCCAAGGTTTTCTGAGTCTTTATTTGCGAATGTGAATTTTGTACGCAAACTCAGCCTCATCACTCATAGTTACTAAGGCGTACCAATGTACATGAACAAAGGATATCAGAGAAGAGATAAAACCTAACTCATAACCCAAGAGAAACCCACATATTATCTTAAAATGATGGGTCAGTAAGTTAAAAGATAATTGACACAATTTCTAGTGTATCTCCTGCTTATTTCAATTTTTATTAAGGTAATAATTATACCAAATAATACTATATGGTTTATAAACAACAAAAAAAGTCTCCTGCCCCTAAATCCTCATCATTATTGTCTTATTCTTTAGAACCATGAACTTTTAATTCATTTAGCTAACTTGTCACAGTATTTGCCTCCATGTTTCTAAATGATTGGCTCACATTTCAAGTTTTCACAGATTTAGATATTTCTGTAATTAAAGGGTACTTTAAGTCTCCTACACTTCTCCTCCCAAAAAATCATTTCAAATTATTGCAAAAATACCCTCCCTCTTATCCTCTCAAGAATTTTACATTAAAAAAAACTTTAGTAAAATCAATAGTCAGTGTTTATATTATTATGGTGATTCAAGTACTATTATCCACTGTGGCATACAGAATAGATTCTAAAGATATGCCACAAGATTCATGTCCTTCCTTCGGTTAGTCTGTGAAACACTAATTTAGATACTGCTGTGAAATGATTTTGCAGACAAAATTAAGATTGCTAATCAGCTGGCTTTAACTAGAGAGATTATACTGGAGTATCTGAAAAGCCACATATAATTACAGGAGCCCTTAAAAAAAAAAGAAAAGAAGAGAAGACCCACTTAAAGAGATGTGGCAGAAAACTAGGCAGGAGAAAAGAGGCAGACTTGGAGATCAGAGATTCAGAGTGAGAGGGACTCCACCCACCACTGCTGGCTTTTCACTCAAAGAGGACCAGGAGCCAAGGAATGCAGGTGCCCCTTAAACCTGAGAATGGACCTTGGAGAACAAAAGCCATCAAGAAAACCAGCATAGAGCTGAATCCTGCCAACACTGGAATGAACCTGGAGGCAGATTCTCTCCCATATCCTCCAGAGTAAGGGATCAGACACACAGATTTTAGCCCAGAGAGGTCCTAAACAGAGACTTAGGGCATGTGAATACTTAGTGCATGTCCATGCACTTCTATCTACAGAACCATGAGATAATACTTGGATGTTGTTTGAGTTGGTAAAGTCTGTAGCAAGTTATTATACAGCAATCGAAGCCTGATATATGCATCAATATATATATAGGCTATATATATCGATATAATACAATCACTTTTCATTTGCTAACATGTCTGAATGCAGATCACTCTGCCCTTGCCATACAGTAATCGCCATGGCCATTTCCTTCATCGACTTTCTCTGCTGGACCCACTGTTTCTCTGAAACCCAGAACTACTTCTCTCTCCCTCTTTTTAAATTTTATTTATTTCTTTATTTCTTTATTATTATTATTTTATTTATTTGTGTGTGTGTGTGTGTGTGTGTGTGTGTGTGTGTATGTGGAGTGTATTCTCCAATAACTTCCTGAGAGAAAGAGTACCAAGAAATTGTCTCAATACAGAATTTTAGCTTGCAAATCATTTCTCTTCAGGATTTTGAAAAACAGTGTCCAGTCTTATTCAAAAGTTCAATGTCATTCTTATGCTGGTTCCTTCACATGAAAGTTCTCTCTCTCCCTCTCTCTCTGTCTCTCAGCTTCGTTTTCTCCAGTAGGCTATTGTTTTCATCCCTAGTATTTGAAAATGTCCTACGCTGTATCTTACTGTGTTTCTGTTTACTTTTTCTATTAATTGTGATTACCTTTCAACATGAAAATTTATGTTTATCTAAAATGTTTTTCTAATTATTTCTTTTTTCTTTCTCCCCTCATGTTTGCTGTTTCCACTTTTTCAGTTAATGATAAACTGAATAGCTTGGTGTAATACATAAAATTATTTTAAACATGTTTCTCTTCTATTATATACATTTATTTTTTGTTCTTTTTTTGGGTTGTTTGTTTGTTTCTGGAGAATTTTCTCAAGCTTATCTTAAAAACCCTCTTTGCCATTTTCACTTCTATCATTTTTTTAATTTCCAAGCATTCTTATTATATACATATTTTTAAGTTTTCTTATTTTCTGAACATTTTCTTGTTCTATGGTAGAAATTTATTCTCTAATATCTCTAAAGAGATGTTGTAATTTATAGTACTGGCTTTTTTGTTTTCTGTGATTTTTCCTTTCTATAGCAATTATATATCTAATATATATATGAGAGAGAGAGAGAGAGAGAGAGAGAGAGAGAGTGTGTTAATATGCAAATTGTTTGTTACTGCATATTAAAACAGGAAACATAATTGTTATCATTGATTCTGCTTCATTATTGAATACTTTACTGATATAAGAAAACTTTAATTTTGAGTAGATATCAAAAAGAAGAAAGTCTCCCCTATGCCTAGTAACTGGGTGGTCCGCACTGGTTATCTGTTCTGTACATCTGAAACTGTTTCTCCTCCATTCCCCAGGTGCTTCTAGCGCTGACACCATTGGAAGTGTTTGAATTATGTTGCCTCTGGCTCTGTAGTATGTTACCATGCCTGGGGAGTCAGCTTGCTGAGTAGTAGTAGCAGCATTACAGGAAGTCATATCTATATCAAGACAGCTGTCAGTAATTTAACTTGAAAGGGCAGGGCAGGGCTAACTCCTGATCCATTTTGTAACTGGACTCTAGCTCTCACCCAACCAATTGGGGTCAGCCAAAACAGTGACATCACCACCCCTATAAAACCCTTGGATCTGTTGAAGCTCGCTCTCTTCCGCCATGCCACTGCTGGTGTGAGTGGGACAGAGCCCATGCTAGCATGGAATACAGGCTATTGCATCGGACTCGGCTCCCTGGTGGTATTTGGGATCACGAAATCTGGGCATAACCAACTCTTCATGAACATTATCATGAATGGTATGCCTGCAATGCCTCTAAACTTACACTAAATCATCTTCTCTAAGAAATACCTACAGATCCTTAATCACCACCTATAAGAGGGAAACTAGGATGAAAGTGAAGTCAAAGTGAAATCAGATCATTCCTGATTATAATGGTGAGAATATTGCCAACATATATGACCATGTGAACATGTTGCTGGGTCCCTCCCAATGCCTTGACAGGAGGCTATACACGTGAGAAGCCCTTAAGATTAAGCTTTTTAAGTTTCATGACAAATCCACTCCTGCAACAAATTTGCTTTGGGTACCCATCCAGGAAACTGATTGGAAATATAGATTTTGCCCTCGAAAGCCTAGGAAATAGATCAGGATTGTACATTAAATAAATCAACTTCAAATCAAACCTGTACCTCAGTCTGAAATTCACTGCGTTATGCAGCCCACATGAGAGCCAGCTACCAGAAGTTAAGCAATGAGATAAAACTTCAGCATTAGAGAGATTTGAATGTTAACCTATTCCCATTGTGAAATATATAGGGGGAAATAAAACTATAAAAATTAAATCCTCTTTTGAATTGAAGTACAATTAAATAAATAGCTCCTAGATGAGAGTCTAAGTCATATTACCTTATGTATAAGAACTGAACTTCAGTGAAAAGCTAAGTGCTGTCTTTCTCAGGCTCTGCTAATGTCATTTAGAAGGTTTCAAGCCCTCAGGGAGGAATTGGATTCATCTGGGATGTGCAAGTTAGACTATTTTTCAGTGAAAAGGGCACAGTTAATTCAAGAAAACCAGTGTTAGGTTAAATCAAGGCATAAACTCTCACAAACTTTGTGTGTAATAGTAGAAACAGTTAATAGTGCCCATAATGTTATTGATCACTGGCCTCATATACAAGCCATTTAGAAGACAAATGAATTCCTTGTTCTTGGAGCAGTTTTTCAAGGCAAAATTACATTCTCAGAACTCAATAGTTACAGTTGCCAAAATGCGAAGCAATGACTCAGTTTTATCTGGGTATAAGAAGGTAGATGAAAAGAAGAAAGAAAGAAAGAAAAAAGGTTTCAGCTTCAGCAGATATCAATCAATATATGCCAATTGCTTAGAGGCCATGGTTTTATTTATTTATTTTTTAAAAATATATATATTTTATTGATTTTGTACAGAGAGGAAGAGAGACATAGAGTTAGAAACATCGATGAGAGAGAGTCATCGATCAGCTGCCTCTTGCACACCCCCTACTGGGGATATGCCTGCAACCAAAGTACATGCCCTTGACCGGAATCTAAACCGGGACCCTTCAGTCCCCAAGCCGACGCTCTATCCATTGAGCCAAACCGGTCCCAGCTAGAGGCCATGGTTTTAGACTTTAATTCAGTTGTGGAACTTTCTGATGCAGAGATTTTGAAGGGCATATTATATTTACTATATCATTTGGGGACAAGTGAGCTGAGTGAGACCCTACCTGTAAAAACCAGCTTCTGTGTCAGAGGGTGATGTTCATATTGTTGGTACCTTTTTTGCAAAGTTTAGAGTGTACTATTAATTGTATCCCAGATCTCCGGTCTTCCTACAGCTGCCATCCTTTTCCATGGTCCATTTTCCCTACGGGGCCCAGCCCCTTGGCACTCAGTGCTGCTTTTTCTTTGTTAGAATGTTCTAGTAACTAGTCTTACACTCAATGAGAAGGCATTTTCACTAGTGTGCCACAGCAGTCCTTTCTACTATCCTTTGCCATAAGAAGGGCTTGGGTTGAAGGAAGCTGCCTGTTGGGAAATGTCATTAATTATGAGAAGGGCTGATTGCCAGGCTTCATACTAATAACATATGTCACTTTGCAGTACACATGAACATTAACAATTTTGTGATTTAAAAAATAGGTTCTGTGCATTGGTACCTAAAAGTGTCTATTTAGCCTTGTTTCAGCCTAAACTGAAATACTATCAAATTATGCAACTTCTTTTTCCAAAGGAAATGAGGAGAAAAATATTTTCATTGACAATTTCTCTTTCCAACTCATCCAAATAATAAAAGCCTAATATGTTAAGTGGCTGGTCATTTGGTGACCAGTCAACTATTCAACCAATCAAAACATAATATGCTAATGATATGCTAAGGGTCACCCAACCACTAACACTGACCACCTGGAAGCAGATGCTCTGAACTGCAGGTTAGCTTGCTGCTGGGGTCTGGCCTATTGGGATTGAGTGAGATGGGTTGGACATGCCCTGGAGTGCTCCCACAATTCCTCCCCAGCCCTCATCTTGCATAGGTGGGGTCCCTTGGCCTGGCCTGTGCCCTCTTGCAATTCAGACCACTCCCCTTGGGAGGGAGCCAGACACAAGGCTCATGGCTGGTGAGTGCTGCTGGAGTGGCATGAGCCTCTCCTGATAGGAACTGATTGAGCATGAGCCCACAGCAGGTGAGGTGGGGCCGGGATGAGCACAAAGCAGGTGCGGTGGCATTGGGAGTAGCAGGTAGGAGCTGCAGGCAGCATTGGACTTCGGGTTTTAGCCTGACCCTCAAAGGCCACCCAGAGGGACCCCACCCAAGCATGAATTCATGCAATGGGCCTCTAGTCACTTATAAAAGCCACCTCCTCTGTTCTGGGGGAAAGTCAGAAAGGGAAAGGGCTATTTTCATGAAACTCCCCACTAACCCCACTAGGAAGGAAGTATATGGAATGTTGAAGAAACAATAGTTTCCTGTAAATTGTCTTCTCATGCCTGGCAATTTTTTCATATTTAAAAAGGCATCCAGCCAAGCCAGCATGGCTCAGTGGTTGAGCATCAATCTATGAACCTAAGAGATCATGGTTTGATTCCTTGTCAGGGCACATATCTGGCTTGCAGGTATGTGCCCTGACAGGAGACAGCCAATCATTGATATTTCTATCTCTCTCTCTCCCTCTCTCCATTCCCTTTCCTCTCAGAAATCAATAAAAATAAAAATGTTGGTTCTTTTGTACAATGTAATAGTCATTTTATCATAGAATGTACAAATTATAAGACTTTTAAAGTTATTTTTCTTAGGTCATTCTACTGCTCCTAATGTATTTTTTTTTTACTTTCTTATCTTGAATATAATTCTATGTTAGTGTCCTGGGATATTAGAAATAGAAATAAAATGGAGTTCCCATTTTTCAGAAGACAATACCATGCTCTAGTCTTATGTATTAATTTTACACAAGATGATGATATCAGGTGTCCCCTGATGTAACCATAGTACCACAGAGAGTTGTGAAGATTGGACACCAAACAACCTAGGTGATTTAATTCACATAGATTATTCAGTGTGGCACTGTCCAAGTTTGCGTATTATATAACTAGATGTAGTAATCCTTGGTCCTAGGCTTCCTGTCAGAATCTGCTTTTGCCCTTGAAACACAAGTATTTGTAAGATATATTTACCTCCTTGGAAATGGGTGAGAAGTGAGTACAAAGACAATAAAACAACAACAAAAATACACCTCAATACAGTGTCCTGTTACAGTAGTGCATACAAAAAAAAAGGAATATCCTATATAATAAAGAGGTAATATGGAAATTGACCCTCACACCCGCATACAAGATGGCTGCCCCCATGTGATCAAAGATAGCTGCCACAAGATGGCCAGCAGGGGAGGGCAGTTGAGAGTGACCAGGCCAGCAGGGGAAGGCAGTTTGGGGTGACCAGGATTGCAAGGGAGGGCAATTAGGGATGAATATAAGGTGATGACTTCAGAAGTTTAGGGGAGGGTCTGCATGGGAGGGCAGTTGGGGGTGACAGAGCTAATAGGGAAGGGCAGTTGGGGGTGATGGGGCTATCAGGGGAAGGCAGTTAGGAGTGACCAGGCCAGCAGGGGATGGCAGTTGGGGATGACTGGGCCAGCAAGGGAGGGCAGTTGGGTGTGATTGGGCCTGCAGGGGAGGACAGTTGGGGGCAATTGGCCTGGCCAGGGGAAGCAGTTAGGCCTCGATCAGGCTGGCAGGGAAGTGGTTAGAGGGTGATAAGGCTGGCAGGCAGGTGAGCAGTTGGGAGCCAGCAATCCCAGATTGTGAGAGGGATGTGAACTGCCAGTTTAGGCCCTATCCCACATGCAGTTGGACATTCCCTGAGGGATCTCAGATTGGAGAGGGTGCAGGCTGGGCTGAGGGATACCCAGCCCTCTCCATGCATTAATTTCATGCACTGGGCCTCTTGCACACCCTTGTGCAAGAGTATTGTCTTGTCTATAAAAGTAAAATAGGCAACAAAAACATTGTGAATGACTGAATATAGTTGTAAAATTAAATACAGCAGTTATGGAATTATCTAGAGAGGGAAGAAGTCCAAATTAAACATCAAAAAAGTCTGATAGTCAATGCAGTAAAGAGTACAGGGCCAAAAGCTCCAATGTCAGAGTGCTTATTTTTAATCTTCTTAGGATGCATTGCCCATATATTTTAAAAGGAAGATTAAACTAACTGATCATTAAGAACTCCTGCTACGTTTAGATTTTTTGATTATAGTAAGTAGCGCAAACACTTTCAATTCCTAAGTCCTAAGAATGTAACATTGACGAGTGAATGCCTTTATGGTTGTTTTTAAAAAGAATCTTTCAGTAAATGTTGTTCCTGCTCACAGCAATCTTATACTGACTTATTTCACTTTGTATTATTCTCATTTGTGAAAGAAGAGTCTTTGGTTTTTCTTTTTTCTTTTCTGGAAGTCACTGCAAATTTAATTTCCCTTTAAGCAATAGACTACTGGTAAAAAGAAAAAAAACAGCACTCTCCTTCATCCCATAGTTTAAAAAGATTGAGAGTTTTAAAGGGGAAAACATTCAGTTCAGATAAGAAAACCCCTGAGGCTCTGGGAAGGGAGCCCTATATTTAGTAAGTGAGAGATATAACAGAAGTCTGAGTTCTACTATTTGGCCTCCAGGGAAAATCCATTCTCTCTATATTCTCAATTCTACCTCCCACCTTTTATTTTCAATCTTGTTTCCATTTTCCTGAGAATACTTATCTACCTAGAGCTCTGAGCTCAAGAACAGACAGCCACTTGTTGCCATTCCCCCATCTAAGCCTCTCTTCTTCAAGTTAATTCTTTATCTTCTTTAAAAAAATATTCTAAATACATTATTTGAAAGAATATTACATTTATAAGAGGGTTTGTTTTGTTTTGTTTTGTTTGTAATAGATTAAAACTCTTATTGTCCAACATCTTTTTTTTCTTTTTTTAAATAATCTTTATTGTTCATATCATTACAAATGTTCCTCATTTTTTTCCCCCTCCATTGCTCCCCTCCACCAGGTTCGCACCCACCCTCTGCCTTTTCCCCACCCCCATTGTCCTCATCCATAGTGCACTGTTTATGTCCAGTCTCTTCCCACACCCCCACACCCTTTTCCCTGAGAATCATCAGTTCATCTTAAGGGGTGATGAAAATGCAGATTGATGCACTGTATTTGACTATCACCTTTAAACTCTTCAATACTTTATGGTTATCCATCACAAAATTTAGAGCAATCAGCAAAAAAAGAAGACAAGCACTGCGACATCTAAGGCCAACCAGGAAAAAAGGTTGGCAGAAGCAGACATGCTATTTGGATGATTGCAACAACCCATGAGAGGGGTTCGTCCGCTCTAGTTGAACAACTATCACCGCCATTCACCTCTATAACTCTTTTCAACTTGTAAAGCTGAATCTTTAGCCTGGCTGGTGTGGCTCAGTAATTGAGTATGGACCCATGAACCAGGACACATGCAGAATTTCCTTCCTTTTTAAGGTTGAATAATATTCCATTGTGTATATATACCAAATTTGTTTTGTTCTGTTTTTCTTCATTCATAAGTGGACACTTGGATGGCTTTCATGTTATAATTATTGTAAGTAACGCTACCAAAAGCATAGGTATATAAATACCTCTTTAAGACCTTCCTTTCAATTTTGGGGGTATAAACCCAGAAAAGGAATTTATGGTACCTAAATACTCTAAATATTCATTTCCATAATTCCCTGCCTTTCGCCTTGTTTAGAACCTGATAATGTCTCTCCTGGATTCTTAAAACCACCTTCCAATTTTGCCTCAAGATTTGTACACACTAATTATGTTCTCATATAGAGAACTCTTTCTATAATACAAATTTGCTTATATGCTTGCCTTAATTAAAGCCACTAGATGATGTCCCATTGTCTTTATTTTTTTTTAATATATTTTATTGATCTTTCACAGAGAGGATGAGAGAGGGATAGAGAGCTAGAAACGTCTATGAGAGAGAAACATCGACCAGCTGCCTCTTGCATACCCCCTACCAGGGATGTGCCCACAACCAATGTACATGCCCTTGACTGGAATCGAACCTGGGACCTTTCAGTCCACAGACCAATGCTTTACCACTGAGCCAAACTGGTTTTGGCATCCCATTGTCTTTAGAATGAAGTCTTTTGGGAGCTCTACAAGCTCTTTGTGTAACTAAATGTACACTGTATCTTCATGCATATTTTTACGCCTTTCTTTCAAAACATTACTCTCTAGCCATATCACATTTCCACTGGAAACAGCAATGTTATTTTCTGTCTCCAGCCCATAGCTTGTGCGACTCTTTCTTTTGGGAATGCTCTTCATCCTCCCCACTCACCTGGCGATTCAATCTTTATATTAATTATAAATTGCATTTCCTCTCTGAAACTCTTGCTGATGCCACCCTGCAAAGTAGATGAGTGGCTCCCACCATATGTTGCCATAGCACAGACCATACTCCCTATGGTTGGTAACAGTCAGTATAATTTATTCTATACGGGTTGTATATGATCTGTCTCTCCCAATAGACTGTTAGAATCATAAGGGCGGTGGCAACATCTGTAGCCTCATTCTGTGCCTCACTCAGAGTGATCAATTAGTCTTTATTTGTCTGGTGAAGGCTGGAGGAATAGCTGCAGCATTTATATACTCCTGAGAGACTCCTGGAACTCATAGGAATCTGAGATAATAAAAATCCCATGGACTGACCTCTGACCTTAACTTTTTAGTTAAGATTTTAACTCAGCTAAGACTGTTAATTTTGTGTTCAATTATGAAGGAAAAGAGTAATATGAAAATCCACATGTGAAATGTAACAATAGCATTAGTGTTTATTTTTAAAGTAATATTTACAAGTTTTGTGTTCTTTTTTACTTTGTTGTAAAGAGAAGCTATTTTTCTAATAAGAACATATTTTTGACCTCTACACTTTCACCCCACACATATATAGTTGGAATTGCATAATTATGTGAAAATAGGAGTCCACAAATGATTCTCTTAATATATGTATAGTTTTTGTGTAGCTAATTATGTAAATACGCATTGTTTGAGAGTAAATAAATTGGTCTCCCTTTTGTGTTCATCTCTTATTATCATTTTTCCAATGTTTATAAAATTCTCTAAGCAGTGATATTTTTTTCTTTAGGTAATCTGATATCAGTTTATTAAACAGAATAAAACCATGTTCTTTAGTCATAGTTGGATATATATATGGATTCTGGGGATCATTTTCATATATCTGAGAATAACAGAGTGGTGCATTTTCTTTATAATGTATCAAGATATGTAGGTTTCTAAGATTAAAGAAAAGCTAAAAAGGATCAATACATTTTCACAAAGTCCATATGTTCAGAACATATAACTACAGTTGTCACAAAAGTTCCTTAAGTCATTTATTAAATTTCAAACTTTTAAACTTTAATCAAAAATGTTAACTACCTCAAATAAATGAACTTTATTATTGTTTTTAGTTTGCCCCAACCCCCATCCCCGTATTATAATCGTTATCATTTTTTATTTCTTGATTTGTTGGGAAAAGGTTTATGTGTTCCTCCTTCTAACTGGGGTCTATGTCTAAAGTTTAATAAGACCAAAAGTGAAGATGCCTCATTTATCTTATTCCCCTCGGGTACTCTGATTCACAGAGTTGAAAGGTAGCTCTGATTTTTCTTTGGGGATCTTACTGCACTAATGAGCACTCGGGTGTAATACCTGGAAGAAGTTTTGCAGGTGGAAATTTTTACTTATGGTGAGAACAAGCATGCCATCCCAGTGCAAAGTGATTTATTACAACTTTTTGCAATACCAGCAAAATGGTTCATACTTGCCAATTTTTGCTTTATGTGCAAAACATTTTTAAACAGAAGTCACTGTATTCTTGGTATTAATTATGGTAGCGTTTTCAAAAAGTATAAGTTCAGAGAAAAGTTTGGGTGTTTTTAAGGACAACTGTTCTTGAAGAATCATGACAGTGGTCTTGGTAGAAGGCTTTTTGTTACTTATAATCATACTAGTGGCCGGTGCATGGATTAGTGCACTGGTGGTGTCCCTCGCCCTCTTGCAATCTGGGACCCTCAGGGGATGTCAGACTGCCGGTTTTGGCCAAGTCTCCAGGATCAGGGCAAAACCAGCAGTTTGACATCCCCTGAGGGATGTAGTAGTGCACGAAGTGGCAGGGGAGGAGCTGGAGTCTTAACGTGGTACCTCGCAGCTCCTGCTCATCCCAGCCCCACTGAGCCTGCCACCACCGCCACTTGGTAGCATTGCTGCAGAGACTGGAGAGGCTCACGCTGCTGCAGCTGCCCAGCATCTGGTGCCCATTGGTCAGCCGAGTGATGCTCTCACTGTGGGAACACATTGATCACCAAGGGGGAGCTCCTGCAATGAGCATATGATGGTCAATGTGTTTCATAGCAACTGGTCAACCAGTTGTTTGGTCGATTAGTAGTTTGGTCTCTAGGGCTTTTATATAGAGAGTTTTGAAAATATTCCAGAATACCATACAATCCTATCTACTAGAAATGATGGCTCTACTGTTAAAATATAAATATATGCACAAAGACTTCTTATTAATGCAAATTACTTTAAATTGCATTTACATCTACAGAAATGTGTTAATGTATTACTTGACATAATCAGTGAATAATTTATCTTTACAAATATATATTTTAATGACTTTTTTATATATTTTATGGGCTTTTTAATTTCACTTTCTTAAGTTGTGGATTGGACTTTGTACATTTTGTGCTTAAAAATTTTATCTTGAGAGGTGTAGTGGCCTCACTGATATATGATAGCATATTTCATTGTATTGTTTCTCTACAATAAAATAAATATATATATTAAACATATCAGTGGTACAACAAACCCAGTTTGCCATTTTAAAGATTTTATCACTCCCTCTGGGACAATTCATCAGGAAAATATTATAATGCTTCCACTTTTACCAGAGGAACGTTTCGAAAAACTAAACAAAAAAACATTCTGTTTCCCATTAGAAACCATTTTATCAACTGAATGATGATCAGTTTCCACTGCTTTCAGAATTTAAAACACATGGCTCCTGTAGCTCATACAAGAAGAGCAATCTCTTTATAACAAATTTATTTGCTGGCAGAAGCTATTCAATAGTTTATACTCTACTCACAATAACTTTGAAGCTTCCTTGAAAAGGCTTACAAATATGAATCCACAGACTTACTGAATCAGAATCACAGTTTTAATATCACCCTCTCATAGAAAAATCACCTATGTCATATCAGTGTATTTAGATCACAGGATAGGAAAGTCTTTGGATCATAAGATCCATAGTTGTGGTGATGGTTTTGATGATGATAATAATGATAGCTAAAACATAATGGCGTGCCCAGCTGGTATAAAAACAGTTGTTGAGCATCAACTCATGACCAGCAGGACGCAATTCAATTCCCAGTCAGGGCACATGACCAGGTTGTTGGCTTAATCCTCAGTAGGGGGCAAATCAATTTTGGCAAAGTCAGCCAATCAATATTTTTCTCAATAATAATGTGGTTTTTTTTTTTCTCTCTCTCCTTCTCCCTCCATCACTGAAATCAATAAAAACATATTTTTAAAAAATCATAAAAGTGTGTCCTAAGCCCTTTATATCCTTACAATTATATAAAATGAGCCTATTCTTTACACTATTTTTAGCAGAAGGTCATAAAACTTTCCAGATCCAATACGTGTCAGTCTCTACCTCCATGAATTTCTTCATTACACACACACACACACACACACACACACACACACACACCTCAAATAACATCCCACGCTACTGTGGTTAAAGAAACATTACTGTAAACCTATATGCATTGCTCACATAATTCCCATTATGGAAAAGGGAGTCAGAACTCAGAATCCTTGCTTCAATTCAAGGGAGAAATACATTTATTTTGCAACCGTCTATGTATAATAACCGACACAACATTGACAACAAAAGCATAATTTCACAGCTTACAGTGTTCTTGTGCCTTTTGCAACTAATGTGTCTTTACCCCCAAAATTGCAATTTTTGGGAATTTATATGATATATTAGTTATATAAAAGACTGTCTAAAAAAAAAAAAAAAGTATGAGGCATAGCCAAACTCAGAGATTCATGAGGGCTGTTTTAACAAAGTACTTCAAGCTGGAAGCTTAGAACAGCAGTTACTCTCTCACGGTTCCTGAGGCCAGAAGCCATTGAAAAGGAAGGTCTTGTCAGTATTTGCTCCTTTAGAAGGCAGAAAGGGGGACTCTGTTCATGACTCTCCCGAGCTTCCCGGGCTGATTGGCAATCTCTGACTTACCTTTTCTTGCAGATACATCATACCAATCTCTGCCTGTGTTTTCACATGCTATTCTGTGTCCAAGGTTCCCTCATGTTGTATGAATACCAGTTATACTGGAGTACTGGGTAAAGACTCACCTTATTGACCTCATCTTAACTTAATTAAATCATCAAAAACCCCACTTTCCAAATTAGATCACATTCATAAGCATTGTGGTTTGGGAATTTAACTTTTCTTTGGGGGTATAGAAAGACAATTCAACTCATAATGCTATTTTCAGTTATAAACATATTTTCCCCCCAGTAATATTAAACACTAATTTGATCTCATTTTCAAAACATTCATTAAAAAACATTACACTTTATAATATGGTTGGGTAAAATGTGCCATGCATTTTACCCCTACCAGTTCATGAAATTTTCACCATGCATTTAAGCAGTAGGGATTTAGACCAGGAAAGTCTGGCTTCAGAATCTGCCCCATTGATCTTACACCCAATTCCCTCTTTAGTCCCACACCCTTCTGAATCTTTTCTCTTCTTTCTTCCTCACCTCTGACTTTGCCAGCTCAGAATTCTTCCCATTTGTCCTTCAGATCAAACTCTGTTTCCCCCATATACTAGTATATTCTAGACATCCTTCATGACTGCTCAAAGTTTACACAAGTGATATTGCTTTCTAATTGGCAAGATTTCCAGAAATGTAGTTTAAATTACTGAAATACACAGGAGTGGTAATGGGTGTATGGGTCATTCTTTCAAGCTCTCAATGTTAAAAGTTGGGGTCTTATATAGAAAATAACAAAAGCAAACAATAAGGGTTAATAATTATTTTAGTAGAAATTCAGAGGTTTGGATTCAAAAGGGTTTGATAATGAATCTGTGCTTTCTTGCAAAATAGCTAGCAAAATAGCTAGATATTTAATTTCTTTAAATATTATATATATATATATATATATATATATATATATATATATATATATATAAAATCTCCCTTAAAATCCCCTTTTAACAGATTAGAACCTGATTTAGGTGAAGTTGGGTAACTTGCTCCAGCTCAGATATGTAATAAACAAAAGCAGTCTTGAACCTGCATTGGACTATCCCATACTATTTTTTGTAAAATTATTTCTAAGAAATAAATGAAATGACACATTTACAAATTACCTCCCCGTGACCCTCCTTTTTTAAACTTTTCCTGACCCCCCCCCCCCCTTAAAACATGTCTGAGTAACAATGCACGGGCATATTCCAATTCCCAGTCATATTACATTCTCCTGCTATTTTCATTCAAATATCAACATCACATACACTTATCTTTGACTAATCCTCATAAAGGACATCAGAACTGAATCCCAAATAACAATAAATGCATGAATAAATAACAAAGAAATGTGATAATATTGTAACTTATATTTTTAAAATATGCTCATATTTTCCCTTTTAAATGGGACATTAATAATTTAGCACTTTGTATTCAACATAAATATTCTGTTATGCACATTTATCATGTTTATGGCTAGTGTGTCAATCAAGTATATTTCTTACAGTTCTGGAGACTGAGAGGTCCAAGATCAACAGCCCTCCTCCTGGCTCAGAGACAGCTGTCCTCTTGTACTGTCTTCACGTGGCCTTTCCTGGGAGTATTCAGGAAAGAAGTGGCAGAGAGACAAAGGAATAAAATAAAATAAAAGTCAGAAAAAGAGAAACACATTTCTTCTCTTCTTCCAACCCTTACAGTCCTATGGGATTTGAGCCTATTATGAACTCATCTAAACCTAAGTACTTCTTAAAGGCCCTATCAACAAATTGGGAGTTAAGGCTTCAAAAAATAAATTTGTAGAACATAATTCTCTCCATAAACTGATTCTATTTGTCTTACTTAAAATGGTTCATATTTAGATAATATGAGACTTTAAAAGTAGGAAAAAAATGTGAAGCAGAATTTAAAATGTATCATTATGAATGAGTTCTAATTTAATATTTTATATAGTCTTAACTCTTTTATAATGATCATCATTAGATTGTCTTGGCTTGCCTTTGGCTATCTGTACTTAGATTTGAGTGTTCCCATACATTAGGTAGAGATTGCTTTTGCTACAGTCCCAAAAACTACAGAGGTTGTTGACATAATCTATTGTAATTAAATTCCCATTTATAGAAACTAGTGTTTGAATTAAGAGTGTTCTATTTCCATAAAATCTCGATCTGCAAAATCTTATTATCCATGTTACTACTCAAATATTAAAGAGCTCAGACTGAAAACATAGTTATATAGTCTATTTCCATTTAAGAAAAGAGATTTAATAGGAAAAAATAAAATGCGATATTTACCACATTGGTATTTTTGCAAGTCTGCTTGAAAAAGCTTTTACCTTTCTGTTTTATAACCATATGAAAGCACATTATAGAAGAAGTCAATTTTTAGAACGAAACCCATTGCTGTTAAGTCAATTATCCTGTCAAATTGTGCTTTCAAAGGAAGGTGTTGTGCCTACAGGTACTGAGGAAGAAGTTTAGATTCATTTCAGAAGTCTCAGCGCCCCCATCACAGTGTGAGCTGGTTGGGTAGTCTAGGCATCACTGGGCCAGCAGGTACATGCAGTTTCCATTCCATTTTCTATACCTGTACCTCATGCCATCAGCATTTTCAGCAAAATGGGAAATATCAGTTTAAATGCCAAAATAAATACATAAACCATTCTTTAAATTGTTTGTTTTTGTTAAGGCTTAGCAGCCAAAGAACATGCTGTTCTTTTTACATATAAATATGTGATTTACTTATAATTGCCTATTAACAAGGCTTACTATTTTATGATTTGATTTGATTTATGCATGTGTGAGTGATGACATTACTTGGATCAATCTTTTTCTTTCGTGTGTTGGGGGAGGGAGTGTGAGGGTAGAGAGAAAAAGAGAGAAAGAGAAAGAAAGGGGAGGAAGAGAGAAGGTGAAGTGGGAGAGAGAGACAGGGGGAGAGAAAGAGAGAGAGAGAAATACCATTTTAGGTTCTGAGACTGTCAGGATGGAACAGTTCTTATACTCTTCTAGAACCCCACCATCTGCCAGGAAAGAGAGAAACATATACCAGAAACTACTAAACTGTTAGATTTGTATGATTTTATTGATACTATGAGAATAATATAATCCTGCAGCAGCACAGAGCAGGGACTGATACATTTTCTCATGGAATAAGAAAACGAAGTCACTGCAGAAACCAGTTTGGCTTAGTGGATAGAGCATCAGCCTGCGGACAGAAGGGTCCCAGGTTTGATTCTGGTCAAGAGCATGTACCTTGGTTGCAGGCACATCCCCAGTGGGGAGGGCGGTGGTGGTGCAGGAGGCAGCTGATGGATGTTTCTCTCTGATTGTTGTTTCTAAGTTTCTATCCCTCTCTCTTCCTCTCTGTGGAAAATCAATAATATATATATATATATTTTTTTTAAGTAAACAAAGTCAGGAATGGCTTTATAGAAAAGAATTAACTTTACCCAAAGAGAGACCTTGAAGATAGACTCTAAAGCCTTGGACTTTCCCAAGGTATAGGAATGTCTTTGTTATTAACGGTGAGCTACTATACCACACTTGATAGTTGATACTAACGAGATGAGCCAGGTTGGGAGGTGACAATGCCAGAAAGACCAACCATGTGAACAAGTAACTGCATGGGCAATGATTCTATCAATTGTGCCTATATAATGAAGCTCCAATAAAAACTAAAAGCAACTAAATTCAAGTGAGTTTCCGGGGTTGGCAATCCTATATGTATATCATCATACACAAATAACAGAAGAGTAATGCTTTACTGAGGAAATGTGAGCTTTTCTTCTTTTAAATATATTTTATTTATTTCAGAGAGGAAGGTAGAGGGAGAAAGAAATAGAAACATCAATGATAAGAGAGAATCATTGATTAGCTGCCTTCTCCATGCCCCACACTGGGGATCGAGCCTGCAACACGGGCCTGTGCCCTGACCAGGAATTGAACAGTGATCTCCTGGTTCATAGGTGATGCTCAACCACTGAGCCACATCATCTTGGCTGAGCTTTTCTTTTAAACTCTCCTAGACAACAAGCACCCTATGTATCTTTTCTTTGGCTGATTAAAATTTACATCTTGTATTTATAAATATAATGCTAAAAAACACTTTTTCTGAGTTCTTGGAATTGTTCTATTGAAGATGAGAGTGAGTAACTGTCGGAATTGTGGATGTGTAGTCAGCTGGTCTGAAGCAAGATAGCCGTGGAGAACTCCACACCTGCAGATGGTGTCTAAAGTACAGGCAGTCTTATATGGACTATTCCCTCAGATAACTGTTTAACTGATTTCCATGGCATTTAAATTTGAGTGAATTAATTTGTAGATATGGTAACTAAATAGATACTCTCATGGAGAATGTGGAATCCTCATATGACAGTTTAAGTTTAACATAGCAAACCTCTTGGTTGTTGGAAGGACAATTTACTCAGAGTAGAGCATCCTGTTTGACAGACACTTTTTTTTTCTGCTCAGTCACATATTAGAATATCATTTGAGTTATATCATAAACAAAAGTGAGCTGAGACCAGTTTGGCTCAATAGATAGAGCATTGGCTTGGGGACTGAAGGGTCCCGGGTTCGATTCCGGTCAAGGGCATGTACCTTGGTTACAGGCATATCCCCAGTAGGGGGTGTACAAGAGGCAGCTGATCGATGACTCTCTCTCATCGATGTTTCTAACTCTCTATCTCTCTCCCTTCCTCTCTGTACAAAATCAATAAAATATATTAAAAAAACAAACAAAAAAAAAGTGAGAAAAATTGATTCATAGTAAATAAAAACTTTAAGAGATGTTTCAGTGAAAACTATCTAAGGCCCTGGAACACAAAATAAGTGGCCAGAGGCCATTATGGGAAAAATGAATTATTATTTTATAATAATTTAATTGTACAGCACAGTGATCAGACATTTATATAATTTACAAAATTATCTCCTCTACTACCCACCTGGCACCATACACAGTTATGTCAGTATTATTGACTATATTCCTTATGCTGTACTTTGCATCCCCATGACTATTTTGTAACTACCAATTTGTACTTCTTAATCCCTTCACCTTTTTCATCCAACCCTCCTACACCCGTCAATTAATTTTTGGATACCCTTCAACATTTCATGTAATCCTGGTTTGGTGGTGATGAACTCCTTTAGCTTTTTCTGGTCTGTAAAGTTCTTTCTCTGACCTTCAATTATAAATGATAGCTTTGCTGGGTAGAGTAATCTTGATTGTAGGTTCTTGCTGTTCATCACTTTAAATATTTCTTCCCACTCCCTTCTGAACTGCATAGCTCCTGTTGAGAAATCACCTGACAGTCATATGGATACTCCCTTGTAGGTAACTAACTGTTTTTCTCCTGATGCTTTCAAAATTATCTCTTTGTTTTCTGCACTTGGCATTTTAATTATAATGTGTCTTGGTGTGGTCCTCTTTAGATTCCTCTTGTTTGGGGTTCTCTGCACTTCCTGGACTTGTAAGTCTATTTTGTTCACCAGGTATGGAAAGTTTTCATTATTTCTTCTAATAGGTTTCCAATATTTTGCTCTCTCTCTCTCTTCTTCTGGCACCTCAATAATTCAGATGTTGGTATCCTTAAAGTTGTCCCAGAGGTTTCTTACACTATCTTCATATTTTTGGATTATTTTTTCTTTTTGTTTTTCTAGTTGTGTGTTCTTTGCTTTCTCATATATCAGATATTTGGTTTGATTCTTGGGATCCTTTGATCTACAGTTGAATTTCTGTATATTCTTTATTTCAGATAGTATATGCTTAATTTCTGATTGGTCCTTTTCCATTTTTTATTTTTTGGCATTCTCATTATGCTCTTGGTACACCCCTTTGTGGGCTGAGTGCAAAGTTTTGATGTAGTTAAGCCTTGATTGGTGTTGGTACACTGGGAGAAAATGATCTCTAGGCCAAATTGGCTGTGAGGACCCACTGTGTCTACAATGGAAGAACTGCTGTGCTGGAGACATGCTATGAGGCAAGACTTGTTTCAGTGGGGCTTTGGTGCTCACTAAGTCTGCCACTTGAATGTGTCACTTATGGATGTGAGAAGTTGAAATCTGGTGTCGTCTCACACTGACCACTAGATACACTAGCTTCTGGATCTCTGGTAGGATACAGGTCAGCTACTGTCTGAGGCACCTAGCAGAAGCTACAGCAAAAACTAGTATTTTCCTCTTTGGAAGTTTTGGAGCTCTCTGACCAGAGCTGTAGTTTATTAGGTTAAGCTGTGATAGGGCAGGCCATTTATATGCAAAAGCTGCTGTGTGGAGCTTGGGTGGGTTTATTGATTTGTGGGGAAGGGTCTCAGGGAGTCACTAGGCTAGGGCATGGCAAACAGCAATGGCTGCCAGTCAGCAGCCTCTGTGTCTCCAAGTTTCCCTGTCCCCATGTCTCATGCCCAGCATAGTAAACAATAATTGCTGAGCGCACTTCTGCAAGAAAGCCACCCTCACTTTCCAACCTGCTGGCAGACAGTCCAGCTTCTCCCGGTAGGAGTTTGGGTCCCCAGTGCCTTTCGAGAAACTGGAGTTCAGAGTAATTGGGAGGTTGTCTCACTTTGGGTTGAAAAAAGCAGTGCACCCAGTCGCCTGCTGCCACCTTGATTTGCGTGCCTCTATACTTCAGCTTTTCAGAGCTTATGTACATCTCAATGCTCTTTTCTCTTTCCTTCTATAATAGTTGTAGAACTTCCACTCAGCCATCTTCTCCATGGTTCTGGATAGCTAATTTGTCTTTTAGTTGTAGTTTTGAAATTGTTTTGCGAGGCAGCAGTTTAGGTGTTTACCTATGCTGCCATCTTGGTTTCCCTCTCGAAATATCCAATATCTTAATTGTGGTGGTAGTAGTCACACAACGTTGCTATTTCTCACAATTTATAGAGCTGTACACCTCATACTGCCTGAGCCTCCATTTCCACCACAACCTGAGTCACAGCCGCCTTCACTATCCGAGCCGTTTTCCGCTCAGCTGCCTCAGCTGCCATGGAAAGCTTCAGCCCTGAGTTAGTCTTAAAGACCCAGGAATAAGATGATCTAGAGAATAACTCAGACAAATCTGTCAACTGCAAAGGCTTTGAAACAGGCATGGTTTGACATATTCAGAAAATAGCCTATTGTGACTTGAATGTGGAAAATAAAGAGAAAATGTAAAAAGATCGGAAAGGTAACCATGAACTGACATGTAGATCTGTCTCTGACATGAAAAGGGAACATTGATTTATACTAGTTTTAATTAAAAGAACTATTAGTAGAATTTAATCAAACAAAGAATATAATATAATTTAACATTTAAAAGGACAAAGTGTGGAGAATAGATTAGAGACCCGAGTAACTGGAAGTGGGGAGTCTATTTTAGTACACAAGCAAGAGATAAAAGTAAATTGGATAATAATGGCAGTAGAGATGGAGAGAATTGGATACATTCAGCATTTTGCACATTATTTTAACAGCACCTGGTAATGGATTGGGTGTGATAGTTGAAGGAAAGTAATGAATCAAGGAGAGCTCTGAGGTTTAGAGAACTGGCAGGATGATCCTGATATTCCTGAAATGAAAAAGACAAAAATTAAGAAAGTTTTAGTTGTGGATTTATTAATAACTCAATTTTTGTGCATGCAAAGTTTAAGTTTTCTGTTATACCTGCAAATAAAGATGGTGAGTAGGAAGCTTGTAGTGAAGCTCAACTTCAGGAGGAAGTAAGAAAACAGCTGAAATTTCATGATTGATATGTACTAGGATTATATTCCAAGCCAGAGGCCTAGATGGAACACCTTAGGAATAAAAATAATGTGTGTAGAGATAATAGGAAACATTAAGATTGATCATTGGGGTTTTTCTTGTATCCACAGGACATGTAAATAAGGGAGAAATGGCAACTGTGAGAACTACTCAGAAAGTTAATGAAATTAGAGAAAAAGAATAAATAGATTGAATCTCATTAAAAATATAAGGGACATGGTCAGCACTGTCAAGAACTTATAAAATTTGAGATAGAAAAGAGCAGCTACCTTTATCTATATATGTAATAGAGAAATATGCTTATTAACCGGGACACTGAGCCCCTGTCCTAGGTGAGGGCCTGATCAGCAGTGGCCACTCCTGCTTCAAGGGCCAGAGAGTGAGGCAGAGCTGGGCTGGCGACTGGAGGGTAGGCGGCACTTTGTGATTTCGAATTGCAATCTAGGTTCCTAGTTTTATCATAATGGAGATCATTGATAATGTTAACAAGACCATGTTTGCTGGACCTATAAGAATGGAAACCACAGTAAAGTGAAAAGAAATACATGCAAACAGAATATTCAAATGTGTTGAGAAGTTTACTAAGAAGGGGACCAGAAGATTGGGGCAATAATTAGAACAGGATATAGGCTTGAATTTCAAGTTTCCATTTAGTTTTATTTTGTCTAATGTAAAATAGTAAAGAATGTTTGCTTCATGATAGAATATTACTATAATAAAGAAAATACATACATTAATTGCAAAACTAAGCTCCTGACAAATTAAAAAGAATGCAATGTGAAAACTAAGAAGAAGAATTTTTAAAAATCTATCTATCTATTTATTTTTTAATCCTTATCCAAAGATATGATTAGTAATTTTGGAGAGACATTGAGGAAGAGAGAGAAAGAAACATCAATGTTAGAGAGAAACATTTGCCTCCACTATGTGTCCCAAATGGGGATCAAACCAGAAACATAGGCAAGGGCCCTGAATAGGAATTGAATTCACAAAAGGTAACTTTTCCATGGTTGCAAAGTTACTTTAGCCGATATACCTTCTGGGATAGGTAGAACTGCATTCCAATAAAATGATATAGACAAAAATAGGTTTTTGTCTATATCATTTTATTGGAATGCAGTTCCAAAGTTACCTTTTGTGACAGAGCTGAATGGATTAGTTATGATAGGGACTCTGAGGCTTGCAAAGCTAAAATATTTTCTGTCTGGTTCTTAGTAAAAAGTTTTCCTATCCTGGATTTAGAATAATGGAAAAGAGAATGAGTCTGTGTCCTAGGTCAGTGGTCGGCAAACTCATCAGTCAACAGAGCCAAATGTCAACAGTACAAAAATTGAAATTTATTTTGGGAGCCAAATTTTTTAAACTTAAACTTCTTCTAATGCCACTTCTTCAACATAGACTCACCCAGGCCATGGTATTTTGTAGAATAGCCACCTCAATGGAACCAAAGAGCCAAATGTGGCTCACAAGCTGGTTTGCCAACCACTGTCCTAGGTAATTGAGCATTTTCTTTACCAGCCTTGGACTACTTACTTAAAGGTTTTGTTCAGGTGAACAAACAAAAAACTACACTTTTAACTTTTATTGATAAATGCAGGTTAATCTAATCTTTAGTGATAAATCTGGTATTTAGCACAGACTTAATGCTTAACATGTAAAACGTTTTTATATTAAAATCTAAAATATTTAAGTGTTAGATATCAACATTTTTGCTATTAGTCATTTATTTTACTTTAAGGAAGGTTTTAAAAACTTTTTGGTAATTTATTTCAAAGTCTCATTTTTTTTAACACTCATTATAAAAGTGCTAATTAGGAGGAGGGAAAAGTTAAAGTGAGAATTTAAAGACAACTATTAATATCTTTCCTTTTCCTCTAACATGATTTTCTTGATTTTCAATGAGCCAATATTTGTCGTGATCCAAAAGTATTCTGAGAATGCAGTCATTACTGTAAATATCCCACAGCAAGATATAAATTCTACTAATTACCATATGTCAAGTTTTTCATCTTCTCACTCAGAAGCAAGTTATCAGTGTATTTTTCTATGATTAATGCCAGAGCTATTTCTTAAAAAAAAAAAAAAATTGCTATGCCCGTTTTTAACAGAATACTGAGTCTTGCCTGAGTTTTCCAACATTTCATCTAAAATGCTGTTAACATCTGGAGGGATCTTCGTTGATATTGAACAAATGCTACATTAAGTTTTAGTGTTATTAAATCTTACAGTAGATCAAATAACATCCCAATCTACATCAGGCAAATGCCATGGTTACAAGAATTTATAGTAGTATCTCAGCATAGTTCCATAATTACACATTTATTTAACCAATTAAGCATGAAAGTGGCATTATTGTCAGAAATATGATATATGACCTGAACATAATTTGGTTAATGAGGAACAAGAAATGCCTGCTAAGTAGGGCAGGTATTCTGTTAACAGAAAATCGCTACGTAATTGCCCCTGACATATGTCAGATTGAATGGCCTTATGTAAAAAAAAAAAAAAAAAAAAAAAAAAAAGAAAAGAAAGAAAGAAAGAACACAGACAAAAATGCTGAGTGGAGAAGTCTTTTTGAAAATAGGCTTCTTTTTATTTTTAAAGTGTTTGTAAACACTTTAATAAACTGAAGGGGAAAATAAGTTAACTATAGACTGTGGCTGCAGACATTGTGCAAATTCTCCTGTGTACTCAGTCGAGGATAAATAACTGCTGCCATTTCAAGTTTTTGTCCATTATGAACTTCTAGAGAAAAATCTTTACTCCCAATTTCTAATTATCCAGACTCCCAAATGGGTTCACCCACAGAATCCCCTGGCTTAAATTGGAGCCAAGTCTTAACTTATAAAATCCCTTTAACTCCCTCAATTCTTTCTCCTTTCTCATTTATGCAATCAGCATTTTACCTGAGGATGGGAAAAATGTTGAAGGTAACAGATTTTTTGAGTGCCTGTATGTAGGATTCCAATGAAGGTCCTTATTGGTGATTGACAATGAGCTAATGGAAATATAAGCTGTTTAGGGACTGTGGGATGGATTTTTTTAAAGATGTTTTCTGCTAGGACATACAAAATACCAGAAAATGGAAATTGTAAAATACAGAATATTTAGAAATAAAGAAAGTTTTCTGATTACTCAGCTTGTAGTCCCTCAAACAATTCAATATAATTTTCTAGAAACTACATTTGTGTATTAAAATATATGGATAGGGTTTATGTAAAATACTAATTAAGAACTCTTATATTTTGTTTTAAATATTCTTCAATGTGTTGATATGGCTGTTTTCAAATGTTATGGTAAGGGAATCAGTGTTATAGAGTACTGATTATAGTATACAATTTTTATATGATCAGATTTATTATGTTAGTCTATTTATTTTTAAATATATTTATTAATTTCAGAGAGAGAGAGGGGGAGAGAGAAGGAGAGAGAGCAATGGAAATATTAATGATGAGAGAGAATTCACACTGTTTTTAAAGGAAATGTGTAGTACATTCAATTTTAAGAAAATAAGAATTAACATAATTTGTCATCCTCAAGTTAGTTGAAGTTTAGTTAAAAGCAAATAAATATTTTTAAAAAGTTTTCATTGATTTTTTAGAGACAGAAGAAGGGAGAGGAAGGGAGAGAGAAGAATCATCAATGTGTAAGTGAAACAGTGAATGCCGCCTCCTGAATACCCACTATCGGATAATGAGACCACAACCAGAGCATGTGCCTTGACCAGGAATTCAACTGGCGATCTCTCAGTGCATGGGACTATACTCAACCTACTGAGCCACACTGGCCAGGGCAATATCAGTAAAGCAATATTTCTCCAGGTTTATATGTCAAATTTTCATTAAGTTAGTATACAAAACTGATATTTAAGTATTTGAAACATTTTAAACATGACGTAAGTTTTAACATAACTTAAATTTTAAATTTGTGGATACCTTGCATTATGTATGATTCCTAGTAATTGATTCTTCTGCTCACTGACATAATCTAATACTTTTCTTTCAAATTCCTTTAAAATAATGGCAGTTAAATTTGACCAAAGAAATTTTTAAAAATATATTTTTGCTGCTAGTCTTATTTTATATAAGTTGGGAATATGAAAGACTTAATACTTCCTTATATAACACATAATGCAATTGCATGTTGGTATGTGCGGTTACTATTGGGTACTAGAACTTCAAATCATTTGTAATTAAGTTATAGTTTATGAAAAATGTAGTGTATCTGGTAAGTCATAAAGATATCAAATTCTGATTTCTTTAAAAAAATATCCTGATGTTTCTTTCTTTTCTTATGATAAATTAAGAAAATTGTGTTCTGAATTTTTTTTCATTTATTTCCCAACTAGATTTTATTGAAAATCTGACTCATATCTTGGTACTATTTCTAACTAAGTTAGTTCTAGCTGGTCTGAAAACAAGCTCCCAAGTCTAAACTTTTGTCTGACTTTTAAAAAGAGTATATGTTACACATATTTTAACTATCTTTCCAGACTACCTCCACCCAAACTATTCATATTTATTTCTTGCCTCCTTGCAGATAGAATCTTACTCTAGGAACTCAGACCCTAAGCAAGCAGATAGTGGATTCTGCTCACTCCAGCTTTTATTCTGATTCTCAAATTTCACATTTGCCTAGAATAACCTCCACAATGTTTTAAATCATATACTAACTTTCCAATATTTTTTGTCTCATTCTTATTACTGGAGACTTCATTGCCCAATACCTTATAAACACTGAAATCTACCTCCATGAAACTGAGAATACATTATTTAAATTCATACTTATTACTATATTTGTTTCACAAATGTTAGGTTTGCTTCCCAAATATTCATGGATTCTGAGAGGGAAGAAACAGTCTATTATTCTCTTCTATCTCCTACAGCTATAGTTAAAAAAGAGTGTGGCTAACCTTTATGAATTAAGTTCCAGGTGTCTCCTGTGTGACTGTTTGCTAAGTACTCAGCATACTGCCTGCCTGATGCCATCTGAGTCTCAATAACTGACCACCATTATTAAGGTCATAATTTCCTCTCCCTGGCTCTTTTTTTTTTTTAATCTTTTCTTTTAATTTACATTTCTAAGTATCCCTGTTGGAATTATATCCATTTTATACATAATAGTGTTATTAAATATTCCAGATCAAATAACATATCTTTCTTTCTCTTCTGGATTTTAAAATGTTCTGGTGTTAGTGATTTTCTCTTCTCTATACTCCTTCACTTAGTCCCTCCCTCATCTACTTTTAAGAAATCGTTGATGGAAGCAGAGATTATAATGATTACACAATGTATGAAATAGAAGGCAAATGGAGAATTCATTATTTTTAAATTTTTTTAGGGTGGGAAATGTGTAGAGATTTATTTTAAAATGGTTTGAGTAAATATAAATTCAGATGTTTGCAAAAGATGAAGGAAAATGTAAAGTTAAGGAAGATGATATCAAATGAGCACAATGTTTTGATGAAGCAAAGATAAGGTAGTCATAAAAAAAAGTAGAAATGGTTGTAGAGAAATCCTGAGAATTTTGAAGATTTTGCATTTTCTCTGAGCAGGGGAAAAAAATGGTATTCAACTTTAGACAAAATAAAAATTAACTGGTAGCAATGGAATCTTTGCTAAAGTTTTGAACTTAAGTGTATTGCATTAAGAAAAATTCATCTGGAAACAAATATGATCTGTGTTCTATAATAACTCAACATCTAGTTTGTGGAATAAGGTCATAAAAGGATTATAAATAGCACACTAGTAAATACTAACTTACAGCAACAGAAAATATGCTAAAGTCTTTAAAAGACTTTAATTTCCACAGAGAAATTAAAAGAAAAAGTTAAAGGAGTTCATCAACACCAAACCAGTATTGCATGAAATGCTGAAGGGTATTCTTTAAGAAGAGTAAGAAAAATAAAAAAGATTAAAAATATGAACAACAAAATGACAATAAATATGTATCTATCAACAACTGAATCTAAAAATCAAATAAATGGCCGAAACCGGTTTGGCTCAGTGGATAGAGCATTGGTCTCAGGACTGAAAGATCCCAGGTTCAATTCCGGTCAAGGGCATGTACATTGGTTGTGGGCACATCCCCAGTAGGGGGTGTGCAAGAGGCAGCTGGTCGATGTTTCTCTCTCATTGATATTTCTAGCTTTCTATCTCTTTCCCTTCCTCTCTGTAAAAAATCAATAAAATATATTTTTAAAAATCAAATAAACGAAGAAGAATCTAAAGAACAAAATAAACTGATGAATAAGATAGAATCAGTGGCATCAAAACATTGGAACAGACTGACAAATCTCAGAGGAAGGGGGTGAGGGAGGTGAGGGGAGAGATTAACCAAAGACTTATATAATTATAGATTCATGAACCTCTGGGGTCCCTAACCTGGCCTGTGGGAGTTCGGGCCAAAACCATCTCTCTGACATCCCCCTTGGGGTCTCAAATTGTGAGAGGGCACAGGCCAGGCTGAGGGACACAAAGTTGCATGATCGGAGCCAGGGAAAGACCAAGAGAGTGCTCAAGGGTATGTCTGGCCCTTCTCTCCCAGTCCTAATCTGCCAGACCCCAGAAAGTGAACCTACTGGTGGTCAGTGCACATCATAGCAACTGGTCAAACAATTGAATGAACGGTCAGACACTTAGCATATTAGGCTTTTATTATATAGGATATGCATTACCTATGGGCACAGACAATAGTATAATAAAGGCCTGGGGTGGTGTGGGTACCAGGTGGAGGGGGCAATGGAGAAAAAAAGGGGGGCATATGTATAAAAATTTTAAAAAGAAAAAATGAACACTGTTTGGACAGAACAGACCAAGGATGACCCTTATTCCAGTCTCCAACCACTCTCCAGCATCTTACCCAGCCACCTCCAAGGTCAGCCAACACACTGTTTCTTTTCTACCTCAACTCCTTATTGCCCAGCAACCAGGAGCTCCCAAATCCATCAGAACTATCCTACCCAGGTGACAGCTGTAGTCACCAGCCTGCCAACCTGTACCTGCAGGCCTCCCACACCTACCTCTCACTGGGCTTCTATTTCCACCTCAAGGATGTGGCCACTTCAGAGAGAGTTGGAGGAGAAGAAGCACAAGGGCACTGAGCATCTCTCAAAACCAGCATGGAGGATGCATTGTCTTCCCTGATGTGCTCAGGCTTCTTCAGATGAGCAGGGTGAAACTCAGGATGCCAGAGAAGCTGCCCACGCCTTGGAGAGGAACCTGACCCAGGTCCTTGTGGAGCTGCCTGCCCTGGGTTCTACCTTCACAGACTCAGCTCTGTGACTTCTGAGAGAACCACTTCCGGGGTGAGCAGGTGAAACTCCTCAAGAAGATGGGAGACTCCTGCCTCACCTCTGCAGGCTGGCCGGCCCCCAGGCTGGGATGGGCGAGTATCTCTTGGAAAGGGACTAGGAGCCTTCATAGCCCAGAGGCCCTTGAGGACCCCTGGTGCCGGAGCCTCTCCTAGAAACACTAGCCATTCTTTTAACAACCCCAAAGACATCTCCCACGCATTGGAGAAAATGGAAATAATAAAGCTTTTTGCAGCAAACAAACAAAACAAAATACTGTATCAGGGGTCTTTAAACTACAGCCCACGGGCCACATGAGGCCCGCAGAGGAGTCTGATCCGGCCCGCCAGGTTTTTTGGGCAGTGAGCGCAGCCGAGGTGTTACAGTAGGAATTAGTAGTTCATATAGTCCGGCCCTCCAGCTCTCTGAGGGACCGTGATCTGGCCCCCACTTTAAAAAGTTTGAGGACGCCTGTGTGTAATTTAACTTTCTTGCAAAAGGAAGATTTCTGAGGCAATAGCATGATCTCTCAGGAATCTTGGGAAGTCACTAAGTCTAAGTATTGGGAACAACTGGAACTGGTCAACTTCCCTTTAATTATCTGGAATTTTCAAAAGGCTTTATGCATTCAGTGTCATACAAAATGTGCAGAGGTATGAAAGGAAACTTGACAGGATTCCTATATATGAAGAGATCAAACTCCGTGAGAAGAAAGATGACATGTACGCAAGCAGCACAGTACAAAATCAAAAGTGATGTGTCTCAAAAGGTTTTCAAACAAAGGAAAAGTATTGGTTCCTGGATGGATCACTACTCATTCAAAGACAGTAGGTACATTGCTGAAGGACTAGTCATCTTGATTATTTTGATGGTCTTTTTCAAATCACTTCTTTGTTCAAACATCCTTCTTAAACATTAAGTAGTAGTAAAGGATGGTAAGTTAGAATTTACATCACAGATCCTTTTAATATCTGTAAACTTTTGAAAGAATTTTAAACAAATATGAACTTCAGTTTGTTTTATGACAATGTTGAATTTTATCAAAATTCTGTAATCTGGTAAAAAACAACAATTAAGAAATTTCCAACACTTACTTATTCCAAAATATAATACATTAAAAACACCACCCTTCCCATTATAAAGTATGGAGGTCTTAAGGATGGCCCATTTGTTTACCTATGACTTTTTCCAAATTCTTAGCCTTTGCTTCATAAACGATTAGCTGAATTGTTTTGTCCCCACTAATCCATTAGAACAAAATGCTTATAAATCAGTTTTTGGTTAAGATCCTCCCTGCATTCATGCCCTGAACTTTGGCCTGCCCTCAGACTAAGCCAGCATGCAACTTCTCCTTAATGACCCCCCTCTGGAACAGGCTGACCTCAGAGTAAAACATTCTTTGATCTATTATCAGATCTCTGCCACCTTCACCTGTTTATCCCATCCATTCCACTTACCCACAGCCAGTTCTTTTTAGCCTTTTTACTTCTCCCTATAAGAGAAAGAGTACTTTCTAGCCGAAACCGGTTTGGCTCAGTGGTAGAGCGTCGGTCTGTGGACTAAAAGGTCCCAGATTCGATTCCAGTCAAGGGCATGTATCTTGGTTGCAGGCACATCCCTGTAGGGGGTTTGCAAGAGGCAGCTGGTCAATGTTTCTCTCTCATCGACGTTTCTAGCTCTCTATCTCTCTCCCTTCGTCTCCGTAAAAAATCAATAAAAAATATTTAGAGACACTTGCAGACATTATTGTAGGAGCCTCATTCCTATTGCAAGTCTCCCTCCCCTTATTGTTACAATTATTCCAGATAAATCTCCGCTGAGTTATTTTTAGTTCACCCTTCTCTCTAAGGTTAGACAAAGCAGAACTTCCCCTGAGCCCTGTTCTTCCCCAAAAGCAGCAAACACAAGGTTAAGAATTCTTCCGCCTATTTATTTTCCAAAGGAGCACCCTTGCCCTTGTTAAAGGAAAATTAAACAGTGTAGAGGCAGTTAGGCAAGAAAGACAGTATTCAAGACTAATGCAATAGGAGAGAGATTGAATTCAACTCTACTAAAAAAACATAAAAGCAAGAGGGATTGTATGTGCTGGATGAGATAGTCGAAAATTGCTGGAGAATGTTAAGGGAAATTGGTCAATGTGATTAGTTTGCTAATTGGTTTGTATCTAAAGAGGTTCTACCATTACAGAGAGTTAGAGATAGGGGTCCTTTCTTTCTCATTGATTGTTTTTTTAAAGGGATGACTTTCAGGTGTTTAAGAAACTGGCAAGAGTTTGAGAAAAGATTTCCAACGCAAAGGGACAAAAACATTTAGAAGTGTAAGATTTTTAAAGCAAATGCTCTAATAAAAAGTCCAGGGGTCTATAGTCAAGGTAAAGGTTGTGTAAAGGTTAGTCAAGCTGAAGGCACATTGAGGCCTTCTTGGTTACCCTTCCTGTTCTGAAACCCACCAGCCTTTCTTCCATAATTCAGATAAGATGCTTCTGTCTTCCTCATGCCCCACCGGAGAACGCCAGAGGCTTCCCTTTTGTATCTCTAAAACCCCAATGCCTCCTCCCTTTTCTTTGAGATTTTCCTTATCAAAGAATGTTCTCCCTATTACAATAGCCAAAATCATTTTCTTAATTTGCTGGTACATTTTCCATTCACAAGGAAATACATCCCACAGCCTTTTATATTAAAAAAAGAAGATAAATTGAAATGAGGTAAACAAGGCACTTGGCATGATACCTGCAACATAATACTCAAATCTGCTAGTGAAATGATGGTACCAAAGAAAAATTGTCCTTTAAACAAGTGTCTTATTGTTACATACATTACTTTCCACAATTAGATATCGATGAAATTATATTTCTTCTTAACTAGGGGAATAGATTTAAGGAAAAGCAAGTCTCAACTTGATAGTAATACATGTTTAAACATTCCTAGCAAAAAAAAGCACAGATCCATCCTCAAACTTGTTTCCTAGACTCTCTCAGCTCTCTCCCTTTAAACCAGTATCTATAAGAAGAGGCCACTCTGAGTCAGGAAGAATCATAGCAGGTCGGGCAACTCTCTGGTTGGATCGGCCAATAGAACTTCTGTTAATAACTGTGGTATGGCAAGCATAAGACCTATTCAAAATCTTGACTTGGATATTACTTCTAAGATCAGGGTCTAATGGATTCTTATATTCTCTTACAAGAGAATAGCAAAATCCCTACTGATTTTCCAAGGAACTATTTCTTAAGTTTACTTCACCAATGAAAAAATTATGTCTAACGTTATTCATGCTAATTACTGAACCCTCTGTGAAGAGTTAAGTAAAGTCGCTTAGATGATCTGCTATAAACTTTGTGAATATGAATTTGTCATTTGTATTCTTCAAATGCTTACCAAGAATCTGTTGGATGTAAATTCCTATCAAAGAACTTCAAATAATAAATCTCGACCTATGTAAGATTTTGAGTTTATCATAACCCATATAGGCTTTAATAGATTGAGACATAAAATTTTCTTCTGAGATTTTTTTCTAACAGTTTAAAGAGATGAATTCTAAGCAGATGGGCTTAGAACATAAGAGTTTTACTTCATAGAATATTTCATATGTCAGGCTTATTCTAGCTAGTCTTTCATTTTCATTGCTGATATCTCCTGGTTTTTTTGTTTGTATTGTTTTGTTTTTTTGTTTGTTTGTTTGTTTTTCATTATTTAAAATTATTTTAAGTATGTAGGAAATATTTGAAAATTTTATGAGATTTTGGTTGAGCTGTGTAAACAAGCTATATTGCATATAAAAAAGAAAATATATTTCAGAAATATTAAACACAAGATATATAAATTTAAATTTTTATTTTAAATGCCATATCAAATGCCAGAAGTATAGAAACAGGAAATATACATTAAAATAGTCAGTTTTCTTCTGAAAGACTTAAATGCTTTCTATTTTCATTGGGTCTGGAAGAACTGAAAAAGAAAACAACACAATAAAATAAAGTGCTGCATCAGCTCTTAAAACAGACACTGCTGACATTTTAGGGTGTGAAAGTGAGATTAATTTGGATAGAGAGACAGAGGATGCTAAGAACATTTAAATGCTTTCTTGGCAGATTTTAAGAAAAATGTTTCCTCTTGCCATTCTCTGTTTGCAACATTATCCATACATTTCCAAGTTTTCTTAAGGAAAGCAGACAATTGAGAAACAACATTTGAATGCAAGCTGTTAAAGCATTATGAGGGTATTTTTTGAAAGGAAATCTTTAGAACAAGATAATTATCAGGGAATTATGAGCACAATGCTAAAAAGTTACTTTCAGATTGTTTTATATTTACTTAGCTCTGCTCCTGAAATTTTCATTTTTCCTTAGAAAACATTTTTTTCTAAAGTACTGTAAAGTAGACTACTACAACTCTAATCATGTTGAAGTATGCGTACTAACATTTGCAGGCTTGAGTGGGAACAGGTGGGGATGGGCAGGCACAGGACTTCGTATACCTCCAGTTATTGTCTTCAGTGGGCAACTTTATTAATCTTGAAAGTCCTAGCATTTAGTAACTTTCCAAATGCAAGCTACTGATGAAATTGATGGAATTGTTTGAGCACCTGGATCCAGCCACACACAAAATCTATTACTAGGATTTCATTTACATGAAACAGTATCATTCCTTATTTAATTACATGAATTCTATCTCTTGGAAATGAAAGACCTGGTCCATATAAAGAAAGCTACTCAGATGAATGAGCCCTAATCTCCTTTAGGAACTATCATCCTCAGTGTCCTTTATCATCCTCACCATTCCCCTGTGAGTGATGCTATGATAGCTGCCCTCCTTTATTTGTAGAATTGTGGAGACTATTTTTTAGGATTCCACAATAATATGGAGCGGAGGAAAAGTGTGTTTACAGTTGTAATATAAATAAATAATACAATAAGAATAAACTGTGCTTCATGTACTCACAACTGTAAAGCTACTTTTGCCCACCCCTGTATAGTTTACTGAGAATGGAACAGAATACATTTGCTTCTGTTGTTCTGTAAATGTCTAATAATGTAGGATGTTTTGATTTTCTCATCTTTAATGTACATTTTGTTCAGTTTAATAATATAACTTCTTTAGCTACATAATACTGCTCATAAATCAGATTCCATTTTTTAAAAATTAAATCTACTATAAATTATAAATACATCAGATGTGGAAAAAAAATATGGTTAAAAGAAGGCAAAACTGACCTTTCAGCTTCTTTTGAAACTGTGAGAAATTCATTACTTTGGAAAATTTTTTAAATGTTCTATAATTCAAAGAAAAAACAATTAGGATATTGTTACTTTTCTATCTCTCATTTGGGTTTTTCCACACAGGCATTCAAATTCAAAATAGGTTTGATCTAATGATTTAATAAAGTCAATATCATGGAAAATAACAAAAGATATTGCCATTTCTAGGAAGAAGATTTTTGTTGTTGTTTTTTTTAAATTTTATTTTAAAGCATGTTTTTCAAAAGTAATTGGTTGAGAAACTGGATGATCTGATTTGGATGCCTCTTTTTAAGAGAATGAAAGGATATGTAGGTTTGCCTTTCTTAGAATGAGAAAACATATTTGTATTGTTGTGTTTGTTATTTTGCTTTTGCCTTTTACAATTCCTAAATTACAAGCTACTGAGGACAGATGGTGTTAAACAAGTCTTTGGCTTGAGAGGTATTGTGTATGTCACCACCTTCGTCAAGGAACATAAGCGCTAGAGACAGTTCTGCTTTGAGGATCTGCTTGTCCAGGAGTCCACCTGTGAGCTGCCTGAGAGCAGGGTCATTGGTCATGACCTTCACTGCAGTTGCGGTGGGGCTAGTGCTCTGTGTAAGGAGTAGCTTCTGTGGATGTGCAATATGTTCTCACCAAGTATGTGTGGCTGAAGGAAACAGGCAAGAGCTGGGCTTCTATAGTGTCCTGAGGAAACAGTGGCAGGGACCACCAATTTGGTGGAAGCTCAGGTGAGCACCAAATACAAAATTGACCAACCATGAATCCAGAATGACCATAGATGAGACAGTGCAGGATAAATTGGTGGAAAAGAGCCGCATGAGAGGTTGTGTAAGCAGAGAAGGTTGTGACAGATGACAAGGTCCCATAGGTGCCCCACCTTTCCTCTCTAGGCTATGCAGAAGACTCTCTCCCCAGAGACCAGGATCTACAGCTGCTGGATATCCAGCAATGCACAGCCAGCATCATATGATAGATTGTTCCCCTATGCCCCTGGATAGCAGCTGTGTCAGGGGCATCCAGGGACAACTACAGAGAGTACTGTGATCCCCCAACACAGGAAAGGTTATGCACAGCCAACTCCAGCATTGAGCTGGTCTGACAAGCTGGTAAACTGCCAGGGCTGAGCCTGCTGCCACTCTCAGAAGGCCCCCAGATCCCAAAACAAGGAGTTCTGCATGCACATCCAAGCATATGAGTCCGTTGAGAAGGTCCCAGTTGTGGGACTGGTTGGCAGCTTCTCTCACACCCTCAGACACACACAAATCTAAATATCTTTTGGCAAGTAGTTTTATTGTCACACTAAGATAAGGCTTATCTAGTATTGCACAATTAATTATAAGGAATTGTGGGCATATATTCAAATGCATTATGTCTAGTTCAAAAAAATCTATCTGACTTTTCCTGTAAATGTCATTATAAAAATGATGATCAGGACCCATCAAGTAAATGATCAGAGTAGATTTCTGATGCTCCTAGAATCTATTTCCCGCTTCTCATGAAAAAAAAAAAAAAATAGAGCCTCAGTATAGAAGGTTCAAAAGCAATTTTATTAGGGGCAGAAATAAAATATTGAGTACTAGCTATAATTAATAAGAAATGTTAATCATGCTCTGTTAAGCATGATTGCTCTGTTCTGAGAAAGCACATTCTAACTTGGCTGAGTTGTACACCCTGGGACATGGGAGTAACATCAGAATGCAGTCTATCCTTCTTTCCCAAGAACTGCCCATCATTTTGGAAAGATTTATTATAGCCTTGTGGCTGAAACAATTTTGTCCCCAGGTTCCCAGGCTCTGTGAGCCCCCAGCCTGCATTGCCTGTAACCTTTAACCACTATACCTTGCCCACTTTCTCATGCCTGTAATTCTTACTTTCCCATACAATCTTTGTCCTTTTACCAGATATGAGCAGCTGAAGGGTTAGAGCAGATTTTTGTGGATGACCTGCTGCTCTCCCATACTGCTGGCATTATTGAAATAAACACTCCTATAGTATGAGTCAATCCTGTCTCTGCTTAATTGGCTCAAGTAGTGACAAGCAGCCCAGACCCATTGGTTGTCTGATTACAATTTTAAAATGTCACTATTTAGGAGTTCCTGTGTTGCTTCTCTTATGAGTATTTGATTATCTGTCCTTTGAATATGAACTGACCACTTTGTCCTTACCAGTGGGAGACCGTGGACCTAAATTGTAAATTCCCTCTTCCAGAATTTTATTCTAATTCTTCCAATATGTAAGGTCCCCACTACCCGAGATAACAACAGTTCTCCCAGAGAATATTGTCTCAGCTGAGAATCCCAGGTTTAGCGTGCTTATCACTTACACAATGGCCTGAGTTCCAATATTTGGATGGTTAATGGCCATGTGTTGATTAACCACAGACATACTAGTACATATTGAGAAGTGAATGCACCATTAGGGAACACCATAGAGTGCACCACTACAAACTTGGGCTACACGATATAGCTTATTGCTCTTAGGCTGTGAGCTTGTACAACATGCTTCTGTAGGAAACAGTTTGAGATTAAATAAAGCACAAGGGATCTGATGTAATCCAACGACTTTCTACTTATCAAGGACAAGTTTGTTGTAGAAGAGTATGCTGTGTTCTGCTAGCAGCAGCCTCATTCATTTAGTGCTTCTTAGAGATTATGTGTTCTACCTAATAGCCCTTAAGATTCATCTGTTTGAACATGACAAAGAGTGTGTGTGTGTTTTTGTTTTGTTTCCAAATATATATATTTTTTTTACAAATGTGTATCCTTTTATACTTCCTGACAGTTATTTTAATTATAGTTAGGTGCCTTTTCCAAATTGGAAACAGTTTTAAATTGCTAGCTTGTAGAATGTGATTTTCTTACACTAATTGGAATAATGGGGTACAAATGGAGGTATCCCATGGTTGCAGAAAATTTTTAACATTTCTTGGAATAGAATGTATAATAGAGATTAAAAGCATTCTATCCTACTGAATGTAAATGTTAGTGCATATATTGAAATGTATTTGTATATTCTGTTAACCCATTTTATCTTTTTAGGAATTGTAAGCCATGTAGATGAATTATTTTTTATCCTAAAAGTTCTTACTTTCAAAATATGAAAATGTTAAACGAAGGAACGTTTTAGCATTCTATTGTTGCATAACACATTAGCTTAAAACTTAGTGACTTAGAACAGCAACTGTTAGTTTTCAACATTTTCAGTTTCTGTGGGTAATAGATTTAGTAGCAACTTGTCTGGTTCTTCTGACTCAGCAATTTAATGAGATTGTAGTCAGATGTGAGCTAAAGCTATATTTATCAAAGGTCCTTCCTGAGGGTGGAAGATCTCTTTCCAAGTTGGCTCTCCCTTATCACTGACAAATGGTCGGTGACTATGTTGTCTGATGGTGGGAAGCCTCAGTTTCTATCAAGTGTGTGCCTGTGAATCTGCTTGAGTGTCACTCATGGCATGGCAGCTGGTTCCCTCTGGAAAAAATGGTCCAAGAGAACAGGATGAATATTGCACTATCTTTAATGACTGATCTTTGGAGTCACACACCTTCACTTTCAAATGGTAACTTGATAGGTCAGCTTTGATTCAATGTGGAATGCAAGGAAGCAAAGATCATCAAGGGCAACCTTGGTGGCAGATGACGTTAATTAAAAAAAATCAATTAAATGATTAATTCTTTTGTTAAACAAAAGTAAGTTGCTATTTTGAATCTTCATGTTTTTATTGTTTTCCATCATTGGATATTATATAAATTTATCTGAATGATATAGTATTATATTTAGTTAATTGTTTATTGTTATTAATTTGTTTGAATTTTTAGGGAGAGGGATTAATAATTTATAATAAATCTATGTAAAAGTTCATCATTTGTGCAAAACATAAAATTCACATAATTATACCCATGTATCTTACTACTAAAGAAACTTAGGATGTATCATGACATATGTTTTAAAGCTCCTCTTTTGTGTGATAGTTAGAAATAGAATAAGGATTTATTAAATTTTGGACTCTTGACATTTTCCCTATACCATGTTTACATGCATAGAAGAATTAACATGTTTATTAAAATCTATTTTTAAATAACAATAAAAGAATGCCTATTTTCCTCACATTTTCTTCATTCTTATATTAATTATTTTCATTCTTTAATTTATTATTGAGTTATAAATTCACAAAAATTCATATATATTATATAAAATGTCAAGTACCCATAGGTGTTAAATGCATACCATACAATATTAAAGAATAGAGTCATAAAGTCTAAACTATCATAAAGTCTAAATTTTAGTGCTTTAGGGAATAAAACATATACCTAAATAGTTTTTTCCCAAGACAGCTTTCAGGATACTATCAAAATAAAGACATATATTTAGAAAACAAAATATATCTAATACAGTTAATCAAACTGGATATATGCATAATGACAGTTAATTACTAAACCTTATTTTTTCTAGGAATTATAATTGTTTATTAACCTTTCAGAGACTGCTACTAAGAAACCAACAAAATAGTCTGATTTAAAATAAAATTGCCTTCTTTGTAATACAGGAGAGAAGCCAAGCTATTATTATCATATATATATATATATTTTTTTTTTAAAAAAGAGGGAGATAATGGGGAGCTAAATAACTCTTCAGTTGCCTAACCAAACTTTAATATTAGAGAGTCAGCTGGATCTATTTCTTCATTAGTTAAGAAGGGAGAATTTGAACGGGGAAAGGTGCATAAAAAATTGCCTTTATAATTATGATATCATGAAAGACAGCAGTGATACAATAGAAGTTGAAGAAATTGATATGGAAATTAAGCTAACTAGATTAACAAATTTATTTAGTTAAATTTTGTTTTTTAACACACCTAAAAAAATAAATGTAAAGTTATTTCTTATATACATTAAAATGTAATGAGGAACTTCTAGAAGCAGCTAAAAGGAGAGAGAGAGAGAGAAAGATATTAAGAGATTGAGAGATAATGCTGAATATGATGAATTAATCACTCTTGGGGATTAGAAGGTATTTGGGGAAATGTCAGGAAGCTACAGACCAGTAGGAGGATCAGAACTACTCTGAATTAAATTTACAAAACCCAAAAGTATTAAAACATCTGAAAGATACTTTTGAATCATAAATCTAACATAGGATTTTATAAAGTTTGCCAACACATACACCATAAAATTTACTTCTAAGTTATCTACTTTACCAGTAAAAAGTTTTGTGAATCAATGGTGATTTACAAACTTTTGTTTTGGCTTGGTTTTAATTTACTAGCTTTTCTTGCCTGGGCATAAGCACCTCTGTCTTACCTATGGTCAATTCTTTAACCCTGAAGTCTGAAGAACAGAAGTGATAATGGTGCTTAGCATAAAGGTAGAAGGCCTGCTCAAACAGTCAGGCAGAGAAAGGGAATTCGCTCTTCCTCCTTCTTTTGGGTCTGGTGAAAACCTCAATGAATAGGATGATGCCCATCTGCATTGAGAAGGGCAATGTCGCCAAAACCGGTTTGGCTCAGTGGATAGAGCGTCGGTCTGTGGACTGAAGGGTCCCGGGTTCGATTCTGGTCAAGGGCATGTACATTGGTTGCAAGCACATCTGCAGTGGGGGGTGTGCAGGAGGCAGCTGGTCAATGTTTCTAGCTCTCTATCACTTCTATCCCTCTCCCTGCCTCTCTGTAAATCAATAAAATATATTAAAAAAAAAAAAGAGAAGGGCAATGTGCTTCCCACAGACCACCTATTCAAATGCAGTTCTCATCCAGAAACACCCTCACAGACACCTCCAGAAATAATGGTTAGCCAGACACCTCCAGAAATAATGGTTAGCCAAATATCAGAGCACTCGGTGATATAAAATTAATTAACACAAAATTAATCATCATAGTTCTTATAATTAAGACTCTGATAGGTTCTTTTGAAACTATAAGTGGCAAAACACATGGTTTCTCTTTATTAGAATTTGCCGTTTGGATGGTGGGGGAAGAGAGAGAGAAAAAAAAAGAAATATGGAGAAAGAGAAGAGAGTAAATATGTATTATTAGATAATGTCTATAATAAATTAACATTAAGGCATATTGATTAAATAAGTGTAGGCAGAATCAAGAATAGGTCCAATGGACCAGCCAGCTTAGCTTAGTGCTTGAGCATTGACCTATGAACCAGGAGGTCATGGTTTGATTCTCAGACATAGCACATGCTCTGGTTGCAGGCACAATGCAATGATTTTCTGTCATCACTGATGTTTCTAATTCTCTCTCCCTCTCTATTCCTCTCTAAAATCAATAATAATATATTTTTGAAAATTAATTGGTTCAATGAAGAAATGAGATTTGAGTCAGTACTTGAAAATATCTAGCTGAAGACAGGGCATTTCTTAATGCATAAAACACACACACACACCACACACGAGGAATGATGAAAGTAAACGCTAAATATATTCGGGGCATGATTATTTGAAAATTATATTTCTAGAGCAGATGGTTCATGCAGAAAAGAGTGGAATGCGGAGATATATGATTCAAACATAAAGGGTCTTACATGCCAAGACCAAAGTGGTTGTTTTTATCTAGTAGCTAATTAGCAGATATGATGAATTTAAAATAGTACAGATCATGTATCATAGAAATGTGCACTTGAAACCTATATGATATTATTAACCAATGTCACCCCAGTAAAATTTCATTAAAAAAAATAAAAGTAAAACAAAACATTACCTGAAGGTGAGCAAAGACAAAATAACATAAAATAATTTGGCAATAGCATTTGTTTTTAAGAACTGTTTTTGTGTTGGTGTGCTGAATGAAGGAAACAGTTTTATACATCATGAATGCAATACTCTTGAGGTTACCTATGTGACCTATAACTTAATATAGATGTATTGAAGCTTTCAGAAATTCCTTTGCACCTTGTCAAAACATTGAAAGCATTCTGAAATATTCAACAAGATGAGAGACACACTGCTCAGAGAATCCTTCAAAACCCACTCTTCAACCTGCCATTCATATGCTAGATGGACAGAACCGACTTTGCACTGAATCAAAACCAGGATTGGATCAGTTGACCATTTGATCAAAGTGCTGTTTTACAGATAAAGAAAGTGAGGCCCCAAGAGGCCAGTCACACCAGCAAGGTTTCTACCTATTTTAAGATGTAACTTTTTCCACTATGTCAGGTATTTTAAAGTAAAGCAATGCACTCTGTTCACTCAAATTTCTAAGTCTCTTCTTCTTAAGAATCAAAAGTAGCAGATTTTACTTATAAGGAGAAAAACTTAAATTCTTTTTATCCTATCTATTTTTTTAGAAATTTTGATGTAAGACTTAAGAAAGTTTAATAGATAATACCTGCTTATTCTTTGACAATTGACTTATATGCATAACAGTCTAATCTACTTAAAATAAGTTGGATTTATAATGACTTTAAATCCTGAAAAGAAATTTTTTTTACTATAATAGTGCTAGATTTTTAAAGATATTAATAAGAATGAATAAATGATAATTGTGTCAGTGGAGAAATACCAATTATAATAATTGTGTCTTGAATTAATCAAATTTGAATTTTTATATCATGAAATTAAAATAATATTAATATTGATAAAGAGCGTACATTTAGAACTTTCTTTGCCTTCTGAAATTTATATCCATTATATCCAGGCTTTAACTAAGTTTTGCAAGTGAAGCTGAAGAATTTCCATGTTGTATTGGGAAAACTTGGGTTTGAGAAGCTCAAACCCACTGCTATTGGGGAGGTGAAAGAGCTCAGATTTGCATTCAAAGGTCTCTGACTTCTAGCCAAAACCGGTTTGGCTCAGTGGATAGAGCATCAGCCTGCGGACTGAAAGGTCCCAGGTTCAATTCCGGTCAAGGGCATGTACCTTGGTTGTGGGCACATTCCCAGTAGGGGATGTGTAGGAGGCAGCTATCGATGATTCTCTCTCATCGATGTTTCTAACTCTCTCTCCCTCCCTCTTCCTCTGTGAAAAATCAATAAAATATATTAAAAAAAAAAAAAAAAAAAAAAAAAAAGGTCTCTGACTTCTAGGGCCATCACATCTTCTGCTAGGGAATTTTCTCTCTTCCTAAAATTATTCTATATCATTGGGGCTTTTAAAGGTTGATACATAATACAACTTTTTTCCCATCTTGATTTCAGAACTATATTAGCAATAAGGCACAGTAGGTACAATAATAGAGGTCAAGATATCGGATTTGGGAAATATGGTGTGTTTATATGGTGAAAAAGAACCTTCTTCAAATGTTATCTTTGAATTAGAGTGATTCTCAATGCCAATCAGAGACAGAATAGCCTTAACTAGGCCTCTACCCAGAGATAGTGCTTCCCCACTTAAGCCCATCCCTGGGTGTAGAGCTGTACAAACTGCATTCTATGCAAGCCGATAGACCTTACCAGTGAGGCTAGGAAGGGGTGCTAGCCTTCTTTTTATCTCCAAAATTCACTGAAAAACTCATCTTTTTTCTCCTGGGCCATCATGAATAAAGTGTGGAAAGGAAGCTAAGAGGGTATCCCAACATAGATTCATGAGGATGCTTGCTTAAGTGTTCCCACAACATATCATCAACATAGAGGCTTTGACCTCCTTTACAGAATGGTTGAAGGCTTTGCCAGGTAGTTTAATTGATTAGAGCATCTTCTTCGTACTCCAAGGTGTTGATCCTCAGTCAAGGCACATGGAAGAGGCAACCAATGAGCACATAAATAGATAAGTGGAACACCAAGTCAATGTTTCTGTCTCTCTCTCTCTCTGTCTCTGTCTCTCTCTCTCTCTCTCTCTCTCTCTCTCTCTCTCTCTCTCTCAAATCAATTAAAAAAATAGAAGGGTTGAATAAGCAATTCAGTTTACTTTGTAGCTTAGCCTATTTTAAAATCCTATATAACAAAAGGGTAATGTGCAAATTGACCCTAACAGCGGAATGACTGGGAACAACCAGTCACTATGATATGCATGACCACCAAGAGGGGACAGGGGGGAATTGAGGGGTGGAGATCAATTGGGGGGGGGGGGCCTTCTGTGATTGTCCCAAAGAGGGAGACCCAGACAATTAATTGGGGAGCTCTGCAGAACTGGGGAGCTGGGAGTGTGTAGTGGTAGATGTGGGCAAAACCAGGCCAAGGCAGGGGCGGGCCACAGGGCCATGAGGCATTTGGGGCTGCAAGGGTCCCGGCAGCCAGGACAAATTTTGTGCATCAGGCCTCTAGTAATAATATAATATATTATAATATAATATATTATAATATAATATAATATAATAATATAAATTTAAATATGAGATTGCTTGTCAATGTAATTGTGATCAGTGAAAATATTCCACTTTGGAATATATTTAGATATTTTTTTTAAAAATTGGAATGCAGTTTTCTAATTCTACCTTAAAATAGAAGTAAAATATTTAATTATTTGAAACTTTTCCAAAGTTTCATAGGAACATTTGCAATGATTTAAAAGTCAATGCTAACTTTTGAAACACATATGTCACCAGGGATGGATGACCTAATTTAGATGAATTGTGATTCAAGTATTCATCTAAATTTCAAGGTTGACCTAAATCAAATATGAGAGCCTTGAAGTTTGGTTAACTTTATTCATTATGTTTCCTCTTTGTATGTCTTTTTTTTAATTTTCTGTTTCTAGCTTACATTAGAAGCAGAATTGCTAGCGGTATCAGAAAAATTGTTTCTATTATTTCATGCAACTATATTCCTAAAATGTGCAAATCTGTTTAAGAATTTGGGTCCATATATCCAGCCTGAACAAGTTCAGAACTGGAAAAAATTTTTATAAATATATTTTATTTTTATCATCTAATTGTTTCATTGTTTCTATAGACAAAATTTAGTTGGCATGATAAGTATATTTTTTATTTACATTTTAAAAAATGCTTAGAAAAAAAATTCTTATTTAAATATATATCGGCTCTATCTTTATACAATCATTTCAGAATTAGCAATATGCATTAACAAAAGTAATTGAAAACCTCGTATAAGAAAATTATTTTAAAAATATATTTGTATTAATTTCAGAGAGGAAGGGAAAGAGAGAAATAGAAACATCAATGATGAGAGAGAATCATTGATCGGCTGCCTCTTGCACACCCCACACTCGGGACTGAGCCCACAGCCCGGCCATGTGTCCTGACCAGGAATCGTACCATAACCTTTTGGCTCACAGGTTGACTCTTAACCACTGAGCCATGTGGGCCAGGCAGAAAAATATTGTTTATAGTGTATTTTTCACTTGGCTGGCTTCTATTTATTTTTTTATATCTTGGCTAGCATGTGACCTCCACCAGAGGCTTTAATGCTTATATACATAAAGTAGCTCTAGACACTATCATCCTGTTTTAGTTATTTTGTTGAAGGATATAACTATAAATTACCACCTGTATTATTTTGTTTGCTAGATAATTACATCTTTCCCTGTGTTAGAAGGTACACACATATACACATACAGATATATATGTGTGTGGACAATAGATTCACATTTTTCACAGTAGGTATGTTCTGTAAAATAGCAATGAACCTGAATTAGCACATACTGACTCCCTGCTTCTAATGGGAAATACAGCCATAGGTTTTTGCAAGCCTCTGGTTACCCATATTAGCCAACCAAATTGTCATTTGCACGTATAGATTTGTTTGCCAACATCCTTGACAAACAAATCAGTCTCATTAAGTTGCAAACTTGCTCTTCCCAAGAACCTTTTCCCACTATAAAACTTAGCAGAGCTTTTTACTTTTTTTCTTCAGCCTCCTGTTCTGCAAAACCAGCCTCACCTGAAAGCTGAACATTTTTCACATTGCATCATATTTTCAGACATGTGAGCCAGCCAGCACTAGCCAAGAAGTGTTTAACATTTTCTTGAGTAACATGACCATAAGTTATGTAGATTTTCAGTGTAACAGTGTGATAAAATACTTTCCACTCAGCTTTTAAAAAAAAAATCAATTATCTAATGATTCTACAAATGTAACCACTTTTCCAGAGTTTCATCATACACCATATACACTTCTTAAGCATTTTCTGAAGTGGTCTCATGGACAGATTAGCACAGTTCCTTTCTCTTTCTTAATGTACCATATTGTTGACTCATTAACATTGAACTCATGGCAATAGCACTATAATTAAATGCCTTAACAACTTTATCTAATGCACTTTTTTCCCCTCCACAAGGCACATCACAGCCTTTTTGCACTTAGGAATACTAGACAACACTTCATTGATGTGGTTGAGGACCAATTTAAGCAGTAAAATTACCTAAAAGGCATAAAAAGTCAATGCGTGGTACTAAGAGACTATGAAAACCCACTTGTTTAGAGTATGTAAGCTGGAACAAGAAGGTAGAGAGGGCATTGTTTTGTTCAACCTCAATTCTGTGCATGTCTCTAAATGATGGTAAAAACTCCTCAGATATTGATATTTGGAGGTTTCCAATATATGCAATATGAATATATATATATATATATATATATATATATATGTCAAATATTCTTAAAGGTATTAAGAATAGAGTGTAAACTTTGCTGGACTTTGCACAGCCCTATTACATAGTTGGAATTCAATTTCCTGAAACTGAACTGGCATGGCATAGAGGCCAGTATGTCCTGTGATGACCCCAGTTTGCATATTTTTACTTCTGCATTGATTCTTAACTAATATGTGACTAAAGGGACAATGACAAGATCAAGGCCGTACGCCCAAGAAGACTGGTAATAATTATGCAGATAAACAGGACATCCAGAGAGTGATGTGAACGTTTAAATTCAAAATGGATTTAGAACTTTATTTCTCTAGTTTTGTGAATAAGGCAAGGTTTGAGAGACAGGTTCGGTAATTCCAAAAGTACTTAGGTATTTCCTCCAGTCACCTTTAATTTATTTTACCTCAGATACGAAGACGACATTTCCATTCTTCCTCCACCTTCTCTCACACACCTCTTATTCCACGCTGGTGACAAAATTACTTGCATACTCTCATATTTTAATTCAAGAGCCTCTGGGACTGACAGGGTTGAGTGTACTTGACATGGAGCAGAGCCGGAGAAACTTAGGGCTGACACCTTTAAGCAAATAACCATTTGCCCATTTGCACTGTTTAACTCAGACAAACCATAAATATAACAGTTCATATAAGAAAATATATCACAAACACCCTTTCCCAACAGCTAACATGGAAATAAAATAGTAATTGGAATATGTTTATGAGTGGTGTGTATGTAGAAGTTGGATCTATTTCATTAAATAACTACATTGATGTCATGTTTACCAATGCCTCTATATCAAAAAGCATAGAAAGGTAATTATAGTTGGTATTATTCAAATATGAAGTTTGAAGCAGAGTGTTAGAAGAGGTGGCTGCATGGAAAGGTGGGGGCCATACCTCAGAGCATCTTGGATGTCATGATAAAGAGCTTTTATATGTAAAAAAGCCAAAGCAACCTTTACAAAGGAACAAGCAGGACGACTGGGAACAACCAGAAAGACTGGTCACTATGATGTGCATGACCACCAGGGGGCAGATGCTCAAAGCAGGAACTGCCCCCAACCCACAGACCCAATAGGGCCTGACAGCCAACCTCCCAGTCCTTCCCCCTGGACAGCAGACCCTGATTGCCTAATTGGGGCCCAGCCCCAGGCTGGGATGGGGAATTGGGGTTGGTTGGTGGTGGATGCAGACAGCAAGTAACAGAAGGAGGGGTTGGGTGATGGTGGATGTGGGGAGCAAGTAACGGAAGCAAGTAACAGTTACTGTTTTGAGCATCTGCTCCCCTGGTGGTCAGTGCATGTCATAGTGACTGGTTGTTCTGGTCATTCCAATCATCCTGCTTGTTCCATTATAAAGGTCACTTTAGCTTATATATGTGTGTGTGTATATATATATATATATATATATATATATATATATATTGTTATATATATTGTTATATATATATTGTTATATATATATTGTTATATATATTGTCATATATATATATTGTTATATATATTGTTATATATATATATATATATATATATATATATATATATATATATATATATATATATCTTTATCATGACAAGGGAAGTAAGGAGGTAGGGAAGGGAGGAACCATGCAGGTGGTAAGGAAAGGAGGCAGGGAGGTGGGGAACCTGATTGGCCCTAATTTCAGGCCAGGCCTAAGGATCCCACCCATGCATGGATTTTGTGCCTGGGCTTCTAGTTTGTATATAATAAGGATTTCCTTAGGAATGGCTGCCAGTTCAAATTTAACCCAAATATTCTTGTTGTGCTCTACTATACAATCTAATGAAGATTTTTGGCTGTTTCTCATATTTTCAGTCTTAAATGTAAAGGAACAACTTACGGCCCCATTGTCCTGTTCCAGCTTTCCTCACTTTGTCGATCAATATATATCTACTGTGTATATAGGGGTGGACAAAAGTAGGTCTACAATTGTGAGTACACAGAACATAGACTCGATTCTTGTATTATTGTCTCATTCATTTAACTTTTTTTTTTTGAGAGAGAGAGAGAGAGAGAGAGAGAGAGAGAGAGAGAGAGAGACATTGATGTCAGAGTAAAACATTGATTGGCTGCCTCCAGCATGCCACCAACTAGGAATTAAGCCCAAAACCCAGGGATATGCCCTGACTGGGAATTAAACAGGCAACCTTTTTTTACATGGGATTATGCCCAGCCAATCAAGACAACTCCACTGGCCAGGGCATCTTGTATTATTATTCATTAATTATTGTGGTATTTTTCATACAAACAACTGTAGACCTACTTTTGCCCCACCTTGTATTCCCTCACATCCCACTGGGCATCTACTGTGTAGATTATGACTCAGAATGTAACTCATGTAGCATATTAAGAGTTCAAATGCTATGACACTTCCTTATACCACGTAAGTAACAGCACATACAAAAATATTTATTGATCGAACTAATATCATTTAAGCATTCACCATACCTGAGGCACTATTATAGGCCTGTGTTTTGCATAAGTGAACAAAATAAACAAAAACCATTGCCCTTGTGGAACTTACATTCCAGCACACATGCCAGCATCTAACAGAAAACAAAAGCAAAACCCCAAAGTGCCAAATATCCCCTAAACTGATTCTGATTATTGGGACAGTCGGTCCAGTAGTGTTGATGTGGCGATGTCTGGAAGAAACACCTGAAAGCAGGTGCCATGTGAGAGAGAGATGCTCCACTGGCATCCAGTTTACCCCTATAGGGTCTCCTCTCCACTTGCTATTTAGATGTTGAGCATTTATAAGTTTAATGCAAGCCTATAGACAGCCTTCCTAAATGATTTTCTTGAGTCCTACATACATGAAATATATTAACATTTATTTTTTTAAGAATCAGGAAGTCACATTTAGACCCTCCTACTACGGAGACTCAGGTACCCTACCATGCACTTGTGTTCTCTGGAAGCATACATCAAGTCATTTGTTCTGTTGAAAAGATATTCTTGTTTGAGTAAGAAGTGTAAGAAAATATTGTACATAATACTCAATGAAAGACGAAAAGGAAGAGAAGAGGAGTTGGCAGACAAAATCTGAGGACCATACTGCAGGTCCGATGTTAATGAAAAGAGAATATTTAAAGGTTGATTGAATAGGAAAAAAACTAAGACTGCAGTGTAGCTTTGACAAAGTTTTGGCCAGGCTATCCAGGAGCTCTGGGGTAATTGCCATAGAGGAGTTCCACATGGGAGAGAAATGTCTAGGCTAGCACCACCATCCATCACTGTCTTGCAGTTGTTGGGAAGACTTCTCTAGCTAAAGGCTGTCAGCTCAATGCATTCCTTGCAGTCGGTTAAAAAGGTCTTTCTTGAAGGGAGATTCCAATAATGTCCCTTCATCCTGACACACCTATCTCATTTATCGTATATCTTCAGTTTTCTGATTCTTCCTTGTTGAAGTGAATTTCACCCTGAGTCTCAACTTTCTCTGAATAGCTTGATATCACCAATCTACTTATAGTATTTATTTATTTCTTCTATCAAACCACCCAAGACTGCATGTGGAGTAATATACAATTTCCTCAAATCTTTTAAAGTAGTTTGGATAGAACAAGTAAGGCACTATGCTTTTTTTTTTAATCTATTTTGAAAACAAATTAAGTACAGCTTTATAAATATTTATTTTTCATTTTAAACATTTTATTTATTTATCAGTACAAAAATATGTTAACACTGATAACAAAGAGAAGAAGTAATAGAAGTTTTAGGATCTTTCAATAATCTGAGAAAGGCAATCTATAGTTCTTAATTCTCTTTTTAACTAGAATTTTATTTGTTTCCATTTCATTCCCAGCCAACTTCACCCCAGGGCAGCCTTAGTCTATATGTGTTTATCACTTGTAGTCCTGCTTTTATTGGAAACCTTGAGGGAATTTCCTCTATAACATTCCCTGTTCTTAGATATAGGCCTAAAATTTCACTTATTGGAGAGCAACGAGTGCAATTTTCTTTTAGGTGGATGATGCACTTTCCAAAATAATTTGTTTCTTAGTTAGAGTGGTTAAAATGGGTACCTTGCAGGCAAAACACCAGCCTAACTAAAAGATTCATAAAGTGGGTGAGTGAGAATGTTCATGGATATTCCTCAATGTTGAAGCTTACGTATCTTGTCTAAGTATTAGTGAAGTAATCAATTGTTAGATGATCAATGGAGAAGTCAGAAAACATCCCCTGGGTCTAACTAATGTTGCAATCAACAATGAGATGCTCATCCTGTCTAATAAAAGAGTAATATGCAAATTAACCACCACTCCAAGACAAAAATGGCGGCATCCATAGCCACAAGATGGCGGTGCCCAGATTTTTATCCCCGCCCGAGTCCGCAAGTCCGCCCAGCAGCAGCAGTCCAGGGTGTCTAGCTGGGAGGCGCCCGCACCCCACACAGTGATCCCTGCCCAGTGCTGGCAGCCTATGGTGTCTGGCTGGGAGGCCACAGCACCCAGTGTGATCCCTGGCTACAGTGTCAGCTTGGGCTGGTGTTTCAGACCTGCAGGGCTGTGCATCAAAGCCACACAATCCCCTGGCCACATCGCAGCATGGGCTTGGAACTCAGGCCCTCAGAGCCTCGTACCCAAGCTACAAGATCCCCTGGCCATGGTGGCAGCCTGGGCTGGGGCTGCGCACCACCATTGTGCAATCTCCCAGCTGTGGCAATAGCTTGGGGTGGGGGTGGGGGGATGTACATCCCCACCTCAAGATCCTGGCCAGGCTGAGATGGCTGACTGGGATGGGGTCTCAGCCTGGCCAGGGTGCAATCCTCTTCCAGTGGTGGCAGCCTGGGGTCTCAGCCATTGAGTCATACCAGCCAGGCAGATATGGAGGAATCTTAAATGTTTCTTTTTTAAAAATATATATTTTATTGCCAAAACCGGTTTAGCTCAGTGGATAGAGCTTTGCCCTGCGGAGTGAAAGGTCCCGGGTTCGATTCCAGTCAAGGGCATGTACCTTGGTTGGGGGCACATCCCCAATAGGGGGTGTGCAGGAGGCAGCTGATCGATAATTCTCTCTCATCGATGTTTCTAGCTCTCTATCCCTTTCCCTTCCTCTCTGTAAAAAATCAATAATATACATATATACACACATATATTGATTGATCATAATATATAAATATATATATTTTATTGATGTGCCCCCAACCAAGGTACATGTCCTTGACCGGAATTGAACCTGGGATCCTTGAGTCTGCAGGCCAATGCTCCATCTACTGAGCCAAACCATTTAGGATTGTCCAATATACTAAAGAAAAAACCCTATCTAATAAAGAGGGAACATGCAAGAGAGGGCATTTGGGAGTGCACTGGGCCTTTAATAGATGTTTGCCAAAACATCTCCCTACACTGTCAAAGAAGAATCTGAAGAACTATTGTTTTAAAGATATCCACAGTATAATATGAGATTCTCCTCAACCAAAACTGATCAGGAAAGTCAAATTGGACAAATTCAGTTTGATATCACTGCAACAAATATGATAGCAACCTGGAAATAAAATACAAAGTGGTTATTTCATTAAGACCAAACCATGCCCTTACCTTCTGAGTATTATTATTTTATTAGAAAATTTAACAAAAAGTTAATAAAGTGGCTCTTTTGTTTATTTTAAAAATATAAAATAAAATCTAAATATCATCAAATTTTAAAAATGTGGTAGGTCAGTGGATGGAGCACAGCCTGCTATCAGGAAGGGTTCAGCTTAAATCCTGACCAAAAATGTTACCCCACTTTTTGAAATTTTTACTTATAAAATAACAATACTTGTACCCATTTCATAGAATTATTTAGAATATAAAATATCTATTACAGTAGGTGACACATATTAAGTTCTCAATGACTGAATATTGTTACAAGTAATATGAATAATAAAATTTAATTACCTAATATATGATCTGCATTATTCTGCTTTATAAGTCATGGGGAATTTATTATAATTATATCACAATTATAATAATTAAATAAATAATTATTTATTACCTAGTATTTATTTAAGTCTTGTTTTAGATATAAAATATACTTGCCTGAAAAGCTTTCCATGTCCTATTTAAGACCAATAAACATTTGGTACAAAATTGGCATAATATAAAACTCAGATGAGAGGTAAGCCTGAATTAAGTAAGTGATTTCCTGGTAACTTTTAATTTGGTTTGTGTCTCTGAAACCTCCTCTGTCTCTTGCTGCTCTCCAGATGGACAGTGACATCTTAATACACTTGCCAGGCTCCTGTAGGTTGATGGACAAGTAGAAGCCCTGAATGCTGGAAGCTCTTTTTTTAAAAAAAAAATGAAATGAGTGGTACATATGGTATCAGTGAAGAGTCAAGTCTATAGAGGAAGTGAGAGTACATTCTGCATGCTCTTCCTTGGCAGGCTGTTTTGCCAGCAGAGCTCCTTAGAGCTCTCTGCTGTGATTCACTTATCTGTTATGTGACTCTCATGGTGAGCAACGAATTGCCTATGAGTCAGCAACACAGAGGGCTATTTAAAATGTTATAAAACACTCAGCTGTCTTAGCAGACCTAATGATGTAGTAAAGGCAAAGGACTCACAAAAAGTCAAGGAGTCTCCTTGGCCTGTAGCTTCAGTATCTCGTTACCTGAGCTTACATGACTCAAAGGTCAAGATACCTGTAGAGAAAAGCAAAATTTAGGAATAGACTGAGGGTACCGAACTGTTTTAAGAGAAATCAGAGTGTGTCCTTAGATATCCAGCAAGGTTAAGAGCTACACCGAAAGCCCATGGGCAAAATTAATGGTGACTAAGCATTTATTATGCCATTTATTATTATGTAAATCTGGGACATGTCAGGGATTGCACCCTTCAAATTATATTTCACTTTAATTTTTGGCATTCAAAAAATCGTTATGGGACAAGTTTACATGAAGCCACTAGACAATGAAGATTAAAAAAAAAAAACATCAAAGCACCTTACAGATATAGTAACTGAATTTTATCAACTTATAAGTGAATTTGTCCTTTATTAAAATAGAACTTAATAACCTTTGGACTCATGTTCTATCAAACACACAGGGGTAGGCAAAAGTAGATGTACAGTAGTGAGTATGTGAAATAGACTCAAAGTTATTGTAATGATCATAACCCACAGGCATGTTTCCATCTGAACAATTGTAAACCTACATTTGCCCACCCCATATTTAAAAATGGGGATGGCCGAAACCGGTTTGGCTCAATGGATAGAGCGTCGGCTTGGGGACTGAAGGGTCTGGGGTTCAATTCAGGTCAAAGGCATGTACCTTGGTTGCGGGCATATCCCCAGTAGGGGGTGTGCAAGAGGCATCTGATTGATGACTCTCTCTCATCGATGTTTTTAACTCTCTATCTCTCTCCCTTCCTCTCTGTACAAAATCAATAAAATATATTTTAATAAAAAAATTTTTTTAAATAAAAAATAAATAAAAATGGGGATGATGAATATTAGTCACCCTATTGAACCACAACAGTGGCTAGAATTTGAAAATAAAAACTATATAATATAAAATTAAAATAACTTTTTTACTAATTGAACTTCAAACATATAAACAAGAAAGTATACTTAATTATTTTTGAATGATAGGTTTGTCATCAGGATTTATATATCTGAACCAACTTTATATTAATTTTGAATATTCTGTGGATGAGGAATTTGATGATATTGAAAGAGCAAGGACTTTAAGGCAAAATAGCTGTGTAAGAAACACAGCTATCAAAAGGATATTTTAATTTTTTTAATTATTATTTAATTATAATTTTTTAATTAGGTACAAGCCATCTACTTTTCTCAGCCAGTATTATTTTTTATTGTCAATGGTCACACTAATTCCTATTTCCCAGGGCAATTGTATATGTTAGAAATGCGTGTATAATTCTCCTCCTATATGAAATAAAAATAGAAACTATTGTAACTTGTTTAAGAGGAAAATTTGATTGAGGGATGGGTGCACATGTCAAAACTCACCAATTTGTTCATTTTAAACATGTGAAGGTATTGTATGTTCAGAAATCTTACTCCAATAAAGCTACAAAAAAAAAACTATTTAGAAGTGATTATTGCTTATTTCTAACTCTTTTTGAACAGCAAACCAAGACAGGCAGTTGTTTCTCTTTGCTTCTTTGTCACATAGACATGTGAATGACAACAAAAATACCATGTGTTACTTATTGCTTTGCTTTTCACTTACAAACACTTTTGCGAAAAATTATTATTCACAGGAACCCTGTGAGGTAGGAAGGCAGATTTTTTTTTCATGTAAAATCTAACATTCAAGTAATTTAAATAATTTTGTATACACAGGAATCTCATTGAATATATAAACTCACATCAATTTTTTAGAAACTGACTCTTGTCAAAATTCAATATACCTCTGCAGATATTTTTGGTATGACATTACTAAATATTCGGCCATGAAATTTTTTAGTAGATTTACTGCATTGCATGAAAAATATAGAAGGAATACATGAAAATTACATAATGAAAGGAGAATAGCAAGGACTAAAATATATTTCTAAAACACCAAAAGATCCAAATTTTACTTAGTCCTCCCTCCTTCTCTCCAGTTCTGTTTTCTTCCACACTTCATATTTTCCTGTTCACCCATCCTCCCGCCTTCCTTTTCTTCCTATTTTTTCTTAAAAACAAAACAAAACAAAAACAAAAAAAACTCACACTGTCAAATTCCTTTGGATCTGCCCATCCTGTTTTCCTTCAAAATGATTTTGAGTGTTCTTCAAATGGCATTCAATATAAATTACAAAATTTATGTTTCTCACATGATACTTCTCTCTCTTTCTCTCCTTTCTCTCTCAAATCAATAAACATATCCTTGGTGAGGATAAAAAATAAAAAGTAATAATAAAAAAGAGAGGAAAAAAAAAACAATTATCTCTAGGTGGTAGAGTCTTATTTTTGGCTATATTTTCTCAAAGTAACTATAGAAACCTTAACTTATTTTGTAATTTTAAAAGATTGTTCTTTAATCATTAGAGCTCACCACAGTGAGATTTCATCTTGTCTTAGCATGTCCATATGGCACCTAGTCCTGCTGGAAATGTTAACTATATTTCAGTCCTGTTTTCTTCACAAGGAAGTCAGTGAAGGTGGGAGACTTAGTTGAACACTTTGTCAAAACTGAAAAAATAAATAAATAAATAGACATATCATACTTACTGCCAAAACAGTAATTAATATGAAAAATATATTATGTCATGTCCAGCATTGTTGATTTTAAAAACTTTTTTATATATAACTTATTGATTTTTTCACAGAGAGGAAGGGAGAAGGATAGAGAGTTAGAAACATCGATCAGCTGTTTCCTGCACACCTCCTACTGAGGATGTGCCTGCAACCAAGGTCTTGTCCGGAAACAAGCCTGGGACCTTTAAGTTCACAGCCTGATGCTCTATCCACTGAGCCAAACTAGCTAGGGCTTTAAAAAGTTTTTTGATGGCAGACTTGAATTTTACAAAAAGAAACAAAATTCTCCAAAGACTTGCCTTTCTTGCCTATACTTTGAAATAATTAACTCTGATCCACATTAAAATTAATAAAATATATTTTTTTCATAGCAATGCATAGAAAGGGGAGCATTTAGCTGTAAAATTTAGAGGAACCTTCCTTCTTCTTTATTCCACATGTTGAAAAGGGAGTACATCATTGAGGGCAGGTAGAAACTAAGCTTACATTCATTCAAGAAAATTCATTAGTTAGTCACATACCATGCGCCAACAACAAGCATTGCAAGAATTGAAATTGGGATTGTGTGCGCCCATGGAAACCTGTCCAAAAGGATACCAACCATTACAGCTCCTTTTCCGTACCCCGGATCATGCTGTGAACTTGGTCCTTTGTCAAGGAGAACTCCACTGTATAGAAGTGTTTGACATTGAATGTGGAGTTGTCAACACCTTACTAATAAATGTGACTGTTTCACAAGTGTCTTCTCCTATTATTGTAGACATTACCTGACTGTAATTTCTGTATACACAAATCAAAGCTGTAACTGCCTATATAGAGTAATTACACCAATATTTCCTCGATAACTTTTTCCGTTCAAGCTTTTATTATTTGGTAGATACATGGGATACCTAGGGAATAATGTCTGTTCTTATATTGCAGTGCTAGATGTATTATTGTAAACTAATATGTTTCTAGAGTTTTGAAAACAACTCTCAGCTGCTCTGTGTTGTACCTTACAACAAAAACATATTGATTTGAACCAGAGGGCAAACTCTCCCGGCTGCATGATGACGGCCCAGATACTTGATGGATGCATCTGGCATTTATCAATACTCTAATGTGATTTTCTCTCTATATAAAACTTTCAAAATTTTGCTTCATTTAAATGAATAATAAATGCAGTGCATTTATGCAGGCCTTGTTCAGAGTATAATATTCTTGGGTTCTATTTATGTTATTCCTTTACAAGTTCAAATTTTAAGGTGAATCCATTCAACAACTAATTGTAACAAAATATTTTATAACTGATTCCAATGTAAATATAAAATAGTGCTAACTTAAAAACACCCATTGTTTAAAAATATATTTTTATTGATTTCAGAGAGGAAGGGAGAAGGGGAGAGAGATAGAAATATTAATGATGAGAGAGACTCATTGATCAGCTGCCTCCTGCATGTCCCCCACTAGGGATAGGAAGAGGGGGCAAAACCCAGGCCATGTACCCTGACCAGGAATTGAACCTTGACCTCCTGGTTCATGGGCCATTCCTCAACCACTGAGACATACTGGCTGGGCTTGATATTTTATATTCTTTTCAAAAATAAAATCATTCAGTGCTCATTATGAAAAAATAAATTGCAATAAACTTATTTACATTTAATTTTAAGTAGACATTTGTCAAAGTTTATTTTTAGAATATATTCAATCATCTGTGTTTTCTATGGATAAAGTCTTATTTTATTAAGAGCAAGAATTTTAAAGCCAGAGTTTGACAAAGGTTCTGTGAATTCCTGAATACTGTGTCCAAATTAAAATATGCAAATTTGTGTTTGGGCTGTGACATAAAGGTCCGGAGTGTTTTTTTTCCTGCAACTTGTTATAGATTAAGTAATATAACCTATTATACTACTAAAATGGGTTAGCAACTTAATCTAGGCTTGTGTACAATGTCATCATTGCTTGGTGTCCTATGAACAGTAGTCTATGTATGTGTTTCCACCCTGGCCTCCTTCTTCTAAAACAAAACGAACAAAAATACTCTTACCAAGTAAATTTAATACTCTTATCAAATAAATTTAAAATATCCTCAAGATTTCTTTTGTGGCAATTTTCAAACTTGTTTTCATGCTCATTGAGTCTCCCTGGAGACCAGGGATTCTGGAAAGGGACTCTGGGGTCAGATTTAGAGGGTTTGAAAGACAAGATAAAGTTTCACTTTAATCACGTAGGCAGTAAGGTACCCTTTAAAGGGAGGGGAGTGGTGAAAGTGACGTTTTAAGAAGAATCCAGAGTCAGTTTGCAGGGAACTGCTGAGGAAGAGATTTGCTCTATGACAGTGGTCAGCAAACTCATTAGTTAACTTAACTGAGCCAAATATCAACAGTACAACGATTGAAATTTCTTTTGAGATTCACATTTTTTAAACTTAAATTTCTTCTAATGCCACTTCTTCAAAATAGACTCACCCAGGTCAAAAACCGATTTCTGCGCAGATGAATGGAGTAGAAAACTGTGGTTCATCTACACAATGGAATACTATCATGTGGTAAAAAAGAAGGAATTCTTACCATTTGCAACAGCATGGATGGAACTGGAGAGCATTATGCTAAGTGAAATAAGCCAGTCAGAGAAAGATAAATATCACATGATCTCACTAATTTATGGAAAATAATGAACAACATAAACTGATGAACAAAAATAGAACCAGAGTCATAGAAGCATCAAATAGACTATCCAACCTATGATGGAAAGTGGGGAAGGGAGTGAGGGGATAAGAGATCAACCACAGGACTTGTATGCATTCATATGAGCATAACCAATGGACAAAGACCAGGGAAAGGGAGCAGGTGGTGAGGGTATGTGCTGGGGATCGGTGCAGGGAGAAGTCAATGGAGGAAAAAGAAGACTTATATAATACATTAAACAATAAATAATTTAAATTAAAACATTACATAGGTACATGAATACAGTGCAAATGTTTCTTGATCACTCAGTATAACCAGAACTTATGATTAGATTGCTTTTCTATAGGGAAAGGAGACATACAAGGAAATGGGTATATATATATATTTTTTAATATATTTTATTGATTTTGTACAGAGAGGAAGGGAGAGAGATAGAGAGTCAGAAACATCGATGAGAGAGAGTCATCGATCAGCCGCCTCTTGCACACCCCCTACTGGGGATATGCCCACAACCACGGTACCTGCCCTTGACCGGAATCGAACCTGGGACCCTTCAGTCCCCAAGCTGACACTCTATCCATTGAGCCAAACCGGTTTCGGCAGGAAATGGATATTTTAAACACAAATTCTTAAAAGAGAAAAATATCATTTATACAGAAACAGAAGTATACTACATACAATACCAGGTTAGTGTTTCAGAGCTAATGCTAGCAAAACATAACATCTCGCAGTTAATTTCACCCTTCCCACATTTTGTTTCTATGAACATTTTACTAAACTAGAGGCACAGTACATGGATTCATGCAGTGGGGGAGGGGTTCCCTCAGCCTGGCCTATGCTCTCTCACAATCTGGGACCTCTCAGGGGAAGTGGGAGAAGTAGCTGTGCACCAAGCAGCAGGAGAGCAGGGAGGAGCCTGAGTCGGGCCAAGCACCGCACTGCTCATCCCGGCCTGCTGAGCCTACCGCCACCACAGCCACTGCTCAGTTGTGCTGCAACGGAGTTGGGAGAGGCTCCCACTGCTGTAGCTGTGCTTGCCAACCAAGAGCCCAGCTTCTGACTGAGCGGCTTTCTCCCTGTGGAGCACACTGACCACCAGAGGTAGCTCCTGCATTGAGCATCTGCCCCCAGGTGGTCAGTGCATGTCATAGTGACTGGTAGGCTAGTCACTCCAGTCACTCTGGCCATTCAGTCATAATGGTCCCTTAGCCTTTTATAGATAGATAGATAGATAGATAGATGATAGATAGATAGATAGATAGATAGATAGATAGATAGGTAGATAGATAATAGATAGATAGATGATAGATAGATAGATAGATAAGTTTTTTTATGGGCCCTTTGCCTCAGTTGTTGCTATTAAAATACTCTTCCAAAATATTTCTTGCAGCACTATAACTGGCTTATCCTTTTATAGAAACACTATCTTTCAAATTGAGATTTATATTAAATTGGGAAATGAGAGATTTTGCCCCCAGTAAAAAGTACACAATTACAGCAAGGAAATAGGCAAAGTTTCTTCACAATGGTCCTAAGATCTGACTTTTGGTATCAACTATGTCACTCCCCTGATGTTTATACAGAATTCATATTTTCAGTTTCAATTCTCTACTTAACCCAGTGCTCTTATCCCTCTTTTTATAATTTTCTTGGAAAAATTAGGAGTTTAAAGTATATTACCTGAAAATGCAGTAATATATTTATTTATTTTAATTTGCCCACCTCCTCCCATTGAGTGAGTTAATTCAATGAATTATAAGCACCTGCAGGATTGGCTTGGCCCTAAAATAATAAAAAACAAAAAAACAAAACAAGCATATGGCTATATTTTTATATCTTATCTCTATAAATTCAATAAGTAAGTTATAGAAAGTAGGAAAAATCAGCTTCAGTAAAATAGTAAACTAAGTACATTATTTTGTATGATATTTTATCTGTCACTCCAATAGCATAAGCATATTTGAAGGCCAACAGTTCTCACACAAGCAAAACTACTTCTTAGCCCACTGAAAGATACTGAAGCTATCAATTCTACAGTGGCCTTAGCTTTAAGGGATTTCTTAAAGCTTGTTTTGAGACATAGCTAAATTTAATTAAGAAAAGCCAAAAGTTATCTGAAATCCAAATTTTACCAACTTTCCTACTACATATATTTGCTAAGGAACAATGTCAAATCTGAGAAGATTTGGACTCATGGTAAATGTATATGCATCCGTTGAAGAGTTTCATAATGTGATATGATTTCTGTAACTAAATTGCTCTGACCATTTCAAATAAATCCCCCAGATACATTTAAATGGAGGCTTTAACAGAATGTGGATGGACCTCAAAAATAAGCTGAGACAAATTATAGAATCTCTTTTAAAAATACCTCCTCTCACCATTGTATCTATTAGCCATCAATCTTACATGATTTCCTAGTTTTTAAAAGCAAAGTGTACATGGGAGAAAGGTCAAGAAGGTGGATTCTGGCAAAATTCTGAGAGCCATTTGATTTTGAACACATAGCAAATGTCTCCCCACCCTGTATATCATTACTAGTTCTTACTGCTTTAATATGTAAAGTAATTAAATTCAGATAATGTCTAAGAACTCTTACCTAAGACTGGCATACTAAGTTCTTCAATGCCATTTTAAATTAGAAATATTTTCATAGACTTAATCATGATTTCTAATCCTATGCCATGTTTTACCTTTATATTATATTTCCAATTAAAATCTTATACCATGAACCTACGAAAATTACAGGCTTTAAAAATGGCACATTTTCAATTGATTTTAAAAAATGAGAGTGCAGCAACAAGCATGGGAAATTTTTCTGTCAGATAAGAACTAAATTGGTATGGTATTCATGGAAAGACAATTATGAGCCAGACAGACCTGAGAAATAACTCTGCTAATTTAAGCTAAATGGGCATTAAGCTAATGACCTTGAAAGTAGAAAGTTATTTTATAGTTGTTATAATACTTATGAACCTAAAACCTAATGCTGTCTCTAGCTAAAAAGGTAGCAGATACTGTTAGATCAATTCCGTTTAAAACTAAGCAATCTTTGTGTGATTCTGGACATGGCTAACATGCTGTAAAATACTGGTTGGCACAGAGCAACTTAAGCACATAATTACCCTTGAGAGAGCTGAGTGCAAGGTGCATCAGAATCAATGATGTTATTTGAGAGAAAAGTTTGAGGAAATTGGGCTTATTCATTTTAATAAAGGAGCATTAACCTTCCGTGACCTTATCAAAGTTACACAGTTCTGAAAGCGATAGATAAAATTGATCCTAATAAATTCTTCTGTCCACTTTAGGAGTCCATACGAAGAGAAAATGATCTTGAAATTGGGAAATGAGTGGATAGAAATAAAATTGAGATATAAGCATTTCATTCACAGCCTGGGATACATTGGGACCAGGATAGTCAGAGCGGTAGGGTGATGCATCGTTTGAGTGAAATAAGTACAGGAGGAGGAGGGGCTGCAGAATTTTGATGAATAGAAGTCATACCTTATTATGGATGAACCCTCTAACAACCTGACCAATCAAAAGATACCACTGCAAATATCTTTATTAAACTCTGCTGTGATCAGATTGATACAGCAAAGAACTTCAATGTTATGGTGTCCTCCTGAGCTCTCCCTAGAGCAGTGGTCAGCCAAATGTGGCTCTTTGGCCCCTTGGGTGTGGCTCATCCACAAAATACCACGTGCAGGCGAGCACATACAGTGAAATTGAAACCTTGTGGCCCATGCAGCCATGATTCATGGCCTATTTATTTTTACTTTTGTTAATATATTTTTATTGATTTCAGAAAGAAGGCAAAGGGAGAGAGACATAGAAACATCAATAATGAGAGAGAATCCATCTGCTGCCTCCCACATGACCCCTACTGGGGTTTGAGCCTGCAACCCAAGAATGTGCCCATTACTGGAATCGAAACTAGGACCCTTCAGTCCACAGGCTGTGGCTTTATCCACTGAACCTAACCATCTAGGGAAACCCCTGACCTATTTAAAAGTGCTGCAGTAGGCTGAGCAGGGATCTTACCTGGTGTTACTTGATAAGGTTGTCTCTCCTTATGTTGGGGTAATCAGTAATCAGAACTGCAGTGATGTAAAGGCACACCCATGGAGTTACAAAGGGTTTCCACACACAGGATGCAATTTACTTCTTATGGCAGCTAAAGAAGGTGAGTATAGTCTTGAAGGACATGAGGTCTCCAAACTAGGGGCTGAAGGGAAAGTACATGCCAAGCATTTGGCACCGTGAGTTACAAACTATATATATAAAAGCCTAATATGCTAAGGGTCCCACAGACAGGTCACTATGATGGTCACTGACCATGAGGGGGCAGATTCTCCAACCGGTAGGTTAGCTTACTGCTGGGGTCCACAGACATGCACTGGAGCACTCCTATGGTCCCTCTCGTGGTTCCTCCCTTGCCACCAACCTTGATTGGCTTCAATTGGAACTGGGTGAGATGGCCCTGATCAGCCCCAATTGACAGCCAGGCAGAGAGACCCCAGCCCCAGCCATGCACAGATTTCGAGCACCAGGCCTCTAGTGTTTTCATATGTTTCTTGGCCTTCCAAATGCAAACTCAAAGATCTAGAACAAACTCTCCAAAAATTCATCTAGAATAAAAAAAGATCCTGAACAGCAGCAGCAATCTTGAGAAAGAAGAACAAAGTTACAGGGATCACAATACCAGATATGAAGCTATACTCCAAACCACTGTTCTCAGAACTGCCTGATACTGGCACAAGAACAGACATATAGACCAATGGAACAGAACAGAAACCTAGAAATTGACCCAAGCCATTATGCTCAATTAATATTTGACAAAGGAGACAATAGCATACAATGGAGTTAAGACAGTCTCTTCAATAAATGGTGTTGGGAAAATTGGACAGGTACAAGCAAAAAAATGAAACTAGACCACCACCTTATACCATACACAAAAATAAACTGAAATGGATAAAGGATTTAATATAAGGTAGGAAACCATAAAAATCTCAGAAGAAGCCATCAGCAGCAAAATAGCAGACGTTTGTCATAGCAATATCCTTACCAATACAGCTCCTAGGGCAATGAAAACTAGGGAAAAAATAAATAAATGGGACTACATCAAAATAAAAAGCTTCTGCACAGCAAAAGACATCATCAACAAAACAACAAGAAAGCCCACTGCATGGGAGAACATATTTGTCAATGTTATCTCTGATAAGGGTCTGATCTCCCAAATGTATAGGGAACTCATACAACTTAACAAAAGGAAGATAAACAACCCAATCAAAAAATGGCAAAGGACCTAACTAGGCACCTTTTGAAAGAGAGCAGACAGAAGACTTGTGTAATTTTACTACAAATGTCTATTCTATTTCCTGTTAAGAGAAAGCTTCTTCTGAAATGTGTTGAGAAAAGACAAAGACTTCTATTAGGTCCATTCAGAACCTGTGTCAGTGCTCTGTGATCTACCCAGGTGTGTCATGGGTCAGCATTTATATTGATTGTTACGTAAACTCCAGGAGAAACCCTAACCATAAAATCTTCCTGTTATCTACTCACGAGTACCTTGTACTTCATAGGATTTCTGTGAGGATTAAAATAAATATGAATCCTTAATCCAATACTGACCATATGATTGGTGAGTATTACCTATAAGCGTGACCCTTAATGTTCCCCCTAAGTCTGCTTCTCTGTACAAGAACAATTCTTTCTAATTTCATTGTGGAAATCTCCACAAATCATACAGTAAATAACACTCTCTATCAACTAGGTTGGATTTGCTCAAAACTTTGAATTCCCCCAGCAGACATTTTCTTTAATTTGAGAAATTTTTAAGTTAATCTAGCTCCAAGACATGACTAATGAGGATGATAACCTGGTATGGGAGAGAATGGGGAGGAGTATTATCAATGATGAGAATAAGTTTCAGTAGTAACCCCAAGTGATTTGCACTTTCCCAATTTATTTTCCTTTGAGGCCTCAGCATCCAGGTGGTTTGGAGTTTATGGATTTATTTTGATCCAGTTTCCTAGTCAGTAATTCTGGGATGGCATGTAAGTTTTAAGCACTGTTTTAGCTGCACCCCACAGTACTTTCTGTATGGGGTTTTCATTTTATTCAGTTAAAAATTACTTCTAATTTTCATGTGACTTCTTCTTTGACACTTAGTTTATTTATAAAAAGTGTTAATTCCAAAATATTTGAACATTTTTTTCACATTTTTGCTATAAAATTCTAGTATAATTCCACTGTCATTTGAAAGTATACTTTGTAGAGTTTCAATATTTTAAATATGAAACTGGGTTTATGGCCTGACTTAGTAAATGGCCCAAGTCAGTATTTTAATATTGTATACTCACTAGTTTTTCAGATACAAATTACAGTTGATTGGTTAATGGAATTATTTAATTCTCTCTGCATATCAAGAACTTCTGGTTCTATCAATTACTGAGGGAGAAATGTTGAAATATACAGTAATATTGTTGATCCTATATAATAAAGATATAATATGCAGATTAACCCTCATACCCTCACAAGATGGCTGCCTACGACCAGGCTGGCAAGGGGGATTAGTGAGGGGTGACCAAACGAATGAACAACTAGGCTGCAGGGGGCAACCTGGCTGGCAGGGGGGTGAGTGAGGGATGACCAAATGACTGAATAGCAGGCTGCATGGAGTGACCAGGCTGGTGGAGGGGTCCATGAGGGGTGACCAGGCCAGCACGGGGGAGGCAGTAGGGGTTGACCAGGCTGACAGGGGGAGAAATAAAAGTGACCAGTCTGGCAGGAAGGGCAGTTAGGGGTGACTAGGCCTGTGAGGGGGATGCAGTTGGGGGTCACCAGGCCAGTAGGGGGAACAGTTGGGAGCGATTAGGTGGGCAAGGGGGTGCAGTTAGGGGCAACCAGTCGTGCAGACAGGTGAGTGATTAGGAACCAGCAGTCCAGGATTGTGAGAGGGATATTCGACTGCTGGGTTAGGCCCAATCTTACAGGAGTCGGGCCTCAACCGGCAGTTGGACATCACCCAAGGGGTCTTGGATTGGAGAGGGTGCAGGCTGGGCTGAGGGTACTGCACCCCCCCATGCACAAATTTTGTGTACCATTTCTCTAGTTTATACATTTTTTTCATTTTAGTTATATTAGTATTTTATTAACATTTTTTAAAATTGTTAAATTATGTGTTTTATTTAGGATTTGTATTTCTTTTTGAAGAATTTACTCCTTTATCATTAGGAAATGTCCCTTCTTCAGTTGATATATTCCATATTTTGAGGCTACTTGATATTAATATATCCATTTTCGCCCACTTTTGATAACAATTTTTGTGGTACATTATATATCCTTTAGCTTCAGCTTTTTTATATGTTTTTAATTAAAGTATAGTTTTGCAGAATATTTAAGTACTTTTTTTGTAGGAGTTCCAATTTTACAATCTTAACTGTTCAGAAAATTTATTTTAATGTAATTAACTATGCAATTAGATTTAAAATATACTATATTGCTATTTGTTTTTTATTAGTTCCATCTGCTCTCAATTTTATGTTTTACTTACTCCCTTCTGTGGATTAATTTTTCATACATTTTTTACACTTAGATAAACATCTATGTTCTAACATTTTCATCACTTTTTAGGGTTTACAATAAACTTTATTAAATAATATTTACTTTAATAATAGTGTATACTGATATTTGACTTCTGTCATATTTCTTTGAGGAGTTTATATTTTATTTCTGGTATTCAATTACGTTACTTGCAAGTTAGTTTTATTCTTTCAAGTTGTTTTAAAGGTATGTCTATCTAAAATAACCCTACTTCAAAGTCATTTTTAAATACTATTTCTTTAGTGGTATCATTTCTAAATCTCCTAATACAAAGTATAATCTCTGTTCCTCTGAATCCCTAATGTATTTTACATTCAAAGATTAAAAATTGAAATAAATAATTGTATACAGGTAATAAAACAAGCTGAAAAATATGAGTTGAAGTAGTGAAGGTAGATACTTTGTAATATCTAGTCTAAAATTCTATTTCATTGATGATTTTCTTTGGATTTTTAAATATTACCTTCTATTTTACTTATTTAATATTATTAATACTTCCTTTTCTCAATAACAATACCTCCTTACACACACACACACACACACACACACACACACACACACACAGGAGCACATGCACAGTCAGTTGTTTATAAGGGCTTGAAGGTTAGATATAATAATACATTTTTCATTGTATCTCCTCTGTCATTGAAAAAAGATACTTATTGCTTGGTCCCTTACCTTCAGAGGAAATCAATGAATGTTAATTAACATGAACAACTAAATTAAGGAAATAGAGAACTTATGAAATAACTTAGATGAAAAGTTCTTGTCAAAACTATGAATTTTATATCCAGCATCCTATATAATAAAAAATGTGTACAAGCAAATCCACACACCTTTATTAATAACAAAAACAAACAAACTAGTTTATAGCTATTGGCCACACAAGCTTAAGATTTTTTCTTACTATGGTAAATATCCTGTATAATAAAAGCCCAATGTGCTAAGTGTCTGGTAATCTGGTCATCCATTCAACCAATCAAAGCATTATATGCTAATATGCTAAGGCTGCTCAACCACTTGCTATGACGTGCACTGACCCTCAGGGGGCAGTTGACAGGTCAACCAGTTACTATGATGTGCACTGACCACCAGGGGGCAGACGCTCTAATTAGTAGGTTAGCTTGCTGCTGGGGTCCAGCAGATTGGGAATGAGCAAGATGGGTTGAACATGCCCTGGAACCCTCCCACAGTCCTCCCCCACCCAGCTGGCCAACCTTCTACATCCCTCCTCAGACCTGATCTTGCACCTGTGAGGTCCCTGGACCTTGCCTGCAACCTCTTATAATCCAGGATCCCTCAGGGGATGTCAGAGAGCCAGTTGTGGCCCACTGGTGGAATGACCAGTAGCACTAAGGATGTTAGACTGCTGACTTAGGCCAGCTCCCCCGAATTTTGTGAACCATGCCTCTAGTATAACTATAACTCTCCAATATTCCTATCTTTTTATCTTGCATATTATTGATTTAATTTTCATAATTTGCTATTCAGTTATATTTTTCTAACTAATTTTTATCTCTTGATATTTTCAATCAAATTATTGAAGTGAGGAATGGATGATGAAAATTAGAGCAATCAACTAGTCTCTCAAGATTATAAGAGCCCTTTGCAGTTAAGTGCATATTACTTTTGGCAGGATTTTAGTCGAGTCAAGGAATGCTCCTCTCCTGAGGAACTATCTCTGTCTCTGGTTTAAGTGGTCATTAGAGTATCAGTTGAACATTACTTCACATCTATAATTCTGTTTTTGTTCTCTTTCACAGATACCTTGGTTCATTCTGACAAAAGTACCTAACTGCCTTACAGCAGGGCATGGCCTTACTAGTAGACATACTTAGAAATTAGGAACCATAGAACACTTAAGAGGATTAATATCATATTCCATATGTATTTCCTAAGAGAACTCCTTTTCTCCACAAACCCAACTTTTTATTTACATTGACAGCTGAACTAATACCTTTCTTCATTCTCAGTGTGCCTTCTTCTCCACAGCACTCCACTCTCAATGCACTGAAGTGGGTGGCAGAGGGAATAATAAAGATGTAAGAATGAGGTTGTGAACCAAGAGAGAGAAAGATTAGTAATAGGGTCCTTCTAAATCTATGTGTTTTTTGTTAATGAGCCTATAGAAGTCTCTCCTGAAATTTTTCTATTCTCTACAATTGATTGTCAGCCATTTTTGGACAGACAGACAGTTGGATACCAAAATGCATCAAATTAATGTAAGCTCCCAAATATCTGAAATGAGGAGAGTGCAACATAGGGGAAGTGGAAATAGGTGGAATGAAGTAGATCGATAGCATGGTACTTCTGTGCATTACCTCTTTTCCTTTGAACCTGCTGTGTTCTGTTTTCCTGCCCTTTGATGCCATTGAAATGCAGGTGGTTCATATCATCTACAGCTCTATATGAATGAGTGAAAATCATTCTCAGCTTCTTAAAGGATGTTTAATACCATCCTCCTAAAATGAAGGCCACACATTATTAATATAAAAAAAAAGGAACAAAGCAGATTCAAGGTTAAGAAATATGGGAGGAAAAAAATAATTTAGGACTTCGGGACATCAATCTATATAATACCACATGGTCATGGCCAACTTTCCTATTTCTTTTTAAAATTATGTTACTATTTCTGTATACTGACATTTTGTGAGCTAGTCTGAGAATATAACCAATGAATAAGACTTGATTATATAAGGCAATATCTACCTACCTTATACAGAGTCAGCATTTAGAAAAAAATAGTCATACTGCCTTTCAGTGACTCCTACTCACCATTACCATAAACATATTTCCATTTTTTTAGAGGCAGCATGTGGGTTATTTTGCATTCCTAAAAATAAACCTGCAATTGCTCATGCATTTTGTGTGACTTGATTATTTGGTCAGAGATGGTTGGATAGGAGCAGAATCTTCTGGGGACAGCAGCATTTTTTGTTCTCAGGATTAAAAATTAAATATAAGATATTATGGATTTAGAGACTATGGCACATTAATGTAAAATTAGGCTCTGGGTGGGTCATATTCTTAATATTGTATGGAATGACAAATTAAGAAATTATGTCTGAAAGGAAATGAATAAATTAGGTGGTCATAGAGAAGTAACTGAATTCCAATGGCTTCATATATTCTCTTTCTATATTCTTGCTTTCCTATAATAAAAATAAGATAATCCCAGGGGTTTTTAATAACCAACTATGAATGCATAACTCACAATGATATATATTTTTGTTTATTTTAAGTCAGGTTCATTTTCAGACCTTACCATGAAGCATCACATAAAAGGATGTATCTGGCCTTGCCATTACTATATGCTCATTAATGGTAGGAAAAAAAGGGCATAAAAAAATAAACCATTGTGCTTATATAATTACTTTTTGATTTCCAAGTGGTCTTGCATTTGGTCCAAGATAGAATCTACACTAATGTATTGGTAGCTTTGCCAATGCTGGACTCAGAATTCTTGGGCTTATAATTAGTTCCTGACATTCACCTCCTCTGTGTGGCCTTGGAAAGTTACTTGATTTCTGTTACTTGAGAGTAAAATGGAGACATAATCATACTGGAAGGTTTTTAAGAAGATTAAATGAGTAAATAGTTAATACATGTAAAAAATATATAGAAATGGCTTGGCCAGTATGGTTCAATGGTTGAACATTGGCCTATGAACCAGGAGGTCACAGTTAGATTTCCAGTCAGGGCACAGGCCTGAGATTGCAGGTTTAGTCCCTAGTGTGGGGTGTGCAAGAGGCAGTCCTTCAATGATCCTCTCTCATCATTGATGTTTCTATCTCTCCCTTCCTCTCTGAAATCAATAAAAATTCTATCTAATAAGGAGGGAATTTACTAATTGACCCTCATTCTGTTGCAAAGATTGTGGTGCCCACAGCCAATAAAGAGGCAATATGCTAATTGACTGCCCTGCCCTCAAAGATGGAAGCACCTGCAGCCAATAAGGAGGAAATATACTAATTGACTGCCACACTCTCAAAGATGACAGTGCTCACAGCCACAAGATGGTGGTGCCCGGTCTCCTCAGCCCCACCATGGCTACAGGTGCTGACAGGCTGGGCCTGCCTTCAGGCAGGCCCAGAATTGCTGAACTCCTGCTTCCAGAGTCCCCTCAGTCCCCCAGCCATCCTGGCTACCCGAAGTTCAGATAACCAGGGCTGGCAAAGGCTTGCACTGCCAGCAGTGGCAGCAGCAGAGGCGTGATGGGGGAGTCACCTTCCCCTGAATACTGTGCCACCTCCCACCCCTGAGAGCTTCCGGACTGTGAGAGGGAACAGGCCACGCTGAGGTAGCCCTCTCCAGTGCATGAATTTTCATGCACTGGGCCTCTAGTATTATATATAAGTATATATACTATATATGTATATATGTATTACATATATATTACTATCATATAAAAAATAATGATAGCTAACATTTATATATATATACATACATATATATATACATATATATATATATGTATGTATATATGCGCACGCACACACACACACACACACACATATGTTAGCTATCATTACTTTTAACAGATTATATTTAAGAGAAAATCTTAGGTGGTAGATAAGAAAGAATGTACCAAGTTCTTATTTCTGAGGAAGAAATATAGCCACAGTTATATTAAGGATCTTCTTAATGGCATTAAAAGGGGCAGTTTCTAATACACATATTTCATGTTGACTATAAATTGCCTATTAATGGAGTTAACATTTTAGTCTTAACACTTCACATTCATAACAATATTTTCTTGATTTTGTTGACTTTAGATGTTTCAGGTGTTCTTATTGCCTATAATATTCTAGTCTAATGGCTAATGCAGAAAATGGTAATTATTAATCTTAAAACACTGTCTCATTTTTATTGAAAGTGACTCCATGTAGTGGTGAATACAAAAAGCTCAACCTTCTGGGGATGACACAGAATAAATCACTTTACTGACAGAGTAACTTCTTCATGTTTAAAACTGAGATTAAAAGTTAGATATATCTCTTGTCACTGCTGGCAGCTCCATTTCCTTACCTCTTCACCTTGTGGGCTGCCGGAGGCCATTGTTGATAGTCTCCTCATTTCTGAAGGCTTTATATTGAGATAGTCTGTCAGATTCAGTTTTCAGAAAGTTAAGATTTTGTTTGAAGTTTGGCTTCCACACGCTCTCTGAGTGTCATTTTTGTCTATGACACTTGCAAAGATCCCTGTAACTTATCATTAGCAGACTAGTGTTTCTTTGTTTGTTTTTTGTTTTTTGCTATCATTCTCTTACATTACCCAGTTAAGCAAAACTTTGTTTTTCTTTCCTTTTTTAAAAATAGTGTCTTCAATATAAATGACCTCTTTGGTTTTTATTGTACCTTCTGAAAGAATGAAAACTGATGAAAATTTCTATAACTATCCACTTAGTTATCTCTAACATATTCAAAAGACGTGCAACAGATCCTAGTTCTTATTAAACTTTTAAATTGCTTCATCATTGATGTTATATTTTAGATTTGGAACTATTGATTATACTAATTAGTGTTCAATAACTAGTATTATGGGTAGTTAAGTGACTAATTTGTTTAAAAAAGAAAAAAGAAAAAAAAAGGAAGGTAGGGAGGAAAGAAAAAAATGAAAAAGTGAAAACCTCCTCCATACAAAACAGCACACTCTGAAATGAACCAAATATATGTCATTGTCATCTGTTTTTATTTCTGGATTCTTTAGCTGAACACTTTTTCTCTACTTGTGGTTCTGATGATGAGACCATCAGTATTTAAAGTCACTAATTATGACTGTGATAAAACATTTCTTTAATTGCCAAGGGGGCACAAAGAGAGAAATGCTTTCATGAAAGACCACTTTTCAGTTTTCCTTTTAGAACTCCATCTGCAAGGTAGTGGTTGATCTTTTTCATAGCTGGTCTTTGGCCTAGATAGCTGTAGCATGTATTCATTCAGATAATCTCTAAAACCCCATTGACTACCCTATGACTGAGACCTTCTCTTAATTAGGCCAGTATTCCTCTCAAGAAATGAAGCAAACACCAAATATGCTTTGCTGTTTCAATATACATATTCAGGAAGTATACCTATAAGAAAGAGATAGTTGGCAATTTTGATTTCTACTCAAAATTACAGAATGGGCATTCTCCTTACATGTTTCATTCTACTGGAGCCAATGCATCAATGTGAAGTGAAACTTAATCTATGACAAATACCCCAAATTACCTTCTTGCAATGGTGTTGAAGTATAATGAAAATATCAATTAATAGGCACATAAGATAATATAGAAAATAATTCTGTTAGAGCACCAAAGACATTCCTGAAAAAGTTAGAAGGAAGCAGGAGGACAAAACAATACCAAGCTATTTGGCTTCAGAAACCTTCAAAGGAGGCATGTAATCCATCCTTATGATAGACTGAGCTATCATAAGAAGAAAATTTGAGGTAAAAAAAAATTACATGAACTTTATAAAAACATTAATATAAAGAAAGGATAAGTAAATTTCATAATAGTAAACAGAGCAGGGGTATCAAAATCTATCTACACTAATAAAAGGAGAAAGATGCAAATTGACTGTACCTTCATGGCACCCACCAGCCAATCAGGGGTGAGTATTCAAATTAACCTAGCAAAGATGGGAGGTTAATTTGCATACACAGGTGCCAAACGGCTGTGGGCAAGGCAATTGCATTGTCACCATGGCGATGAATTGGGTGTTTGGCACCACCCAGCCACTCTGAGCCTCTGGGCAACATGGGAAGGCAGAAAGGTGGCTCCAGGCTGGAGCAAAGGTGGAAAGGCAGCTCTGGCTGGAGAGAAGGCAGTGCTGGCATCCAGGGTAAAGAAAGCCCATTCTTTTTTTACTTTTTTTTTAAAAATACATTTTATTGATTTTTTTACAGAGAGGAGGAGAGAGGGATAGAGAGCTAGAAACGTCGATGAGAGAGAAACATTGACCAGCTGCCTCTTGCACACCCCTTACCGGGGTTGTGCCCGCAACCAATGTACATGCCCCTGACCGGAATCGAACCTGGGACCTTTCAGTCCGCAGACCGACGCTCTACCACTGAGCCAAACCAGTTTGGGCAGAAGGCCCATTCTTATACAAATCTTCATGCATCAGGTTTTAGTACAGTATATAGAAATTTCAGTTTAAATTTAGATCTGAAACAAGTTAGTGCTCAACTTATCGGTAATTTTACATGTTTAATTTTAATTTGAACTCACAGGTCAGTTGATTTCTTCTTTTGTTCATTCATAATTGAAGTCTAATATAAGAGGCTTCTTAAACATATAGGTAAAAATAGATGCACTGGTTGAAGCAGCAGTGTGAGCTTTTTTCATGCCCTCACCTCTGCAAGTAATATCCCATCAGAACTGTGAGTGGAAACCAAGTGGCTTTGCAGAAAAATGTTTGACAACTCTGGCTTTAGTATTCAGAGGACCTCAAGTGATTCTGAGCAGAGTATACCTATAAGTAAAGCTTTTTGAAAAACAATTTAAGATCCCAGTAGAAATGTGAATAATGCATTGGGACAGTGACTTCATGTGAGATCAAGGACAGCCTTGGCTATGGAGTGAAAACCAATATTTCTTTTGCATCCCTTCCTTTATAGCATACAATTTTCAGAAATGTATAACCATTTTAATCAAACCCTTTCACTAGTAGTGATTACTAGAGATTTTAAGAAGTATTTCAGTACCTGAGCCCAGCCTTTCATAGCATAAAAGTGTACCTGCTATTCAGTGCTGCTGCATTCCTTTGAAAAGGGCTGAAACAGAATGCCAGCAGATCTGATGGAACTGATTGATGCATTAGACAATAGCTCTGCAATCACCGTGAATGTCTTTGAACTATCATGAATCCCATTGCTTACCAGAGCCAAAGTTTCTGATTTCCTTCCTATTCCTCTGTGAAAAGTAATGCACTTACATATAAAATAGGTTCAAATACATGTTCACTTCACATACATAAGTACATGGGGCAAGAAATATGAGCCTTGACCTATAAACTGTGAAGGCAGTTTAAAAAGGAAGGGTGTGAGGAGCATAAGAAAGAAAAGTTGAGGTTTCTTAATTGTAGAAACAAAGTTGGAGGGATATCAACCACAGAAACTGTGCAGAGGTGGGGAAGCAATGACAGACTTTACCTAAATATAAAAGAGTTGGAAGTGAACTGCTTCGTGGCTTGTCTCATTTATAAAGGCAAAGACAACGTAAACATTTCTACCAATTATCAGAGGACCACACTAGACAAAGTTTACCAGCCATATATATATATATATATATATATATATATATATATATATATATATATATAATCTATATCTATTATCTATCTATCTATCTATCTATCATCTATCTCATCTAACATCTATCTATCATTTATCTATCTCTCTATCATCTATCTATCATCTATCTATCTATCTATCTATCTATCTATCTATCTATCTATCATCTATCTAGTTCATTTTACAGTGTATAGACCAAGGTTATAAAGGGTTATATTCCTCTGTCCCTCCTTACCAATTAGCTCAGAATTTTGTCCATCCCAATCTGAGTGAGCTGCTCAATGCTATACAAAATTACAGATTGAGGAACTGTGTGACTGAGGGGCTTGCCCAAATTCCAGAGGCTGCCTGCATTCCTTAGACCTGTGGTAGGCAAACTGCGGCTCTTAGGCCCCTTGAGTTTTTAGCAAAGCCCAGCTTAGGAGTGCTTTAATTAAATTAATAACAATGTACCTACCTATATAGTTTAAGTTTAAAAAATTTGGCTCTCAAAAGAAATTCCAATCGTGTACTGTTGATATTTGGCTCTGTTGACTAATGAGTTTGCGGACCACTGCTTAGACTATGGCCCCTTCCTCCATCATCAAAGTCAGCAGATAACATCTTTAAATCTATCTCTATATCTCTCTCGCGCTCTCTCTCTCTTTCTCTCTCTCGCCTTTATTGAATGTTCTGCCTCCCTATTCCACATTTAAAGGTCTTTTATGATTACATTGGGCCCATCTGAATAATCCAAAATAATACTGTTTTAAAATTAGCTGATTAGAAATTCTAATTCCATGTACACACTTAATTCTTCTTTGAAACATAATAGAATATATTTCTAAGTCTTTGGGAGCAAGATGTGAACACCTGGGGAGAGGAGCACTATTCTGTCTCCCACAATGGGCTATCTCAGATTGGACAGGATGCTATAATAGTGTAGCTGTTTATACCAAGGGTAGCATATCAGAAAGCTTCCCATTTGTCCTGGAACACGTAATCCTTTGGCTTGCATAAAGAACAAAAATGGAGGAGAATGCCTTAAAAACAGCTTCAATCCAAACATAATTTATTATAGAATAAAATAACGACATGCCATCTCTTGCTAAAAGTAGAATGGGACTATTTAAATCTGCTTAGAAAGATTGGATTTGTGACTTCAGCTTTGCCTTTAACCACTCCTTCATTTACAGTGCTAAGGGAGCTCCCAAGTGTGTTTTATGGACTATCTCCTGTGTAAAGGAAATGAGGACTTTTTTTTTTATCCCGAATTTTTGAGAATAAAATATGTTGGAATCTTTCACCTAAACTCACTTCCTCAAAAGTATAATACAATGGGAAATTGACTAGATAGCTTTTTTTTCCAAAATAAATTGAGATTAAGGAAGATAAAATATTTCCCTGAGCTCAATGAATAGTATGTTGCAGACATGGCATTCATTCACAATCTTTTCCCAGTAGGAGATACGTATTTTAACATTTTACCGCTATTTCCCACAAGTCACCTTATTATAAGTCACTTTATAAGTGAAATTTAATGAACATAATGAACTGAAGAACAAAACAGGTCCAGAGGCAGGAAGGCATGGGACAGACTGGCATTTCTTGTGTATATGTGTGTGTGGTGGGAGGTAGGGGAACATAGAAAGAGATTAACCAAAGGATTTATCTGCATAGCCCATGGACACAGACAGCAGTGTGGTGAGGGGCTAGGATGGGACAGTGGCTGGAAGGAGTGGGATAAAGAGGAAAAATTGGGAGAACATCTGCAATACAGTCAAGAGCAAATAAAAAGAGGGGCTCTACCCCTTGTAGAGAATCCTTAGGTTGGATCCTAGGAATCCGTATTTTTTAAAATATATTTTATTGATTTTTCACAGAGAGGAAGGGAGAGGGATAGAGAGTGAGAAACATCAATGAGAGAGAAACATATATCAGCTGCCTCTTGCACACCGCCTACTGGGGATGTGCCCACAACCAAGGTACATGCCCTTGACCAGAATCAAACCTGGGACCAGTCAGTCCACAGGCCGATGCTCTATCCACTGAGCCAAACCACTTTCGGCTAGGAATCTGTATTTTAACAGTGATTGCTGCTATCCATTATGCAGAGGCAGCTTGAGATACTTTTCATTATGAAATACAGTCTTCCCTATTCCTGGAAATATAATTCCACAGAAATACCTCCCTGTTTAATTGCATTTAGAAGGGAAGCTTTAATAAAATTAAGACAGAATGTCCAACTGGGTCCACCATTTCCAATCTATCTATATCCCCAAATTCCACCTGGAAACCCCTGTACATTAAAGGAAGGAGCTACTACACAGACAGGGTTTGGCACTTTAGGAAGGTGCCGTCCCACTGTGGTGGCGCCCTGTTCTTTCTGAAACACATTTATATTTTGATACATGGGGTCTCCAATGAGCCACATCAACGTGGCAAGAAGCCCATTTTTCAGGCTCTCTCTGATAGCCTCATTCCCGAGAGGTTGCCAGAGGCCTGTCAGTTTCCCCGTTTCCCCACTGTCTCAGGCAAAGTGGCACTGCTCACTAAGGAAAACAATCCCCAAACTACTAAAATTAATGTTCTCTTTACACTGCTGTCACAAATGAATGGATTCTCAAATAGAAATTATACAAGGAAAATTGCTTTCAGAACAAGATCACATTCTGCAAGAAAAATGTCATGCCACTGTTTATGTGTCCGACCAATGCATAGACTTCTAGAAAATGGAGTTTATTATAGAGAAGTATGATGGGCCTTTGACAGGTGCTACCACAAGCACACTGTTAGAAAAATGTTGCTTGGTCAACACAAAGCAATTACTTGTCAGGGAGACTGCTTTAGATGGGATGGCATTCCTCCGTTAGCCGCAGTTTTATGACTAAATTTTGAAGCAGTTTTGTCTTTATTACCAACAGTAAAATATAAGTGAGACTGTTAAATTATATAAATTATGCATATCAGAATCCATAGATATACACTAATATGCATTCCTTAAAATGGCAATGGCATATCTGCCTCCTCATGTAAAAATGTTGTCTTGAATAATATTAAAATAAATTGTATGGAATGACAATTATTGCAATGTTCTTGCATTAGGGAGAATTCTCTATTTCACATATCTGTCCTTCCCCAAACATTTATTTGGGGCTTATTTTCAAGTGTGATACATTACAGGTAGATTGATTGATAAGATTTGTGAAAAGGTAGTCAAAGAAAAAGGGTTGAGCAGGAATTGTGGAAACACCAAGTTTAAACTGTTGAAGGAGTGCATCTATCTCCATTTCTATTTCTATTTAACTATTGGTGCCTTGAGCTAAACCAGAATCCTCAGGATGATTTTTATTTGCCTCTCACATATCCCATAAAGCCAATCCTATACATCCAAGATATGCCAAAAAGTGCACTAAATTTAAAAAATGCTTTATCTTTACAATGAATTAATATAATAGCCTGAATGTTTCGGTCTCCCCAAAATTCATATCTTAACACCTAATTCCCAGGGTGTTTGTATTTGGAAATGGGGCATTTGACAGCGCTTATGAATGAGGTTAGTGCTCATATAAGAGAGATCCCAGAAAGTTCTCTTGCCCTTAAACCACCTGAGGACACAAGAGAGCTTCCATGGATCAGGAAGCAGGCTTTCTATTCACACAAGGTTTGCCTGTGCCTGGACCACAGACAGCCTCCAGAACTATGATTTTATAGTAATAACTTAAAATATATATATCGTCCTATATATACATATATATATATATAATATTTAAATATATAATATATATAAATAATATATATAATATATAAATATATATAATATTTATATATATTAAATATATAATCGTCCTATATATATATAATATTATATATATTTTTAAGTTATTATTTTATATATATATAATATATATATATATAGGACGATTTGCATATTAGTCTTTTATTATTTAGGATATACACTGAGTGGCCAGATTATTATGCATTCAGAGATCATAATAATCTGGCCACTCAGTGTATGTGGATATATGGGGCATCAATAGAGGTTTGATTTCAATTGCACATCTCACCTTTTACTTGCATAATTTATTCATTATACTCCTTTGTCAACTGTTTGTAACTTGAATGGGCCAACAGGAGTCATTGTAAGAAGCTAGCATTTTGTTAGTTTCTCAGCCATTTTCTCTGTTTCTATGCCTCTTCATTAAAATGAAAATTTGGCATCTTAGTTTTTATGTAAGACTATAACTTTCCACACTATATATAACAGAAGTGTTTCAAACTCTGTGATGTTTGAAGGACATCATGCTCCAGTTCTAATACCCATGCAATATTTTTTACTGTTTATTTTTTTATCTTCTTAATTATGATAATTATTTTTAGAATACCATATTTAATAGAAGTCCTATAAAATGTTAGTCTGATGTTTAAAAGAGAGAAGTTGAAAACTTACTCATTGCTTTTACAGATAAAAACTCACTTATTTCCCATCTATGTTGCTAACTTATATTTTACCTGTATTGAAGAGTGCTTAGAATGACATGACAGTTAGACTGATCAGAAACAAGATAGGGTATATTTTAATGTTATCTGTGAGTTAAGCTCACATTTCCTGTAATTAAACTTAATTTTGTAAATTATATTTTCCCACCATCTAAAAATACAGCTATCCATTTAGCTAACTCCTAATTGTACTTATTAAACCTAAAGGCAGCCATTGGGGAGGGGGGGAGAGGAAATTTTGAGGTGACACCAAAACTTACACTATCAATTTAAATTATGTGTCAAAGGGTTTGTTACAAGCACAGCATTCTCTGAAGTAGACAATATTTTTTACTTTAACAAAACACTAGAGAAAAACAATTCAAAAAGGCTGTTTTTACACAAATACATGAAGTGCTCAGGTCAAGTAGGGCTGACAGAGGGAGACAAATAGCATCTCAAGTTACATTATTTAGTATACCCTTTTCCTATTTCCCCCCATATGCTTGGAAGCAAATGCAGGTAGCTCAAATTTTGACTTGATTCCATGTATATACTACCATAAAAAAGTAAATATTATACCTAAAGGCTGATTTTTTTTCCCCTAACAACTCCCTAAATTCTAGCAAATTACATAGATTACAGATTAATTTAACTATTCATTAACTCTTAGAGTGACCAACCCATGTAAAATATATTCTCTTACTGTTCTCAGGGCTCAGAATATAATAGGAAAGAATAAGTAAGCAGCTAAACACCAAAACAAAACAATAACAAAAACTCAGAAAAAATAAGGATAGGCAAAGTATATGATGTTTTGGTAATTTGTAGGAAGGGCACCTAATATACCATATTTTTCGGACCATAAGACGCACTTTTTTCCCCCCAGAAGCGGGGGGGAAAAGTCCCTGCGTCTTATGGTCCAAATATAGCCTACACATATACTTTAAAAAAAAAGTTTTTTTACTTGCCCGGCTCTGTGTGGTCTCTGTGTGCTTGCCTGGCTCTAAAATGGTTCTACATGCTGCTGTTTACTTTACAGGGTTGATTACATGTGTTTATGACTGTGATGTTGGGTTTTAATGCACATAAAATATTTTAGGACACTATTTGTTTCAGAATCTTTTTTTCTTCATTTCCCTTCTCTAAAAACTGGTGCGTCTTATGGTCCGGAGCGTCTTATGGTCCGAAAAATACGGTAGCTTGCATCTGTAAAATGAGAGAGGATCTTGCAAAGATGCTGACTTACATGAATGAGCTTAATGAGAGTGAGTGCAAGGTTTGATGGAGTTGGGAGAAGCTTGCATTTAAGGAGGAATGAATACCATGTACAATACTCAAAAGAGAAATGAGTAGTTTATTATAAACAAAGCTTGAAGTCTGAGAGTAAAAATAATATAGCTGCAATGCTAAAGTATTAGTTGTGATTTTATCATAAAACATCTCATAAACCATGCTAACTGGTATGGGAGATTTTAAACAGATGACTGACTTGAAAACCTTGTCATTTGAGAACAATCACACTGATAAAATGTGTAGACAAGAGAATAGAGTTATAGGCCAACAAATCTGATAACCCAGGCAAAATGAATAAACACACAACCTCCTAAAACTGAATTGTAAAAAAAAATAGGAAAAGAAAAAATCAATAAGTAAGGAAATTGAATAAGTAATTAAAATCTCCAAATATATTTATATCTGGAACCCAGAAACAGAGATTTTAGTGGAAAATTCTACCCAATATCTAATCATGGAGGACAGAGGAAGCAATGTTTACCTAATTGATGTTCCATAATGAAATAATACACAGACTGTCAAAGTAGTGAGAACAAAACAACAAAAAATGGATGAAGCAACCAATTATTAATATCCAGGAAATCTAACAAATAAGCAGGACAGTAAAAATATAATAAACCAACAGAGTTATATATATCTTAGGGGACCTACAGAAGACCAAGAAAAATAAAAGATTTTAAAAGTTAGCAGGAAATAGAGGTAGAATATTTACAAGTGAATGACAGCCTGATTGATAATCTTTCAACTGCAATAACAGAGGCCCGAATACAGAGGGATAATATTTCAGCAAGCTAAGGGAAAATAAATTTTCTACTGAGACTCCTATAAACAGCAAAACTATGTTTTATGGATGAAGGCAAAAATAAATACTTTCAGAAAACAAAAGCGGAGTTTAAAGTGCTAATAGAAAATCTTAAATTTTATCCTTTGGGCATATGAAAAATGCTTCTAGATGGGAGGTCTGATATGCAAATAGAATGGGGAGCATATGATAATGGTAAATAGCAATAGAATTACCCTAGGAATGATACTATAAAACTAAAATAAAAATGTCATATAGGGGAAAGGGAAGACAAATGAAAATGGTGGACAATAATTGAATATCACCTTTGAAGGGCCCACAAATTAAATTATACTGTTACTTGTGCTATCAGCAAGGAAAGTAAAAATGTTGGTAAATTTAAACTTTTGCTAATGAATTGTTCATGTTAAAATGGCTAAGCTTACCAGGAGTATATCAGGTTAAGAGCATCTAATTTCCCAAAAATGAAGAAGGATAAGTGGAATGAGAAAAAGGGGGGAAGGAAGACCCCCAATTTATAAAAGCAAAAAGTAATAAGGGAGAAGAGTAAAGTAGGAGGGATCTCAATACCAGACTTCAAACTGTATTACAAAGCCACTGTTCTCAAAACAGCCTGGTACTGGCACAAGAACAGACATATAGATCAATGGAATCGAATCGAGAACCCAGATATCAACCCAAATCACTATGCTCAATTAATATTTGACAAAAGAGGCATGAATATACAATGGAGTCAAGATAGTCTCTTCAATGAATGGTGTTGGGAAAATTGGACAGATACATGCAAAAGAATGAAACTAGATCACCAACTTACACCATACACAAAAATAAACTCAAAAATGGATACAGGACTTAAACATCAGACAGGAAACCATAAAAACACTAGAAGCATCCACGGGCAGCAAAATCAGACATATGCCAAAAGAACTTCTTCACTTATACTGCCCCTAGGGCAATGGAAGCTAAAGAGAAAATAAACAAATGGGACTACATCAAAATAAAAGCTTTTTTACAGCAAAAGAATAAACAAAACAAGAAAACCCATTATGTGGGAGAACATATTTGCAAATGTTACCACTGAGATAGGTTTAATCTCCAATATCTACAGACAGCTTATACAAATAAATAAAAGGAAGATGAATGATCCAATTAAAAAATGGGCAATGGACCTAAATAGAATATTTTCAAAAGAAGACAGAAGGAAGGCCAAAGGCACATGAAAACCTGCTCAAACTCACTAATTATCCGAGAGATGCAAATCAAAACAACAATGCGGTACCATCTCACACCTGTCAGAATGGCCAACATCAACAAATCAACAAACAACAAGTGTTGGCGAGGTTGTGGAGAAAAAGGAACCCTCATGGTGCACTGCTGGTGGGAATGCAGACTGGTGCAACCACTGTGGAGAACAGTGTGGAGTTTCCTCAAAAACCTGAAAATGGAACTCCCATTTGACCCAGTAATCCCACTCCTAGGAATATATCCCAAGAAACTAGAAACACCAATCAGAAAGGATAGATGCACCCCTATGTTCATAGCAGCACAATCTACAATAGCTAGAATCTGGAAACAGCCTAGGGGCCCGTCAGCAGATGATTGGATCCAAAAACCATGGTACATCTACACAATGGAATACTATGCTGCCATAAAAAAGAAGGAATTCTCATTATTTGCAGCAACCTGGATAGAACTAGAGAACATCATGCTGAGTGAAATAAGCCAGTCAATGAAAGAGAAATACCACATGGCCTCACTCATTTATGGATATTAAAGAACATTATAAACTGACAAACCAAAAGTCAGATATAAAGACAGTAAAGCAACAAGCAGACTGTAAAATTACAGCAGGGAGAGTAAGGAGATCTGGGGGAGATAAGAGATCAACCGAAGGACTTGTATACATGCATATAAGTACAACCAATGGATACAAAACTCTGGGGCGGGAGGGTATGTATGGGAGGGGGGGGCAATGTTAAAATATGTACACAGATAATAATTTAATTAAAAAAATAAATAAGGGAAAGCAGGCAATGGCAAACACCCAATAAGGTAGTAGAAATAAAAATAAATGTATCAGAAATCACAGTTGATGTTAAATGTAATAATCTTTTCCAATTTTATTAGTAAAGTTTCAAAGAGAACACAGATGGTGTCTCAACTTCTGAGAATTTCAGGAGAGTTTATTTATAAATGAAGCATTTATAAAAGTTGATATTAGCATAGGAGAAGCATAAGAAATAGTACAGTTACTTGGAGTTAATATCATTAGAACTTTTGTTACTACTAGTCCACAGGTCTAGGTATGGAAACAGTTCACGGACAGAGTTGTTGAGGAAGCTCCTTGAGTGAAGTTCAGGGTGATCTCTCAAGGAGGAAGCCAATCAAGTAAACATCTTGACTTGGTTCTCCTCTGCCCACTGTGATATACCGAGGCTCCCCACTGGCTCATTTATACAGAATCCAGTCCTTAAAGAAAACTGTTAATTCTCTTCCTCACACAATCCACCCTGGGCCAACATGATCTTTGCAAAGATCATGTTGGCCCAGGGTGGATTGTGGGAGGAAGAGAATGGAGAGAACTGATAGGCAATGCGCTACCATGTCAATTTTTTAAAATGTATAACAATTATTTTTCTGGAATCATTAACTACAGCTTCTTAGAACATATTTAATATTTAAATAATGGTATGATGGTATTGATGTACATTACAACAAAATATTAAAGCAAACTTGTAGAATCCATCAACTAGCATATAAAATTGAAATCCACTTAAATGCAGATATGGCTTATAGCATCCTTGTTTCATTGACCACTGAACAAGAAGTATTGAGAAGGCTTAAACTTTTATACTTGTATACTTTTGGTTGGCTTTCTTCATCACATTGCAAGGCCTGGTGGGACGGATTTGGCCCGCGGGCCTTGTGTTTGACACATGTACTCTAGATGCTTAACTGAAAGAGCAGATCAAATTTAATAATGATACTCATGATTTAAACAGTGCAAATAACAGGCCTGAATACCTAGAATATTGTGCCCAATAACTGGAAAAAACACATGAAATAGATGTGAAAAGTATTTACTAGCAAAAGCTGCCTTTATCTTATATTAAATTGGCCCATAATTTTACTGCAATGCAACTAATTTGAAAATAAAATGTAAACAGGTAAAATTCATAAGATGACCAGAAATTAAAAATAAAAACCTGCCAAAAAAGCCAAGGTGGTGTTTAATACAAGGAATCAAAGGTTGTTTTTATATTTAAAAATGGATCATTGCAATTCACCAAGTTAATTCATTAGAGGATATAAAATCACATGGGCATCTCAATAGATGCCCTCTGAAAAGAGTATTATATTCTTTTTTTTAAAATATATTTTATTGATTTTTTTACAGAGAGGAAGGGAGAGGGATAGAGAGTTAGAAACATCAATGAGGGAGAATCATTGATCAGCTGCCTCTTGGGGATGTGCCCGCAACCAACGTACATGCCGTTGACCGGAATCGAACCTGGGACCTTCCAGTCCTCAGGCCGACGCTCTATCCACTGAGCCAAACTGGCTTCGGCAAGAATATTATATTCTTATTCACTCATGATTTAAACCTAAAATAAAAAGCAAAATCTCTTATAATTGCAAAAAAAAATATGTACTCCTTTAATCTGAAAAAGGCTATATAAGTTTAAAGCAGAAATCCTAGAAATATGCTGTTTAATATGAAGAACAAATCAAAGATGCTCTTGACCTCTTCTTCCATGAATTCGCTGCCTATTGTAGTCAGGCCAAGAAAGAAAGAAAAATATTGGACAAATAGAAAGACAGAAAACTTTAATTACCTCTAGATGATTTAATAGTATGCTTTAGCCCAAGCAGCGTGGCTCAGTGGTTGAGTGTCAACTCATGAACCAGGAGGTCACAGTTTTATTCCAGATCAGGGCACACGCCCAGGTTGTGGGCTCCATCCGCAGTGTTAGGTGTGCAGGAGGCACCGATCAATGATTTTCTCTCATCAGTGATGTTTCTAGATATATTTCACTCCCTTTCCCTTCCTGTCTGAAATCAATAAAAGTATATTTTGAAAAAGTATGCCTCTGGCTGAAACCGGTTTGGCTCAGTGGATAGAGCGGTGGCCTGCAGACTGGAAAGTCCCGGGTTCAATTCCACTCAAGGGCATGTACTGTGGTTGCAGACACATCCCCAGCTGGTCGATGTTTCTCTCTCATCGACGTCTCTAGCTCTCTATCCTTCTCCCTTCCTCTCTGTAAAAAAATCAATAAAATATATTTTTTAAAAAGTATGCTTCTGTATGAGTTAATAGTATGAATACTTCAATGAATTATAATGTATAAGAAATTTTGTAATATTTCTGGATAAAGAAATAAGTGTATAAAGGTTATATATTTCTACACACTAACAGCAATCTGTAAGGAAATGTATGTTTTAAAAATGATCTTTATAGTAGTAAAAAAAGAGATAGTTCCAGGAACAAATCTTACTGAATATACATAATTACTTTATGGAAAATAATGAATTGAAACATGTGAAAATGCCATAACATTTTTTTAAAATTATATATCATAGTAAAAAAAAAAAAAGTAAAGAAAACAAGAAATCAAAACCTGAGACATTGTAAGGAAAAGTAAAAAAACAAAACAAAACAAAACAAACAAACAAAAAAAAACTAACAACTTATGTCAGTGAATTAAATACTTTGCTTTTTCTTGCCAGTGTACCAAATTTTGAAAATAGTCATAATTCATCAGCTGGTAAATAACTTTGGCAAAATAGAGCTCGTTGACATTAAAACTATCCCCCCTTCTTTATCTCCCAGTTAATCCTGCCCTTTCCTCATTAGGGATCATGTCTATAACTCCATGTCCCACACCCAAGCTCTGATGCATCTAACTAACCACCCATCTGTTTCATCTAGGGTGATGTGCAGCAATAAGACAAGTGAGAGCCATTATAATTAAAACTGAATTCTACCAAAGGTCACTCCTCAACTCCTCATCTCTCTCAGTACTTGACCTTGAATTTCAATGAGAATGAAAAAAAAAAAAAATGAGGCCATTAACTATATGCCAAATAGGCAACTTGCCTTAATATGTATAAAAACGGAATCCAATGTTGTATATAAATAAACCCTCCCTGTATTTTCAATACAATGCATCCAGCTGCATTTCTGATCCTCCCACCCCGCAACATTAGACCCCCAAAATAAGATGCATTGTATTATGTCCCATTTATTATTAGCCTTTATTATTTATTAGCCTTTATTATTTCCCATTTCTTCTGCCCTTTTAGTTTCTCCCCCACTCCCTCTCTGATACTTCTGTTAAGTTTTCTCTAATTTAGAGGGAAAATTAATCTACAACCTAAAGCAAGTGTGCCTTTCCAACTATTGCCCAGTACCTCATTGCCTAGTTCTCTTGGTGTTATACACTCAGATCCTAGAACAGTAACTGGAAGTGGAAAAGTATTTGCTAAATGTGTGCTATTGAATCTTTCTTCAAAGCCAACCTTCATAGAAGATCATTCTGCCTTGTTTCTTTCCCTTTTCCCATCATTCTTACTCAATAATCTCCTTATCTTCTCTAATAAAAACACGTTCCTCCTCTTTTGTCATCATAGTTAATGGCACCACACAGATTCCCCCAAATCATCATTTCCTTCATGACCCTCCTTGTCAGTCATCACATATCAAGACTCACCTACCTCCTTGCATTTTCCACTTATGAACCCTCATTTCCAGTTTATAAATTTCATAACCCTATTCTTTCTCATCTGTATCATTACAAACCCTTTGGGCTCATTTTGCATCTTACTAACCTTATTCTGTTAATGTTACATATTGCTGACAGGTAAAGAAGCTAAAATTCAAATATTTCTGAATCAGATTCGTATATCACTGGCTCAATATATTAATATATAAAGATAAAACCAGGCTCATTAGCATGCTGCAGAATGTTATTAGTTAGTTCTGTCCTATTTCTCTAAAATACATATTCTTTACTAATCCTCAACTGAGGATATATTTTCCATTGATTTTTTAGCGAGTGGAAGTAGAGGGATAGAGGGAGATAAGAGGAGAAAGAGAAAAACTTTGATGTGAAATAGACACATCATTTGGTTGCCTCTCCCACACATCCTGACTGGGGCGGGGGAATGAACCCATAACCCAGGTACAGGCCTTTGACCTGAAGTTGAACCTATGGCCCTTTCATGTACAGGTGGATGCTCTAATCACTGAACCACACCAGTCAGGGTTCTAAATACATCTTTACATTTTTCCTCAATTCAATCTATTTACACCATTCTGAGTTTTCCCTGCAATGTGCAATACTCTCTGCTTTGTTCAGATCCTTATTTTGTCTAGCAAAAACGCCTACTATATTTGCCAAAAGAATACCTAAACCTATGTCTAAGCTCTGGTAAAGCCTCCAGGCTTGTACTGTCTACCCACATCTTCCTGATCTAGTCAGAATTGACCGTGCTGTAGTGTGTATGAATGGACAGCTGATTGATTTTTTTTATTATAAAAATTATCTGAAAGAATACAGAGGTTAAAAATGGGCGTATAAGAGTTCACTTTGGCTAAAGTCAAAATTATATAAAAGGGAAGAACAGGGATGGCAATATGAAACAACACTGTAAAATGACAAATAAAAATGGTTAAGACATTGGTGAATGGTTAATATAATGCTTTATAAAAAGTGTTAAATTTGATTCATGGAGATTCTAGGTAGAAAAATAAAGAGGAAAAAATCTAGAATGATCTCCAGGCATCAACGAGGAGTGGGAAAGTCACCTTCATACTTAGGGTCTCAATCAGTATGATAGAAAATAATAAGAGCCATTTGAGAGATTTGTAAATAAACAGTGTAATCAGGAGAGAAACACGTTGTGTCTGAACAAGAAGGGACAGGAACATTCAAGGAGTTTGAGCATATAAAGTCTTGCTGGTTATGTACTTCCAGATGAAAAGGTTTCAGTGTTTGGGAGTGGGGTGCTACATGGTGATAAAAAGGGGTGTAAAGTTCTGAATGCATGGCCTGTTCCTGTGGTAACTTTTTATACCTAGGGATTAAGGGGATAACATTATGAATCCTGGTTGTCTTAAGATAGCAGAAGTAGTGAAACTATAAATTAAGTCGAAGGAAGTAGTTAGCTTCCTTCCAGAAGCACACAAAACTCAGACATATCCTTTCTAACATGGAGAGCATGGACCTAAATATGGATACATAAAATTACTGCTTTCTTTCTGTTTTTGCATGATCCCAAATATGCCTACACCAAACTAAACTTCCTAACCACTTTAAAAAAAAAATTGACTCGATGATTACTCAGTGTTTCTTGTTTGTTTGTTTGTTTTGTTTTGTTTTTTCTTTTTAACGAGGAAACATTGAACCATTAGGTCTTATTTTTTTTTTAAATATAGTTTTATTGATTTCAGAGAGGAAGGAAGAGGGAGAGAGAGATAGAAACATTAACGATGACAGCGTCATTGATGGGCTGCCTCCTACACGCCCGCACTGGGGATCGAGCCTACACTCTGGGCACGTGCCCTGACCGGGAATCGAACCATCACCTCCTGGGTCCTAGGTGGATGCTCAACCACTGAGCCATGCTGGCTGGGCTACTCAGTTATTTTTTTTAAAATATGCATTAAAATATTGTTTTTTTCATTTTATAATCTATAATTTCCCTATATAGTACCAAATGCACCATAGTCAGCTTGGCTCAGTGGATAAAGCATCAGCCTGTGGACTGAAGGGTCTCAGGTTCGATTCCAGCCAAGGGCACATGCCTGGGTTGAGGGCTCAATCCCCAGTAAGGGGTGTGCAGGAGGCAGCTGATCAAGGATTCTCTCTCATCAGTGAGGTTTCTATCTCTCCTTCTCCCTTCCTCTCTGAAATCAATAAAGAAATATATATATTTTAAAAAGTACCAAATGCCTTCAATAAATTATTTCAACAATAGAACTTAGTTATAAGCATTGGGCACTTAATATGAGCCAGGTGATATGTGTTATACTTAGCATTGATTACAATTCTATAAAGTAATAACTACTGTGATGATCTCCATTGTAGAGGTGAAAATTAAAGATGTGAAGAAATAAAAATTTGCCCAAGTTCTATTATTTATAAAAAAATTGAAAACAGAATTCAAACCTAGAGAGTAGGATTCCATATTATGATTTCTGATTATGATTTTCACTTCTGTCATAGAAAAGTATATATAAAAAGTATAATTAACTGAAGTGGAAGTAAATTGCACAGATTTTACTTTGACCTGTTCCAACCTCCAAATTTAAATGAAATTTGGGTTATTTTTACCTCATTTTATTCATGATACATCAAATAAATATCTAATAAATGTCTAATAAATTAAATTATGATTAAATTATTGTAAGAATATTCCTATTATTTTTTGTCTCAATACATTACACAGATAACTATAGAAATATGTCTGATATATGGTAGATTGTATCCAGCACAATTATTTAAAACAATGGAAGCTGTGATAAACCTATAAAAGATAGGTTTTATCTTGCCTACACTCACTATTTTATGGTCTAATTAAGCATCATTATTCAATCTCACATTTAAAAAAAAATTAAGGAAATATTAAAGACTCTAGAAACATGCCAAGTATGATAACCCTTGAGCAATTTATAATAGTTTAGCTTTTCCTCTATTAACATTTTATATCTTTTCAATCTTCAAATACTTGTTTAGGATCAGCATCCTTCACTTTTGGAATGATGCCTCTGAAAAAAAACTGACTGCAAAGCAAATTTCTTTGCCCCTAAATTTTCCTTTCTCAATGGTTTCTAAAATGAGATGGTAATTTTCAAAAGAAAGTGGTTTTTTTCAATATGTGTTTAAATGAATGTTTTTCAAAGTTTCAAAAACAGAATTTAGAGGTACCAATATAGAATTGTATTTCTTAAATTACTAAAAATAACATACACATCAAATAATGTATCTAATGTACAAGAAACACTACTAGTCCATTAGTAGTAAAATTTAAAAGGAGAATGCATATAGCATTGCCACACTCAAAAAATAATCTCAAAATAAACAAGCTTCCTACTGACACAGTTTACCAAATAATTAAAAAAAATTTTTCTAGGTCCTTAGTCTTTCATCCTGGGTCAATCGTGTTCTGTGACTGATATTTCGGAAATACTTCTTTTAATATGTGTACCTGATAAAATATATTTTTCAAATATATATTTGTATCTGCCCTATATTTGGCAAATTTGTTGTATCTGCCATTATCCCAATCCTATTTGCCATCTCATGCCTTATCTTCTGTAAAAATACAATTTTTTTCCAAATACAAGTGTTTCTTTAGCCTATATTCATAAATCCCAGCAATTTTTTTTTGCCCTTTCCACTTTAATCTAGCTGACTACACTACTAGAGCTAAGATATATTACTTTGCACAGCCAAAACTGGCCCTTACCCAATCTATGAATTCTAATTTAAAGAAATCTTTAGATTGTTGCTCTGAGTTAATGTAACAAAGTTATAAATAAAAATTTTTAATGATGTAAAATAAATATTCAATGTTAAGGATGTTCTTTTTCTCTCTCAAAGCAGTTCTCAAAAATCTTGTATGAAGAACTCTATGAACTGGAAATGCATTCTTATCTGATATTCATGAGTCTGCCATCTCCAGTAGAAGACATCTGTTAGAAAGTATATTGATAATCATTGGGATAATTCCTCCTTTTTAGGCTGCATAACTTAAAATTTAATTTCCTATGTTTAACACAGTGTTTTACAGGGTTAACTTTGTGTGTGAATTCATTCTTTTCCAAAAGTTTCAATAGTGTGAATTTTTTAAAATGTGACTAAATTTCTTCTTTTCCAATATAAATTCACCTAAGGAAAGAACATTTTAAAATAAAGAATATTTTGTAATATCTAATGTGGTACTTAGAATGTAGCCCTCTGTCTACACAGCATTTATTTCTATAAACACTTGAGAAAACATTACTATTCACTTGCTGAAATTTATAAACAGAAATGATTGATTCCTCCTACCTTGAGAAAAAGAGTATCAGCCACTGATGTTTTCCAGTAAGAACAAAGCTAGAGGCAATTTTGTGAGTGGCTGAAATGAAGAGGCAGAATTTCATGAGGAATAAAAAGGCCTCACAAATCAATACCAGGATTCAAGCACTTAGACAAATATTGGACAACATGAGCTGCAGATGAGAGCAGTGCATAATTATTAGATTTGGGCTCAAACAATTGAAGCAGATATGGAAATCTACAGAGTCCCACTTGAATTAAACCAGGAGTTGACTTGGAAATAAAAGTCTGTGACATTTTCCACCTGTTCTCATACATATGCATTTCCTTAATTCTGCCTTGTTTGTATGAGAGGCCCTCTAAACTAGTGTTTTTCAAGCAAAAAAATGATTCTCTTCAATTAAACAATAAAGAAATTTTGGGTTGTCAGACCAGGGTTGATGGTGATATTGGTGACTAGTGGGGTAGAGGTTAAGGACACGTGGTAAACATCCTACAATAATGACAGTACCAGTAACAAAGAATAATTAATGCCAGTAACTCCAAGACTGAGAAACTGTACCCTAAGATTTAACTACTAATGTAGCTAAATAAGTAAGTAATTGTCTCAGAAATAACTCATCTTAGTTTACACCTGAAAAGATTTTCACTACCCTCTGCAGATACCTTGGTAGTTACTAAATTCTCAGTTGTTCTCTGGTCATCTTATTGGATTTTTTTCCTAAACATGTGCAGCTTTATATTCGGCTAAAGATTCAAGGGCATGCCTATGCATTGCTGGAGCTCTTTCTCTGAAACTTCATATAAAACTCTCCATTATTATGTGTGGCCAGTACAGCCACTTCACCCTCTGGTTTTCAAAGTGCAATCTCTTCTTGCCTAAACAAGGCTTCAGGGTGGGTTTAGCTCTTTCTTGCCCATCCTATGATTTTGAAAGCTCCTTCAGACAGAAGGCCAGGTAGATTGCAGGGTATGCCTGCATGGTTTTCTCCTCTCAGCATCATAGATCTGTTCTACTTCTAAGAGTGCTACATTTTTTGTCAAATAGTCTAGTCTGTTTTCTTTAATGGCAGTCTGGTTTTAGACACTTCATCATAGCTAAAATCCAGGACATATAATTTAAAATGGGGGGGAGGGGTACTTATTGTAATATTATGTAGTTCCTGTTATATGTTATTTAAAAATGCTATTTCATTTTACCTGGAAAACAACCCCAGGAGAGTCGATTATTTCCATTTCTTAAGGAAGAAGGAGGAGAGATAAAGAAGAGAGACAAAATGACAACTAAATGGTGGAGAATTTCCAAGAGGCTTTATCCAGAGTGAGATCAGCGAAGGGTTGAGAAAATGAAGAGTACGAAAATAGGTGCATAAATACAGGGTTTCCTATAGTTTTTAAGATTAATTTTATTTTCTTGAGCAGGGGATTCAAAAATAAGAGAGATCTAATGTAAATCCTGTGAGGTATATGACTATGAAAAGCACTGAAAATCAGCTTAAGGAATTATATATAAAATTCTGTAAACATTGAAATGCCATTCAACAATCATTCTGCTACTTCTCTGAATAACTTAGTCCGTCCACTCAAACTGGAAGCAGCTTTCATATACAATACATTCTGTCAGCACTAGAACAAGGAAATGGGCATATCTAATTCTCGGCTTTTCCTGTTGCTGGGGTTTGCTATTTATTGCCTGACTCACAGAGAATTTTGACAATGATCATTTGAGAGAAAGACAACCTGTTCCAATTTAGAAGTTTTATATCTCTGGAGTACAAAGCCTACGGCATTACTTTTTAATATCAAAGAGAAATTGGCAATGTGGCAAGGAGGAAATATTTTTTGAAATAAAATGCCATAATTGATCAGATATGCTGACTATAGTTTAAGCCATTGGAAAATCCATAACCAGAGTGAAGAAATTCTCTGTTTTGCATGATCATACATGGACTCTACATGTTCATGTGCAGGAAATGTAATCCTGATATTTTAACTGATATCAAAGGGTGAAGGGAAATCCAATGTCTTCATGGTCTCTTAGCTTGTGAAAGGATACAAATTCATCATTGCAAGTCCTGGGCCAAATGTCATTGCCAGCTGAGCCTGGCAGTCAGAAGAAAACCTGTTTTTCTGTGAAACTGAATGTTGTCCAGAACACTGATAAAAATTTCAACTCTATTAAAGCCAAGGATGTTTAAGATGACAGGAAGGTTTCATTAACATTTCAGATAAGCATAAATGACAGAGAAGGTATTCGCTTTCTCAAAAGGTTTATATTCCAAAAAGATTCTATAAAAGCTATGATGATGGCTAATATGTGACAAAAACAATTATGTACATTCTTTTCTCTAAAAATATGTGTAGTTTTACCATTATATTTTGGAGAAATAAATCACTTAGCCTGTGAAAGCACCAACATGTGCAGAGGTCACCAATTTAAATTTTTCTCATTAAATCTTTCATTTGTTTTATTTTTTGTGTTAATATTCCCCTTCTTAAAATCTCCTTACTTTTAACATATTCACATCCAGAAAATCACCCACTACAACTCAATTCTTTGGATAATTTTTATAGCAAAAATAAGAAAATTGAGCTTCTATCTACTAAAAAACAAAACAAAACAATTATTGAAGTATTTGGTGTGTTATTCTTTTTTGTTTTTCCTAAATGGTCAATATGACTTCCATGGGAAATAATTTATTTGGCTGTATAAAGAGGGCACATAAAATTGATTAGCTGTTTTGCAATGGCCTTTGTGCTTTGAAAACTTTCAATCAATAAGTGACCATTTTAAACATTGGCATGAGAAACCACGCAGCACTTTCATTTGTTTGTCTGTCTAGTTGCTGCTTGAACAGATGGAGTGTCTTTTAGTGGTTCTCTTTTTCTCTTTTTTTTCTGTGACAGCATAGTATGCAGTCTCATTTTCCGGGGCCATTTCAAATAATCATGCTTTAAATTCACAAAGACTAATAATTTGGCTACATAGATTAGACAACTACTGATGGCCTAGGAGTGCATTTATAGTTCAAGCAATCATAGCCCCAAATTTCCCAAATGTCTGTGAGCTTGTATTGCCCTGTGGTAAGATTAACTTCATTGTCATTTGAGTGTAGCTTGATTTCATTCTTTCTTGAAAATGAGGTGCTTGGAAATTTTAAGAAGGAATGTGGCAAATTAAAATGTTTTGCATGAGAAATGTATTTATGTTTTTACATTTGAGGTGAAATCAATGCTTTTAATCAGGTCTTCTGTTTAGCACAATGAGCTCTGAGTAAGGCCCCTTGGTCAGGTGACATCATTTCAAGTGGATGAGATCTGACTTTCATTTTTAGCTCCACTAGAACTTGCTTGGTGACCTTGAACAAGCTACTTAACCTCACATTGACTTATTTTTATTACCTGCAAATTGGATATAATAGGTTCAGCCTCCCTCATGATGGTACTGAAGGACAGTTAACATAATGTTTCAAAAATGTCCAAGGCCTCTGGGGAAGTGAGCTTTAAAACAGCAGTCATATTAGAAATCAGACCCTATACCACCTTGGCCACCTTTAAATTGCATTATTTATGCATATTGGCATGTCTAGCCTTTGCTCTTTAGATTGACCTTGGTCCATTTTAATCTTAAAAGCACGTCTTAAAAATTCTTGGTTCATTTAAAACCACTTTTCCATGAAACCCTAGAGAAATTGAAAATATTTTTATTAAAACATCGCAAGTCTAGAGGTTGAAAAAATATTTTAAGCTTTGAATTCAAAATAAATGAAGCCAACTAATGAAATTATTTGAGTTTCAGAAGATATGTGGTAGATAATAAAGCCTTTCTTCCAAGGTGTATTGTTAAAAATGCTTTGCCCTTAAATGTTTGAATTAGTTGAAAGTATTATTTTTTCATCCTTGAAAATGATATTTCTTCTTCATTTTACTCATAGTGTTCCTTAACTGTGACATCATTTTCTTGTACTTACTCCACATTCAGTATAATTTATCTTCCTATTTCCACCTTTGTCATATTTCTTAATAATCAAAAGAGCTAAGAAAAAGATCTTCTACCGTATCATCTTTGCAGTTCATAATTGTATCACCTTCCTTTGTGTTGTCTAAAGACACATTTTTCTATCAGTCTAGCATCAAGTACATTGCAAACAGTGACAGGATCAACCAGAGTTCTTTATTCTCCTACTTTACCTGTTCTAATTCTCTACATTTAGATTCCAAAGAACATAGCTTTTATCTTTTTCTTTATATCATTTATCTGGCCATGGGAAAAAAGTAGGGGAGACCAACACTTCCCAGCTAAGAGGATTGTAGGAGTTGACATACTCATTCACAGTGAAGAGCTGAAATGGTTTATAGTTATCATTTAAAATGGTAGTTACGATAGTATTTATATAAACTTGCTTTGTCTAATTTTTAATTTTTAATTAGATTAAATAACAATACACTTTGCTCAGATTAATGTTTTGTCAGTTTATAAAATAAAATCTCACAAATTATCACATTGAACATATTTCAGAGAATAGGCTGAGAAATCTAAAACAATTTCTTCTAGATGGGCTTATAAATTCTTTTTTTTTATTAATTATGAGGAGTCCCTTAATATGGACAATTAAATTAAAGTGATAAGATTTCAAGAAACTTTAGCCTAAGAGATATTGAAATGTATTACAGAAAATGTCAGGATTGAGGGCTTCAGTATATTTCTTCTTGTGCTATTTAATTGGAATTTTTTTCTTTTACTTATTGTTATGGAAGTTCAAGAATCAGCTATCTCTGCATACCATAGAGAAATCTGTCATAAAATCAGGTACCTGTAGAAGATATATTAAATAGCAGATACTAGAGTATATAGTATTACACATTTCTATGAAATAACAGGTTAAGATGAAATTAGAGATGGTAGACATGGTTGATGGGACCCATTTACACAAAGTATTGGGATAATTTTTTGCAGATATAAAAGCTCTGATTTGTGGAAGTCATAGTCCAACAATAGTGATATCATGTATTGTATATGGAATAGAACAGGGCAATAAAGAGTCAATGAATAATATAGAACTTTCCAGAATAAGATATTATCGATTTAAAGAGATTGTGCATAAATATTAGTTATAATCACAAGTATAATTTTACCTTGAAACAAATAACCACTGCGAAATACATGTCTCAATCACAACTCTTCCAACTTTTACTGCAATTAAAGCAAGACAAACAGAGGATAAAATTAACATTCTTATCATCGTTTGGGGATTCTATAATTGAGGTAAAAGAGGTAATTTTATGACAACCTTTTGGTATACAAGTCAGATTTAGATAAGAACATTTCTTATCTTGGCTGGCCTGATGTGCTGAGCCACAGAACAACAGGACAGATTTAACAAAGTTTTGTGCCCTGAGATTCATAGGGTCTTGCTAATCCACTTATAAGTTTAATAGACTTTGACTATAAGGATGAGAAAACTGGTTTCAAATAATTTACAAAGAAGAGATTTATTACAGTTCACAGCAGGAAGACAGGAGAAAGGATGCTCTAGAATTAGTTCAGCAGCTTAAAAATGATATGGTAGACCTGTGTTAAGTCATTCAGCTATATAACAAATATTTATTGAACACCTAATGGATATCAGGTCCTTTTCTAGGCACTGAGATTAACCACATGACTTGCTAAATTTGGCTGCAAATTATTTGATGTTCTTCCCAAAGTGAGATGGAGTCTAATTCCTTCATAGCTGAGGGTTGGCTGGCCTCACTGACCTGCTGTGCCACAAAATCATAGCAGAAATGAAGTTTGGGTACTACCAAGTGTTCTTGCAGTTCCCACCCAGGGCCCTCCAAGTGTCCTTCTCAGCACAGTCGCTCTTAAAAGCCATGAGAAGCCTGAGCCACGTGGAAAGTTTAAGTGGAGACATTCTCATTAATGGAGCCTGCAGAGGGCTTTCGGAAGCATGAATTTACAGTTGACTCCAATCCGAGCTGTCTTTTTTACTGCAACCATATAAGTGACCCCTAGTGACAAACAACCATTTGTGGGAACACCTTTCACGTCCAATGTGGTTTAGGGTTAAGGTTCAGGGTTTGAGTTCTGGAGAAGGTTGCACACAAATGAAAGAGACTAGAAAATAATTAATTTGGGAATAGTGGGGGCCAGGCAGGAGCCTATCTCTAAAGGGCTCATCCCACTCTGGCTTTGCTATCTCTTTTATTAAGGTTATTGAATACACCCATATCCTTTAGGCAGGAAATTCCAATAATAGCCAATCAGCAAGAATTTACATAAGACTAACAGGTGGAGGCTGCTTTTCCTACCAATGTCTCAACTAAACAATGAGTGATTAGCTCCCACCTTTCAGAGCATTTAAGGTTGACCAGCCTTCTGGATTCCCTGTCCACATCTTTCTATTAGTGGAACAATGATCAGTTTCTCGCAACCATTTAAACCCAGACAGCCCACAAAATTATAAGTGATAATAAATTATTGTTCTTTGTACTAAAATTATAAGTGATAATAAATTATTGTTCTTTGTACTAAAATTATAAGTGATAATAAATTATTGTTCTTTGTACTGAGTTCAGGAGTTGTGTTATGTTGTTCTACTCATATAACATGCAATGGACAACACAGAAAAGAAATCCTACACTCAGAGAGAAAGATTATATTCTCATTGGGGATGCAAAAAAACATACAACCTATATAAATGGGTTACATATTTAAAATGCTAGGTAAAATGTAAAGCAGAGAAGGTAGAAAAGAGAGAGAAAGAGGTCTTTCAGCCCTGATATTCTAAAAAACATGTTGTTTTTTTTTTGGCTTTATCCCTTCACCTATTTCACCTAGTCTCCCAACTCCCCTCCCCTCTGACAGCTGTAAGTCTGTTCTCTGTATCTATATCTGTTTCCATTTTGTTTGTTTATGTATTTTGTTCTTTTCTTTTCTTTTTTTATTACATTACACATATGAGATCATATGATATTTGTCTTTCTCTGACTAGCTTGGAGACTTGACTTTGGGAGGTGAACACACATCCTATATAATAAAAGGCTAATATGCAAATTGTTCCTTCAACCAGGAGTTCAATTGGAAGTTCAACAAGGGGACAGGGCCAGCTGGCCAACCGCCTGCAGCCCCTCCCTCAGAAGGCCTTGTCACTGATCATCCCCCTACCCCTATCAGGGCAGGCCAGCCAGACTCACCCATGCACAAATGTGTGCACCATGCCTCTAGCACAATAGGTAAGTAATGTATTATAGAACTGTATACTTGAAACCTATATAATCTTTATGAACCAATGTTACCCCAATAAAGCCAATAAAATATTAAACTAGATTTCCTTAAACTCTATATTCAACTTAAATGACTAATATATTTAATAAGTTTCAAATATACATGGAGGAGGAAAATATTCTCAAATGTTAACATTGCAAGGATTGCATAATAGAGCAAGTTATTATTTACTTACATATATAATTCTTAGGAAGATAGAATTAATCTATTAACAAATTAAATATATTTTATTTTAAAATAACATTTGTGTGAAGGACATTTTTTAATGTAAGAAAAGTAGTAATTTTAAAAAAGAGAGGACAAAAGCAAAGAGAGAAATTTATTTTAAAAAGACATGTTTATACTCCGGCATCAAAGAATAACATTATTATAATTATTGGAGAAGATTCCACAATGTCACTAATTTGAAATGGTCTACACTTCCATATGAATTGCAAAATAGGCATGTGGTAACATGTAAATGGAAATTTCTGTTTCTCAATTAAATGAACAATGAATATTTTAAAAATGTTTTATCTGAATATTTTGTTTTAGAAATAAAATGCAGCTAAATGAGTATTAAACAAATATGCTTAAGTTTTTCTGCTACATTTTTTTATAATCCTAAAGGGAGAAAGAACTTTCATGAAAAAGAATAAATTCTGAATTTTGAAAATTAAAAAAAATATATATTAAAATATTACCAGACTCCTGATAGTAATATTAAAACTTCATAAAACTAAATTTTGGTTTCAATTTGGAGTGGATATACCTTTAAGAAATAATTATCATTTAAATTTTATTCAAATTTTAAAAAATATGTTATAGAAATTCTAATTTATATTCTCCTTAAAATTATTGCAAAATTAAATAAGATATAACATGTTTTAAAATATGACTACTACATATACACCAATTTCTTTTCTAGATTATTCCTCAGCAAATCCTCACTTTATATATATTTTTTGTTTAATAGCTCATTAACTCCTTAATATAAAGTATTTGAATATCATATTCTGTAAACAGCTAATTAATTTGTATAGGGAAGAGTAAGTAAAATAGAATTTGTAAATTTGCTTAGATTGATTTTCTTTTAAATAAATGCTTTATTAGAAATACACTGATTTCTGAAGTATAGATGTAATGTTTTCATATTAATACCATTATGACTTAAGCTTTCCAATCACTATTTTCATAAGACTGCAATTAAAAGACTGGTACAATGGCAAATTCTGGAGTGTCAGAATGCTTATTTTACCTTATCAGTTGGAAAAAATTAAAAATGTAGAATTTCAGGATATTTTAAATTAGAATTATAACTTGCATTGCAAACATAGAATTGAATAATTTTCTCTGAAGAATATTATTATTCATTAATTTTATTGGTATTAATTTGAATTAAAAAATGTGATAATTGCTAAGTATTTTGTAATAAGCATCATATCATATATCTATTAATATGTCCAAATCACAGTTTTGTTGGATTGTTATGCCCAGACTTCATGATCCCCAAGGACCACCAGGGAGCCAAGTCCGATGCAATAAGCAAGAGAGCCTTCACCATGCTAGCATGTGCTCCCCCACTCATGCCGGCAGCATGGCGGAAGAGCGCGAATTTCTTCCGGTCCAGGGGTTTTGAGGGCTAGGGATAACTCCGCCCTACGGGGCGGAGTTGGGAGCTCATCCTCGCCCCGCCCTGCCCTTTCATTCCCCCCTTGTCTAATGTGCCTAGTCAAATCATTGACTCAGCAGCCTACTTCCTTTCAGCATAAACAACAAATACAGTTATCAAGACCCTTAGTACCACAGTTCCCATCAGTATTGTCCTCACTGAAGTCCAGTTCCCCTCCTGCAGGCATCAGTTCTCCTCCTGGCCTGTAGTTGCCAGGATCCAGGCCATGCAGGAGCTGGGAGTCATGTAGTCAGGTCTGGGTGCCATCTACTTCAACAGCAGTGGGCGTGCTCAGGATAACAGTGCAGCATCCCTTTGAGTCCTTGGGCAGCAAATTTCTTTACCCACATTGAGTTCCAGGGCTACAGGGTCTGCGGTGGGCACTGGCAGTGCATCTGGAACAAGCAAACTGCAGAGCCTGTAAGGACTTGAGCAAGGAAATGGTTACCATACATGATCCCCTTCCAAAAAGGGGAAACTTGTCCCAATAAGGGGTACACCTGGCCCTCAAGAGGGCAAAGGACAGGGGGTTGGTCCAATTTTCACCGAATCTAAGACACATTTAGTTAAACCCCCTTTTCAAGAGTCTCGCCTGTCCTAAGGCTAGAGCTATGAGATACCTTAGCTACCAAGGGGAGGGCTGTTATCTGATAGTGGGGTATACCTCAACCTAGTCTGAAGTGTCTATAAAAACTAGACCTTAATGCTGGTGGTTTAATCTCTGAAATCCACCTACCAATGCTCTCCTGGGGAGGTTCCCTGGGACCTGAATTCCCAGGGGGGATCCCCTTACCTTGCTTAGCATTTACCTGTGCACAGACAGTACTTCTAGCAACTCTGCCTCACAGAAGTTCAGAAGTCTTGGTGACACTTAACCTGGTGTCACCGGGCAACTCTGACCTAGAGCCTCTGGGACCAACAGTCTTGTCATCTGGAGGGTCCATCAACCATCTGGTCCTTCAGGGGCTTGCTTCTGGTCAGCCAATTCCTTCTGGCTGCAGTTGGTACCCCTCTTTTCTTTGTGGATGGCACAGTGTCTCCATCAAAGGGCCTGGATTAAGGCCAAAAATTCTGGAACTGTGCCCAAATGGTGTGGTCCAGGGTGACTACCACTGCCCCTGCATATCAGGTCCCATCCTGAACATAACTGCTCCCATCCGTGAACAGTACCTTGTCGTCTGTTACCTCTGTGCAGTCATGAATGGGTTCCATCATCATCATCTGGAAGCAGGCTGGCAGGGTTGATGGCCAGAGTTTTCTGAATCTGGACACAGGGCTGGTCCAGGAGAAAAAGCCTGGCCCATCCAGGTTAGCTCCTGGTCCAGAGTCCACTTATCTGCCTCCTTCACCAACAATGCTGTGGCTGCCACAGGGTCCAGTCTCTTAGACAGATAGGCAACAGGTCTCTTCCAGGTACCTAGAGTCTGAGTGAGAACCCCTTTGGCAATGTCTCTTACCTCACTCACGTAGGGGTGGAAGGGCTCCGCGTCGTCCGGCAAGGCTAGGGCAGCTGCTTAGATGAGAGCCTTCTTTAGCTCCTCAAAGATCCGTTGTTCCACTTTGGACCAGTTCAACAGCTGCATTCCCCCAGTACGTGTTCCTTCCGAGGACCACAGTCCTTCTTGATGTCCAAGGAAAACAGGCAGTTTGTCCGGTGGCTTCCTGGGCTGATGTACGGGTCCTATTGGCTCTCTCAAGACTAAATAGGGTGCCCCCATGCCCATCAGGAAACTAACAGGCTTGCCTCTCCTAGCTAACCTGTCAGGACATACTCTTTATAATTTCTATAAAAATCTTATCTTCCAAAAATACATAACCATGCCTCAAATTTTAAAAGGCAAGGGAGGAGGGAGCAGGTCCAGTACCTGTTCCCAGGCCTCTAACAGCCACCTGAAATGTAAAATGCCACATTTTCCCTACAGATATAGATTTATCTACATTTCTAAGTCCCTCTACTCCCCACTGCAGAACATCGGTGAAAATTGTCCAAGCAGTCTCGGGGGGTTAATCATACAAATAATTGTTTTCACATTGTTTTAACACAATTCTAAATAAATTATAAACCTTTGTGATGAAGTCTACTTAAATCTATAAAGTAGATACACATGACTGAAACCAAAAATTATTCCCAAAGTTTAAACAAAATACAAGATGCAGGTACAAGCCCAAATTCAACAACAATGGCATATGAGAAAAGCAAAACAAAACAAATTAAATATAAAAGTTTCATATGTTACATTAAACATTACTTTAGAAAAACTGACTTTAAAAAAAATACTGCATCACTGACTTAAAATAATTTTTTTAAGTGTAAGCATTACATACTTTTTCATCTGACAAATGAGAATAAATCAATCCTTGAGATCTTTGATCATTACTGCTTATTCTTAACATATATAATACAGTTTAGCCTGCCATATTCTAGGCATCTAGTTACTGCAATTAACTTTTTCTAATTCAACTTATACTTTGAACTTTTAAAGCTGGCAAGTCAAATAAATTTGGCATTTCTTAGATTAATAAACAAAGCACTGAATAATCTCTTTGTAGGAGAGCTAATAGTCTTGCGCTCTCCGGCCTCCCCTAGACCTCTCCACACCAGAGGCAGTTTACTAGGATTTAAGACAATGTCAGAAAATCATAGGTCAATCACAATTCATACTTAAGTAGCTATATGACTCTGCTTAGCTGATACCAATGACAAGGAAGACTGACCATTGTGGGCTGCTTCACCACCAATTACCTGCCACTCCTGAAGCTGGAGCAGCATACAAATGCAAATGAACACATTCTTTACCTGAAGACTCTCAGCCATTAACGGCCATTCACCACCATTCACGTAAACTTGTTACCATTACCATCTAGTTTCCGCCTCATGGCGGGGAATTTCAAGAGCTGCTTACAATGACTTGGGAAACCAGTTTTAATTTATCTCCACCACTTTTAAAACTTATTCTGTACCCAGAAAAGTGTTTTTAAGCACAGCCCAAAACTATGCGCACTCGTTTTGAACTGGCCTTTTCTCTTTACTGAGTACAGAGATTTGCCCTTGAGCTCTTCTCCGGCACCTGATGTCTCCAGGGACCAATGTCTCTACGCTGGCCCAGGCCCCTGTGGCCCAGGCCCCTGGGGTGAGGCTGCTTTGGCCACCCCAGCCACACTACTCAGGCAGCCCCCGAGGAAAGCGCGGGTCGCCCCAGCGGCTTCCCGGCTCCACTTCCCAGGCAGCCAGCAAATTAGCCCAGGTGCCTGCTCCCCGAGCGAGGCCACCACTGCCCAGCCGCGCTCCAACGCGCAGACTGAGCCCCGCGGGAGCCCCCCCTCCGACCCAACGCCGCCAGGGGGCCCCGCACCGCCACGCCGGCCACACTTCGCCGGCTCCATCCTGGGGCGCCATGCCGCCCACAGATACCAAACTCAGACCTGGGAAAGGTTCACTTTCCGCAGGTGAGGCAACAGCTCACGCCATTCCTCTCCTCATATGAGGGTCCCTCTCGGGCCCTCCCGGGAGGTCAGAACGTCTTCTGATCCTCCTGCCCGTAGCCTTCACGGTGCGTCCACCAGGCGTCTTCGGGCACCAATTCCATGAGGGGTTTTATGTCCCTCCAGAGCGCGCACACACCTACCGCGGCCAGTCAGACTCTCCGGATCGGGTTTTCCCTAATGGTCCCGGGGATCCCGGACGACGCCCCCATCTGTTATGCCCAGACTTCATGATCCCCAAGGACCACCAGGGAGCCAAGTCCGATGCAATAAGCAAGAGAGCCTTCACCATGCTAGCATGTGCTCCCCCACTCATGCCGGCAGCATGGCGGAAGAGCGCGAATTTCTTCCGGTCCAGGGGTTTTGAGGGCTAGGGATAACTCCGCCCTACGGGGCGGAGTTGGGAGCTCATCCTCGCCCCGCCCTGCCCTTTCAGGATATCATTTAAAAAAAAATAAGTTTTTTATCATAATTTGCCTCATATGAAGTCTAAGAATCATGTAACAAGATTTATAAATGATATTAGCTCTATTTTATTTTCTATCCATGCCAACAGATTTTAAATTAAATTGACACTTTTCCTTTGAGAATTCTGTTGCTAAGATACATGCCCATCTTTGCAAGACAACTTTTATCATCTAGGTTTTTTGGGGGGGGGTTGCTTCTTTTGTTTTGCTCTTTATACACATTTTAATTTCTGAAAATTTAAGATTTATATATAATTTCACAGATATTTAACTTCTCTAGATTTTTTTATATCCTTGATTTATACAACCAAAAGATGGCAGTGCTTCATCAAGTATTCTTTTCATATAGGCCTTAGTATTTATTGTCATGATAGTCAAAATCTATCGGGTACAATTTTTATATTTTAAGAGTAAAACTATATTCCACATTAAAAGTTCTCCAGTAAGTATTTTAATTTACAAAATTAAAGCATGATACATTTATTTTAAAAAGGATGTAATTAAAATTAAACCCTGTAGTCCTACTTATTACAATGCTATTTAACATAAAGGATGAAAACTCCAAGAATTGTGTGTATGTTTAGCTGCTTACTGACCACACAACCTTAACATTCCTCTCAATGTTACTAAATTTTAGACTGGCTTTTACTGCAGTACAAGCACCTGACCTCCCTTTTCCTAGAGCATTTTCTTTAGAAAACTGGCAAGTAACATTTCTTTCTCTGCCTCTTTGAAATGTAAATCTTCTCCCAAGCTCTCTTGCCAGTTTTGTTTTTCTCAAAGACCTGGGAGCCACCCCTTTGAAATATAATCAATGGAGACTAATATGTAAACATCCACAAAAGCAGATGACTCTGGTGATCTGGGCATGGATGGAGCTCAAGATCCTTCAGTCTCAATAGCTTCAAAATGTTATTTACCTTGGTAACTTGTTCACGGAGATTGGCCACAGAACAGACTTTCAGTATTTTTCAGAATTGTTTTTTCCTTTTACTGCTCAAAATTATATTCTTTACACTTTACAAAGCATAAAAATCGTTATTATTATTAATACATATATATATATTTACTTTCTGATTACGTAGTCATTTTATTAGAAAACTATTTTTTTTTACATTTAAATTTATATTTATTTTTCTCTATATTACTACATATTAAAAGTCATGAGTTCTCACCAATATATCCATTTCTAATTTAATATCACAGGTTTATTCTGAAATTAAAATACAATTAGAATATCTTAATTTAAAAAAAAAATGTAGGGCTCCTATGGTTAGCATAGACAGCTAGGAGTTAACAAAAGAGAAGGGAGCTAGACTGGCTGGACCTGATTGAGCCTGGAAGTTACATTTAATCAGGCTTTTAGGTCTGGAAGTTGTAACTCAGACACCCCTGGGAGTGTGAGGGGGGATAGCTGAATCCCCACAAGGTGATTAACATCCATCAGCTCCCCTCCACCATCCCCGCTCCCACCCTTACACCCCCACACTCTCAACACCCAAGCCTTGTGCAGGGAGGAGGGACCAGACCTGTTTTCCAGTTTCCCCAGGAAACCACTGGTCCATTCTCCGAAAATTATCTGGGGGAGGAAGCAGCAGTAAAAAGGAAATACCTCTGCTAGGAGCATGCATAGTAAGAACCAAGATGGCTCAGGGTTAGGGAGGTCCTTCTTTGACACATTCGGAGGCAGGATGGTCATCATAAAGGGGAGATGTCCAGCCTGGGAAAAGCATTGGATTGGCTGAGGGCATGAAACCCTGGAAGATCTAGGAAAGGGATTGGCTAAGGGGAGGACCTTAGCCTAAGCCCCAAAGGAGCCTGGAAATCCTTTCCCAAACCCAGTAATATAATCAAAGGTTAACAAAGGGCCTTCTCCATAGCATGTAGTTGTTCATTCTCTTCTAGCAGCTACATGGTTCCAAGCACAGGTCTATTGCAGCCGTGCATGCCCTGGCAGCCACACAGGCCAGGCGTGGACACGCTCCAGGGGCGATATCCATGAGCAGCTGCAAGAACAGAGACTAGGCTAGTCAGAAAGAACAGAGACCCAGCTGGACTGAGCTTTACCATAGACTGAACTGAACCGCAAAAGTTTCAGATGCCATGCAGACACTGGGCCATTGGCACAGAATTTTTGGGCCCTGGCCCTTCTGGGCTAGGTGACAAAAGGCCGGACTTCTTTCACAGCTGTAGGAGCTGAGCCACCTGGTCATGGATGAGACACACCTGAAGGCAGCCCCGTACTCTTGGCCCAATAAACCTTCCACTACCCCTCATCACCCCCAGGCATGGGTCCCCAAAATGCTTTCCTTGCCCCTCTGTGCAAGAACCCCATTGTCCTGGCAACTCTGACCTCCCAGTATCTGTGGGAGGGTGGACATCTAACTTCCCTCTACCCCCTCTTCTTTCTCATAAACATGATCTGGGAACACATAAGAAATGTGATTTTTACTTCCACCAATCATACCCACTTGAAAAATACCTATGGGAATGAGTGATTACACTAATTGTAAAATGTGCTTAGAGTTTTTCTCTGGAGTCTATTTTTAGAAACTATTTCAGATTAGGCATGCGATTATATGTTTATTATAATTATCTGTACTTATTATCATATTTTTTAGTACTTACTGTTTCTCCACCAAGTCATGACCTTCAGATCTCACCCCTTATTCCTAATCAGATTAGAGACATAAAGAAGGAGGCCCGGGACCAGGAGAATTGCCAAATGAGGTGAGTTGCCTGGGCCTCTTATCCATTGTAAGTGGCCACTAAGGAAAATTGTACTTGAAAAGAGACCAGGCTGACAGAATTTTCAGGCTTCTTAGATTTATGTAATTTTAATTTTAATTTGCTCTTCAGAAAAGCAGTTAAATGGATTGTGTCTCATAACAGGGTTCCAATGCTAGCAAGCCTTTGCCAAAAGTACACCAGACTTGTTCTAGCCAGTTTGGCTCAGTGGATAGAAAGCTGGATTACAGACCAAAGGGTCCCAGGTTTGCTTCTGGTCCCAAGTCCCATTCAGGTCAAGGGCACATACCTGGGTTGCAGGCTCCTCCCCAGCTTGGGCCCTGATCAGGGCTCCTGTAGGAAGCAACCAATTGATGTGTTTCTCTCACATCAATATTTCTCTCCTCCTTTCCCTCTCTTTTCCATTCACTCTAAAACTCAATGGAAAGATATCCTCTGGTGAGGATTAAAAAATAAAAATAGAAAAAAAAGTACATTGGACTTGAAGTTGACTGTGCTCTGAGGTAATATAAGTGATGGCAAGGCAGTTTTTAGAAACAAAGATGCAATCATGTCACTTCCCTTTAAAAAGAATGCTGTTCCAGAATCTTATTTTCTCTTGGATAAAATAAAAAGGCTTTACTTAATATTCAAGGAGTCAGGGCTTTAAATGGATTTTTTTTTTTGCCTGATATCACAGAGAAATTTGCTCACTCTCCTTCTTACCATCTCCACTGAACTTTAGAAGTTCACCTCTGTTCTTTTCCATATTCTCTTGTATCCCAGTGTCTAGAAACATACAGCTGATCCAGCTTGAAATAATTTAAAATGCCTATGGAATTCCTATTCTACCTATAGGTCTTAATTTTAGTGTCATTTCTTTAGGAAACTTTTTCTTAATCTGAATTTATCCTAAAATTTTGTTTTAGGATCCCAAATTCAGATTTAAAAAAAAAAAAAAAAAAAAAAAAAAGAGGTTTTGGGATCCTAAAATTTTTTTTTAGGATCCCAAAGCCTTTTTTTTTTTTTTTTTTTTTTTTTTTTTTTTAATGAGGAGGAAATACGAAGATGAGAACTTGGCAACTAATATTTACTGACTCTCCACTCTTTGTCAGGCTCTCATTAACATTTGTAGCAGTAACAGCAACCTCACAAGGCAGGTACCACCGTATTATTATCCCCATTTCAAACTAAGTGTTAGAATTCTGATGGTAGTTACTTGTCCAAGGTGACAAGAGTAGTTAGGGCAGATAATGACTTCTTTAATATGTGTTTTTCTTTTTAAAATATATTTTATTGATTTTTTACAGAGAGGAAGAAAGAGAATTAGAGAGTTAGAAACATTGATGAGAGAGAAACATAGAGCAGCTGCCTCCTGCACACCCCCTACTGGGGATGTGCCCTCAACCAAGGCACCTGCCCTTGTTGGGAATCAAACCCAGGACCTTTCAGTCCACAGGACCATGCTCTGTCCACTGAGCCAAACCAGTTTTGGCAATATGTGTTTTTCTTACTAATCTTTTACCTCCAAGAGAACAAATGCAAGTGTAATTTTGCTCATCTTTGTAAACCTCTCTAGGCCTTACATAATTGGTATTTAATAAATATTTACAGGATGATTTAATTATGCAGATAATATAACTGGAAAAACAGTTTTATATTAATGTCATAGTGTCATAGGATATGACAAACGCTTATGGGTCAGACTCACAAAAGGTTTATGGTTTCAAATGACATAAATGGAAGAAAGATCTTCCCTTATTTGGGAAAGCTGTGCATGAGGCTCAAACCCAGAGAGCAGTAAGCCAGGATGTGATTTTTAAAAATCTACCTAATAAAAGAGTAACATGTTAATTGACCGTATTTTTGTGACACCCACCAGCCAATCAGGAGTGAGTATGCAAATTAACCCAACCAATATAATGGGTTAATTTGCATAGACAGGCTCTGAGCAGCCAAGGGCAGGCCCGGAGGATTGTGTCATCACCATGGCAACAAAACAGGCATTCAACAACATCCCAGATGTTCTTGGCCCCTGGGCAGCATGGGAAGGTGGAAAGGCAGCTCTGGCCAGAGCAAAGCAGTGCTGGCAGCCAGGGGAAAGAAGGCCCATTCTTGCATGAATCTTTGTGCATCGGTCCTTTATAAGTTATAATGCAAAATAGATACTTTTTGGTCAGTGGGTTTAATTATCTAACTAGAATTATGAACATTCCATTTTACTGCTTTAAAATTATGAAAAATGTATGTTCAATTTATACACTACTGGCAAGTGAATTAGGAAGCAGTGAATCTAGACAAGTACATAGGATTATTATGTGGAGTTTCTGATTTGGGCAGCGGACTCCCTCTTCCCCCAAATGGCCATAGTGCAAAGTTCTAAAACACTTATTGTTTTATGCATTTAATCTATGAAAGATATTCAGATTCCGTTTTGAATCTCAAATATTCTGATGAACCAAAAGAATATTAAAGGACAGTAAAAAATTTGTTCTAAATAGTAACCTTTCCAATTTTCTTCTGAGAATGTAAAGATGCATGGATAAAGTTTTTAATCATACTCACAGTTGATTAAAAATTAAGCCATTTTCAAAAAACATTTGAAATGATAAAGTAACTTCATTCACTGAAAATAGAATATGTACATTACATTATGCCTGGAGAAATGAGACAGTGATATGATTTACATTTGTTTTCTCCTTAAAAAGACATATTATAAAGAAAGAAAGAGAAAATAAACATTTTAAAAAGGCAAGAGAAAATTGAAAGAAGAACATATTATTTCAGGGTTAATATGTTCAAGCAGTGACCTCTACTATCAGAGGAAGGAAATGTCAGTACAACATAGGACGCTTCGCTAGTGAATTATACCAAACATTCAAAGAAGGCTTGTATCTATCTTTCTCAAACTCTTCTAAAAAATCAAAGAGGCAATACTTTCTAACATTGTGAGGCTAATATAATGCTGATAACAAAACCTGGCAAGGATAATACAAAAGAAAGAAAACTATAGACCAATATCTCTGATGAATGTATTTTGTCTAGATGCAAAAATCCTAAATAAAATACAACCAAATGGAATACAAGAATACATTAAAAAACAAACAAACATCAGAGTCAAGTGGGGTTCATTCCAGGGGCATGAGTATGGGTCAACATCTGCAAATTTATCAATGAAATATCAATATATTGTGTTACTCGGTTTTCTTTCCCCCAGGCACTAATTTAATCTTAGGAGCCAAGTGTGACAATTCAGTTTTTAATTTTATTAATTTTATTTTAATTTTATTAAAACTGAACAGGTTTTTTTCTTTAATATAATATGATTATATATGTCACACATTTTGCAGATGATGAATGTTATAGTATTTTAACAGCTAATTAACTGACTATTTACTTTGTTATAAGTTAAAATAATTTTATAATATGTGTTTTTATTTTCTGATTCACATATAAATAAAATATACATATGACAAAAACACATCTATATAATGTATTATTGGAAATATATAATTCGGCAAATGGGGTTTAACTGTGTTACATTTTTCTAAGGAAAGTCAAATTCCAGTCAGCAACAAAGAGTACTGTATTATTGTATAACTTGTCTAATCTAATTGGAGAGATGGATAGATTAATTTAAAAAACAACTTTGTTGAGTACTTTCTTGGCTACATGCCATTTTTAAATGGTCCCCAATAATGGTTTTGTAGAATTTCTGTTAACTAGTGTGCATTAAATTGAATGCACTTAAGTTCTGAAGACTCTCAGCTAGTTTAATAATGCAGATTAAAATACTACAACAGTACATGTATAAATAAATCTTCAGTAATTATGTTTTGTGCTTTTAGCAAAACTGGACGAACCAAGTTCTAAAGAAAAAAACACAAAAACAACAAAGTTACAACTATAAAATCTATAAACGTAATGGGCAAGAATGGTGGTGATTTGTCCTATATAATAAAAGCCTAGGTGGCGTCATGCTCTCCCAGTTTGGAGAGGGTGCAGGCCAGGTTGAGGAACAGGCCCCCCCCCTCCGGCCATGTATGAATTTTGTGCACTGGACCTCTAGTATAAATATATAATACTTCCTAAGACAAATATTCATATATGTATCGTTAAAATTTCTGACTTAGGAAATAAAATAAATATGCTGTCTTTGTATCTATGCATCATGTATCAATTATCTACCTATCACTTCTGCATAATAGTTTGACATTATTTTAATGATTGAGATGACTTTAAAATAATTTATAGAATTCATAAATTAGGTTTGATTATCAAATATTTAAACACTTTAAAATTATAAAATATGCTTGATTTTATGTTTTATTTTCTATTTCTCCCTTTAAAGAGTACTATAAATAAAATATTAAAAGCTCAAATGTATTACCTCGAAATCATTTTATATTATTTTTAATATAATATTAAATTATATACTATATTTTAAGCTTCCATGTATGTATTTTTTATAATAAGCTTTTTATCTATTATTCAAAATAATTTTCTTAATTTTGAAGTATGTTTTCTTAATTTTTGTCTTCTTTTTTTAAAATATATTTTATTGATTTTTTACAGAAAGGAAGGGAGAGGGATAGAAAATTAGAAACATTGATCAACTGCGTCCAGTACACTCACCACTGGGGATGTGCCTGCAACCAAGGTACTTGCCCTTGACCGGAATTCAACCCGGGACCCTTCAGACCACAGGTCAATGCTCTATTCACTGAGCCAAACTGGTTTCAGCTATCTTCTTATAAAAGTCAATTATACAGATTTTCAATAGTTAGCAGTGTAGTGTATTTTAATCTTAAATTTTTCTGGACAAACATGTTCATTTATTAAACCAATATCGCATTTGATTCTTCAAAACATATATAAATATCATTATCCTAATTTTGATAAAGAACACAATTAAATTAAGATGGTATTGGTAACTGTGTTATTGAATAAGACACAATTTGAATTCAAATGATTATGACTTCAAATTTAATGAAGTGGGTACTTAAACATTATAAAATTCATAGATAATGAAATCAAGAAACCTGTACCTTCATAACTTTTTTGTCCACTAAAAGAATTACCTGAAAAAGCATTACTTGAAAGTACTAAGCCTATCCATTGATATTCAATGGAAACACCATCCATGTATCTCATTTCCATTTGTGTAACTAATAGAAAATATTTACCTCAAAGTTTTAAGTGAGGATTCAGTGTGTTAACTCTTGTGTAAAGATTATGAGGAAATGTCTAGCACATAGCAAATGCTTTATAATGTAAGATCTTACTGTTTTATTTTTGCAATATTGGTATTACTATTTTAATTAATATATTTTTCACATATAGTTGTGAATCAATTAAAGGGATACAATTTTGAAATCATGTAGATGTGATATTGTAATAGATCAGTGTCCTATAGTTCCAGCTCCTTTGCTCAGTGTGGAATTGCTTTGAGACCTGAACCCTTCCTTTATTCCTGTTCTTTAATTGGTCTTCCTCCTCCTACATTTTCTTCCCTTCCTCCTTCTCATTACACTTGACTCAGCAACTTGTTATGTACAAGAAGTTAAGAAAAGGGCTAAATTCTTCCCAGAATTTTGTGTGATTCCATATATACTACATAATAATGTTTAATATGAATCACAAGGTTTTAAAAATCTCTTTGTTCCTAAAAATATGAAAATTTACTTTGGACCTGAGAAGTCTTTTAATTAATTTTGAATCATTCCATTCACCTTTTTTTCCGTATCACTGAAAATAAAGTAGAAAGCACATAACCTATTAATAATCACAAAAACATTAATAGGCCTTTTTATACCACCTTCAAAGGCTGCCTCTATTTTTGTATGTTACTTTCTACATTTATTTAAAGCCTTCTACCAGATTGCTCTCATAGAATGTACAATAATTTCTGAAGATTGTTTTTTATTTTTCAAAATATGACATTTGTGTTGCTTTTTAAGTGGACCTGAGTCACTTTTTTCTAATATCTAAGAAAAATATCAGTCTATCTCTCTTGCCTTTTTCTGTTATTTTCCAACTTCTTCCATTATCATCACTTATCTTCCTATGCACTCATGAATCTTAGATTAGAAAACATAATCCCTTATTTTTATTTTAATCTTCTGCTTCATGCTGATATATTTAATCAGATTTCAGAAATATTCATAACTTCATAGTAAAATTTCTGCAGTAACTTTCTAATTGATTTCCTGTATCTCCCTGATGACATTATCCTGGCAAACTTTCATTTATAATCCTGCACAAAGCCACCAAAATGCATACTGTTTATGTCACATCCTGTCACTTTTCTTCTCCCACAAGTTGCTGTCCCTGAACAAGTCTCTACCACACTGAGGGTAAACAGCCCCCACAAAATGCAGTGGTTTCTGAAGAGGAAGAACTGGTTTTAGACACTTTAATTTACTTTTCATTTATTATTTGATCTTACTGTATTTAATTTTATTTTATTAGTTTATAGATCTCTGTGAGATGCTATGACACTCTGCATGTTGATATAATGTATATTATAAAAAGACTAGAGGCCTGGTGCACAAAATTCACTCACGGTGTGTGTGTGTGTGTGTGTGTGTGTGTGTGTGTGTGTGAGTGTGTGTGTGTGTGTGTCTGTGTGTGTGTGTGTTCCTCAGCCCCGCTTGCACCCTCTCCAATCTGGGACCCCTTGAGAGATGTCTGACTGCCCATTTAGGCCCAATCCCAGTGGGACATCCCTCTCACAATCCAGGACTGCTGGCTCCCAACCACTTGCCTGCCTGCCTTCCTGATTGCCTCTAACAACGCATTTCTGCCTGCCAGTCTGATCACCTCCTAACCACTCCCCTGCCAGCCTGATCACCCCCAACTTCCCTCCCCTGCAAGCCTGGTTGCCCCTAACTGCCCTCCCTTGCAGGCCTGGGTTCTCCCTAACTATCCTCCCCTGCTAGCCTGATTGCCCACAACTTTCTCTGCCTGCCAGCCATCTTGTGGTGGCCATCTTGTGTACCCTTGGGGGCAGCCATCTTTGACAACACGGGGGTGGCCATCTTGTGTGTTGGAGTGATGGTCAATTTGCATATTACTCTTTTATTAGATAGGATGAATACCACAAAGTCAAAAATTGTCCTGCTTAGTGGACCAGAACTAACCTGATGCTGTGTTGGACTCACTTGCACTATGGAGCGTGAAACTTTGGACACTGGCTTAGCTTCTTCTAGTTCTGCTGAATTCCCAACTGCACATTTTCCATGACCAGATTAAGGGAAATAGGATTTTGGATATAATTTCATGCAAATACACCTTTCTACCACACACACACAAAAATGTCCTACATATCACAACTTTTGAATTTCTATGCAGGTGGATGTAATTTTACCAGATAATCAGGCAAACAAAACAAAACAAATAAAAACAAATATCTAGAATAATTCATGTTTAACTAAGCCTAGAATCTAAGAACCTAAGTGTTTTTAACATATGAAGACTAAGAATTTTAAAGTTTTTGTTTATTCTGAATTGTCCTATGAGCATATCATTTAATAAAAAATGCCCATCACAATAGTGCCTAAAATTATTCTTCACCATTTGGAGCCTATTGGACAGTCAGTATTGTGGTATCTGAGTTGTCAGTTTAACAAACACAGTCTGTCTTTGTAGTTGTCATATACCACAGTGCAGCCTTGGAACAAAGAATGAGGCTAATAATAGATTGTATCATTCAAGTAGAGAGATTATATTGGTGGAATTTTAAAGTAGTTATATTCAAAAATTACTTTCTAAAAATAACATATTGATATATTATTGTATGTATAATTCAGATAGCATTGATTATCCAAGCTTGTGTGTTTTTTTAAAAGAGATTTCTGTATTCTTAGCTAATGAAGTAATTGGGAACAACATTATCCTTTTACAGTAAACAACTAAAAAATCAAATAAATATATGAAAAGAATGTTTACAAATATTGGACAACAAGAACAGCTGGGGAGGAAACCTGATTCTAGCCTCTTCTTGACACTTTCTTCATCATGGCTCTGCAATACACAACCGTGTCTCCCGGCGGAGTTTTTAGTTACTGTGTGAGTTTCAGTTTATGACTTGGCAGATGTCATCCTAAACTTGCTAGTTTATCTGTGCTATTTCACAGTCTCCTCAAACATTTCCCCTTTGTTTTCTGAGCAATATCACATAGAGTCTCATGCTTGAATACTTCTTTTATTACTCCGTGATGCAATGCAGATTTATTTATTCCATCCTGTCGCATCTGGAGTATTTCTGCTTTTTATTTATGAGCACATGCAGCATCTCCCTGAAATCTCCTTGGCCATCTCTTCCATTTGATAAGTGGTGACATCGTGGGGAAACAGCCTGAGACAGCAGACACAACAGTGAAGATTCCAAGAATTTTCTTGCTAATCCAGTTTCCTTCCAGATTGCACTTAAATTTACTGAAGGAAAGTAAAAATCCCACCCCTTCTTCCATTTCAGTATTTCTAGTGTAGCCATTTTTTATGGAATAAATTCTTGGTTTTACTTTAGAATATCTACAGACTCCCCAAATAGAACACAAGTATTTGTATTTTCTTTATAGAACATAGGTCAGAGACCTAAAATTACCAAATTTAGGAAGGAGCACAGGATGATAATTTAGACATTAGAAGATTAACTGACCTAAGTCTAGCAGACTCTAATTCTCTATTCTCTGAAGCCCAAATTAAATCATTACAGTCCAAGGAAAATGTTTTAGGTTGATGCAGTATCAATATGAATCCTTTAATTGCTCATTATTACTGCTTAGTTCTTCCACTGAAGTGGAAGCATCACATTAAAAAATTCCAAAATAATGATTCTTTTAGTCATGGACTCCTGTGCAACACTAAAAATCACTGATTTTTTTTAAAAAAAAACTAAACAATAATGTAAAAGGATCTCACTGTGGTTCTGATTTATTCTGACTTGATAAGAGTTTGAGTTTGGATATGCAGTTTATTATATATGTACTAGAGGCCTGGTGCATGAATTTGTGAATGGGTGGGGCCCCTTGGCCTGGCCGGTGATTGGAGCATATGGAGACCAGTAGGAGAGTGGTGTTGGGGGGATGGGAGGGAAAGAAGGGACTCTGGAAGGATGGCTGTTGGAGCACTCTGACCAGTAGGGGGCATCTCCTGCATTAAGCATCTTCCCTCTGGTGGTCAGTACATAGTCATATATGATTAATTCTAATTTTTTGTGGGTAACTTATCAAGATATTTTTATCATATAGTTTTAAACATCCCTATGTGTGTAAATTTTCAGTCACTGTAGAGTAAGATTTTACTAAGATCACTTTTGTTTTTCCAATGTAGAAATCCAGGTATTTTACTTTCAGAATGACAATAAAATTGTCTGAAAAGCAAAGGGAGTCTTTTGCATTTATTATATCTTAAAAATCCTACATTATTTCACCCTTCAACCATTTCCCCTGAATACCTAGATTACACATGTGTCAAACACAAGGCCCGCGGGCCAAATCCATCCCGCCAGGCCTTGCAATGTGGCCCGCACCGCACTGTCATCACTGCACTCCACTGCGTTTCCATCACAATGACAGTTTATGACTGTTCAGTAAACCATTCGGCCCGCGATTTAGGCTGGATTTTAGATTTTGGCCCCTTCTCTGATTGAGTTCGACACCCCTAGAAGATAGGGGAACTTCTTTCATTTGTAACTATTGTATTAAATGGGGCGGGAGGAGAGAAACTGAAAAAAAAATTGTGAGAAGTGGATTCTGCCTGTGACACTAGTATCTTGGAAACATTTTTTATAATTATTATTAAAGGCAGTTGTATTATTAAAGAAATTGAATTCAAGATCCAAATTGAATTATATTAAGGCAAATAATCTCTGAGATGACTTGTTTAGAGAAACCCTAATTTAATTAAGATGTGTGTGCTTCTGTAGGAAATTATTTTTCAGCATCTTGGGATTTTTCTACTGAGCCATTCTCAAACATGTGGGGTGTTTTTCTAATAATCACAATGAGTTGCGCTAACCCATTGATACTCTTTCAGCCTCTTCCATTTTCCTTCCATGAATGCTTTTGGAGCAGATGTGGGCAGCCTCAGAGGTACTCATGGGAGTGGATTAGAGCTCAGTTGTTGTCAAAATTGGTTCTGGACCCATTGTGAAGCCTGTCCTGCAATGGACTTGAATGTAGTTATGCCTTCCAAAAACTTGAATGTTTTATTGTGTAACACCTGAGCTCTGAGTAGCTTCTTGTGCTAGCTGTCTATGTCCCCAGGTACCGTTAGTTGCTCCCTCATCCATCCTGGTTTCATTTCTTATGCTGGCTCTTGTTGATGTGATTGCATGATAGCATGCTGATGGGGATCCTATTGGGAAAGGGAGGTGATCTCACTTCAATTTTCTCTTTCATTGATGACTCTCTAGGGTACATACTCCTGTTTCCCTTCAGCTCCTCAAAATGCCCAAGCTCTCAACTATTCTTTTATCCATGTATTATCTGAGTGGACACCTGAAAGGCCCTAGGTTGTTTTGTTTTGTTTTTCTCTGTTCTTCATGCTCTTCTATATGAGTTGCAGAAACCACTGAGTTAAATTCTGTATTCTCAGAGGGATGTAATAACACTTTGTACTTACCTTAATGACAAAGGATGACTCCACAAACCCCTGACATCAGAAGAGAATATAAAAGAAAGATTTATCAGTCTCTATTTTCTCCTAATGTCAACAAACAGACATAGGCTTGGCTATCTCACCATTTTCCCAACAGGTATTGAGTAGTGATGCCAAGGTAGAACTGATGTTTCCAGCTTATCAAGTCCTCAAGAGTGAAATTTTGGTCTCAGCTTCTTTCAGACAACTTTAATCTCGAGTGATACTTTGAGGGAGGCTTTCTATATTTGGCTTCTAGGGATAAACGGTCCTTCTCTTTTCCTTGACAATTCTATTCAAGTAAAAGGTCACTCTTTTTCACAGAACTTTTTCCTTTGTTTCCTTTCCTTTTCTTTTGTGCATCCAAGAAAAAAATTTGAGTTGATTTTTTTTTTAAATTCACCATACAAAATTTTAACATTGATTTTTTTTTTTTTTTACAGACATTTCACCTTTTTTCTATATAAATGCAAGTCGCAGGAGAGGAAATATTTTTTCAGCCCAGGTTTCTGTTGCATCTCCATAGCTATAAAACAATTATTAAAGTGCACAATTATTTATTTTTAAAGCAAATGAATAAATCAGTGAGTGGGAATGCCAATGAAGAAGTCCTTGACCCTGATCTCTGGACTCTAAATTATAAATCTGCCTAATTTAGCTAATGTTCAGGTTAACCTAATTCAGGTTAAGTTTTAGGTTCTTAAACAATTTCAATTGTAATTGAACAAGAAGCATTTATAAGTAAAAAAAAACAACAACAACACAAAAACCATTTTTTTCCAAGATGAGGAATGGATGATATATCAAGTGATTAAATGAAAAGTAAATTAAAACTTTCCTAAAACTGTGTCATTTAGAAACTAAAAGATTCAGCGTGACATAAATGGAAAGTAATATAACAAATGGAGACCCTGGGAAAGTAATGTTATTACCTGGGAGAAGAGATAATTGCAGTAAACAACAACATTAACACCTTTGTGGCATAAATCACCCTAAAATGTAGAGTCAGTAGGTTTTTGCTAGACTAATCACAGTTTGACTCAAGCACTGTTATGTATAAAATTAGATCAATCCTTTCCAAAAGAAATCACAAGAACAATCCCAAGTTACTAACTTTACATTGTAAGTGATAGAAAATGTATGTAGATAATCTTAGATAATTTTTTTTGGGGGGGAGGGAGTTTGGTCACATGGCAAGTATATATTCTTTTTGTGTTTTTTGCATTTATTTATACTGATCCAACTCTAAATTAAGTTGCCAGGTTATTATTTTATTTTATTTTAGTATTTTATCTGCTTTTATTTAAAAACTCTAGCTATTGTATTTACATTTCTTCAATTACCTCTCTAATAATCATTATTAATTTCCTAAACAGAGTCTTTCCAATCTTCTTTCAATATATACTATAAAATATTTAACTGAATGAAATTACATAAAATTATAATTTTTCTTCAAACTGGAGCTCAATTACTCTGGATTCAACTTCTTTATCTAGTTTCCTAAAGAGGAAACTTGGATTATTTATCTTAAGGAATTATTTTCTTATAATTCCCCCCTCTAATTCTTGCTCCGCTGCATCCTGCAATTTTTTATAAGTTGTGAGATTTTCATTTAGGTTAAAATATTTTTCACTTTTCTTGAGATTTCATCTTTGACCTAAATGCTATTTAGAAGTATGTTTTTTAATCTGTACATGTTTTGGGAAATGTTTATTTGTCTTTCTGTTATTGATTCCTATTTTAATTCCATTATAGTCTGATAACAGGCATTATATGGTTTCCATTATTTTTACTTTGTTAAGGTGTACATGACATATGAGTATATAACATATTAAAATATGAGGGAAGCCCTAATCGGTTTGCTCTGTGGATAGTGTCAGCCTGGGGACTGAAGGGTCTCAGGTTCGATTCTGGTCAAGGGCACATTCCCAGTAGAGGGTGTGCAGGAGGCAGTTGATTAATGTCCCTCTCTCATCTATGTTTCTAATTCTCTATCCCTCTCCCTTCCTCTCTGTAAAAAGGTTAATAAAATATACTTTAAATAAATAAAATAAAGTATGAGGGAATACTCAATAATAAAGATTTCCCTTTTCTCCCTACCTGGTTTGGTTCAGTGGATAGAGCATCGGCCTGTGGACTGAGGGGCTCCAGATTTGATTCTAGTCAAGGGCACATGCCCAGGTTTTGAGCTCGATCCCAGTAGGGGGCGAGCAGGAGGCAGCCAATTAATGATTCTCTTTCATCATTGATGTTTCTATCTCTCTTTCCCTTTCTCTCCTCTCTGAAATCAATAAAAATATGGTAAAAAAAAAAATGTTTCCCTTTTTAAAGGCTAAATGGGTGTGTATTTAATGTTAACCTTCATACTTTCACATAGGAGATAAACTGAGGATGCATTTGCATCATTAGAGATGCATTTCAACATAATGTTTTTAAATAAAGTAGACAAGTGTTTGAATAGGAAATAAATGATAGAAGTGCTCTTCAATATATAATTGTTATTTGTTATAGAGCTGATATCTATATAATTACCAGTTGGCTTGGAAGAATTTCTAGCCAAATGATCTAATTAATTGGCATTAAAATCCCTGAGAAGAGCTAGACTCCGGTTAGCTTTTCACCTCCATCTCCCCTTTGCTCACCAAGGTTCAGCCACATCACCCTTCTTACTTTGTTATATGCCAACACATTCCTTCTCAAGGCTTTTGCCACTTGCCATTCTTTCTAGACTGCCTCTCCCCCAATATTCATAACACTCACTACCCACTACCCCCAGGCCTGGCTCAGGACAATTCAAGGAGGCCTTCTATGAATACACTAATTAAAGTTAAATTTAAAATCCCACCTTCACCCAGAACTTCCCATCTCATGTTTCTTACTTTATTTTTCTATGGAGTATTCATTTCTCTCTAACTTGAAATATAAATACTTTTTCCCCCTCTTTCTCTGCCGAAGATTACTTTCAGGAGAACAGTGATTTTTCTCTGTCTTGTTTGCTAATGTATCCCCAGTGCCCAATTCATTTTAGGCCTTCAATAAGTATTTCTGAATAAATAAAAATGTCCTTGAAATACTCTGCTCTACTAATGGCTGGCTCAATCCCATGTACTGGCCTGATCTTACACTATAATAGCTGTACATTTCTCATATAAATTTAGAATCTCCATCCTTCTCACTTTATCCTAAAACAAGTACTTATTTTTTTCACTATTACAATTTGGAGCTAGACAAAATTATATACTGCAGCCTTAAACTCTATTGGGAAAAATTTAAATAACATTTTTATTGGAATCATTTAAAATGTTCTCTCTGATTGTTTATATTATTTTATTAAAATCTGTCAAAACTATCAAATGATATTAACTTTTATAAATAAGAATTTCAGTCACTCATATCTTTTTACTCAAAAGAAAATTACATTATATTAGAGGGATTTCTCTCCATTTTTGCCTTACCACATTCATACTGCCCTGTTTTTAAAAACATCTTAGAAAACCCAAAAATTTACATCATACAAATATGAAACATTAATTAAATCATTTCTTTCACCTTAACCTTGTCATGGATACTATTTTCAATTAATTTTAATTAATATGAAAATGGACATGTTTATTTAATTCTCAGTATAGTTTGTAATACCATTTTATTATCATACATTCCTATCAATAGAAAACAAGGTCATTTAAAGATTTTGTTGTACACTTCCCCTTTTCTTTCTGTTATGTTTAACCAACATACACTTCCTCCAGATATTAATGGAAATCTGTTTCTGTGACACTCAACAGTTAAGTGCCTTTAAAGTAAATGTTTGTTAATAGAGATATTGTACTTCAGTTAAAATTTGTTTGAGATAGAATGTTAACCAATGCTTATTAGGTCTAAATGAACTTTCTACATGATCTACCCATCTGTACCATTTTCTCCTTAATCAATTAAGCGTATAGTATTTTTATTATGTGTTTTTATGAACTCCCATACATGAAGGTTAATCCTTTATCATATCTATTTACACACATTTCCTTCATGTGATTGACTATAACATATCCACTACTTTATTATTGATAACAATTTTCCTATATGTTGGAGTGATCCATTCTTCCTGTTTCTGGTTTGCAAGCTGCAATATTCTGGTGATTGCTGCCCTTCAAAATAGTATATTAACAGGCTAGAGTATTAGGGAGCTAAATAAATAGTTTTGTTTTTTCATAGGGAAAACAATGAGATGCTTCACAGACATGACTGGGTTTTTTTGTTTGTTTGTTTGCTTGCTTGTTTTTTTTTTTACCTATTTCTAGAAGAGGTGGAATAGTTAGGTAAATTTGATCTCTATCGTCAGATTACCTGGGTTAAAATCCCAAGTGTAGTAATAGCTAGTCATGTAAATTCAGATAAATTAATTTCTCTGTCATTTGTTTTCTCCATCTGTTAAAAATAGGTGTTGCCGTAGGATGAATTATGTCTTTCCAAAATTTATATATTAAAGTCTTAACCCTGAGTAGTGCCTTCCTGTATGGCGATTAAGAAATCGGCTATTTAAAAAGGTAAGTAAAGTTAAATAAGGTCACTAGGATGGCCCCTAACCCAATCTGACTGGTATCCTTAGAAGAATAAGAGATTGGAATACAGGCACAGAGGGACTGAGAGCATTTGAAGATACAGGAAGAAGATGATCATCTACGAAACAAAGAGAGAGGCCTCAAAATAATACCAATCCTGCCAATACCCTGATTTTAGATTCTTAATCTACAGAACCTTGAAAAACTAAATTTCTGTTGTTTTAAGTCAGCCAGTCTTTGGTAGCCTTAGAAAACACTGAAACACAGAAATCATAACTTATTTAACTCATATTATCCTATATAATAAAAGCCTAATATGAAAATTGACCTTTGGTGGAATGACTAGCTTAATGACTGGACACTATGATGTGCACTGACCATCAGGGGGCAGGTGCTCAATGCAGGAGCTGCCCCAGACCAGCCAAGGCAGGTACCAGCAGAGGGCCCCTGATTGCTCTGCCAGTCACCCCACAGACCAGCCCTAATTGTCACCCAGGCCTAGGGACCCTACCCATGCATGAATTTTATCCATTGGGCATCTAATTGTTATAATAATTCAATAAGTTATAAAATAAATGACACTGAATAATATTTAGAACCTAGTAAGAACTCAATAAACTTTGTCATTTGTGTTTAGTGATGTTTTTGTAGATTTAAATATATAAGCCCAAAGCAGTAAAACAATGAATGTCAGACCTTAAATGATTTACAAATATTTTATTACACATTATGTATTTAAAAGTCAAGTAAATTCTTTTTTCAGTATACTGTTCCACAATAACAAAATTTGGGAAAATGGTAGTTGCGAGGGGGCAGTGGAGGGGGGGTGTATATTAAAAATTTTGCTATATGGAGAAATTTCCTGAACTAGTTTGTTTTATTCAGAATATTAGTAAGAAATAATATGTACAGAATGTACTTGGGGAGCTCAGATAAATGATATATCTAAAAGCTATATGGGGAAATAGGGAATGTGGCTTCTCTTCCAAACTGTGTTATTAACTACCTATCACTACTTCAGCCCTGCTGATAACAACTACTACTTATTATTTTATTCACTTATTGAGTTGTTATACTGTGCTAGAAACCATTACTATTACTTCCACAACAATGCCTATTTAACAACAAGGAAATAAGTTAAAAACTCTTACTATTTTCTTTTTACATTCAAGAAAGGAGATTTAAAAGATTCAATAACCTGGTGAAAGTCCAACAGAAAGACCTTGGAAGAATCAGGATTCAAATCCAGTTGTACTGAGCTTAAGGGATGTAGTGAACATATTTACTGTGTTTGGGCTTGTCTTTTCTGAACCAAGCTGTAAATAAGGAAATTTGAAAAATGTAAAATAACCCCTTTTGCATTTGGAGATTGGTATGATCCAATGATTCCAGATTCTAATATCATTAAATTATTCAGGGGTTCAAAATAATTTCTCAGCTGTTCTTTGAGGAAATACTCTGGAATTTAAAGAATTGATTTCAGACAATGCCATTGGTAAAAATCCATACATTTTTTACTGATGAGAATTATCTCCAAAATAGCCACAGAAGAATTTACATATCCATTGCCTATCAGTAGAGAAGCATGTATTTCCTCAGATAAGGCACCAGAAGTTGTAAAATATAAATTTTAGTCTAATATAAACAAATGCTGACCTTTTGATAATTTAAATCTCCCACAACCTTTTCAAGTTTTTCTTTGACAAGACAGATGGACATGTAGAAGTTAAAAAAAAATTTATTTGTAAACTAACTTTCTTATGATAAAATATTTAGCATAACCTTAATGCAAACAAAAATTATTAACAAACTCAACCAGATTTTATAAAATAATTTGCTTGTATTCTTAGGAAAAACTATGGGTGGATAGATATATAGATAGATAAATATAAATATATATTTTAAAACTCTTTGACCCTCAATTTCCAAAATGTAAGAGTTTTAAATCACAAATCTTGTAGTCCCGAATCTCGCAATAAAAATGATTTTTCTATTTCTTACCATTAATCTTTCAACCTACTGTTCAAAACAAAAATTATTCTTCCATCTTGCCATGAATCTGTCAGAGGTACTTCTACCAACAAAGTTGACTTCTCTAATTTATGTTTCTCTTCCTGAATCTCTTAAGCCATGTTTCCAATTAAACAACAAAAAAAGTTATATTCTGTATTTTGAGGTCTTTGAGTCAGAAGAAAATTGCATTTTCATAAAGTTTTGTTTGGGTGAACACATGTGTAATTAAATAAATTATTTACACTGAGAGGATATAGATAGATATAGATATAGATATAAATATAGATATAGATATAGATAATGTTATTCATATTTAGAAAAGAAAAATCTTTACTTGAGTAAACTATTTGAGTCCATGATCATTTTAAAATATATAAATGGCTTATTCTTGAAATACATAAACACATTAAAAATAATAAATAGGTTATACTTCATGCCATGTTTTACAATTTTATATTTCATAAAGTGTCACTTTTCAACAAGATATATACATGATCAAAATCATGTGTAAAATGTTTTCATTTCATAGTTTTCTCTCTTTTGGGAGGAAAACCTGTAGTTGTAGGGAGAAGGGAGAAATGCTGTATTTTAAATAAATGTGGTCTTTTAAAGATCAAGAGGAAAACAATACCTGGCATAATATACTGTATTCATCCAGTAAGCCTTTTTTGGTTAGATGTAGTTATTAATAAATATAGTTCTAAATAATAATCCTATTGGTTTAATTGTCTTACGATACAATATGAATCAACCATGTGCAAATATTAATTGCGCAAAATCTGGCATTTGCTGGGTTAAAAATAGTATAGATGATTGGGCAATAAAACAGCTAGATTGATCTTTACTTATGGAACATGTTTCATCAGAGTTGGACAGTGGACATATCTGCTTTGTTCAATAGACCTTACAACCTCCCTACTCTCCAAAGTGACAACTGATTGACTCATTATAGAGAAGGAGCATTGTTCTCATCTGAATAACATGATATTTCCTACACATTTCTACATAGTGGGGAAAAGAGAGAAGGAAAATCTAATTGTTTTACTCTAAACCTTCATAAATCAGTGACAGATACATCTCTGATTAAGACTTACTGCTACATTTATCTGCAGGCAGGCCCATTGACTTTTTGCAAATTTAACACAACATGAAATCTTTATATTTATTACAAAGCAACAACGAAAACCATTGAAGGCGTATATCATAGAGTGATTAAGTGACAATTTTTTTTTAAGTTGCATTGATAGCCAGAGTCATTCACTATAAAGTTTTGATGTTAACTCAGAGTATGAATTTTTTCCTCATGGCAGTGCTTATGAAATCTTGGCATTGCATTATTTACATCCACTCCTAGATTGGAAGCTCTTTGAGGAGAGATTGAGTCTACTTCTTGGTTACATTCTGCAACAACTTCTAAAGTTTATAGCCCATAGTAAAGTCTGAAAAAATTGATCACTAAAGTCTCACATTTCTTTTCTTTTTTTCGAAGCCTGACAGATACACTCTGTGTGGATACTAAGCACGAACTGGAAGAGAGAGGCACACACAGATTACCAAAATACCTGTTTGTCTTGATGGATATAGTAAACCTGGGGGTAAATTGTAGCCACCTATTGCCCACATGTCAGTTCATTCGTGCAGAAGACAGCAGCTTGGGTTTCAGCATAATATCTCACAGGGGTACTTCTACAAAAGCTAGATAACTGAACAAGCCACCTGAGTAATAGTGTGGCCATCATATACATCCTTTAGATGACCAAACATTCCCTAATATAATTCCCTACTAATATCTCGGTAGAACTGTGAACCATTCCCAAAATATAAGTGCTTCCAGCTTGTGAAGCTCTGATTCAGGCTTGCCAATAAAAATGGTTTCTCTGTTGTATTAGACATTTTTCAAATCCCTAAAGCTAAACCAGCCAATATATTGTTTGCCTTATTGAGTAGCCTGATGGAGATTTCTAACAAATGTATGTTGGTTTTGAAAGAATTTGAAAAATCCTTCTTTATCCAATGCTCTTTATTGCTTTGGTTTTTATTATATGTGGTTAGGGCAAAATATTGTTCCTCGGTTTAAAAAAAAAATTCTAAAAGCTAATGCATGAGAAGGAGTAAAAATTCTATATTATATGTATCTTTACTCCCCGAAGCTGCATAAAATGGCTGCTATGCATGTATATCATAATTAAAATGTTAACAACAATTTAGTTGGTATCTACTAAAATTGACAAGCACTTTTTAAAACAAACAAAAAGAATAAGCCAAACATAGTATTATATGCCATTATAATTTTACAGTATCTGGATAAAAAGCAACTGCTAATATGTGTGTGTTTCCATCTTCAGAATTAACAAGGGTATGGATGATGGCTTCTCGTGTGTATGTTATTTCCAGCTTTCTTTTCTAATAGACTAATGGCATGCTGATGTGACTCACCACCTCTGTGGTCTTTTGTGCCAAACTGCTAATACCTGTATATCTAGGTCGACTGTATCATAGCATCTCAATTCCACTCCTGCTATTTGCTTGAATAATATTCTAAGTACTAAACAAACATGTGGTTAGATGGAGAAAACCTTTGCAAAAAGCATATGTGTATGCTTCATCTTCTAATTTTCCACTTTTTTGTCATTTGGGGAAAAAATATATTATTTCCTGCAAAACAAATAAACAAAAAACCTAGCTGAGAATCAGAGTCAGTGCAAGGGCCAACATGCAACTTCCATCAGTATTTGAAGTTCACTTTGGCTCTAACATAATTTTTTTTTCTTCTCTAAACTTGGAAGGAAACCATAGAGATATAAAAAAAGAGCTAGAGAATCTCTATTTGAAATACATACTATGGCCCTGTTGCCATACAATTAGTATGTTAATAATTAGTATTAGCTATTATGTTTGCTAAATAAATACATTATTTCCTTAATATGGGAAATCCTGAAAGGTTCTTACATTTTTAGGGTGATAATGTGGCATTCTTTAAATGGCAAAAACATGTTTTCTGAAAGAAACACACAAAAAAGCATGTGTCAGTCATGGAGATGATACTGTCCATTTGAGAACGTATGAATTCGGGATGTTCTGTATGTCTCTCTGTGTGCTGTGTTGCCATTATGTGCTCAAGAGACAGTTAAATGTGATATATTGTTCTTATGGAACTGACTCTTTGAGAACTAGACAAGTAAACTAATAATTTATGATTTAAATCTTAAGATGAGATATGTAACCCAGGGAAGTAGAGAAAAAAGAAATAGATGCAACCTGGGGGTTTAAAAAAGGCCTTGATAGTGAGAAGTCTGGCACACAAAAATGATGTGAATAGTTGAAGTTGAGCAAATATGAGAAGCCAAATCTTAGCTGTGATAATAATGATATTAATGATTATAACACACTAGAGGCCCGGTGCATGAAATTTGTGCACAGGGAGTGGGTCCCTTAGCCCAACCTGCACCCTCACCAGTCTGGGACCCTCAGGGGAGCCCTCTCTCATCTGGGAGCCCTGGCAGCGTAGGCCCACTCCCAGGGCTCCCAGGTTAGAGAACTGCTCTCTGCGGGGCCTGGCTGCTCTGCATGCAAGGGCTGCCCAGAGGCCCTCTGTGCCTGGGGCAGGACACTTGCTCGTCGCTGCGGCAATGAAGCAAGCATTCCACCAGACCACTCATGCTGCCTGCTCTTAGCGGCCGACCCCCAGGACTGGGGGTCTCCGGCAGGGCTGAGGGGACTGGGCACGACATCTTGTGGCTATGGGCGCCACCATCTTTATGACAGAATGACAGTTAATTTGCATATTGCCCTTTTATTAGATAGGATTGTAATTAACAATAGATAAACCTACTTGAGAACTTATGCTATGATTTTCTATGCCTTGTGTACAGTGCAATTATTATTATAACCAGCTCCATTTTTCCCATATACAAAGAGGCAAAGGAAAGGCTCATAAGTTAAATAAGAATATAAAGATAATAACTTGTGAAGCCAAAAAGTGAAACTCAAAAATTCTTGAAGTACTATAGCTTATGAGGTAAACTTTAAACAATTAAATAGTAATGCTATTCTGGTAATATATCTTTGTATATTTTATTTTAAATTCTGGTAAATGCAAATAACATAAACTCGAACATTTTAACCATTTTAATGTGTACACTTCAGTGGCCTGTAGAAATTTCAGTGTTATGTAGCCATCACCAGTATCTAGTTCCAAACATTTTTATTTCCCTGAAAAGGAAATTCCATTCCCATTAAACAGTCATTCCACATCTATCCCTTCTTCTTATCTTTTCCTACATTTCAGATCACATGTGTTTATTCATATTGTTGGCCCATTTCCCCATTAGAGTGCATGACTCATTCTTATTTAGTTGTCTTGGCAATGCATTTTCAACATTTGTTTTTTTGCAGCGCTATTGTCTCATTCTTGGTCTTTAGCTTGTTTTATTTTTATTGTAGTCTAGGTGAGGGTTATTTGCAGCCAATATTTAGAGGTATTTTCCCGTTGATTTTGACTAATACTGGTAGAAGTGCTGCGACCTATGTTGGTTATTTTAAAGATCATATATGTTTATTTTCTAATTTATTTGAGGTCTTTCCTTGTTGTAGTGTGTTTTGTAATTACATTATGGTGATGCTAAGAGTGGAATTATATTCATTTGTCCTGCGTGAGATTCATAAAAATTTCAGAATCTGAGCAGTTTTATTTTAAATCAATTCTGAAATGTTCTCATCCACTACATCTTTATATCCCGCTTCTTCACCAGCTTCCTCTGGTTTCCCAGTAAATGGGAAAATATCTCACTCTCAAATGTCTCAATTTTCCTTTATTTTTGTCTCTGTTTTCCTGCACTGAACTTTGAGCAATTTTATTTGGACTTGTGTTTCAGTTCATTCATTCTTCCCTCGTTCTGTCTATTATGTTTATCTGAGGAGCTCTAGAATTTTCATTTTATTTTTTCTCAAATCAGACTTAGTATTTTGATAACCTCTTTTCATTCACCTAGTTGGACATCCCCTTCTATTATTAAAACACATTATTCATGCTTTTTAATACTTTACCTTTGATTCTGATTCTTTTGTTTGGATATATTCTAACTCATGCTACAGTAGCCAGTTTCTTTTCATTCTTATATTAAGTCCATTACATTTGGCATTGCATTATTCAGAAAACTTTGTAGGTCAGTGATAATGTGAGTTGTTATAATGAGAGCTGTGTTTATTTCTACAAGCTGTCCGGAGTATTGGCAATACTCAAATATTCTACATAAATTCTGTGCTGTATGTATTTGAGCTCTGTGGGTAATATGTTCTCAGGTTTCAATCTACTTCAAGCCACACTATAGACTATGCTGGTCAAGGAAAGCTTTTTGAACCCCACTCCCGCATTAGCTCAGCCTAAGCATTGTCCCTTGTTTGAGAAATGTTTCCCTCTGGGTGGGGTATTTTATTGAGCATTCATTTTGGAATCATTGCTCTTTTTTTAAAAAGTATATGTTTTATTGATTTTTTTTTTTCAGAGAGGAAGGGAGAGGGATAGAGAGCTAGAAACATAAATGAGAGAGAAACATCATTAGCTGCCTTCTACACACCCACTATTGGGGATGTGCCTGCAACCAAGGTACAAGCCCTTGATTGGAATCAAACCTAGGACCCTTTAGTCCGCAAGCCGATGCTCTATCCACTGAGCCAAACCAGTTAGGGCTGGAATCATGGCTTTTGTATTAAGGTGCTTTTGGTTGGACTTTTTACCTTATCATTCTCAAGGTTTATTTTGTTTGGTTGTTTTTTTTTCTCTTTAACTTGTATTGAAACAATAAACTTAAAACCTACTAGAATCTGCACATTTTCTCAAAGCAACTGTAGCTTATTTTTAAATTATAATTAATTTTACTTTTTAAAATGTCCTTGCTAACTATGCTATGCATGGAAATATCAATATTTTAAAACATGTTCAGTGTGTTAAGGGAGTTTTCAGAACAGTGTGTCATGTTGCCAGAAAGAGTTCTGTCATCTTTCTTTATTTTAACTGGTATTTAAGGGATCATTTACAAAATTAAGTGGGGAAGAGTTAATAATCCTGTCATAAATCTGTAATAGACATCCAACATATCAGATTTCAATTGTTTTCTGCTTAAAATTAATGACATTGTAATATACAGATGATGTATTATAGAATTGTACACTTGAACCAAAATAATCCTACAAACCAATGTCATACCAGTAAATTAATTTAAAAAAATTTAAAGTAAAAATAGAAGTTAAGTAAATGTATAGTTAAATGCAAAAAATAATGACATTGATTTATTTTTAATCAGCAAATGAAATAAATTTGAAATAAACTTATAGTAATAAAAACTATAGGAAATGCCCTTGTAATTACTCAAAAGGAACAATCTCCAACTATTGTATATCCAGATGCTTTTGCTGAATATCAGTCCTCCTGGAAATTTGTCTGTTCCTGCCTTTGCTTAGTACCACAGGCTGTCTATTAGATGTTCTCTGGTTCTTTGGCTCCCAGCCAGATTCTCCTCCTTTGCCTACTACTTTCAATGTATGACTCATTCAGGTTTATCCTTTTTAATTTGGCTGCTCCCCAAGTAACTGCCTTTTGGAGCAGCTACTTCTCAAGGTTCTCAAAAGTTGTTCAAAAATCTTTTCTGTTCTTCCTAATCTACCTCTGACTGGATTGAAAACTGTTTCCCTAGTATCCCAAATGCAAGTCACTATAATTCAATGGGGTATGAAGTATTCAAATTATGTATTTCTTTCATGTGGTCAATTTAAATCAGAGGCAATTGTGCTTACACCCTCCTTTATTATTTGATTCTTGTTGATCCATAGAGGTATGAATCCATCCTCTTCCATTAACTAATTAACTGTGTAACTGTGACAAGTAAAATTTCTGTACCTGAAAAATGAGAATGAGAGCTCTTCAATAATAGGATTGTGTTGATGAGTACATGAGAAAAAATTTTAGGGATTAATATAGTGGTCTAAGCCTATACATACATGTAAATACATACATATAGCTATATATACATATATATATGTGTGTGTACTTACATAGATATATATACATATCCACATGTGCACATACATATGAAAACATACATGTAATATGTATAAATTTATGAAAACATTATTAAAATATATTGTTTATATAAATATATTTATTTAAAAAAACACATAATCATATAGAAATAAACATACTTATAGATATAGATTATATGAAAAATGTCATTTTGAATGTTTAGGAAATAATTAGAGAAAATATATTTTCATGAATTCTTAAATTTCTTTAGATAACCTGAAAATTTACCAACTTGGAATATATTCCTACTCCTCTCAAGACAAGAAAAGAAAAAAGAAAAGAACAGAAGAGAAAAGAAAAGATAGCTTATTTTCAGTAGCAAAAAATCCACAACTTCAGCTTGCCTCAGAATCACTTACAGAGGTTGCTTGGGTACAGACTGCCAGGCATCTAAAGGACCTGATAGTAATGAAGACAATTAGGTGGGGACTTGGCAAATAAACAAATAACTCCAGAAATAAAGCCAACCATATATAACAGGTAATGCAATATATCTCTTAGTTCGATAAACAATTTCAGATACAGGATAATTAAGCTTTGCATCGTTACTTGAACAAAATGCAAAAACTTTTAAGAAAATATGAAGGTTGTGAAAAAATGAAGTCTCAGTTGCCATAACAGAACACAAATAATAATATTCAAATTAACAAACAAAAATAATAGATAATGATCTTATTTAGAAACATGCACTTCAAATGCCAAGAGCAATATTTAAAAATGTTGAAAAGGAAAATAGATCAAAGGCACTGAGTGGGAGGAAGAGAAATTAAGGACTGCTTCTGGATTTTGGATATATTCTTTATACTTCTGTTTGTAAGTGTTATCACTACTTACATTGTGAGCATAATTTTGATGACAATAAAATCAATTTTAACATACATAATTAAAGTATATCCTTTGTTATTTAATTTAGATCCATGATCAGCTACATTGTTTCCTTTATGTAAATTTCTAATACTCTATATTAATTTAAAGTAACATATTTAATATATAATAGTAAAGTTCCAGTGTCAGAATAGCACTCTTTTTAATTTGACTCACATACATGGATTTGCCATGAATGTTTTATGAAAGTTGTTTAGCCATTTGTGTGTAACTTTGTAATGTTAAATGTATGAAGGGTCATTGCATAAATATTCTCCAATTACTTTTTAAAATCGCACCACATAGTGATAAATGTAATACTAAAACATTATAGAACAGAATATATCATTTTGTAATTTCTAATTAGTTTTGTGTTCCAAAGACTATACCTTTGATTTTAATCCTACTGCTACTGCAGAAAATAGATTATATTTATATACTATCTCACAAAGTTGTCCTGTCCTTTTTTTTTTTTAATATTATTTTTAGTTTGTTAAATCCTTCAATAGTGTCCATAGAATAAATGGGTGGGAAGTGATTTTTTTTTATTTTAGTTTTTGTATGTCTTATAATATTGCTTTTAAACTCTCTAATCTGAATGCTATTTTGGGAAAATCACCACCATCCTTTATAACTCCTTTATTGGAAATAAATATTTCAGAATTTTTAAATCCCCTTATGTTATTGTCTTCTAGCTTCCATTTTGTGTATTTTTTTGGGGGAGGGGGCGTGGAAGGGGCTGGTTTCAAAGATAAACTCAAAACAAATAAATCAGAATGTGTCTTGGGTGTGTATATCCTAATAAAAATTATTTATTTATTTATTTATTTATTTCAATTAATATTTATTTAGTAGTTGCTTTCTAATATATGAATCATTTTGTATTCCATTTTACACACAAAAACTATGTAAATACAGTAGAATAAAAAGATAATTTTTGACACATTAATAACTCAACTTAACCAAAGGACTTGTATGAATGCATATAAGCTTAACCAGTGGACACAGACAACAGGGGGGAGAGGGCATGAGTGGGAGGGGGCGGACTGGGAAGATAATGGGGGATGAGGACAAATATGTAATACCATAATCAATAAAGAAATTAAAATGAAAAAAAATTGTACACGAATGTTCTAACTGAGTGTTATGAAATTAAAAAAAAAAGAAAAGAAAAGAAAGGAAAAAAGAGGGAGGGAGGAAGGGAGGGAAGGAGGCAGAATAGGAGAATAGGAAACTGACTCTTCTATCAAATATATCAACCATCCAAAACTTGAATACCATGAAATTTGGACCATCATATCATATAGGGCTGATCTCTCATGAGATCTGCTGCTAGTTTATGATTTTAATCAGCAGAGCAGATAAAATCACCATTCATTGTTGTGATGACTAACTTTATTTGCCAATTCTACTGGGCCAAAGGGTCCCCAGACATTTTATCAATCAGTCTGGGTGTGTCTATAAGGGTGTTTTTGGATGAGAGTAACCTTTAAATTGGTAGATTTAGTAAAGCAGATTGTCCTGCTTAATGTGCATGGATCTAATCTATTGTGTCTAAGGTCTGAATAGAGCCAAAGCACTGACACCCTGAGTAAGAAAGAGAAAGTCCTTTTGCCACAATGCCTTGAGCTGGGATACCATCAGCTTTTTCCTGCTTTCAGATTCAACTGAAACCTCAGTGCTTCCTGGATCCCGAGCCTATGGCTTCAGGGTGGGAGCAACACCACTGGCTCTCCTGCTTGTCCATCTTGCCGACTCACCTTGCACAGCTTGGGACTTGACAGTCTCTATAATCATGGGAGCCAATTCACCAATTCCTTATGATAAATCATATATGTACACATATATGAAATATTAGTATATATCTGATAGCCATATGCATTTAATATATGTATAATTCTCATGATGCTGTTTCTCTGGAGAACCTTGACTCATACAATTACCAGAAGTGAAAATACCAGATAAGTTTTTTAAAAAATATATATTTCCTTTCAAATAGTGCAGACAATTTAGTTGAAAAGCAAAACCCTCCATTTGATTTTTTTTTTTTTTTTTTTTTTTTGGTCTGGGATTTTTGTGTAAACGTTCAACTGCATTAATTTTAACTTCATACCTGCAACTTGTGAGAGAGAGAGAGACATGAAGTAGTACCAAAAATAAAGCTCTTTAAAAGTGTTCCCCAAATAATAATATACCATGCCAACATAAAAATTATTTTTAACAAAAGTAATAAGAAAGAGGTAAGTAGAATCAAGAACAGTGACACAAAGAACATTTTCTCAAAGGGTTCCAAGTTGTATCACTAATATCCCATTAATCAAACGCTCAGTAACCCCCAAAAGAAGCTTCGGAGTCCTGGCCAAGGAAACAAAGAAGAGTTGGACGATTTCCTGCCATCTACTCACTGCAGAGTTAGAAACGCTGAGACCAAGGAAAACTGCCAGGTTGTCTAATCCCATGTACCCAAAGGGAAAGGGGGCTGAGGAAATCAGGCTGTATTCATCTTTCAGAAATCACATCTGCCTTTGAGCTGTCATAGAAAGGTGATCACTTACATTGTCCTGCCGGTCTTTCCCTTCTGTCTCTCTCATAAGAGAAACATTGCCTGTGTGATATTTCTTTATTCGGCTTTCCAGAATGCACCATGTAGCATTTCTAACTTAGGTTTTATTCTTTTAGAAAATTGCCAAATATTAATGAAAGACACCTTTCACAATGCAATATTAGCAGCCATTTGTTGGGTAGCATTATGCATCTTGCAGTGCCTTCAGGAAAAGTTGCTCTGAATAAGAATGAGTGTGTCAAGGACTCTGATTTTTCAGTTGCCACCATCATTAAACTGCCCTTGTGCTCCGTGACTAAGTACTCCTCTTATCCCTTCAAATAACTGAACTTAGGACAGTTTTGTAAAATTGCAATGTTTTCATTCAGGGAAAGTTCTTATTCTCTCTGTCACACATTGTGTAGGAGTATGCCTCAGGCTACAGAAGGCCAGATGGATTGATGTCAAATGCATGATAAAAATAATCATTTCAGTAAACTTTATTTTCTCTTTCTATCACTTTCAGACTCTCTAGTCACACAATCACACTTGTGTTTTAATATGAATTCTATGGCCTTTCCTAACAGTAAGAAAATAGTATTGGAGCATTGATTACCTCTCTTTACTATTCAGACTGTGCATGTCAAATAATGTATGATTACTTCATTTTTTAAATAGGTTTTTATTGATTTTTAAAGAGAGGGGAAGGAAGAGATAGAGAGAGAAACATCAATGAGAGAGATACATCAACCAGCTGCTTCATGCACAACCCCCATAAGGGATCAAGCCCGCAACCCAGCCATGTGCGCTGACTGAAAATCAAACCAGAGACCTCTTGGTTCCTGGGATGGTGCTCATCCAACTGAGCCACACCGGCCAAGCTATTATTACTTTAAACTTGGCAACTACTTATGTTCTCCACAGCTTGCTACCACACAATAGGCAAGAGTACTGATAATTTAGGTTTGCCAAATTGCATAGGATATTCAAGACTGAGATAAAAGTAAGGCGATAGTTTTAAACACACGCAGAAAAATTTTATTATGATAGAGAGGCTATAATTTAAAAAAATAAATACTAAAGGAACTAAAAATATGCTAAATTAAAAAATAATTTTCTTCTGTTTGTGTGTCATCAGTATTTGTAAAATTGTACTCGATGTGTCTCTCTTTTTCTTCCTCAGCTCTTTTTTTAAATTTTCTGCTATAAAACATCCTTTCCCCTCTTGAATCTCTGCTTCGTTTTTTTGTTAGAGAATAGTTTTTGGGAACATTTGCCATGGCTAAGAATGTGCTGTAGGCACAGTTTCCACTTACGCAAGTTTGAAGCTCCTTCAATATTCTCCTATGATTTCATGAAATGTAAGTGGGCCAGTCAGACTTCCAATCATTCATCTGCAAGGCTCTCAGTCCAGTTACATAAGGTTCAGGTAGTGGCAGCTAGCAGAGAAGCTTCCTTGAGCGATTCTCACATCGCAACAGTGAGAAAACAAGGAAGGGAAAGTCTGATCCAGCCTACCGATGCTCAAATGGGATACTGTGACTCGGTCTTTAGTCATGATATCCACATTTGACTTTGCAGGGTTTATTTCTTGTTGGTTATATGTAGAGAAAAATAACAACCATTACAAATACGCATCTTTCTGGCATTTACCTTAGATAAAACTATATGTGAGTCCCAAAAGCAGAACTGGTATAAATAAGACAAAGATATTTGATAACAAATGATATACATGCTTTGAAGGTTTGCATTTTTATGTTCAAAGCAGTTTTCCATGAGTGTGTGCGACAGACTTTATTTTTTTTTCTATTTTTAAATATATAAGCTGCTTTTTAAAGAAATATGTGAATGGCAAGGGAAACAAAATCTACCTAATTCGGTAAAGATGGTTATTCTTTACTGAAAGATAAATATGCAAGAAAACCTACTTTATATCAATTCTATTATGGTAGGAGCCAAACTTGAGTTTTTACTGTAAGGCTATTGTTTTTTCTTTGTTTGTTTTGTTTTGCTTTGCTTTCAGGCCATAATCAGTCATGCACACATATCCATTTTGTTTAATGTCTTAAATAGTCCCGAAAAACTGAAGCATATGAGAATAAATCAAGCGGATATTTTAATTTTTTATTTATTTATTTATTTATTTATTTATTTATTTATTCATTCATTTATTATTTTGGAGTGAGAGAGGAAGGCAGAGAGAAACATCAATTTGTTCTACTTATTTTTGCACTTATTGGTTGATCTTGTATGTGCCCTGATTGGAGATCTATCTTGAAACCTTGGTATATCGAGACAACATTCTAACCAACTGAGCTACTCAGCCAGGCCACGCTGATATCCTATATTGTATAAATATATTGCATAAATATATAACAGAGTGAGATATTAATTGTGTTTTAGATTGTATCTTAACATGTACAGAATAAATATAAATCTACATTACTCTGTTATAAGTGAATTGAGTTTAAAATTATTTAAATTCAATATTAGTCAGTAAATTCTTTTGGTTCCATTGGAATTTTTACATGTTCTACAAGTTCTTGGAAGTCTAAGGACCATTACAAATATTATAAACACTATGAAGAAAGAATAGTTTATATTACAAAAATTGTTTTTGAAACCTGAATAGAAAATATGTATTATTATTTTTTCTTCTCTATGGAATGAGATACATTTTTTCAGAGACCTTAGAAACTTTCTGAAGTTACAATATTATTCAGGAATAACTAATATTTGGATCAGTCAATATTGAACTTGATTTTGCTACGATTGAAATATGTAACTTATATACATACATCTTTGGTTGGGGTGGATGGTACATGAGTTCACTCATACCCTGTTTTAAAATTTGTCATTGACATTTTTGCTTAGGAGGGCCACCATGTAGGGCCTGGCACATAAAGAAGGCCTTATAAGCTATCCATGGCAGCCTCATGGAAAGCATTTCTAGGGCCCCCCCAAAAGAGGATGATGTCTTATGGCAAAATTTACTTGGAAAGCAAAATTAAAGAAGTTCCCCAATGGCCCATCTCTTTCAGTCTAACTGTGGAAAATCAGGGGAAGACATACAAGTCAATGCCCAGATCTTCTGTGCTGTATCAGAGGTTATTTCATTCCAGCATCTGGCTCACTTAGCATGTGTTGCCAGGGGCAATCCTTGGGGAGTCTGCATTTAGAGTCCACATGGGCCATTGGTCACACAGTTGCTAAGACCCTTCTTTGGAGAGAGAATGCGAAAACACACAGGTGAATGCGGGTCACAGAGAGAGACAGAGGCAGAGAGAGCCCTTTGTTCACCTGGGATTCTATATTCTCAGTCTTGAGAGGAACCAGAAACTTTCAAAATAACCAATTAACTTTCTAAGATATCCCAGGCTTCTGATAGGGCCCCCTCCCTAACCAATGATCTTTTTCCCAGGTTAGACTGACAGTCCTCTCTGGTTAAGTACCGACCCCTGAGCCATCTTGACCTTAGTGTGCAGGTATTAATCTCCCCCTTTGTTCTATCCCTTCCCCCAGAGATCTGGGGGAATGGACTGGTGGTTCCTTGGGGAGAGCATGAAGCTGGAGCTTCCTGGTGAGGCAAACTGGCCTCTGCTTCCCAGCTGTACATGCTCAATAATTTCTGACTGCCCCTTGACTTCCTTTTCCATCAATCATTAGCTAAAGATGGTAACAATCTCATCTAAAAAATATAAATTCACAGTGACACCTAGACTGGCTTTGATCACCTAGCTGGGTCCCATAGCCTAGCCAAGTTGATACACAAAATTAACCACCGTGGATGGCCTTTTAAAAATTGGTTTGAGGAATAGTTGGCTGAAAGGAATATCTGGAATGTAGTCCAGTGACCAACATGATTGTGGCATTTTTGTTTTATTTGAATAAAAAAGCATTAGGTGTTCACATGATAGAAATGATTATCTTATCTCTTGTTCTAATGACCTTATCTAAACATGACTTTAAAAAGAAATGACCTGGAAGTACTCAAAGTGACTGGATCCCAGATTTGTAATTTTCCCTTTCAACTCAGTTTTGCAATGCTCCCACCAATGGATTTTTTGTTTGTTTGTTTGTTTTGTTTTGTTTTGTTTTGTCTTCATGGGGTCTCATTTATAGTCTTTGTAAAATCAGACTATGTCTCTGACACATGATACATCTCCTTTCAGTGTTTGTTAAGTGAATTTACAAACCAACAAAATCCTTCAGATTAGTGTTTTGGTTTATTTTTTATTTGTTCATTATGCTGGTCTTTGGCTTTAGTCAAGACTATAACTGCAATAATTTTAGCCTCATTCTTCAGTCCCCTCTAGGTTCCCTCGGTGATTTATCTAATTGATGATGCGAATGGACATACATAATTAATGAAAGGTCACATTTACTATATCAAATATGAATTTGCTGCTAAGTGTTTTTTGCTGCTTTCCATTTCATATCAAATGCTTATAGCTGTCACTTGATTCTGGCCTGCTTGAGGCCAAAATACCATGTGAGTTTTCAGGTCAGAGCATAGGCACTTGCAGAGGTTTTACCTGATAGCTTATGGGGAAAGCTGTCCTCTCACACCAGACTCAGTGCACAGCCAAGCAATACATTGCCATTTCTAAGGGACTTACTGTCAATGACTCAGAGCCTGTGGCCTGCTCATGCTCTTTTGTGTATTTGTACTCCTAGCCCCAGGGCCTTCGTTCCTATGTCCTTTATCTGAGGCATTGGCCACCCATCTTCTTCTGGGGCAAATGCTTAGGACTCTTACTGATACGGGATTTTTTTGGATTGGAACATGCAGTGTTCCCCTGAGCAGGATGGTTTCCCCGGATTCTTCATCCTTCGGAGTCCAAGAATGAATCCATGGATGGAAGATGACATAGCAAAGGTGAAAATTTATTGAAGAACAAGTACAGACTCCCACATGAGGAGGGGGAAAGAGTCCCACTGAGTTCCTTTTCCTCCGGTTTATAAAGGTTACAGTTTGTGTGCCTCTATATCCCCTCTGATTGGCCACTATTCCCCTTTGTTTTGGTCACTGTAGCAACTCCAGAGCTCAAAGGTTAAACCTCACAGGGGACCTGTGAGGCCTTCCTTCTTTATTTTGCAAATATGGACCTTTGGCTATTCTCAGTTCCCTTATCTTATGGAAATGTAACTTCCGCCTTTCCCTTGCCTTATGGAAATATAACATTTGTTCATAGCTCTATAGCCCTGTATTTCTCCCATGAACCCTCTTAATTTAAAAAATTCCCTAAACCTCCCTATTTCACCCCTAAAAATTCCCATTTCATTATTAGTGAGAGAAGGTAGAAATCTTAGACACCTTTCCCTGCACTGACTCAGTATTCTCCCAGCTTAAACCTCTTACCCTGACCCCAACCCCAAAGTCCACAAAACTGCTGCAGCCTTTGATTGTGGGCTTCTTCAGTGGTAAGAGGACTCCCCACATCTGTGATGATCTACCTAATCCCTTACAGATGTGCACATACGGAAGAAAAGGTAACAGCACGAGTTGGTATTTTCTTCGGGTTTAGCCTCTTGTTTATAGTGTTGCAGGGGGAGATTAATGGCTTGCCTCTTTTATTTTTGGCTTGTCGCTTTAATTGGCTGCTCTGACACTTGGCAGCTCCACTCTCTCTCTCCCAGCTCAACTGAGCTCCTGACAAAACGTAGTGATGAATTAGAATGATAGCTTCTTCAAGTCAGAGCAATTGGCCAGGTCACACTTAGTTTACACTGGCGCTTTTACTGTTTCTCACTGAAGACAAATTGATAAAGGCCCACACATACACTTCCACAACTAATTTAGAGGCCAATCTTATTTTCTAAACCATCAAATTATCCTAATTTTGTTATTATCATTTCAACCCCATTGAAATAGACCTGGTCAAATTTGCTGGAAAGAAATCAATTCTTCCCTCTGCTGCACACATGCATTTCATTTCTTTGTTCATTTATTACTCATTAAACAAATATGTATTGAGGAACCTCTGTGTGCTTTGGACTCTATAAAAATCATATGGAGCATGGCTAACACAGGATGAGTATTTTTTTAAAGAAGTTTGGCATAAGACAGAATTGTAAATATATAAGTATCTTATTGATACTGAATTTTTAGACTGGAACCTGGATTCTTTGTCCACCAGAATGGAAGAACGAAGCCACAGACAGAAGGAGGTATAGCAAAGATGGAAACATATTGAAGAACAAATACAGACTCCCATATATGGAAGGGAAAGAGCCCCATAGGATGGACTCCAATGTAGAGGGGGGGAAAAGGGTCCCACTGGGTTCCCTTTTCCTATGGCTTATAAAGGCTGCAGATCCTGGTGCCTGGATAACCCTTCTGATTGGTCACTATTCCCTTAGACTTGTTACTATAGTAACTCCTGGTCTTTGTCCCATGTGAGGTTCTCCCTCCTCCTTCCCCATTGTCCTTCCATTCTTCTGTGTTTTCTTCTTCTCCTTCTGAATAAAGGGCTTCCTTCTCTTTATTTTGTAAATATAGACCTTGCTTGGCTACTTCCAGTCCCCTTGTCTTATGGAAATATACCTTTTGCTGCCTCCTTGTCTTATGGAAATGTAACTACACCTGGCTTCCTTGTGTTATGGACATGTACCTTCTCCCAGTCTGTGGCCCTGTGTTTTTTTTCCCCATGGACCCCAATCCTAAAAAATCCCTAAGCCTGCCTATATCCCCCTAAAATTTCTGCTTCATTATTAAATTATAAAGAAACATTTTTAATACCATAGAGAGGTGATCAATTAATTTTGTATGGATAAGTAAGGTAAGATTCCATTGAGAAGATAACACTTTACTCCTCTAAAAGAAGGAGTAAAACTTTTCCTAGACAGAAAAGTGGCTTATAATAGTTTGGGAATGGAAACAATTTATACAGAAATAGGAAAATGCATACTGTGTCATTGAACAATGAAAATTCAATACTGCTGTAAGAAAGGCTATGAGTGATAAAAGATGAGATCAGCAACCATGCTTTTGGATGAATCTCCGGTATCGTGCTTACAAGTGCTAACTCTGTCATCTAAGGATGGGGAATGAATAAATGTACAAATGGAAAATTAATATAACAATTATATTTATTATAATTGCTAGAAATTGGGTATTCTGAGAATTTTGTAGATGATATATGATAATGAAGAAATACATTATTTTAAAGAAAGCCATTTAGGATTATATATCAATAGTGAAAGCAAGAAAACCAGTAACAGGATTGTTGTTGTTTTTATTTGTTGTTGTAGTTATTGTTTTACCAAAAGGCCTCACTAGTATAACATGCTTGGCCTCCAATCCAGGATTTGCAAATCAGAATTTTAGGGAAGACCTCTTTATATATATATCAATATATATATATATATATATATATATATATATATATATATACACACACACACACATATCAATATATCAATATATCAATATATATATATTGATATATTGATATATTGATATATTGATATATTGATATATATATATATATATATATATATATACACACACATACCGTGTTTCCCCGAAAATAAGACATCCCCTGAAAATAAGACCTAGCTCAATTTTGTGGAAAAAAATAATAATAATATAAGACACTGGCTTATTTTCGGGGAAACAGGGTATATTAAAAATGCCCATAGATTTATTTGTACCCATGATTTTTAAGTAGCCAATGCAAAATTATAATGAAAAAGAGAACACAGAGTCCTGGCAGGTTTGGCTTAGTGGATTGAGCATCTGGACTGAAGGGTCCAGGGTTTGATTCTGCTCTGCTCTGGGCAACTGCCCAGGTTGTAGGCTCGATCCCCAGTAGGGGGAGTGTAGGAATCAGCCAATCAGTGATTCTCTTTTATCATTGATGTTTCTCTCTCCCCCTCCTTCCCTCTCTGATATCAATATATATATATATATATATATATATATATATATATATATATATATATATATATATATTAAAAAAAAAAAAAAAGAGCCGAAACCTGTTTGGCTCAGTGGTAGAGAGTCGGTCTGCTGACTGAAAGGTCCCGGGTTCGATTCCAGTCAAGGGCATGTACATTGGTTTGTGGGTACATCCCCAGTAGCGGGTGTGCAAGAGGCAGCTGGTCAATGTTTCTCTCTCATGTACGTTTCTAGCTCTCTATCCCTCTCTCCTCCTCTCTGTAAAAAATCAATAAAATATATTAAAAAAAAAGAGAGAGAGAGAGAGAGAGACTACAGAAATAGACTCACAACACCTTTCTGAACTGGGATTAAAGTACAGAGATGATTTGTTCTGACAGTTGAGGAATAATGTTTTACCAAAGGCCTCACTAGTATAACATGTGAAGGCTTAGTAGATAGAGCGTGTGGACTGAAGGATCCAGGGTTTCTTTCTGCTCTGCTCTGCTCGGGGCACATGACCCTAACCCTAACCCTAACGCTAACCCTATCCCTAACCCTAATTCTAAAATTGAGGAATAATGTTGCATTGACTATGACTAAGTGGACTGTGATGATAGTTTGAAAATATTAAAACACAGGAAGAGAAAAATCTCTGAAATTATAGAAAATAAATTCAGTTTTCAATCTATGGATGCTGAATTTTTTTTCAACATGGTAAACTACAATTAGTTATAACTCTTATGGATTCTACACTATATTTATAGTTTTAGAAACATTTATATTTTATGTAAAATTGTTTACACATTCCTAGTTTTATTTATGTGATATTGTATTTTCTTTGATATTTTGACCAAAAGGACTTCTTTCATTCTCCTTTACAGGAAAGATTTGTAGAGGTATTTCTTTTTGTTTATTTTAATAATTTTTCATGCCTGGGTTCCTAGTGCATTTGAATATCTAGCATTGATGGGTAACCAATTTTCCAATTTGGTAAGCCAGTGTGGCATGATTCCATTGTGAAACCTCAGGATAAAGCTGCTCACTGCCTGTAATACGTGATTAATTTCTCATATGATGTTTACTGTCATCTCATAAATCTCCTCAGATTTACATGTCTAACCAATTACTTTTTCCACCAGCAAGGCTTCTAATTTCAATACAATTCTTAAATTGCCTCTTCCTCATGCATATTTCTCAACTATGGGTTCTTTTTATATTTGTTTCATATGATAGATACTTTCTGGGAATTGAAATGTTTTCCTGGAAATTGATAATTTCTTTAAGAATTTTGACATTTTTAAAAATCCACAATTATATGATATTACTAGAGGCCTGATGCACGAAACTCTTGCATGGGGGCGGTGTCCCTCTGCCCAGCATGTACCCTCTCGCAATCTGGGACCCCTTGCTCCTAACAGACTGCCTGCTCACTCCTTACATAGTGCTACCCACCTGCTTGCTCCTTACCACTTGGCTTGCCGCTCCTTAGTGCTGCTGCCAAGACGGGAGAGGCTCCCACCACTGCTGCTGTGCTTGCCAGCTGTGAACCCAGCTTCTGGCTGAGCAGAGTTTCCACTGTGGGAGCACACTGATCACCAGGGGGCAGCTCCTTCATTGAGTGTCTGCCCCTGGTGGTCAGTGTGCGTCATAGCAACCAGTCGTTCTGCCAAAAGGGTCACTGGGCTTTTATAAAATAGGTTCTTCTAAATGTGCCAACATATATATATAATAAAGGTGTTGTTATTACTGTTATTTGAATATTAATATGCAATTCTGATAGTTTAATTGTCCATTATATGAGCTAATAAGAAGGCAGGTGTGCTATACTACATATATATATTTTTTTCTATCTCATAAATGTGAGGAGTCAGAAAATAAAATCACAAGAGGAACCTTTGCAAATGCAAACATTCCAGAAGTTTATCATTTAAAACGACTTTAACCAATCACCTAAATGGGTTTGGAACTATTTATTTTATGAATAGCAATGCTTTGCATTTTAAAGCATGCACACAATTTTCTTTTGATAGACAGGGTTAAAGATGACCCCCATGAATCCTGCTGCCTGCTATGTACACCTTGTATAACTCCTATGATTCTGGCAAAGCCTATGATTATGATGGGATTTTATTAGTCATCTCTTTATGAATTGGATGACTTTGATTTAATCAAAAGGTGATTGTGCTGGTGAGTTTCACAGAATTAAATGAGCTCTTTAAAATACTGGGTCTTCCTGGAGTCAGAGACATTGGAAGCTGAGATGGCCCATGCAGGAAGTCATGCAGCTAAGAACTAGGAATGGTCTGTAGGAGCTGAAAACGGTCGCTGTCCGACAGATACCAGGAGAATGATGGTGTAGTGTGTGTCTAAATAAAAAAAGAAAAAATACTGACAAAAGCCCATTGAAGTTGAAAAGAGGACATACAACTCTAGCAGGAAGGATAATGCAGGTGATACCTTGATTTCAGCCTTATGAGACCCTAAGCAAGGAGTTCAATTCAGTTGTGTGAGGATTTGACCTAAGGGACTTGTGAAAAAATAAATGGGTGTTGTTTTCAGTAACTAACTTTGTGGCAATATATTAAATAGCACTGAGAAAACAACTACTCTGTTTTTCTCTGAAAATACTGTGTGCACATGCAAATATAAATTCAGAGTCATACTAGACTTTAAATATGAATATGCAAGCTCTCAATCCCCAAAGTGCCTGGAACACTGTATTTTTGGCTGTTCATCTCAAAAGCATTATCCAGCTGTCAAAAAGGTATTGCCCTATTTTCTTCTTTAAGATATCTGATTTCCTTCCCAGTTACTGTTATCCTGTTTTATCTCTCTCTCTCTCTCCCTCTCTCTCTCTCTCTCTCTCTCTCTCTCTCTCTCTCTCTCTCTCTCTCTCTCTCTCTCTCATCTTTTTGTTCAGGTTGAATCAGATACCTCATGAAAGAAGTCAATAGCCAACAAGTGGGTTGAGTTTCATCAGTGAATGGAAATTGAAGCAAGAAATACATCTTTTAACCTTAACATTAAATTACTTTTCATTCTAAAAAAGGAAGACATTTCTTAAGGATTGATTAACTGTGGCATTCACCAAAATAGTGTTACCTTAGCAACTCATGACACAGAAATTAAGCTGTCAAAATCTCGGTCATTCAAAAAGGGCCACTGATCTTTGTGTCAACACAGCAGATGAAAAAGAGCTGCAGGGATGTACTTTGCCAGGCTGTTGAACTGTAATAAACAGGCTAAGCTGTGTTTATGAACTCCCTAAAATAGACAAGCTGAGACTGCAGCAGCAGTACCTTCATGTGCTGAGGCAGATTTACAGGTAGTTGGGCATTAGTCAATGAAGTTCTTCATTTACTACCTCCTTTTCTAATGAGGAATACAATACCAGGTGTACCACCAAAAGCCGAGCAGAGAAGCCCTGGCACTGGCTGAAAGTCATGCCCTTATCACATGATCTGTCATGAAGAAGAGATCCACTTAAAAAAGCCCTGGGCTGCCTTTTGAACTGTAGCTTGGAGAAAAATCAGCATGAGATTCTCAAGCCTCTAACCACATCAAGTAAAGATATCAGCAGTGTTGTTTTGCTGTGACAAAAGGGTAACTGAGAACAAATAAATAAATTCCAGTGTAACTTGTTTCTCCATTGCAACTCTTAAGAAGTAGCACAATGAAATAGGCAACTAGCTTAGTTCTTAATAAACCTTCATATTATTAAAAAAATTATTCCAGAATTACATTTCTCATGTCTTCAGTGAAGGCCAGCTTTGGACCACATCACACTATATATAATTTTAGCCAAGTACAGTAGAAAGAACTAGATTTGTTTCTGGTTATTCATTTTCTCTTAAGCACATAAAGAATCAATGATCTGATTGAATCAACAACATTTCTCTAAGACTCTGGGTATCTAATCTTGATACCACTTGCATTAGTAAAATAAAGACTTTCAGTTTCAGCACAATTGCCCTATGGTTCATTCTTGATTGTAAAGGTCAACCTAAATGTAGGCTAATAATGGCTAAATAAAGATCTCCCAAATGTAGCCACACCTACTCCCTGAATATGTCTGAAAGTTTGCATATGTTCCGGTTACATGGCAAACTGGACTTTATAGATGTCATTAAGATTATAACCCTTCCCGTAGACAGTTTGGGCTCAGTGGACAAAGCATTGTCGTGCAGACTGGAGGGTCCTGGGTTCAATTCCAGTCAAGGGCACATGCCTGGGTTGTGGGCTCAATCCCCAATAGGAGGGCATGCAGGACACAGCCAATATCTCATTGTTGATATTCCTATTTCTCTCTCCTTTTCTCTCTGAGGTCAATAAGATTATATATATATATATGTGTGTGTGTGTGTGTGTGTGCATATATATATATGTATATATATATGTGTGTGTATATATGTATATGTATATATATGTGTGTGTGTATATATATATATATTTTTTAAAGCAAATATTATAACCCTTGAGATGAGAAAATTATATTAGATTAACCATATTGCCCCAAATCTAATTACATGGACCATTAAAAGTAGAAACAGTTCTCCAGCCTGAGTCAGAGAGACATGGCAGAAAAGGAGAAGGAGTGATTTGAAGCATGAGAAGTCCAACTGCTGTTCCTGGCTTTGAAGATCAGGGAGGCCATGTGCCAGAGGTTGAAGCAGCCTCTAGAAACTGAGCTTAATTTTCAGCAGTAGAGCCAGCAAGTGAACAGCCGCTGCAACTGCATGGATCTGGATTCAGCAACTAATCTGAGTAAACGTAAGATGAATTGTCCTGCAAAACCTCTAGAAAAGGACCAAGCTCTACTTGTCTAGACAAGACACCTGGGTTTTGGTGTTATGAAACTCAAAGCAGAGAAACCAAGAGATCCTATTGGATTCTCACCTACATAAGTGTGAGATAATACATGTATCTTGTTTTAAGACACTAAATTATTGGCAATTTTCAGGGCCGCAATAAAAAATTAATACATCCAACTTAATGAGCTGCTCTATCATGACATTTGGTCTCCTACTCAGTCTTGTCCTAAGTTTGTTTCTTAATGATTTATTCTACATCCCCTCTGCTTTGTTTGGTTGGTTTATTATTTCTTTGTGGTGCTTGCTCTGGTTCCAAGCAGGCCCAGATATGTTTCACATTTCCATTCCAAGTGGAAATCTTGGTAGTCACCTTCTGCCTCTAGGGAAGATTTGAGGAAATATAGTTTTCTAAGTGCCTACACTGTTGATCATACCTGAAAATCTAAGTGCTGGGACACTCACTTGGATTAGTCATGTTTCCAAAAGAAATTTCTCAGAGGAGTAGTCCACAGACCAATAAGATTGACCCAGGCTTGGAGCCAGCTCTGGGAGTCCAGCCAGCATTAGATACCCATAAGAATTCTGGATTGTGGCCATACTCAGAGGAACCAGGCAGAATACTAACATATTGCAAGTGGGCACAGTTTATTATAAGCTTACTTCATGTCCTGAATCTTGAGGAAATGGAGTCAATTGTGATTTTATTGTCCTTTTCATTGAACACAGATGTGATGTCAACTGGTTGTTTCTTCTTCATCTTCAGAATTGTCCTTGTTACTGCCTCTTTCTCCTTCTCCACTTTCCTTTTCTTCTGAGTATAGTAGAATATATGTATATATGTATGTAAATATGGTAATGTGTTTCTTCCATAATGTTAATACTCAACATTTAGCAGTGCTGGATGAAAGCAGAATGATTTAATCATGGCAAAATATTTCATATTTTACTTACATAACTTAAAAAGCATAACATTCTATTGTCCAGTTAATAAATAATCCTATATAATAAAAGCCTAATATGCAAATAGACTGAAAGGCAAAACAACTGGTGGAACAACTGGTTGCTATGATGCACACTGACCACCAGGGGGCAGGCACTCAATGCAGGAGTTGCCCCCAGCCTGCAGGCCCCATGCCAGCAAAGGCAGGTGTCAGTGGGGGCCCCCATATAGCCCCACCAGTTGTGCCACAGATGGCCCTGATTGCTACCCAGGTCTAAGGACCCTACCCACACAAGAATTTTGTGCACTGGGCCTCTAGTCTATATTATAAAAAGCCAGTGATCATAATGCCATAACACCATAACACTGTAACGACCAAACAACTGGTCACTATTAGGTGCATTAATGGGTTTCACCGCACAATAGGTCTGGGGTCCTGCCAGTACTGTGGTTCTGGGGTCTCACGTGATTTCTAGCACTGGGCCTCTAGTACAGCATAAGAAGAATAGCTGCATTAGTCTTCCTCTACTGTTTAAAAACAGAATTATATAAACTTTTCTGAAAGTTTCCCTCTTTGAAGAATATGTGCTTATTTCTGTGTGATAGGGACAATATAATAATTATCATTTGACAATCTGCACTGAGATTTAGAGTCTCAAATACGCACTGAAGTAATTTAGAAGGCATTTGCTAAGGTGAACTGATGATTAGATGTAGGTTAAGTCCCAGCATAAACTTTCTCAAATTGTTCTACTAAATTCCAGGTGCTGATTGAGAGAGGATTAAGTGGTATTCAAGAACTACTTTATAATCTGTAGGGTAATATAAGAGCTATTTTATTCCTTTATCCTACTTTTAAAAGCTAATTTAAGCAAGAAGTAGCTCAAATGTCTACTTTATATATTTTTTCCTTTCATGTTTTACTATATTTAGGCACTGTATGAATCTATAATAATTTTGTTATTTAAGACTAATAGGTTTTTTAACATGAGTTATAGAAATAAGTAATTTTCAGTTTATATATTACAGAAAGACTACTTTTCTTAGAAATTATTTGAACTATAATTTTTTATTAATTGCAACATTTACATTTAATTGAATTTGCATAAAATGGGGCTCTCCAAATGAACATAATTAATGTTAAAAATGAGGATCATAGTCATGGGGATAATGTCCTAAGATTTTATTTAGATATAGTATAAGTCACTTCAAAATCTGCCCCTGCTAACTTCTCCAAAGGAATTTTTCTCAGGTTTTCCCTCTTTTCTTGTTTGCCTTTCCATAACCTCCAATGTTCACATGCACCATTTTCTTCCATATAGCTTACCTGCAGTGACTTTATTTTCTTTTTCTACCCAAGAGATGTTTTTTGTTAAGTACTGTTTCCTAAATAGTGTGAGAGTTCTTCAGTAGGCTATATTTTTATTTTTATTTATTTATTTATTTATTTATTATTATTTTTTAAATAAACCTTTATTGTTCATATTATTACAAAAGTTCTTCATTTTTTCCCCCTCCACCAGGTTCCTACCCCACCCTCTGCCCTTTCCCCACCCCCCATTGTCCTCATCCATAGGTGCACAGTTTATGTTCAGTCTCTTCCTGCACCACCCCCCTCCTCTTTTCCCTGAGAATCATCAGTCCACTCCCCTTCCATACCTCTGATTCTATTATATTCAACAGTTAATATTATTCATCAGGTTTTTTTAATTCCCTTAGTTTTTAGATTCACTTATTGATAGTTTTGTATTTGTTGTTCATAATTTTTATCTTTATAAAGATAGGCTATATTTTTAAAGAATATTTAGAATTTATATGATCCATTTTTGACAATCCAGAAGATGACATTTTGTGAGGTGCATAATGAACATTTAATAAATTTATTGACAGAATTAATTCAAGGGGAAAGGACTAGTCCTATTAAAAAATAGATGTCTAGAAGTTGAAAAGGAACAATGAGCTATGAAAGGCTGCTATTAGAAGTACAGCTGGTGGGACTCAGATGATTTGTTCAATGTGTCTCAGTTCTTATTACATAGGCCCGATCCACAAAATTCATGCAAGAGTAAGCCTTCCTTCCCCCAGCTGCCAGCACCGGCTTCCCTCTGGCACCTGGGACCTGGGCTTCCCTCCAGCAACTGGGACTCGGGCTTTCCTCCAGCCGCCGGCAGGCACCCAGGACCCAGACTTCCCTCACAGCCCTAGTTTTGTCCTGGAAAGTCATCTCGAAGGATATCTGGTCTAATTAACATATTATGCTTTTATTATTATAGATTATTATAGTTATATAATAGAGGCTCAGTGCATAAAATTAGTGAATGGGAGGGGTGTTCCTCAGCCTGGCCTATATCCTCTCCATTCCAGGATCCCAGGGACATCCCTCTTACAACCCTGGACTGCTGGCTCCTAACTGCTCACCTGCCTGCCAGCCTGATCACCCCTAACCACTCTGCTTGCCAGTGTGGTCTCCCCTAACTGCCCTTCCCTACTGGCCTGGTTACCCTTTGCCACCTCTGCCTCTGCCCACATCACTGTGGCTTTGTTTGGAAGAATGTACAAAGTATGTCTGGAAGATGTCCAGTCTAATTAGTATATTACACTTTTATTTGTATAAAAATTACCCTAGTGGTAGAAAGATAGCAACATGCCTATTAATTTCCCACTTTAGAAGTGTTCCTTTGATAAGTTTTAGAAAATTCATTGTTTAAATAAAATATTGACAATATGAATTAAAATGAAGCACATTACTATATATAGAATATGCTTTTTAGTTATTTAAGTGATTTCACATAAATTATATTTTATTTTTGTTTAATTTCTGGAATCATTAGATAGTACTTTAACTCCACAGTCTAAATGTTTATATTTTAACTAGTAGCCCAGTGCACTAAATTTGTACACATTAAAAGGGAATTAGAGGAAATATTTTAATATTGCTATTTGTCCTTTCTCTATAATAGAAGTGTCAGAGATTAAAGAAAATTAGTAAAATGTATATGAAAATATCCCTCCTGTCAGAGTCTGGGGCACACCACAGGACTCAGAGTCAAGTGCCTGCCCACCTGTGTGCACCTCGAAATCACGCAAGATCCAGACCTGGCCAGCTCCACTTCCTGTCAAGCCCACAGGGCAGTGGGCACAGTCTCAGGTCCCCTGTCAAGCCCTGCCAGGCGGGGAATCTGGCCTCAGGCCCCCCAGCCCCATTGCAATGGCGCAAGAATGTGACAACCATTTGCATATTAGCTCTTTATTATATGGGACTAGAGAGCCTATGCAAGAAGATTCGTGCAAGAATGGGCTTTCCTTCCCCTGAAGCAGCAGGGCTCCCACCTGCTCCCACAGCGAGCTGCCTACTGTGTGCAATTTTGCATGCTGGGCCAGTAGTTCTGTAATAAAATTATAAGAGGATTTTTTTTATTGTTAATAAATGTAGAGTGCGTTGTTTTGGGAACAAGACATCTTTGACTACTGTTAGATCATTAACAGAATTTACAAAAAAACAAATAGTTAATAAAAATGTAAAATAATCATTTTGCCTTGACTCTTTTATAAATGCATAAATCACAAGTATAAGTACTTATACTAATATGGTACAAATAAACAGAAAATTAAAAGTAAAGCTAAAAAGGTTATATTGCAGTTTCTGCCTTATATTGCTTAGAGACATTGACAAGTTAAGTGAAATTGGAGTTTGGTATGTCCCCACAGGAGGCATCTAAGATGCAACAGAAGCCTTATTTGCCACCGATTGTTCTTTAAGAGTCATCATCTCCACTGACTTCAGAATCAGTGTTGAAGTAGAACGCTGCTGTTTTTATCCCTACATGACAAGAAAATGTCAGCAATGCTTTTGTTGGCCCCTATTACAAACACATGGTCATTTTCTGTTTGTGGCAAAACTAATGCAGTCCATTACTGAAACATATTCCTTGAAATGTACCCATATATGTGTCCTGCGATTATTTGCCTTCTCCAAGTTGGTATTCAAACTCCAGTCACTTTTCGTTTTATTCTCTTAGTGCTTTTTCTGATTTTAGGCTTAGATTTATGGTAAAGTATTCATCAATCAAATTGGCATTGCTTTTAGTCACATTTCGGGGGGAGGAGGGGGGCATAATGGTTGAATTTAATCAGCAAATGCACATTTCACTCCTCTGTTTGTAACTCTTGGACCCATTGTGGTGTTAATAGCTTACTTCAGAGGTTTTTCCCAAGGCTGTAATTATTTATACAAATGCAGTTCAGTGTTGTTGCCTATTAACACTTGAAAACAGGGCTACTGGAGGATCTTCTAGAAGTTCACTATGCCAATACTTGTACAGCTGCTACTTAGAGCTGTCCTCACACAGTAAACTACTTGGCTGTTGCTGCCAATTGGATTTGCTTAACTATTATTTCCCTTTAGCCAGAGGCACAGAATGTAGAAAATCTATATCGAAAGCTTTAGCCTAAGCTCAGCTATTTATCATGTGAGTGAGGACCAGGCAGGCCAGGTGGACTGTTGGTTTTAATGAAGCGATCCTGAGCAGGGAGTCCAGAATAGCAATAAAAACACTATTTACTTACTTTGTTCCTTGTTTGCTGTTGCAAGAAGGTTGCAATTCCCTAGCTCATAAAATAACCTTGGCTTTAATTCATTTTTGCAAATATTCAGAATAGAGAAACCACTTCTAGGTAGACATCTCTTCCACTATATTGTGTGTGTGTGTTTAATAGAAAGCTTCAAGAAAAATAATTGCCATCGCTCCTACCATCACACACTTCTCAATCACACTCCCATTTAAACATATGCCTGTTCTGTCTCCCCACCTTTGGAATGAGAGCAGGATGAACTCAGCTGTCCCCTCTGCTTCACTCTCCCTAATGCCTAGGACAGTGTCAGGCAGAGCAAGCCACACCCACTAAATATTTGCTGACTGATTGTCTTTTCGTGTACCACTCATTTGTTTCAAGAGAAAGTGAGTTGCATCCTTTTCATTTCTTTTGTGCATGGCATAGCCAGTCCTGAAACTTTATCCTGATTGCAAAATGCTGTCTTCTCAAGTTTATCAAATTATAAGTAAATCTTCAGTTACTTCTATCTTTGTTCCTAGGTACATATTGTTTTTTTGTTTGTTTGTTTGTTTCCTTTTGGCAATTTTTAAGAATTTTTTTTTATCATTGGTTTTGAGAAATTTGATAAGAATGTACTGTGCAATTTTCTTTATGTTGTAAGTACTTAGATTTCATTGAGCTATTTATTTGAATCCATACTAATGTAGTTTTCGTAACATTTGGAAAATTTGGGATTTGATATAATCAAAAAATTTTCACCCCATTCTCTCTTTTGAGATCCATTAAATGTTCATTAGGATTTCTAACATTGTCCCAATTTCAGTGAAGTTCTGTTCACTGTTTTTCACACTATGTGTCTCATTTTGATAGTGTCTGTTGTCTAGCTTGTTAATCTATTTTGTGTATTTTTCATTTTATACAGGACAGTTTTTATCTATTACAAACTGATTTTTTATATTTTCATTTCTCTCTTAACAATTTTAAAGCATAGAATTTGATTGTAACAACTGTTTTGATGTATCTGCTAATTCTGAGATCTGACTCATTTTAGTTGGTTTGATTGATTTTCTTACATTCTCATGGTGGGTTTCATTTTCCTGCTTTTTTGTGTGCTGATAATTTGTATTTGATGCCAGGCAGCATTTTGGCTTAGTTCAGTGTTAGAGACTTTTATGTTCTTGAACTACTCTTGATCTTTATTATTCAATGCAGTAAGTTATTGGGAAACAATCTGACCCTTTTTTTTTAATCTTGATTTTCAGATTTTATTAAAATAGAGGGCATTGGCCGAAACCGGTTTGGCTCAGTGGATAGAGCGTCGGTCTGTCGACTGAAGAGTTCCGGGTTTGATTCCGGTCAAGGGCATGTACCTTGGTTGCGGGCATATCCCCAGTGGAGGGTGTGCAGGACGCAGCTGATCGATGACTCTCTCTCATCAATGTTTCTAACTCTCTCTATCCCTCTCTCTTCCTCTCTGTAAAAAATCAATAAAATATATTTTTTTAAAAATTGAACCCACAACATAAAAAAAAATAGAGGGCATTGATAATGCTCAGTCTAGGGTGAATTAAGCAAGACTTTTCTGAGTATTCTACCTAAGGCCCCACAGATCACGCTGCTTTGTTATGGTTGGTGAATGTAGCCACTGCACTTGTACGAACTTCACGTGTGAAAACACGGCACCATTCCACCTAATCTTTCTGAGTGCATGTTTCTCTCCTGTGCACTTACAGGTTCTCTTCTGAACATCCATAACTGTAGCGAATGTCTGAGGTTCACCCTGTGCTTCCCCTCCTCACTGATAAATCTATCCCTCAAACCTCAGTGTGTGTTTTTTCCTTTTTTTTTTTTTTTCCCCTAGAACAGCAACTCAAAGGTAGTCCAATGGGTTGCTCCTCAGTCTGCCCTTTCTAAGCTATGGCCTGGAATTGTCAAAAAAGCACTAAAAGTGGCCAATGGTAAGACTCAGCTTTCCTTTATATTTTGTGATTATCTTTTGTTTACTGAAGTTGAGTATTTTGAAATGTATTGCTCAAATTATTTCATCCATCTGTTGATCATCTTAGGTATGAGAGCAAATCTGGTCCTCACTGTTACTGCTCCATCCTTCCCTGAGCCATGTAGCTGACTTTACTTTCCCGGACACTGTCCTGAAATAAGGAAGGCTACCTGGCTTTGATTTCTTCCTGCAAAGTGCCTGGAAACTTTTTTCATATAGTTATCCAGAGCATGTAGGTATATTCATCAGGGTTCTCCAGGGAGGGATTGAGTCATGAATTATGGAGGGCTTGGCAAATCCAAAATCTGCAGGGTAAGTTGATAGGCTGTAGTTCCTGGGAACAGGTGTGGTATGTGTCTCAGGACAGCATGCTGGTAGAATCTCTTCATTTTCAAGGGAGTGAGCCTGTGTAATAGTAAGGTCTTTGACTGACTGCATTAGTCCCACACATATTATGGAGGATAATTCTCCTGTTGGTGAATTTAAATGTCAAATTCACCACCACCACCACCACCACCACCACCACCACCACCACCACCACCACCAAAACACCTTCATGGAAACATCCAGAATAATGTTTCATCAAATATCCAGATACCATTGTCCAGCCAAGTTGATGCATAAAATGAATCATATGATTTGCTTTCCATCTCTCAGAGGTCATTGTCTTGTTGTCTAGTGTCCAAAGACATTAGATATTTGAGAGCCATTATAAAATAGATTTTATGTGACTGTTTTTTTAACGGTGAAAAATAAACATTGTCTCTGTGACTTCTTCTTGGTGAAATGGAATATTCTGATTGTGTGTGTTTTACCAATCCAATTTCCTGTTTCAAAAAATCAAAGACAAATTAATAAATAGATATAAAGGAATCCATGTGTAATTCAGAAAATAATTAATTTAAGAACTTTGTTATTAGATTGTGTCATGTCTGCATTTTTATAGGATACTAGAGGTCCCTGTGAATGAATTTGTGCATAGATGGGGTCCCTCGATATGGCGGGTGATCTAGGCCTATAGTGAGGGAAGGGGCTGTGGAAGATTTGCCAGCCCTGGGATATTGGTTGTGGGAGCACACTCACCACTAGTGGGCAGCTCCTGCATTGAGCGACTGCCCATTGGTGGTCAGTGCACATCATAGCAAGTGGTCGTTCCGGTCGGTCCAGTTGTTCTGGTCATTTGGTCATAATGGTCACTTAGACTTTTTTTATATAGAAATTTTATCCAGATTTAAAATGTCTGTGTGTTGAAATGTGTGAAAGGGAACAATTTATAAACTATGTATTATCTTTTTCATGTTATCTATAAATTAATTGAGGTTATTATGTAAAGGTGCAGATAAATATATAAAGTTATCATAATTTTTTAGATGTCAATATATAATTTTGTATTTTGTAGCAATACATAAAATGTTCCTTTTATTAGGGAAAACCTAACTAAGCGCATATACAATTAGCTATATTTAGAGAACTAGTCTCAAATCTACAAATGTAGCTTTTGGTTAGATTGGAACCTCCTTGTTCCACCTCCCTATTAGAAATGTGTAATTTTAAAAGTCATAGCTACAAAAGAAATAGACAATCTACCAGTAAAGCTAAAATTATCTGCAGCCTCATTTGAGGAAAAGAGGAGTGAATAGGATAATGTTACATCAAAACAAATCACTGATCCAGATATAGAAGTTGTGATGAATGTAATTTCCCTTTCTTTAAGTAAATCTCCATCAACAATCTCATCCCTTTACTTTTCAACTAAGCATTGCTTCCAAAGTTAATGTATCTTTCAGAGAAAAACATTCCAGTTTTTAATACAAAAGGGTAGTATTGTAAGTGTACCATAAAAGTTTTATTTTATAACAAGAGTGCACTTCAATTTTTGATCATAAAACCCTATCTATATAACAATGTAAATAATGTAAATTAATTTTAATACATAATTACAATTACAATGACTCACTGAATAAAAGTTAAGTACAAATTAATGCAGTAGAACACAAAAGTATTAAATAGCACAACGCCTTTACTAATTTTAGCATTATTAATTTTTTAAGATTATTATACATAAGAAGGTTCAATTGTCTTTAATTTCTAATCCTCTTGAAAAATAAAATGATTATTTAAAATCTCTGAAAAATAACATCTATTGTGAATAGAACAAATTCAAACTTCATCGCCAATATTCATCATGATGGCTAAGAGGGTCTAATCACAGATTTCCATCATTGTCACCAATTTCATCAGGCAGAGAAATTGTCATCACAGAGGATGATGGGAAGAGCAAAATAAGGTGATCTGAAATAGAGAAAATTTTATGGGTGGAGTTAGGGAGGCATTATTAAAAGAATATTCATTATTTGGCAGCTTCCCATATGCATTACCTAATTTAATTACCACAAACCTTATGAAGTTGTCATTATTGTAGTAGTAAAACTCTAATTTGAAACCAGACACTCAGCTCAGAGATCTATGCTTCTGTTACTACTCCATAGAGCCCAACTGACTGATATTTCCACACAGCCGGAGTTGTGAACAATTTTAAGTATTTGATAGAGAATTTTAAAAAGATATATATTTCATTGACTTTTTTACAGAGAGGAAGGGAGAGGGATAGAGAGCTACAAATATCGATGAGAGAGAAACATCCATCAGCTGCCTCCTGCACACCCCCAACTGGGGATGTGCCCGCAACCAAGGCACATGCCCATGACCGGAATTGAACCTGGGAGTGATGCTCTATCCACTGAGCCAAACCAGTTTCAGCTGATAGAGAATTTTTACTCCACACTAGATTCTAGGTTTTCATTAGAGTTTGAGCATGAGATCTGATTAAAGCAGGATTATAATACAATACTGATTTAATTTTTTATTGACTTATTTCTACAATACTTTTAAAAAATACTGTTAGATTGCCACACATGGTGAATAGTAGTAGTAGCAATAAAAATTCAAATATTTTTATTTGAATTAATTTTTATCTGAATAAATGAATTAATAAGTGTATTCATTTGAAGTAATGTCTCTTGAATGTTTGCTACAGGCTTCCTTTGTCTCAGAATACTTCAGTTCTTTAGTTTCTGGCCCTTTCCTTATCACTTTCTTTTTCTTTAAATTATATAAAATTTTATAATTGTTATTATTATTTTATGTATTTACTCATATTCTGACTTCTTAGTTTTTAGTATGATTGTAGATCAGATGAATGCTGTATACTTTTATACATTAAATTTTCTAAATTTATTAATAAGGTGCAGGTATATCATACATGTTACTTATCCATTCATTCTTATATTTATTAATTTATTACAATAATATATTTATTAATGTATTCAGTGAGGAATAATTGACAATTACTATAGAAGGAAGAGGAGGGAGGCACCTCCTACCTGTGTAGGGCAAAAATGGGATGTGCTGAGCCTAATGCTATTAGAATACAATGGTCATCTTGACCTAAGAGACTGGGACTTCTTACTCTGTTGACAAAGGTTAGAGGTACAATCAGAACCAGGTCTACTTAGCTCAAAACTGATAGTGATGGAGAAGCTAACGGTGTTGGGGATAAGGAAAAGGTTTTAGAAAAGATGACAAGCCCCGATTTCATAGACGTTCCCAGAACTCCTAGGCATCAATTAAGTTGTATACCTCTTCTCTTCAGCAAACTGATCAGCAAGCCAGAACCATTCGTATTTTAGGTTTTTAAAAATTATTATTATGACATTAATGGAGTTCTCTTTATAGGAAATAAAACTTACAAATTGTGCAGTGTCGGACAAATTGCTCTAACTTTCTAGACTTTAAAATTTATTATATAGCTACAGGAATTAGGATAGTGTAGTATGGGTGAAAAAATTTGCAAGTAGATTGAGGGAACAGAATATATAGCCTGGAAATTGGCCTACATCTAGTACACTGATCTTTGACAAAAGAACAAAGACAACACAACAGAAAAAAAACTAAACTCTTCAACAAATGGTGCTGAAATAATTGGACATTTACATGCAAATAAAGTCAATCTGGACCCAGACCTTATACTTTTAACAGGATTTAACTCAAATTGGAAATCTTCACCTGGCTGGTGTGGCACAGTGGTTGAATGTCCACCTATGAGCCAGAGGTTGCTGACTTTATTCCTGGTCAGGGCATAAGCCTGGGCTGTGGGCTCGATCCCCAGTGGAAACAGTCTATTGATGATGTTTCTCCCTCTCTGTTCCTCTCCCTTCCCCTTTCTCTAAAAATCAATAAAGGAAACAAAATTAATGAATATCATAGACCAACATGTAAATGACAACTATAAAATGCCTAGGAGATAATGAAGAAGGAAATCTACATGACCTTGGGTATGGTGATCCCATTTTAGATACAACATTAATGACACAACCCATTAAAGAAAAAATTGACAAGCTAAACTTTTAAAAGAGGATACATTTCTGCTGTGTCAAAGATAATGAGAAGATAATCCATAGAATGGGAGAAAATATTTGTGAAAGACTCACTGGCTAAAGGCCTTTTTCTTAAAATATACAATGGATTCTTAAAACTCAATAATTAGAAAATTAAAAAAAAACAATTAAAAATGAGACCAAAAAACTGACACCTCACAAAATTAAAAACAAGAATGTGAAGATATGAAGATATGATCCACGTCATATGTAATCAATAAAATGTAAATTAATACACCAATGAGATACCACCACACATCTATTATAATGACCAAAATTTAGAAATTCACAACTCCAAATGCTGGCAAGGATGTGAAGCAACAGGAACTTGCACACATCGCTGGTGAGGAGGCAAAACGGTATATACATTTTAGAAAACATTTGGTAGTTTATAGCAAAACTAAACATAATCCTACTCCTTGGTACTTAACCAAAAGAGCTAAAATCTTATTTCTATGCAAAAACCTGACATGTATGTTTTTAGCATCTTTATTCATAATTGTCCATTTTGGTAGCAACCAAGTGGTATAAATGTGGTACATTCAGGCAATGGAATATCACTCAGCAATAAAAACAAAAGAGCTATCAAGGCATGAACAGAAATGGAAAAAAATCTTATATACATATTACTAAGTGAAAGAAGCCAATCTAACTAATTTAACTAATCATTTAATTCCAACTATATGACATTATGGAGAAGCCAAAACTGAGGAGTGGGAGTGGAGGAAATGAATAGACAAAGTACAAATAACTTTTAGGGGAGTGAAATACTTTGTATGATACTATAAAGATGAATGCCTGTCATTACATATTTATCCAAACCCACAGAATGTACACCAAGAATGAATTCTGAGGTAAAGCATAAACTTTGGATGATCATAATGTGTCAAGGTAGGTTCATCCTTGCAGGGGAAGGTGGGGGGGAGGGGGAGTACCACTCTGGTGAGTAATGTTGATAATGCAAGAGGCCATGCATGTGTGGGATTGGGAGTATATGGGAAGTTTTAATATTTCCTTTTTAATCTTATTCTAAATATTAAAAGTTTCTGGGGAAAAAATAAAGCAAAAAATGTTTTTCAAACATGAAATTTTTATAATTACTTATTTCAAAGAAAGATGTATAGGCTGCTTCTCTAAGTATACATTATTCATCTACTTATTGTATCATTAAAATAAGAAGATATAATTCTTTGGGTACAAATCTGTTTTAACCTGCTTCACACCTAAACTGGGTGGGAGCAGAGAAAAAAGTCTGATGATTTAGAATCTGGGAGTTTCTCTCAAAATGACCAGCTCATATGTGAACTAATAAATTTCTACATTAAAATTTGAGATTATATTTAATGTGTTTTTAGTAAATCATGAGTAATGCTTGTCCATGGCAGTCCTCAAGGCTAATATTTCTCTTATATAATTAAGAATTTTTTCTTGTTCATTTAGTAAGAATACCTTTGATCTCACTAAATTTGAAGATTGTGATTAGTGAAAAGAATGAATAATAACAAGCTATCAAAACCATGTTGATCTGCAACATGGTAGTGCCATATTGTGGAAACATGAAGTATAGGCAGCCAAAATGTAGCAAAGGCCACAAAGCATTTTTTTGGAAAGAGCAGTCAGTTATGCAAACCCCCGGGATAAATTAAATGTCAGAAGACTAATGCCAACTGCAAGCATTTTAATGTGCTGAACCATGGTAGTGCCAGTGGTGACTCAGAGGAATTGTTAATGGTCAATTAAGGAAGACATACCTGGTTCTGATATCTGCATTATTATAGAATGAATAGAGTGATTTCCAAAGCACTTCTTCAAAAGTTGTTCTAAAGAGACATAAAACTATTATATTTTTTACAGGATGATGAGAACAGCTATGGAAAGGCAACTTTTTTGTTAGCCAACTTTTATACAATCAATTAGATTGATTGTGTGACAGTCAAGTCAGTCATTGCTGGAAGTAAAAACAGTGAATCATTTCTGCTACAATCCAAACAGCCATGAACTATGTTTCCATGCCTGAAACAAACGGATGAAGAAACAGCAGCGAAGTCAATACATTTCATTGGCCTGTTCATCGATCTATTTAAATCCTTGTAACATCTAAACCGAGGACCTGAGAATCAGTCACTGGGACAGCCAATCACAGACTTCCAGTAATTAACCACAATGCTGTGGCATTTATAAGACTACAAAATTCAGTAGATTTTTGAAAGAGCTTTTATTTTTTTCTCTATTTTAACTAACCATTAAAAGTTATTTTCTACTGTCAATGACCTTTCTTTCAAATCTTGTAATTATCTCTAAACTTAATCTATAATTATAAAAGCATAATATGCTAATGAGACTGGACATCCTTCCAGATGACCTTCTGGATGAAGCCTGGTGCCAGAGGAAAGCCAGTGCCAGCAACTAGGGGAAGGAAGGACTATTCTTGCAAGAATTTCATGCATCAGGCCTCAAATATCTTTCCTAATAAAAGGGTAATATGTTAATTAGGGTGGATGTCTTCCACATGTCCATTGGATGTCCATTCGGACAAAGCCACAGCGACTTTGAGGCCCAGGACTCATGGCAGCCATGGCTCAGGCAGCCATGAGCCCCGGCAGCTGGGAGGCCCTGGCAGCCACTGTGGCCAGCAGTGGCAGCAGGAGCAGGATGATGGGGGTGGCACCTTCCCCTGATTATCCCAGTCGCCTCCCACAGAGGGAGGCCAAACTGCAGCTTAGGCCCACTCCCCAGAGGGCCCACTTCTAAGCCGTCAGTAGGACATTGCCTGAGGGCTCCCGTGATGGAGGGGCCAGGCCTGACTGAGGGACCCCCACTATGAGAGGGGGCAGGCCTGACTGAGGGATCCCCCCCCTGCCAGTGCACAAATTTTTGTTCATGGGATCTCTAGTTAAAATATAATGATCAATGAGTAAATCACTATACTACCTAAAAGCAGAAGGCAGGCCCGATATTGGAAGATGTTGCAGCTAATTATGGTCCCCTGAAGTGCTGTGATGTGTCCTCGTTACTAAACAAAACATGTTTGAAAATCTATAAAAATCATATATTTACTTTATTTCCATTTATTTAATTTTTTCCCTTCAGAACTTAGTTTTTAAAAACATAAATTCTAATCATAACATTTTTTATTCACTGTTTTCTTACGTGTTTTTACTGTATCTCTTTTCTTAAAACTTTAAAACTTCTATCAGTTTTACAAACATGTTCTGTCTTAATGATAGATAAGAATGAAGATCAAAGGGCCTAAAGAAGAGTCCTCTTTCAGAACATATGTTATTGTTTCCTAACAAAATTATTTCTTATGTTTACTACAAAGGTAATTTTTTAATGTACAGATATATGTGAGCTTATTAGTGTTTCAAAGTTATTCTTTAATAGAAAAAAAAATCTTATTTTGCATGATCACAAACTCATTACACTTCAAACTTCACAAGTTTTGAAAACAAGTTGAAATTATATTTATTCCCAAGATAGAATGACAGCAATAACAATAATGCAAAGGCCACCAATGAGCCTACTGAATAAATTTATTTATTCATTTATTCAACAAGTGCTACTGAATAGCCATAGTATTTATATACTACAGCCCAGAGGTAGAGAAGAAATAAAACAAATGAAGTCTTTGTCCTCATGGTGTTAAAATTTTGTGGAAGAGACGATGAATAAACAATCAATAAGATGTATAATATATCAGGTAGTAAAAGAAAAACTAAGAAGGTGAACATATTACAGATTAGAGAATAAGTAGTGTTCTATTTAAAATAGTGTGATCAGGAAAAATTCCTCTGATGCAGTGAGGAGTGAATGAGGTGAGGACGAGATATAAAAAGCATCCCACACAGAGTTAATTAGGGCTTTACATCAGAAAGGGGCTTGTCATGTCCAAGGGGCAGGAAGCATACACATGTGACTGAAGCACAGTGAACAAAAATAGTCATATATGATGATGTTGGAAAGATAACGAAAAATAGATTACATAAGGCTTTGTAAGACATGGATGGAGTTACATGTTGATCTAAATGTGATATGTATTGATCAGGTAGTACTACAATAATTATGGGTAACTATCCACCACCTAACCAGTTGCATGCAAAATTTAGCATGTATGTTCCCCTTCTACATCCAAAGGTTAGCGACAGTGCCAGTGGGCTCAGTGGACGTGATCCTAAGTGGAGCCTGGATCTAATATACAGAATGTATTACCCTTCCTCATATTATTACATTTATGTTTCCTACTCTGGACTTAGCTCTATGCAAATGTATACTACTATGTGTTCATTTTCCTCTGGGTGAAAGCTATCTTGAAACAGAGATAGTACTTGAATTGTTCACATCAGTGACTTTTGTGACTGAGACAGTGTGTGGAGCTGAGAAGGTTTTTTTAAATTAGAACCATTGTGGAGTGGATAGATATGCTTCTGATATACTTCCCTGTAATTCTCCAATCTTCAAACATGCTTTTAAACTTTCTGAAAATAAAAAAAAAATCTTCCTGGTGCTTATCTTGTGTGAACCTATAACACACACAGAGTTAAGTCTATGCGTAATGTCACTGAGCTCTCTGCAGATGATATCCTATAGAATAGGACTTGGCAACTTTTCTATATAATGCCAAATAGGAGTCTGGCTGGTGTTGCTCCATGGTGAGTATTGACCTATGAATCAGAAGGTCACGATTCGATTCCAGGTCAGGGTACATGCCTGGGTTGTATGTTTGATCCCCAGTGGGGAGGGTGCAGGAGGCAGCTAAACAATGATTCCCTCTCATCATTGATATTTCTAGCTCTCTCTCCCTCTTACTCCTCTCTGAAATCAATTAAAAAAATATTTTTTAAAATGCCAGATAGTAAATATTTTATTTTTTGCCTTCATAGCTAAGAGGTTAAGCCAATGCAGAATAATAAACAAAACCTGTCCTTTTATTTCTCTTCAGCCAATTTATTAGATGTGCTCAGACACTGGGTAATACACCAGAGAGGAAGAACAAAATAGATGATATTGGTGTTTTCTATGGGAAGATCAACTCATGAATTATGAAAATTATAATAAATTTTCAGATCACTTACCTTAAAGTGGAAATTTGTTAAGCTTAAAGTTTATGAGAGAAGAAAGCAGAAGTTAATGGAAGTTTTCACTTTCCAGCAGTTGGTTGTCTCAGCGACAGAGAGGGTATTCTTTGCTGAACCCTCTAGATTTCCTTTTGAATCAATCCCTCCAGTAAAAACTCTCATGGGGTCAGGTTATATTCCTGGAAAAGGAAAAATCTAGTTTTATGAGGCATTCTCAAATCAGGAGAGATATATTGGGAGCCCAACAGTGGCCAGAGATTAAGCCATGTTTTTCAAATTAAGCTTGCATATATTAAGCCAATAGTTCATACCCATCTGCTGATTCCTCATTTATATATTGCAAGAAGTTCTGAAAATGAGTGAAGACAAACATGTAATCTATTAGCTTCCTTGAATCTTAATTATTTACCCAACTGTAATGTCTGATGCTGTTCAAACATGCACAGGAAAGGAAAGGAAAAAATGTTAATAATGCAATTCATTATTTTCTTTTACATTATTTATATTATTCACTAAAAATGAATCTGAGAAGCCTTTGCATTCATTATAGAGTAACATAAGATATAAATGCATAAGATATGCTGACTAATTTTATCGCATTTACAAAAGGATTTTTATTGTCCCAAATGATTTAAAAGATTGCACTGCCTTAGGCCTAATCCAGCTGGAAATTCCCCAATGGTGAAGTTGAAATGGAAGCAATATAATGTTTTCTATTTTCTTAAATGTTACATGGAGAAACAAATTAGATTTAAAGTAATGAAGCATCAATTTCTATTTATTAATTTATTTATTTATTTATTTATTTATTTATTTATTTATTTTTACTAGCAGAATCCATTCCATTATGAAGGTAACAAACTATTTTAGGAATAAAGACAGCTGTCACTATGGGTGCAAAAAAAAAAAAATGGAAGCAAAGTGACTACTTGCAATAGTGAGATTTCAGTTCTAGTATTACGTTAAATAATTTTACTTTCTTTGCCACTTTTTATGTGGAGTATTTTTACGGTTGTTCTCCTCTTGGCCTCGTTCACAATTTCTGATTTGTTCTGCCCTTCAGGAAACCTGGGATGGCAGAATTAGTGATATAATTGCATGCCAAGGTCAAACTCATAGAAACTAAGTTTGTGGAAGCAAATGTGTTGTGGCTAGATTTCAGGTGACACTTACTGCTAGGTAGGTTTGCATTATTAATGATGCTCTTCAAATTAAATTTTGCAGTCAAGTATTCTGTTTCATGAAGGTTTTCTCCTGGCAAAGACTTTCTTTACTTGATTTTAATGAAATATTCATTTCACGAAATACATTTCTATTTATTATTCTCCTTGGGAAAATATGTATGCCTGACAATGACCTATAATAGTAATTAATATATTGTTAATTGCTATTAGATTTCCAAAACTTTACCAAAAATATTATCAACACTTCACAACATTAGAAGAAAATACCTTTATGTGTTCAGATATCATTAACCTTTGAAAGTAAAAAAAGAAAAAAAAATGGAAGGGCTCCCACTACTTCAAAACTATTGTTCTGAAATTTAACATTGTAGACATTTGAAAGTATATAAAGTTGGTCTTTGTTGGAGTACTCATGTAGAAACACTTCTTGCTAGGAGTTCTTTTGTGTAATTCTGTGACATAAACTTGTTTACTTGTCATTTGATTTGATTTCTTCTTACATTTAATGTCTAATGAGGTTAGAAAAATTCTTAGGTCATAAGTCCTTTGTGAAGGAAAACAAAGACACCATGTCAAACCGGATATATTTGGAATGAGTGTACTTTCTTTTGATTATAAAAACAGAAAGTTAGGGCACAATTACAGCTTCCATGTAGTTTCAGACAGATGTCTATCATTAAACTGGCTGTATGTAACTATGGGTTTGGAAATGACTTCCTGTTGACACACCATGTCATTAACAAGGCAAGTTAAGGAGCAGAGCTTATGTCATTATTACATAAGCATCCATGCAAACGAGATTCTCTGCTCTTTTCAGAGGTCACATTCATTTTATTTTCTATACTAAGGTCTAAATTTAGCAGGATGCTAACATTTAAGTAAAAAATATTGATTCTAAATCCAGTATTGCTGATTATTAATTATATGACTCAACAAGCGATTAATGCAAGTAAAAAAAAATACTATGTTTGAAGCCAGATTCCAAGTGCTTTCACTTCTAGCATAACAAATTAACTAACTATCTCACACAACTATTGTGAATATTACTAAATATATGTATATTTACTCATAATGTGTGATAGCTACACCTGATATTTTGTTAAGTTTTAATCAATGATACCACTTTTTAAAATTCAGTAGTGTAATCATACATTAATTTGATAGTAAATCAACAATCACTTATTATTTTTACTTATATCATTTTTCAACATTTGATTATATGATTACAAATATGTTTCAATAATGCTGCATCAACATGAGGAACAGGAACATAAAAATACTATGAAGCTGCAACAGAGTTTGCCTGCTGGGTTGTAGTCCCAAATACAGGGGAAGTTTGTGAGAACAAAGTCAAAGGCTAACTCCAGACACGCTCCACATGGTATTGCTCTCTCTCCACTTTATGGGACTCGTAGAGAGGCAGCTACAGGCCTGATAATAGTCACATTTGAAAAATGCATCAAAGAGCCGGGACCGGTTTGGCTCAATGGATAGAGTGTCGGCTTGGGGACTGAAGAGTCCCGGGTTCGATTCCGGTCAAGGGCATGTACCTTGGTTGCGGGCATATCCCCAGTGGGGCGTGTGCAAGAGGCAGCTGATCAATGACTCTCTCTCATCGATGTTTCTAACTCTGTATCTCTCTCCCTTCCTCTCTGTACAAAATCAATAAAATATATATTTTTAAAAATGCATCAAAGACACACACACACACACACATACACAAAACCAAACCAAATCAATATCCCGGAGCCCAGTACCAGCAATCCTCATTCTTTAAACTATATTTCTAGTTTAATTCATCTTTCTTAGCTCATGTCAAATTCCTTCCCAGAATATAATATTGGGAAATTTAGTGTATCAAATATTTCCATCATAATCCTTTGCATTCGTAAAAAATATATCAATTTAAAAACTTGTTTTTAAGTTTAGTACATATTTTTATATTAAAAGTATAGAATATTTCTACTTCCTTTTAATAATACATTTGCAATTAGTTCTTTTTTAACTTTATATCAGGTTTGAAAATTTTCAATAAATTTTAGACAAAACAAAACAAAAAGTCCTTGTACTGATTTTTCAATGTTGGTCTCACATAAAGTTTGTGGTTGATTGGCATGCATATCCATGCTACTGAAAAGTAAATTTTTTAAAAATACTTTTTTACATATTAATATATAAATATAATATTATATGCATTAATTTAGAAATTTATCCCCTTCCCTTCAACACCTGTTTAAATATAGTTTTCCTTATTCTGTTAATGCTTAACTTTCTTACTCACTTGTTTTTCCTGCTATAAATTCAATTGTGTGTATACAACCCAATGAATTTATATTTTAAAGTTAAATTGCTCTTCATTTTAATATAACATTGCCAAGAGTAAGAAAATAACTTGTGATATAGCACAGCAGAGGATATTAGTAAAATTAGGACTACATTAATCTAATTTTTAAGATATTTTAACTAATTTGAATTCCCATAGATACTGCACTCTGCATTAGAGTATACAACCTAGGCAGTAAGTTCTGAGAAGAAAGAAGACTTTTATTATCTTTAATTTTAGATTTCTTTTTTCCCCCCCAAAATTAACACATTAAAAATAATAAGGAGCTCAGGTTAATTCCCTAAGTGTGGATTAGGAGTGAGATTTTGGGAAGAGTCAAGGTGATGTTTAAATGGAGAAGAACCCATTCAGGCACTAAATAAAAAACAATTCAAATGGGAATTAGAAAGCAGTAAATTTTAAAGAGGGATTTAGTGTTTTATTTCATCTAGTTGTAAAAGCATGATTCAGGGGAAGAGACTCTTCAAGGACTTTGGAGGATCCAGTACTTCTGAAGTTCCCTAGAATTATACAAAGAGAAGTTCATTTGGAATAAAATATGTTATCAGAACCACTTACCTGCCCTAAGGATTCTGTTCTCTCATCAAAATGTGCTTTAGGGACTCCAGAAGTTTTAATCTCTCCAACAAAAATCCCAGAGAGGACCCAGAATGCCGCTGGCTTGAAACATGCTTGGCAAAATGTTTACCACTCATCCTGATGTCTGCTAGGAGTTATCTGAATATCAGACGAAAGTCCTCACCAGGGAAAGGTGTTGACTGAATTACAAAATCTGTGCTTTATTATGAAGTCTTTTATTATGAACTGTAAAAAAATATTTGGAATGTGTATTATGGAACACATTGTGGGTGATGAGCCACTTAGCTGATACCAGAGAACACTCCCTCCCATTCATTATTTTGGCATCAGATTATGACCACAAATGTGTTTGTATTCACATTAACATATATAGAGTGTTTGTTGCCTATATGCCATATATATATGTAAATGTACATCTATTAAAATATACACAACAGTCTATGCATCTTTCACGTATAGTCATAAAGTAAATTATGAAAGATTAAACTGAATAGTATTAACCTAGCTAATAGTGATCTTTTCCCTTAGCATTATTGAGTAATTTTAAGTATTTAAGCAGGCATTGGATTTTATATACTACTGGGTAAATGCATTTGATGGCATAGTGATGGTAAGCTAAATGTAATTGTAAAAGGTAAGTGTACTGTAAATATAATATGCTTAAATACCTTGCATGTGCTTTAATTGCCTTTCAGACAAGAAAAATTAATTTGTAAACATTTATGATCTAATTTATGACTATTGTTTCTGAATTAAATATAGTAAGATGAGTTCTTAGTAGAGTCAACTGTGAATTGGCACCATCGAAATAATTATTTTTCAGAAGTTTACTAATAACTTTAACGAATGAACCAGACATGGCAGCTTAATGTGTTCAACCTGTTCCACATGTCTTTGGCTTACAGTGAGCCCAATGCACATGTTTTAGAATCAAGTTCTCTATATCTATTATTAAGACTAGAATCTAAGATTTATTTGTGTCTTGTTTATTTTCCAACATCTTTCACACCAGCAGAAAAACCTCCAACAGGCAATTTCCATGTCTTTACAATTACCTTGTTTCCTGTTGCTTCATTAGTTGTCTAAGGCTGCCATAACAAAATGTCACTGACTGAATGGCTTAAAAAACAGAAATTTATTTTTCACAGTTCTGGGGGTTGAATGCCCCATATCAACATGTTGGTTTTTTTGTTGTTTTTTCCTGAGTCCTCTCTACTTAACTTGCAGACTGGTCTTCTCATATGACCTTTTCTCTGTGTACACATCCTTGCTATCCATCCCTTTTCTTATAAGGACACCAGTCTTTTGGCTTAGGGCCCCACCCTTATAAACTCATTTGACTATCTCTTATAAGGCCCAATCTTCAAATGCAGTCACATGAGATTAGGACTTCAACAAATGCATTGGGGATGGGGGCACATTTCTTCCATAATACAGTAGATTATGACACTGTCAATATATTTGGGATGGGGAATATTTTGTAGCATTTCCCAACCATGTTTTACTGACACATGATTGGACACACTGACTGTGAGTTCCAAATTTCTATGGGATTTTCTATATACCTGCATATTAAGTAAGCAGGTATTTGTTATACATTTTACAGAAGCTTCAAAGGTTATTGATATAAAAATTCCTGAATACTGATGAAAGCTTTGCACAGATTTTCAAAGTGAAGCATAAACATAAAGATAAATAACTTGGTTCTGGATGTTACTATTGAACTAACAATGACACCTATTGTCTCACTGAAGTTTCTCCCCACTGATCAGAGTTTTGGAAATCAAATGACTAGAGGAGGTCTGGTTTTGCCCTCTAATCATCCTCAGGTAAGTGTGTGAAAAAGGAAGATTAAATACTCAAAGTCAATGTCATTAAAATGGAAAATGTTTTTATGAGAAAGCCCAGTCCCAAGGTATTTTTTCTGTCTCATGGCTTGCTCTCCACACACAATAAGATTTCATGAGCCAATTATCTGTGGGTTTTATCTCTTCCTCTTGGGTGTGCCCACAGTCTTTATTACCTTGGCTGTAATGAAACATAGTGTACCTCCTGAGTATGGTAAGGCTGCAGAAATTGCTCTTTAGTTTAAATACAGTACTTAGGTACAAAGCTAAAAGATGAGTATGTAATCTAATATATAAAACACTTGGAAAAGCACTGCTTGAAGGGGACAGAAATAAAGTTTGAGTGGATAGGAGGATGCAAAGCCCTGCTAAACATCTTCCTTTTGGCTGCATTCCTTGTATCAGTTGCTCAGTCCTGGTGACTCAAATTTCTCACCCATTCAAGTTGTGAAATGTGAAAAGCATTGGTCTTATTTAATATCACATAAATTATCTGTTTCTAATCTTAGTATGCCTTAGCTATCCTATCTAATAAAAAGGGAATATTCGAATTGATCCTCACGCCATTGCAAAGATGGTGGTGCCCAAAGCCAAAAAGGAGGAAATATGCTAATTGACTGTCATGCCCTCAAAGATGGCGGTGCCCACAGCCACAAGATGGAGGCACCCAGTCCCCTCAGGCCTTCTGGGGTGCCTGCCTCTGGTGTCCCCCAGTCCCCTGAGCCCCCAGCTGCCCAGGGCCAGCCTAAGGCACAGGCAAGGCTTGCACTTCCAGCAGTGGCAGCAGCAGAGGTGTGATGGGGCATTACCTTCCCTTGATTGCCGGGTTGTCTCCTGCCCCTGAGGGTTCCTGGACTGTGGGAGCGGGCAGGCTGGGCTGACGGACCCCTTTCCAGTGGATGAATTTTCATCCACCAAGCCTCTAGTATTTATATAAAGAACTATATAGTAAAAGAATCCATTACCATCTAAAAAATTATAGTTCCTAATTTTGTTATTTGATTTGTTAGAAAATTATTGGGAGAGAGTTTCAACTTGTACACATCCATGTAATTTTTTTGGCCATACTTATTACATGCTCTTGAGCAATTGTAGAAATAATCTAATGACGATGCTCCTTGACATTGTATTAAATATTTGAAATTATTCACTATTCTCTCTCTTTGGAAATCCATTTTCCTCTTTCATTAAAAATGTTTTTCATTTTCTGTTTCTGAATAGAATTTGGAAGTAAAGTCATTTTGGCCTTGTTTTGTCTATTTATGCACCTATTTTATTAAAGATCTCAATCTGGATGTTATTAATCATAGTTGGTAAACTGACTGGGCTTTGCTATACTTTTGGTTAATTCAGCACATGCCATCTGTAAGAAAAAAAATACATGGAACACATATAATACTCCATATATGTAGTAACAAGAATTCTTCTTTCTCACATTTGAACCAAGCATCATAAGACAACTTAATGCTAATAATGTACAATAGTTAAGGAATGTTGCCTAATTTAGTTTGAAATTATGGCAATAAAATTGGCATTTTTTTTCTGAAACCAGTTTGGCTCAGTGGATAGAGCGTCTGCCCATGGACTGAAAGGTCCTGGGTTCAATTCCGGTCAAGGGCATGTACCTTGGTTGCATGTACCGATGGGGGGTGTGCAAGAGGCAGCTGATCTATGATTCTCTCTCATCGATGTTTCTAACTCTCTACCTCTCTCTCTTCCTCTCTGTAAAAAGTCAATAAAATATATTAAATAAATAAATAAATAAACAAATAAAATTGGCATTCCCCCCCCCAATACTTTCATCAAGAAGTTGCCACTTTTTCCTTAGGGTTTAAAATATCTCTTTAATCATTTTTGTTCATTTTTTGGAAAAGAATATACTTCATTCTGTACCATACCTTCTTTCTTTTAAAATACAAAATTGAGATCCAGAGACAGAGAAGCATCAATCAGACCATCAAATCTCAGAGGAAAGGAAGAGGAGGGTGGGGGCAAGGAGGAGAGATCAACCAAAGGACTTGCATGCATGCATACTAGCCTAAACCAATGGACACAGACAATAGAGGGGTGAGGGCATGAGTGGGGGAGTCGGGCGGGGGGAGGAGCAATGGGGGGTTAAGGACACATATGTAATTCTTAACCAATAAAGAAAAAAATATAGAACTGAAGTAATTATTCCATTTGTGATTCAATAGAATGAATAAGAACTTTGTTTATAACATACCCCAAAACTCTGTACTTTCTTCTCTCTGAAAAATCAAGGATGTAATTTATGTGCTAAACAACATGATTGATCCTTTCTTACTGTGGTCTGTCTGAATTAATAAATCAGAGCGCAGCTATCGCCTCCAAATGTTCAATTCTGACCCTACAATTAGCTTTCCACTGACTCTGGTTCCTGATTAGCAGCACAAACCTCTACTTTGAGCTATCCCATAATCAGTCAGACAATGCAGTGTTATGTGCTAAAATATCTCTGCTGGAAGAACATTTGCTAACCACTGATCTGTCACATCCCCTGGCTGGATCTCATACTCTTGTTTAGACAAGGTCATCAGCCCTATCTTGCCTGTCATTGACTCTCATGTGGATTCTGAAATTTTTGCAAAAAATTAAAAGTTTTTTTAAGCTTTTCTTCAATGACACCAGGTCAAATCCTACATACAAAATGTTTGACGGTTTTTCTTTATTATGAATAAAATTTCCCAAATGTTACATAATTCTGAAGGTGCTACACTAACAGAGACCATATGCATGAAATTTGTTTTTATTATGGGGGGGGAAAAAACACCCACAGAAAAACAGAACTCAAGCAGATTTCTCTAGGGAAAGCTGATAAAAATATTATCTTTGCTTTTTATTGATACAGTACATTTGTGTTATATTATTCAATTATCTGTAAATTTAAAAAAATAGTTTTCAACTGAGTATATTAATATTTGTATTATTTTATAATTTAATTTTCCCTGTATGCATTTAAAAAAACATTGAAATAATAACAATCTACATATTTTTAATTTTTTTTGCAATATATATGAAACAGGTGCAAAAATTAGGTATATATAAGAATTCAAAAGACCAGTATGTTATTGATAATCAGGGAGAGGGATATCAGGCATATTTGATGAACCACCACTGTGACAATATTAAAAAATATCAGGACTAATAAGTGTCTCAGGTTTAAAGATTATAAGATCATATGACAGGTGGTTAACATAGTAATAAAAAACAATTTAATCTGAGTCCTTATCTGATTATTTTTGTGTTTGTGATTTTTTTAATATTCTATGATAATTTTCAATATAATTTTTTAGCTAATAGCTTTTTGAATAAGAAAGCAAGGAAATTCAGTGGGAAAAGGAAATTCACTTAATTGATTTTGAATATATATGAAATAACAAGTAAACTTTTATTATTATCTCATATCACATGAGATTCCTTATAAAGTTAAACATACTATATTATCTTAACTGTGAGATAATAACCCTAATGAACATAGGTGCAGAAATCCTCAATGAAATAAGAGCAAACTGAATTTGACAGCATATTAAAAGGTTATTCAACAACAGATGATCATGTGAGATAACCATGTGCGATACAAAGATGGTTCAACAAATTAATCAATGTGATAGACCACATTAACAAAATGAAAGATGAAAACTTTTAAAATTATTAACTGTGTATTAGTTATCATTCTGTTTCACTCTCACTGGGAAAAAAGTCCAAGAGTAGATTAAACAAGATAAACACTTATTTTCCTCTATGTAAACCTAGTAAATTCAAACTTCTCATGATTTCCCATACTGTGCAGGGACTCAAGATTCTTTAATCTTCTATTTTTTGTTGTTGTTAATCCTCACCATAGTATATTTTATTCATTGATATTTAGGGTGATTGGAAGAGAGAGGGAAAGTCAGAGAGGAACATTGATGTGAGAGAAACACGTTGATTGGTTGCCTCCTGCCTGAGCCCCAACCAGGGCCCAGACTGGAGAAGAGCCTGCAACATGCCCTTGACCAGAATTGAACCCAGGACCCTTTGTTCCTCAAGCCTATACTTTACCTGAGGAGCCAAATTGGCTAGGGCTCCTTTTGTCTTCTTGATCCACCATTTTTAAGATGTCTTCGACTTTGTGGTTCAAGAAGAGAGCTGCTTTTGCTTCTGTCCTTTGTCCATCATATTTATTTCATGTTCCACAGGGAGAAGGAGAAATCAAAGCACACCTGTTTCTTTCAGAGACATTTCTAGGAATATACATACAGCTTCTCTCCTTACATATATTTGGCCCAAATTAACCTGCAAGGTAGAAACTTTATTCCAGGTCCCCATTAGCTTAGCTAAAAATGTGGTATTTATTACATTAGTAAAAGAGAATGAATACTAACAACCAGCAATCACTGATACCCAAAAATTATTAGTGGTCAAGTATTCTTTTTTATAGGCATTGAAGGGGTCCTCCTGAGTCTTCACACGAGAAAAATAGAAAAGACCTGAGCAATGTCAGGCATAGTCTGGCATGGCCATATAGGAACAAGAGGGACCAGAGCCATTTTCACAGAGAGCGCAACGAGGCCTCCTAAGAAGAGCACCATTTTGACACGACCCCATCACAAATGAGTTGATAGACTTTAAGGATATGACCTTCAATAAAAATTAAAATTTACATCTGTGGCCTCTAGGAAGGTGGTTGCAAGTAAGAGCTATTCCAGGAGAATCATCAATAGCATCGAGCCAAAAAAAAAAAAAAAAAATGCTGATTGAATAAGTCGGGAGTAGGGGAAAAATCGATTTGGAATTCTTCCTGTCCACAAAACTGTTCTAAATTCCGGGGTTATTGTAATGAATACAAAGTGCCTGTTCTCATGGAGTGTAGATTCTGTTGGGCCATCCTCTCTGAAATAGAAATGATACCATGATTCCGAGGTCATTAATGTTGGTCATTAATTAATGCACAAGCTTGCACCACATGTCCGGTGACTGGTTATCCATGCTGTGAGCATTTCCAGTGAGGGGATCTCTTTACCTCTTAGGTAGTTTTAGGGACTTTTTTTTTTTTTTAACCTATCTTTAAAAATTACAATTTCCTTTGGTACCAGTCCAAATCTAATCTGAGAAAGGTCTTCTTATTGTTAAGACGAAACATACTCTAACTTACACCTTGCTTTTATACTAAAGATTGGAGCTATAGATCCTAATGAATCTTTCCTGATACTACCAGTATCTGTCATATATTTGAAAATATATTTTACATCACAAATTGTGGGGCCTCGCAGAAATTGTAAATGTCACACTGTCTAGTCAACCATCTAACATGCTATTATTCCTCCAGAATGGGAAATATGTTAACTGTTTACTGGCTGAAAAAGGAAAGAATGATTGAGAGTCTTCAAAGGCAAAAAAGAAAACAAAACAAACAAACAAAAAACAACTCTCATGAGGAGCATCTTTTTTAGTGGCCTTCTCTAATCCATTGGATTTCCCTCATTATTCCCATTTTACATCTGTCTGCCTATAGTTCCTTCTAATATTTACTTCTGCCCCCCTGAGATAATATAGAACAACTCTACTTTTCACTTCATCTTCCCCGGTGGCAGCTTTTCAAATATTGACAGTCAATTCTCAAGGCCTCTGAGTCTTCACTGTCTTACGTTATATATTCTCAGTTCTACAAAATGTTCCTTAGTGCCACAGTGAGTCTCTTCAGCATCTTTGTTCTCTACTGAAAACAAATTAATGATTGAAGGGCTTGATAAAGTATCATATCCTGAACTAAACACAGTACACCCAATACTGTCCAGTAAGTGCAGAGCGTTACAGAATAAATAATTCATTCCATAGTACTTTACAAGAATTTATGCACTTCTCTCACTGACATGCATTGGTGTGCTTACACGCAAAAGGCTGTACATGTACACATACATAAGAAGTCATACTTACTTCTCCTAATCCTTAGTATTAAAATGTTATATACTTTTATTATTTAAATTTATTTTTTCTGTCATATTGTTCTTACAATAAAATATATGCTAGAAACTTTTAAAAATACTCAAATGCTAGTACAATTTAAAGTAGTGTTTTCATATATTGCTGGTATTAATTAACATTCAAGAGATTTATTAACAATGAACACCATCCTGGGCATAAAACTCATATTAGTTGACCCCATAGTGAATATTTTGGGATTTTATGCTAAGAAAATACTTCTAAGATAGGAAAATCTACTAATTGAAATTTTTGAAACATCCTAAAAGTCTGGTGATATATATTTTGGATAAGGTCATTATTTTCTACTTTAAAAAAGAAATACTCACCTGAGGATATTTTCCATTGATATTTAGAGAGAGTAGAAAAGAGAGGGAAAGACAGAAAAAAAATATTGATGTAAGAGAAACACATCCATTGGTTCCCTCCTGAAGGAGCCTGACCAGGGCCAGGGCCAGGGAGGAGCTTACAACCAAGGTACATGCTCTTGACGCATCCTTCAGTCCACAGGCCAATGCTCTATCCACTGAGCCAAATGTGCTAAGACTCTCTTGTCTTTTTGATGACCGCCATTCCAACAGGTATAAGATTATATCCCATCATGAGTTTAATATTAAACTTTTAATGTGGCAATTCATACTTTGCCTTCTTCATAGAATATGCCCATATTTCATAAGCTGAACCCCAATTCATGAGGCTAAATTAAGTGTCTACTTATTAAAGCAACAAAGATTGCATTTAACAAAAGTTTTTTTTGTATTCAGTGTATATATTTTAATTGAAAGAAATTATATACATTATGACTATTATATTTGCTTTCATAAAATGTTAAATCCCATATCCTTATTAACATAGCCCATAGTTCATTTTCCAAACCTCTGTTTTATATTTCATAAGTTTCAGAGATAATTTTTATGGTGCTACATAAATAAATTACACTAACACATTTTTTGTTAGAAATTGGTTGTCTTTTTTAATTTAACATATTAATGCCTACCCAGTTCTTTACTAACTTGTTTGAGGAGCAAAATGCTATACTATTGGAAATAATCCCAGAAGATATGAAGACTAGGCGAGGTCTTTGAAGAAAATATTGGATTTTGAAAACTAAATACAGTAACAAAAGCACCTTCATTTTTTTTCATTTACAAAAAGAAAAGAAGAAGAACAAGAACAATGTTTTACTCATCTATACAGCTACTGGAAATTACTATCCATCCCAATTAAATATCCTGGGTCCCATGAACTGAAAAGTGACTGAATGTGAAGTATTCATTTAGTGTGATCAAGAGAAAGCAATGTCATGAAATAACTACTAATCAGCATGCATTTTCAAATGCATTTCTCATCTTAAAGAAGTTTGTGGAATGCACAGTTGGTCTATTCAATAAGCATATACTTGTCCACCACCCACAGCTTTCTGAGTGTTCTCACCTAAACTCATTATGAAGAAGGCAGAAAACTATTGCAATATTTGTTTTTTGGAAGAGTCATTCCTCAGGGAGTGGGTGTTATATACAGGCTGTGCACCCCCAATGACTATATATACTTTCAGTGTTCAAGTTTTATTGTGTCCTGGGTTTATTGTTTTTTAATCCATCTTAAATTGTGGGACCATTCTCTAATGGAAAGCAAGGGGGTACAATTGATTTGTTCAATAAACATTGTAAGTATAAACAAACAGATCACAGTAGCAAATGTTGGTATGTACAACTCAGTCTATTATTCTATAATGCTGATATCAGGAGCTTATTTCTGTAGCCAAAAATTTGGGGGGAAGTATATATACTGTATAATGACTATATTTTTGACAATGAATGATTAAATGAAACATGGGCTTTGATAACTTTGGCTTTTCAGGGGATGATGAATTTAGAAGAACCAATCCTAATATAGAGTGATTTTTAAATATCATTATTGCTAGAGATATGCATGAGTGGGAAGCACCTAGACTACTATAATTGATGAACCTTGTTCAGAAATAGCTCCAAACATAAAATGAGAAAATTGATGGGTTTACTGTAATTGGGAGCTAGGTATATTTAAATGATCCAGTGCAATGAGTCTAATTCTTTTAATTGTCTCTGAAAGTCAAGCAGTCCTTTTATAGGTCACATTGATTCCAAATGACATATTCTAACCTGAATTCCTGCATAGAATGCTACCTAAAGTTTTTGTTCCTTCTAATATTGTTGCTCTCATGACATTCTCTAATGCTAGTCTCACAAAATGAATTGTGTAACTTTGTTATACATTGAACAGAAATTTTCTGTTACTAATGACAATTGGAGTTTTTCTGGATGAGCCTAGTGTGTCTTTTTTCTAGACTTTCTCTTTTGATATTCATCCCTTTATCATAAAACTAAACTGTGCGCTGATGCCTAATCAACCTTGGTGGCATTGTTTACCTGCACTGCCATCTGGGGCTAGTCACCTTCTATAAAAACCTCATCTGAACTCTTGCCGCCTCACTCTATTCCCTTAACTGGCTCTGATCATACTCTAATAGATAACTATCCTTCCAGGGTCCATTTTTCATTTTTAAATCAGATACAAGAGGAGGGATAAGAAATAAAAGATTCATAACTGTGAATACTGCAGATGCTAGAAAGGACTAGAATGAGTAGGTGATTCTAGTTCTTCCATTGTCAGTACAGAAGTATTATTTATAATTTCTCAATTTTTTGAAGAATGTGATGAATGGTAAGTGTTTGTGCTGAGGTATGTTTATAATATTAACTATGTTCATTAATTCCCTCCTGCTAGTAAAATGTTTTAAAATTTAGTAACAAGAGATAACAGTAAGAATATGAGTGATTAAGTAATATGTTTCTTTTGCCCAACTCCATATCCAAACTATTGTAATATTGAGGCATCTAAAATAATAAAAGAGTAATATGTTAATTAGACCTGACTTCATTCCGGACATTCTTCTGGATGAAGCTGGGTCCCAGGTGCCAGAGAGAAGCCAGTGCTGGAAGCCAGGAGAAAGAAGGCCTACTCTTGCACAAATTTTTGTGCATTGGGACTCTAGTCAGAATATATTGTTAAAATAATAAAAGCATTGCACCCTTTAAACTTGTGATGAAGTCAGTAAATATGTTAGCAGAATTTGTGAACCATAAGTGCTCACAATAACATATTTGAAGATTACATAGTCAATTTCAAAGTAATCAATTTAATCCTCTATTGATTAGAAAAACAGAATATTTACTAGTACAATTTAAGATAATCTTGGAGGAAAATCAATAAACCAACTTGTATTTAATTTCACAAATGAAAATAATTGATAAGAATGGGCGTAAACTCATCTCTATGGTCTCACTACATGACAACAGTTTTATCTAAAAATGAATATGTGTTCCTTTCTATTCATACATGCTTTCCAGAAGTTTCTATATTTCCTAGAATGTACATTAGAGCTCTCAAGTATACCAACAGTGACCTTTCAGCATTGTAAATTTTGATCCAGCTTTATTTTGCAAGTTTCTGGGCAAATAATTTTGTCCCAAATAATTATTTCATCTGATACAATGTTCTGAAATAAGCTGAGAAAGTCTAAATTAAAATTAAAAGAGAAGAAAACCATGATGGAATTGTCTAGTATTTTTTGCCACTCCTCAGCTAGTAGAAAATGCATTGAAAAACGATCCAGGAAGACACATGGTCAGCATATAAAGAAAAATATTGTCACAGGGGAGGGAAATAGAGGGCTGGGTGAAAAAGGTGAAGGGATTGAGAAGTACGTACAAATTAGTAGTTACAGAATAATCATAAAGATGTAGATTATAGTACAAGGAATATAATCAACAAGATTGTGACAACTATGTCTGAGGCCAGGTGGGTACTTGAAGCAACAGAGAGACCACTCTGAAAAGTACATAATGTCCTGACCACTTTGCTGATAATAATACAGATTAATATTGAATGTAATCTATAATTGAAACATAAAAATAATACATTTTAAAAATACATCTTCCCTGACTTATACTGAATATCTGTGTCCTCCAAAAATATGAAGGTTGAAATTTAACCTCCAATATAATGGTATTGGAATTGGGGCCCTGGGGAGGTAAGCAATTAGGTTTAGATGAGGTCATGAGGGTGGAGGCCCTATGATAGTTCCTTATGAGATGAACAGATTAAAGTTCTCTTCTCTGTTTTGTGATAACACAGCAAGTAGACATACATTTGCAAATCAGGAAGAAGGTTCACACATGACATTAAATCTGTCAGCACCTTGATCTTGGACTTACCAGCTTCCAGAACTGTGAGAAATAAATATCTGTTATTTAATCCACCCAGTCCATGGTATAGCAACACCAGTTGACTAACACACTCTCCCTTTGGTACATAAAAGTGTACTATTATGATTACATACACTAAATTTTAAAATGGGCTATGATATAGTAGTAATTAATTGATGCAGTAGTATTTAAATAATAAACAATGGATGAAGGTAGTTTTTTTGATGAGAAGAATGTACCGATAATTAATCAAATGCCTGGATCTTAAATTTGACATTTTATGAGACATTAAAATGATTATGTCTTGTGAATAGTTCAGTATAAGTTCTGTAGGTTGATAGAAAGGTCTGTGGTTGAAAAATACATTTGAGAGATACCTGTACGTAGAAACTGATTGAAGCCCTGAGAGGAGAATGTGGTTTCCTAGGGATAAAATGTACCATGAGAAGGGAATCATGAAAATGAAAGTCCAGCACAACTTAGAAACTATGCTTTATTCCCTAGGAGGTCAATATACTTTAGAAAGCAGACTTACCTGAAGAAACTGTGTTTCCATGGAAATATTCATATACCTCAAATCTTTATTCAAATGAAGAAAGAAAACCAGAGACCCAATAGAATATTCTTCAGAAAAAGTCTTATCAATGTCAAATATATAATATACTTTTCAGCAAATGCTAATGTTGCTAATTTCTGCTCTCAAAAATTATAAAACATTGTGGAAAAAAAATGTAACTTCAAATTTTCAAGGAAAGGAAATCAAGAGCTTTTATTTTAGCTTTGAATATTTTTTAATTTCTCTCTGATACTCTTGACCTCTTTTAGCAATCAAACTCACTCACTGATGATTAATTTAATCAAAAGGAAACCATGATCTCTGCTTTAATATTTGTTAAGCATACTTTCAATCTGCTTCTGTGTGAGCTGGAAACCTTAAAAGTGACTCTTTTGCTGAAATTTACCCTTAAAATTAAAAAACAATCTATTAAATGTGGTTTACCATAGCAAAAAATAATGAAGTATTTTTAAAGTCTTAAATATTCTTAATATCAGAGTCTCAAAAATATGTATTATGAAAAGGTGGACTGTAAACAAAGTATATGTATTTTATTTATTTATGTAGAAATTTAAGATTTATAGAAAATAGGCTATACTGATGAATAAATTATTATCTATCCATATATATATATATATATGGCTAATATTCAAACTGTCACCTTGGGAGTTCAACTGGTAGACTGGGAATTCGATAGCTTGATATGATGTGTGCTGACCTCCAGGAGGTGGTGTGAAATGAAAGAAGGCCCCAGATGGCAGCTGGAAGGCCCCTATTTGGCCCTGACTGCTTGCCCATGCACAAATTGCATACACTAGGCTTCTAGTCTTTATATAACTTTAATAGGTCTACAATAATATGGAATTCATCTTAAATACAAAAGAGAGTAAATATAAAGCAAACTATTTTGTGTCAATTACATGAAAGTAAAATTACTAAAACCAGAAATACTATAAAATTATTTTTAGAATGATGTGTGGTATAAATTAAAAGTAATAAATAAGTTAATCAATTCAAAATATCAGTTCTATTGAGTAGTTTTTAATGTCAGACAGAGCATGAGCCAAGAGCCTAAATATTTATTTTCTTCCTAACTCTTCTCTGAGGCACATCATTTTCTTTGGCATAATTTCTGTCTGTCCAAACTTTAAACTTGGTTTAAATTTAACTCTGCCAAGATTACAAAACACAAAGGCTTCATCTGAATTTCAATCAATTGTACTGTCTCATGCTTGGCAATACTTTCTGGCTTTATTTCTGAAAGCCCTGCTTTTCATAAATCTACCTATCAGAGACCCACTTGTTCTTCAATGTTCAACTCCAATAACTCCTCCTTTATGAAATTTTGGTTAATTATATTATCCTAGAGGTCTGGTGCACAACATTTGTGCACTGGAGGTGGGGGGGCGGGGTCAACCCACAGCCCAGACTGTGCCCTTTTGCAATCCAGGAGCCCTTGGGGAATGTCCGACTGATAGCTTAGGCCCATTCTCCACAAGAGCAGGCCTAAGCCTTTAGTCAGACATCCTTAGTGTTGCGTGAGGCAGGCCACTGCGCTTGCCAGCCATCAGCCCCTCTTGTGGCTGAGAGGCACTCCCCTTATGGGAGCAGACTGCTTTGAGCATCTGCCCCCTGGTGGTCAGTGCATGTCATAGCAACTGGTCATTCTGTCATTTGGTTGATTTGTATATTATCCTTTTATTATATAGCATAAAACTTTGTTTATTCACCAAAGACTGACAGGGAGACTACTTTGGATAAATGATTGGACACATTTCTTGATGTAAAGTTGAATTCAACTCTGTAGAAATAACACTCTAGAATCATAGCAAGGCCCTGCTATAATAAAGTTACACACAGCAATTGTGTGAGCCACAGAGAAGAGAAAAACTAACTTCTAGGTCTTGAGTCAGTTGTTATGATGGTATTCACAAAAAAATGGCAAACTAATGAACTTATTAAATATGGATGAGTTTTTTTATGAAGCTAAATTATACATTGTAATTAAGGGTGTTTAGGAAACACATTGTACAAATATATTGCCTATTAACATTCTCAAACCATTTTATTATTTTTTCTAAATTTTCCCCTTTGTTCCAGGGCTGAAGTTGTTGGCCTGCAAATTGAAGTGTCCCAAGTTTGATTCCTGTCAAGGGCACATGCCCAGGTTGGTTGTGGGCTCAATCCTCAGTAGCAGGTATGCAGAAGCTGATCAGTGATTCTCTCTTATTTTTTATGTTTCTATCTCTCTCTCCCTCTCCCTTTGTCTCTTAAATTAGTAAAAATGTATTTTTTTTAAAAAAAGTGTGTTGAATACTTTCTAGTTCTATCAGCTAAACTTTTATAATACTGGCCAAGAGACATATAAAAAAGTAGTGTGCTCTTGTAACTGTAAGAAGTTTCTTTTGAAAAAGCCAAAAGCTCTCAAGAATGATAACAATAGCCAAAACCGGTTTGGCTCAGTGGTGGAATGTCAGTCTGCTGACTGAAAGGTCCCAGGTTCGATTCAGGTCAGTAGCATGTACGTTGGTTGCGGGCACATCCCTGGTAGGGAGTGTGCAAGAGGTAGCTGGTCCATGTTCCTCTCTCATTGACATTTCTAGCTTTCTATCCCTCTCCCTTCCTCTCTGTAAAAAATCAATAAAATGTATTTTTTTTAAAAAGAATGATGACAATAACTAAGTCCAGGATAAAATGTATAGTCTAGATATTGATAATTTATCTGACTTATAAATAAATGGTCTCCCATTATAACCTAAAATTTCTGGGAAACTTCTGAAAAACTTCATTATAATAGGACAGGATTTATCTAGGCTGAGGGAGATGAGTTTGGAAAATGAGTTAGTTATTCACCAGTATTTTACTGGTAGTAAATTCTGTAAGGACCGAGAAAACTTCTTAAGTGCATACATATCAATATAAAGGCATTGTTTACTTTATTGCACTTGATTGTGTTTTGCAGACGTTGTGGTTTTTACAGATTGAAGGTTTGCCAACAACTGCCCCCTTCTCGTCTTCTGAATTATGTTATTAGGATTCCCCTGAAGTGTGAGCAATATAACATTAAAATCATTCATAAGCCTTTTTGTATTAAGATCTTAAATTCTTTTTAGTCATTTGAATCATGGGGCATTAAATAATTTTGTTTACTTGTTAATTTTTGAGAAATATGAATTACCAAAATTGTTTTTCTGCTTGACAGGTAATCAATATGTGGTGCTCAGACTTTTCCCTCTGTCTGATTTTGAATTCTTTCCTGAATAGCTGGTACGTGAAGTAGAATGCTTGCATCATACCAGCATCATCCAGTTCGTTCAGATCTCGGTCAGTTTTTTGAATTATTGGAAGGAGTATTTATTTTTCCAATAAACATTTCTCAAAAGAAAGAGAAGAAGAATTTCAAGCTCTCAGTAAAATGACTTTACAGAAGCAGGTGGTTATAATCCCTGTGTGGAAATGTTAAACTTGCCACAGAATAAAGACAGGATTTGACTTATGCCAACAGAGCCATAGAGATAGAAGCTACCATTGACATAGAGGTGATTTGGATCAAGTGAACCTAATAGGCATTGTATCTAATGCAGTCCCATATATTGTAGACCCTAAATTTTGACACATACACTGCTATTCGGGGATGCCAGTTCATTAATTGAATAAGATCGAGCTTCTTTTATCACATTATCTATACTAATTATGGCAATAACATTTGCTGAAACAGATAAAACATAAATTCACAGTCACTGAATACAATATCTTGCTCTCATAGTGTGTAAAACAGGTGGAGCATGGTCAGTGAATGAATGACGGTCCTGTAAGCACTAATTAATAGCATCAAGGAACTTCTATTTGAGGTCCCTCCATCTTCAATATGTGGCCCCATGTTCATCAAGCTGCTTTGCATCAAAAATCCAGAAAGAGAAATAGCAAATTACCAGATTTTGGATATAAGCCCACATCATTTTGCTAGCTTTCAGAGACAAATGGCTAAAGTTAACCTCAAAAGCAACTGGGCAATTTAGTCCAGCTAAGTACCCCAAAAGAAAGGAAAACGGTGAGGAGTTAGTTATTCTGAGCCACAATCATTTCAATTGAATCAAAGTGTTGAAAAGGGAGAAAGAAAACTTACTGAACCCACACTCTTGGGAGGGCTATTTCCTCCCATAAAATATTTAGAAATAATTAGTTACGTGAATTATTGGATTAATGACATTAGATACATTTCATAGGACTAAGTAAAAAGGGCCATTATAATTGAGTAGTGAGAATTTTAGGCAAGCAGCCAGCTAGCCAATCAGTTAATTCAACATTTAACATTGTGTATTTGGAAAGAAGCATTCAATGCTGATGAGTAACCTCTGAGGAAATGCTTCTTTGAAGCATTAGCACTTTACATAAAAACATGTATGTGAGGTAGGAATGGTGCAGGAGGAATGGAGACTGTGGGAGTTTGCAGCAGATATAAAGAAACAAGGAAATGGTAGGGGAGGTGGGAGGAGGGTTAGAGATCAACCAAAGGACTTGTATGCAGACATATTAGCATAACCAATGGACATAGACACTGGGGCGGTGGGGGCTTGCCCTAGGGGTAGGAATGGCTGGGGGAGGGGGTTAATAGGGGAAAAGGAGACATATGTAATACTTTAGACAATTAAAAAAGAAAAAATAAGGGAATATTCAATGAGTTCAAAATATTTATCTGAATTTATTTTTGAGTGTTTATAAAACATGAAATTATATTATTTTTATTCCATGCATATTTATGACTGAAAATTTTGAATTATGTCTCTAATGATAGAGAGAAAGCATGGATTTGAGATTGGAGGTTAAGTATTATTGCTTCATCACATTGGCTAATAAAATGTGAGAGTAAATAGTAAAGCTGGAGAAATATATAAAACTGATATTATAGGCAGAATGCTCCCTCCCACCCACAAAGATGCCTCCTGGGACCTGTGAAAATGTTATGTGTCATGGCAGAAAGAGCTTTGCAGAGATAATTATGGGGAAATTATCCTGGGTTTTTTGGTTGGGCCCAATCTATTTGCATGAGCCCTTAAAAGCAATGATGATGCTCTTTATTATCCACAAATGAGTGAGGTCATGTGGTGTTTCTCTTTCATTGATTGGCTTATTTCACTCAGCAAGATGTTCTCCAATTCCATCCAGGTTGCTGCAAATGATGAGAATTCCTTCTTTTTTATGGCAGCATAGTATTCCATTGTGTAGATGTACCATGGTTTTTGGATCCAATCATCTGCTGACGGGCACCTAGGCTGTTTCCAAATTCTGGCTATTGTAGATTGTGCTGCTATGAACATAGGGGTGCATCTATCCTTTCTGATTGGTGTTTCTAGTTTCTTGGGATATATTCCTAGGAGTGGGATTACTGGGTCAAATGGGAGTTCCATTTTCAGGTTTTTGAGGAAACTCCACACTGTTCTCCACAGTGGTTGTACCAGTCTGCATTCCCACCAGCAGTGCACGAGGGTTCCTTTTTCTCCGCAACCTCGCCAACACTTGTCGTTTGTTGATTTGTTGATGTTGGCCATTCTGACAGGTGTGAGATGGTACCGCATTGTTGTTTTGATTTGCATCTCTCGTATAATTAGTGACTTTGAGCATGTTTTCATGTGCCTTTTGGCATTCCTTCTGTCTTCTTTTGAAAATATTCTATTTAGGTCCCTTGCCCATTTCTTAATTGGATCATTCATCTTCCTTTTATTTAGTTGTATCAGCTGTCTGTAGATGTTAGAGATTAAACCTTTATCAGTGGTGTTATTTGCAAATATGTTCTCCCACACCGTGGGCTTTCTTGTTGTTTTTTTGATGGTTTCTTTTGCTGTAAAAAAGCTTTTTATTTTGATGTAGTCCCATTTGTTTATTTTCTCTTTAGCTTCCATTGCCCTAGGGGCAGTATCAATGAAGAAGTTCTTTTGGCATACGTCTGAGATTTTGCTGCCTGTGGATGCTTCTAGTATTTTTATGGTTTCCCGTCTGATGTTTAAGTCCTGTATCCATTTTGAGTTTATTTTTGTGTATGGTGTAAGTTGGTGATCTAGTTTTATTCTTTTGCATGTGTCTACCCAATTTTCCCAACACCATTTATTGAAGAAACTGTCTTGACTCCATTGTATATTCGTGCCTCCTTTGTCAAATATTAATTGAGCATAAGATAGATATAGAGACAGTAAAGCAACAAGCAGATTGTCAAATTACAGCAGGGAGGGGAGGAGGATCTGGGGGAGATAATAGATCAACCGAAGGACTTGTATACATGCATATAAGTACAACCAATGGACATAAAACTATGGGGAGGGAGGGGATATGGGGGAGGGAGGGAGGGGGGCAAAAAAAATCATTAAAATATGTAAAAAAAATAAATTAATTAATTTAAAAAAATAAATAAAAGCAATGATGATCTCTACTTGGAGTTTAGAAAAATTGTGGCAGCGGGAAGTCAGATAAATTCAGACTGACTCTACTCATTTGTTCTTGCTGCCACAACAAATTACCACAAACTATGTGTATGAAAACAACACAACTTTATTAAATCACAGTTCTGTGAGTCAAAAAGCCAGGTAGACTGTGGCTAAGCTTGGTGTTTATGTGGAGTTTCACAAGGTAGAAACCAAGATACAGGCAGGGCTACATTATGTTCTGGAGACTCTGGGGATGAATTTGCTATCACACTCATTTTATTTGTTGGCTGAACTCAGTTTCTTGCATTTTTTTTTGCATGGTCCCCATTTTCTTGTTAACTGAAAACAGGAGGACTTTCTCTGTTCATAGAGAGTGCCCCAATTCCTTCTAGTGTTTCTGAACAGCAAAGGGGCATACCTTAGTGGAGATTCACCCAAGCAAGTTATAATTCTCAGGAGCTGTCTGTCTCTGTGGCAATAAAGCCAAATGAGACTTTACATGGCAAATACTCTCCAGTTGAATATTTCTCTTAGGTGGAGAAAAGTTATGTCCAATTGAACTTACATACAATTCTTTATGAGAAAAACTAATATTTCAAAAATAAAGATGAAAACATTCTGCATATGTAAATATGTCAAACGTATATAAACAAGTGTGAAGTAGGACAAACTAATTGCAAGCAACTAATATGCTTCAGAAAAAAATATGAGGTATATGTGAGTAAATGTATGTGTAGTCTACCTATCAATCTAACTATTTATCCCTAATGAAGATAAAATTTTGAACTAAAATATCTGTGAGCTGAAGTGACAAAATGGTATGGATCAATTGTGTATCTATAATTTTAGATAGAGATAAGCTGAAGCAATGTGGAAGCAGGTTGATGCTACCATGATAAAGCTACCTTTCAGTAATTGGATTTCATTTCAGTGTTATCAACAATTGTAACTTTATTATTTAAAGATGCTCTTTAATTCTGACTAATGACTTAAGATAATAACTACATTTTTATTATGCTTATTCTTTGAATTAAAGGAGCTCCATAAATTCCTCTAATATAGGCAAAGACATTTTTAAAATACTTGATACCAAATCTACAGACATTTGCTTACCCTTGCCTATATTCTTTCATTACTGATGTATTTAACATCTTGACATAATGGGGAAATTCAGAAATATAAATGATAAAACTATAAATTTGAGATCACTGTAATAAAGTTTTTTCAAAAACTCTGCCCCTTCTCTTCTGGAAACCAAATCAGTTTCACTGAAAAAGAGATGTTAACAGGAAGCCAGGAAGGCTGGTCAACAACCTTAATTGCTCTAACCTTTAGTTGAGATTATGTTAGCTGAAGCAGAATCTACCTTATTTGTCCTGTGTAAGTTTCTGTTATTTCCTGCCCAGGGGCTACATGTAAATTTCTGTTTATGTTGCTTAAGATGTTTTCCCCAAAGCCTCAATAAAAGGGGATGGCGGGGCCAGAGCAGTAGTAGTTCTCCCGCTAGAGTTGGACTACTGCCTGGCCCACCAAATCGCCAAATTGAATTTCTTCAAGTCTCTTCATTTGTGTGCGGCCCTTCTCCAGAAGCTGAACCCTGAATTGGAACTCTTTCTTCGTGGGCCATGAAAGAGAGTCCTATACTTCTCCCCTTCTCCCCCTTCGGGGGGGCGGGGGGGAGCGGCAAGCGTGGAAGTGTATTAATGCTAAAATAACTCCGGCTAATACCCATTAGTTTCAACCTAGTTTCACATAGTATTTAGAAGTTGTCCCAGTTAAATCCATCAATACACAGACTGCCAGGACAGGGGAGTTTTGTCCCTAAGGGCTCTTCCGTACAATTGCAGACCCATCAGATTTTCAAGGCGTGGAAAGTCAATATGGACTCTCCAGGGAAGCTAGTTCTTTGCTAACTTTTCCATTTCTCTATTATTATGTTCACCTCGTTTTAACTCTCATTCAAATTTGAACAACTGCAAGAGTCCGCTTATTTCAGAGCCTCTTGACATACATTTTTACCTGGTAGAAGATTCCAATAACCCCGGGGAACACATCAAAAATGCCCCACTTAAGAAGGATTTGCTGAAGTGCATTTGTGAACTCAGTCTCCGTGCATCCAGCAGTACAAGTCTATAATTTTCCTCAAATAAAGCGTTTGGCCTTTGAGCATAGTTATACTTTGGATCAAAGTCATATGCAATTCTAAAAAGGTCTGAGAAAAAAAATCAGCATCCTTTAGGCAGCTGTTCTGATCACAGAGGTCAAAGAAACGCCAACGTACTATTTCTTCCCTGCTTTGCCTCCAGTCAGAGTTGTATTACAACCAAGATTATTTTCTCCTTTAAAAACTCTCAATTATTCTCTATACAAAAATGTGGGAACACTTAACTACCCTCATATAATTTTTTGGTGATGTTAAGGAAAAAAAAAGATGTTGGAGGAAGAAATTTTATGGTTGCTGATTATACATTTGGATCAGGAAAACCTTTCTACAATGAATAGCAAGAGGCCATGCTTTCTAAAAGGGGTAACTAGTATGTGGCACCTTATACTCCATTAACATGTTATCCCCCTTAGGTATTTCTCTCCTGTAGTAGGGCAGAGGGGTATGGGAAAATGACTGTTCTAAAAAGGCAAATTCTTCTCTCGGAGGCTTAACTCCTTTGTTAATGTGACGAGCACTTCATTTATCAGTCTTGAGCTATCATCAAACAAAAATCTGGCTAAAAGAAATCAAGCTGAATCTCAACATAGCAATTTTTAGACATAAAAACTTATGTTGCCAGAACCGGTTTGGCTCAATGGATAGAGCATTGGCTTGGGGACTGAAAGGTCCCAGGTTCGATTCTGGTCAAGGGCATGTACCTTGGTTGCCGGCATATCCCCGGTGGGGGGTGTGCAAGAGGAAACTGATCAATGACTCTCTCTCATCGATGTTTCTAACTATCTCTCTCCCTTCCTCTCTGTATAAATCAATAAAATATATTTTTAAAAAAACACAAAACTTCTGTTGATGCTTGATCATATTTTATAGCAAAACTGAAAAATAACTACATCAGTTGAAAAATTATATTAAGATTTTACATTACCTATATAAATAAAAATTATGAGGTTTTCCCTATGTTATTTATGGTAAATTTATAGAACTTAAATAGTTTGCCCTTCTGTTTTAAAATTAGCTGTAGTAAACATAACCACCCTTTATTATATTTTATAAATTTTTAGTGAAATCTTATTATGTATAGATATGGTACTGGAATTAGAGTCATATATGGTATAAATATTTATGGGGAAATTTATTTATGCATATAATAAAAACAAAAGTAGGCATAAAAAATAAGACTGATTATAAAGATGCTACTTTATTCCTTTTAAAAAGATCTCCACTACATAGACAACAAAATAAAACAAAAACATTTCCCTGAAATAAAACGCATAGGGCCAGAACTAACCAATGAAAATAATATATATATTTAGTAGCCTTAACCATATATAATCTCCTTTGAGAGTATTCAGGCACTCCTTAAAATAAATGTCTTCATTCTTTAAAACTGAGTAAATATTCCAAATTAAAGATGACTAACATGACATGCAAATCATGATTCTGAATTGGAAGTTAAGCCAGAAACAATTATTTTTTCTATAAGGAATGGACATTATTGGGTCCATAGGAAAAACATTGAGAAGACTTATAGATTAGAAAATAGTACTATTTTTAAATATTCTAATTTTGATCATTGGCTTATAGATTATAAAAGAGAATACCCTTATTTTTAAGGAGCACAATATTAAAGTGCTTAGTAATTAAGTAGCATAATATATGTAACTTACTCCCAAGTGCTCCAAAAATAATAATACCTCTGAGGAATGATAAAACAAGCAAAATGAAATGCTAGCATGTGAGGAATCTAGATGAAGGACATACAGAAGATCTTTGCATTGCTTGAAAATTTCCTGAAAATCCAAATTTATTTTAAAAAATTTTTAAATAGAGACCTGCTTTTAGTTAAGTTAAAATTTTAATATCTATTTGAAAAGTTTATTAGAATACTATGCTTTACATCTTTCTGGGGTAATGTTGCTACTAGATGGCTCACCTGTCAGAGGATATGGATGGAGTGAAACATTGGATTTATACAGAAAAAACAGAGGTGTTACTTTAATATTGAAAATAGTGGAAACAACTCAATTATAATGAACGTTCTTGAAAAAACAATAATCTAACTAAACCTCACCATCATAATTCAGCAGAGTCCCCTTGATGTGCAGTATGAAAATAAAGATACCAAAGAAGTGTGCTCTCCCAGGTTGCTTTCACCACTGGGCTTTCGTTTCTTCTCCATGACAAGCATGCAGTGAAAAATGCAATTAGACTGAACACAAAACAGCAGTCTATACCTTAATATAATCTCATTGGGATAGGAGACTAAATTGTGTATGGATTTACCAAGGAAGACTGAACTTTAGAGCACACATTTTAGATTAATTTCTTAAATTCACTTGAATTTAAGAAAACTATATCAAGAATTTTACAACTAACTTCTTTCTGAGAAAATTGATGTTTCTAATATGCCCATGTTCAATGTAAGAAGCCACCAAGAAAAAAGAAAGTAGAAAGAAAGGAAAAAAGGAAAGAAGAAAGAATGAAAGAAGAGAGGAAAGAAGGAAGGAAGGAAGGAAGGAAGGAAGGAAGGAAGGAAGGAAGGAAGGAAGGAAGGAAGGAAGGAAAGAAGGTAAAAAAAGGGGGGAAAAAAGAAAAAAGAAAGAAAGCAGGTGTTAAGGAGCTGAAACAAATGAACAAGCAAAACTCTGACCAGATTTATTATTATTTTTTTAAATCAACTTTAGAGACCAATGAAGAGAGAGATGAATGGTAGAGAGACACATCCATTGCCTCCCAATGAGGCAACCAATGAATTGAAACCACCACTTAGCTATGTGCCCTGACCAGAAATCCAGCCCAAGAACTTCCTGTGCATGGGACAACACTCCAACCAACTGAGCTGCACTGGCTGAATAGCATTATTTTATAAAGGTTAAAAAATGGGAGCAACCCAATAGTCATCTACAGTAGAATGGATTAATCATACATATATATTTATATTTATCATTATATAATATATGATTAATATATTACACAATGATATGTCATATATTACATAACTATAAAACAGAAGAAACTGCTTGTGATAGTAGTGATGAATATCATAGATGGATTGTTGAGTGAAAAAGGCCAGATATAATGAGAAAATGTGAAATGCACCCTTCTTAGAATGTTCCTGAGCAGGCAAAATCGATGGTGAGAGAAATCAGAATAGTCCGTATCTTTGCAGTGTGTATGACTTACGGGATACAAGAGATCAAGGTGGAGGGATTCTGCTGTATTAGAAAGGTTTTATATATTAATTTGGATGGTTCTATGTTAATCAGGATGGCATGTTTATTTTTTTAATTAATTGAATTGTGTGTGTATATAAGATTTTTTTATTTTAGTATGTTGTTCTATTTCAATAGAAATGTTGAAAAAACAAACAAACTACAATGTCCTAATACAGTGTACCATTAATTTAATGAATGAGGATTATGTAATTAAGATACATAATTTATAGTATTATTTGTAAATTTATACTTGATTAATAATGAAGATGTGATATCTAAAAGTAGTCATTGCATTGACATTGTAGAAAACAAGAGAAAGTATTAATGATTGAAAAGGGTATTCCTGAGAGAGTCAATTTACTTAGCTAGCTCTGTCAAGTTGAATTGTATTTTAAGTGAGAAGTACTGGAACAAATATCAAAATCAAAACATAGCCTGTGGCTATAAAATGCTTCCACAGATCAAATGCATTCAGCCTATTCTTGGATTTTGACATGTCTGCAGTTTTCAATAACTTGAGTACACATGTACATCATACCTATCCCAAATACTGTTTGGTGAAAGGGTGATTTCAATTATTTCTTAGCAGTCAGGAACCAACCAATCAGAATGGATGCCAGCCATAAGCAACTGACAGAGATCCATACAAGTGTCCTGGGTAAATACTAGTCAGGTCAGATGTCCAGATACTATGCTTGCAAAAATAAATATTAGCCATGTAATTTGTATCTAAATCTGGTCATGTAATTGTTATCTACAATGTGAAACGAGGATATTATGCATTATTTGTGCAAAACAAAAAGTAAATAACTCATCAGTGTTTCCATATATGTGTCATATTTGAGTAACATTCAGAGATTATAATCTAAGCATATATTATCTTTAATATTGTGATAACAAGTGACTAAAAAATGTTTGCCTCACCGGTGTTACTCAGTGGTTGAGCATGGGTCTATGAACCAGGAGGCCATGGTTTGATTCCAAGTCAGGGCACATTCCTGGAGTTGCAGGCTGTATCCCTGGGGAAGGGGGGAGGTCATGCATGAAGCAGCCAATCAATTATTCTTCCTCATTATTACTGTTTCTATCTCTTCTCCATCTTCCTTTCTCTATGAAATCAATAAATATATTGTAAAAAGGGCTTTCTATTTACTTAATGTCCGGTGAGTTCTTTGTAGATTTTTATTTTAAATGTTTCTATTTCCTAAAAACTGTTCTGATATTTTTCTGTAAAATATATTCAAATGTTGGAAAAGCTCAGAAAAGTATGTTATCTTGGATCATATTACCTGGGCCTGTCAGTTCACATAATAATCTGTTTATCTAGAATCTAGATAAATTATCTATTTATCAATAGATAAATCAACTCCTCATATAAAAGGCTAATAACAATTACATGCAACCTGAATTTCACTTTTATTTGTCACATGAATTTGATCAATTGGACTTGAATGAAACAGTTTACTTAAAAATTTGATTCTTATCTCCCTACTTTTAGCAGACTCTGCCTTGTTGGTGAGTGGGCAGGTTAGCCCCCACATAGCCCCCCTCTAAGCATCCAGTTTCAGTCTTTCTCAGTATACACCCACTCTGTTCCCTCTTCTAGCATGTCTGTCCTTTACACATGCTTCACAGAACAAATACTTGAAAGCTCTAGTTCAAGCAGAATTTATTTTAGTAAATCACAAAATAGTATTAAAACGAAGCTATAACTATAAATCTCTAAAATGTCATAAATAGTAAAA